>NW_026562396.1:8543268-9281537 GCF_027474105.1 Poeciliopsis prolifica
CTGTGGCTCCTTTTTAGAAAAATTTCCAGATTTTTGTTTCGAAAAATGACAAAAGTATGCATTATTTTTCCCTCCCACATCAAAACATGCCCTGCTGGTCTGCTGTAAAATTGCATTTGTGGCAGGAGTGGTGTGACAGAAAAGTGTTTTAAGACTGTTACACTTTTGCATGCCAGTGTATTTTGGCATTTCTTCTGGATTGCTGAGCAAAAGCCTCTCTTTATTCTTGAACTCTGTCTCTATTTGGTCCCTTTTATGAATTTCGTTTTTATTTTCAGATCCAATCGCTGCGTCCCAACCGCGATAGACAAAAAAAAGGAGAGAGACTGTTAAATATAGTTCATACGAATTGTTGTAGCTGACGTTTTATCCTATCCTCCAATAAAACCTGTAAGTGGACGGAATAATTATCCGTCGTAGCTTTTGTTTCCCTTTCCTCGACGACGCCGCTCGTCCACAGGACCGCTTGTTTCCATGGCATCGGATTAGACACAAGAAATATCACTCACGCCGGCAGATAAAAGTCAAATCTCTCTCTGAGTCATTAAAAAAATAAAATAAAGTAAAAAGGAAAACAGCTTTTTGTACAAGGAAGAGAAAAAAAAAGAAAAGTTTTTTTTTCTGGCTCATTGATCCACTAAGCTACTCCCTGAATAGGCCCTTGTTGCTGTAATTATTACAGTGGAGATGAAAAATCACTGGCTAATCATTCCTTGTCTGAGGAGAAAATGCAGCTTCTGCTGGCGCCTGGGCAAGCTGTGATATATATGACGGCCTGCACTCCATTTGTGAGACATGACTAACAGCGTGCGCTCGGTCCTCTGCCCCAGTGTGCAGTCTGGCAGATTGCGTTTAATGTATTTAAGCGGCAGACGGGGGGTTGAGTCGGTGGCCCGTGAGACGCGCGGTTACATCAGAGCCTGAAAAGCATGAAATGAATGCCGAGCGTTGTCGTGCAGGAGCCCGCCGATGGAGAGCCGTAACCCCGCTCTCCCATTCCTCAAGGTGACAGCTTCCCGGTGTCCTTCCAGCTCGGGGAAAATCCAGAGGTTGTGTGTTTCAAAAGGGGACAACGCACGTCCCAAAATATGCCGGTGTGAGCCATGATGACTGTCTTTCGTCTGTAGTTCCCTCAGTGTACAACAAGCGAAAGTCCCATACATTATGGTGCAAAACAGACGAGTCAAACTTCTGCTATCAGAAGAAAACGAACAATGATGATAGTAAATGATGCTCTTTTTTTTTAAACCAACAAAACATATCGAGTTACAAATTTAAAATGAATTACAAGCCACTTAGTAAAAAGCTCTCCACAATACAAGCAATAGAATGAAATAGAATGACAATAATAATCACCTGATCACTGCCGGCATATTTCATTGTCTTTGAGCCAGAAGTTTAAGTTAGTAGGAAATGTTTTCAAAGGGGAAGTATTATGTATTTTCCAGACACATAGTGTTATTTTATAGCACAATCAGTAACCTTCAGTTGTTATAAATGCTTTATATATATGTATATGACTTAATTAAACACCTTGAAATTGGGCTTCTGTCTCTTTAAGAAACTCCTGCTCTTTCTGAAACTCCGCCTTCAGGAAGTCATCACAACATGGCTCCTTTATTAACCCCTTAGCAACGTTTTTGCCAGCATTTCACTGACAAGTAGCTCCTACAATGAGCTCAGCAAATGTGCAGTTCCACCAGGTGTTTGCTAGTTGCTGCTGGCTAGTCTGAAGGAGCAGAGTGAGGGCGTCACGGAGGACGGCTGGTCTGTGAGGCAGACGCTCAGAAGTTTGGAAATTGCTGCTCTGAGGCGGAGCTTCGTCCTCGAAGGCGGGGCTAGGTCCAACCAGGCGTTTTGCACGGCTGAAAGATTGCCATGGGAGATCAATGCAATTCTCAAGCATGCATGAAAGAATCAAGGCAACGCTCCAGGCATGTTTTTGATCAAGCAGTACCACTTCAAACTCAAAGCACTTGGTCTTAGATAAAACTGCACCTTTAAGAGATCAACACGTTGATACCCTCTCTGTGGTATTTCATTCCAGTCGTGAGAAGCATTCCCTGAAAACTGACCAAATGTACTTCGTACCTCTGAGATGGACATCAACCCAATTTGGAAACACGGCGGGAAGATGAATCGCACCAAGTGTAGGGAGATTCCGGGAAAAATAACCTGCCGAGCGGCTACAAAAGGAGGCTGACCTTCCAACAGGAGCTCGATCCTAAACATCAGAGCTGCGATCACATGGTTTAGATCAAAGCGCAATCGTGTTAGAAAGTCGTAGTCAACGACCAATTGCTTTTCAACTCAATTTTGGTCTGATAGGAAAGGAGCCAGTGGATGTATTCACACTTGAGATGAATCTGCGCGTCTCTTTGAGCCGTCAGACGTGTTTTGATGCTGGTTGAGCCTTGATAGATCAAAGTGCCCTCGCCCTTACATTCAAGACTGCAATATTCATTTCTAAATTGTTGACATGCTGTAAGATTCTGTTCAATAAAAAAAAAAATAACATATGAGAAGTTTCAAAGCAAGACATTTTAGCATTTGAAGTGTTTTCTTTTTTTATGATTATTATTTTTGCAGATTGCATCCTTACCCTCACTGTTCATGAAAAGATATACATTTCTAAAAGAAACGACAGCATAAAGCAACCCGGGGATCGTTAAAGGAGGTAATTATTTCCTGCTGCAGCAGAGAGCGTCGCGTGTCTGATAAAGACTTGATTTTGCCTCGTCCGTATTGCTAATCCATTGCAGCAATTTGCTTGGCGGCGGTCGGGTTCTCCTCCTCGTGGTCCTGAATGTCAATCCGCAGACCTTCCCCACACTGAGGCGGCAGCGAGCGGCGACACCGCGCTAATTAGCCGGCCCTCTGGAGCCGCCGCGGCCCTCCCGGCGGCGAGCGGAGTCGTGAAGGCAGGAGGGAGGAGGAGCCGCGGCTCTTCTGCGAGGCGAGCAAAACGCTGGGGTCGTTTCGCCTTAGCATTCCCTTCGTCGCCCTGTGGAACAGGGAGCCAACGCTGCCATCAATATTTAACACCTAGACGCATCCGATCTTGTGTCGTCGTTTTTTTCCCCCCCTTTTTCTTCTTCTTTTTGTTTTTTTTCGCCCCAGCTTCATGAAAATTTCATGAGAATCTCATAATTACAATTCCTCATTGGAGTGAGCGCAGTTTGAGTTGTCGATTTGTGTAACAATAACTAAAGGCCAGTGTGTGGATGCTGAGCCTGCTTCGGGTTGGGCTTGGTGTGTGTTTACGTTGGACAGTATGCGGTACAGGAAGGCATGCTGCCTTGTTTTTTAAACAGATATTCTTTCACTTTTTAAAAAAATGTAATAATCAACCTCTTCCCACTTGGCCTTGCTGCCTTGTTGTTTTTTTTTCTTTTGATGGCTTATTTCTGCTGTTTTGTTTATATATTTAGTCATTTATTTTAGTACACGTCTTCCCCTCCACAACAATCCAATTTTAGTTGACATTTCTGGTCAAGATGCGAAGAATGACCTTTGAAAATAGAGCACTCCCTGCCTGAGATGTGGGGAGGTCTCGTTGTGCGCCGGAACAATTCTCTTCACTTACTTGGACGTAAGGACGGAGCAATCGGAAAATACCAATTGAAATTCTCTTGTGTACTTTTGGAAAGTACTTAAGTGCGGTTTACAATTACAACTGGGTATTTACGCACACTTTTTTTTTTTTTTTTTTTTGCCGCTTGAGAAATGCCAACATAGCGAAGGAGAACTTTATTGAGAATATTTTTATTTTCTAGTTTTTGGTGGAATTGTCTGCATGATTTGGGTATCCTTCCACAAAACTAGCCCCGGTCGCAAACAACTGAAGCAAGGATCTGGGTTTTTGTGTGATTACTAGTTAACATAATCCCCGTATTGTCTTGTCGAGTCCCCCGATCGGTCCCCACCTGTCTCTTGTTCCTGTCATTATCGCTGTTGTGTGTTTGTACTCACTGGCGTCTGTGTCTCCCTGCTGGATTTTTGTCACTTTGTCCTTGTTTTCTTCCTGAGTTCTGTCCCGTTCCTCACCTGCGGTTCCTGGCACAGAGTTCGGTTTGGACATCATTAAACGTGTTCTGCACTTCATCCTGGGCCTCTCCGCGTTTAGACCTCACCATCAAACCATCACTTCAGTGGGAGTGAGATCAGTCCCCTCCAGAAATGACCCAATTGTGTCATAACTTCCTGGTGGATGATGCTGCCTCTCCCTGTGCTTCACAGTTACTAAGTTTTTCTTATGTTTAGAAGGTTCTCCAGGATTTTTTTTTCTCCAAATGTAGCTGGTTATTTTGGCCAATACTTCAATTCTCATGTCATCAATCTGCAGGACACACCTAAAAATTAGCAAATTTGTCTCTGTTTGAAACTGCAACCTATAATCTGGCTTCTTATGTAGCTTTTGGAGTAATAGCCTCTTTCTCTCTCAGTGACATTTCAGAGTAAGTCCGGAAAGGAATCGTTTTGGGGTTTTTTTTGTTAGAATTTTATTAGTATTTTTTTTTTACAGATCATTCCGCTTTCTAACAAGCGTGAGCCAGCGTTCTCATTGGGCCGTTTTGCTTTTGTTCTGGATTTAGATGTTCGTTTGAATGAAAATACTGTACAATTTCTGGGAGTTTAGCAAGAAATTCTGTTCACTTCGGCCTCCATGTCAGACAGTAAGAAAGCGGAGGTTATGTGTCGTCTTACTTTCTGTAAATATCCAGCAGCATCTTTAATGAAGGTGATGAAGCTCGAAGCGGCAAGATGTGAGATAACTCTACTGTCCAACTTGAATGGACATTAGGGCCTTGTTGGACTTTGTTCAAGGGGAGTCTTGTGGACTTCCAAGTGCTGGTTACCTTAATTTAGTGGACAGAAAGGGGAACACTGAAAACAGATAGCTGTGTTGTGTATCAACAGAACTAAATCTGCTACCAGAGCCACTAAAGCTCACTAATTATGATGTTGTATCTGGCTTCTCGTTTCTAGCTCCAGGCCAGCTAGCTGGACAAACAGAGTCTGTGCTAACACTATGGAGTAAGGGCTGATTGGGCGCCGTGGTTGTCCATCTGCTCTTCATTGGCATTATTCACAGCTTTATTAACACGTATCTACCTATTACGGCTCTGGACTCTCTAAAGTCTCTGAAATATGCTGAGCAGTTTGAAACTCTTGACTTGTCAATTTGGGTTAAAAATAAAATGTGCAGCCGTGAAGTTCAGTGTTGAGATATTTAATGTTGCACTTGCTTTTATAGTATTTTTTTCTTTGTTTGTTTACACATTCCTTTTTTATTCTTTACCTGTGTCAGAACATGTGACTACGTGGAAGATAGTGTGGAGAAGTGGATTTCCATTTTTTATAACCTTACAGTAACCGTGTGAAATACATAGACCAACAGACGATAGAGAGGAGTCTCTTTTTTAGTCCTCACTATTCTCGGTCCCTTAGATTGTTTGCCCTAATGTTCTAACTTTCCCTTTAGTTTGTTCAATCAATATGCAAATATCCAAACTTTAGACAAAAACTACAATTTTAAGCCATTAAATATTCAATACCTTTGAACATTTGTTTCCGATGACGTTTGCTCGTCAGATTAAGAGCATCTTGATTCGTAATGCAGGATTCATCTGTGCGGTGGTACTTCTGAAATAGGTTTTCATTGACTATTCTCTGTTGCACCATTTTCCACCACACTTCTTCCTTCAATTCAGTTTTTTGGTAATATACTTGGATGCAGAACCGAGTGAACAACCAGCTTCTTTTGCAATGACCTTTTGTGTCTTACCCTCCGTGTGACGGTGGAAGATGACCGTCTTCTGGACGTCTGTCCTGTCGGCAGTCTTCCCAATCATTGTGTGGGCTACTGACCCTGAGTGCATGCCACACAATGAGAGACCGTTTTAAGGCTTGGGAAACCTTTGCAGGTGAATGTAGTTCAGTAGCTGACCAGGAGTTTTCATTTTTCACTGTATTCTGATATTCGGAGACACCAGGTTTTGGGTTTTTGTCATCTGTGAGTCAGAAACGTCAAAATGATAAGATGTACACTGCAAAAACACAAAGTCTTACCAGGCATCATTGGTGTAGTTTGTTGTGCAAACGCCTCCGTACACCTGAAAGAAGACAAAAAAAAGTAACTTTTCAGCCCTTGTTTTAAGTCAGTAATTCCTTAATGTTGATAAAAAAAGAAGTGCTAGTTCTACAGGCAGATTATTCAAGCAATGCATTTCTTCCATGTTATTAGTGAAACAATTTGCCAGTGGATCTAGTACTTTTTCATCAATAATAAGGAATCTTTGACTAAAAACAAACTCCTATTTCCTGCTGAGGAGTTACTTGTGAGTTGCTTTTCTTGTTTCAAATGTTATAAAAGCATTTGCACTGAAAACTAGACCAAAAATTCTTAGTAAGGTATTGTGGTTTTGAAGTGTGAAGCCTTGGAATGCCTCACTACATATCTGATGTTTCTACATGAAATGAGTTCCAGCTTTCTCAAACGACTGTCACAAAACGTTGCACGATTGCGCAGCATTCTAATTATATGAGCCTGTGCCTGTAATTGCAAGCTGGCATAAAAAAAAAATGTTCCTGTAAATGTCTTCTGATGCCCACACTGTACATTTCCTTCCAGTCTTCGATGGCCTACACCATCTTAAGCATCAGCTGTGAGCAGTGGCACTTTATAATTACGGACCAAATATTGACGGCTACTTGTTGTATAATTAAACTTGACAGAATATAGCTGGATACATTCTTAAATCGGTGCTGACGGACGGCATAATTGCGCTGCTTTTATTGATAATACTTCGCCATCGAGATCCATCGGCAAAGACTTAGAACGCTATCAAAAATATCCTCTTACCTGCTTTTGGGCTGAATCCTCTGCCCGTGATGAGCAGCTGCCTCTGGTTGGCAAAGGTGGAAATGGACTCATCGACGGTCAGAATCTATAAATAAATAGTAGATGTTGTCGTCGTCATCCCCTAACAGGAGCAGCTGTAATTAAAACAGCTACACACACGAATATACTGCACGTGTAGTACACACACATCGGAGTGTAGTATACACACGTCAAAGTGTTGTATATACACGTCGGAGTGTAGGACACACGTTGAAGTGTAGTATACACACATCGGAGTGTAGTATATACACGTTAGAGGATAGTATATACACATTGGAGTGTAGTATATACACGGAGTGTAATATATACACGTTGGAGTTTGACATACACACATCGAAGTGTAGTATATAAAGTATCGGTATATAAAGTGTTGTATACACACGTCAGAGTGTACTATGTGGCCCATCGTGTTGTATACTCGCGCGCCTATTTAAAGACGTCTGGTCTGACTCAGCCTCTATTTCGGGGTGTGTGAGCGTTGAGTGGCCCCCGCTCTCCATCAGCTAACTAGCTCGCCCACTTTCCCACTTGCCCCAGCTCTTCCTCTCTCTCTCTCTCTCTGTCCTGTAATGTATTCTCCGAGGATAACACACGGCCCCTTGGAGACCGCCGGCTTTCTTTGCAAGGTGAAATTTCATGCATCGTCTTTACACATCTCTCTCACCCACTTCCTGTTAGGCAGCATCTATTTCGAGACACACACACACACGGACGCATGCGAACGCGTGGGTAAACAAACACACCGATGTGCATCTGTTGGGATGTGCGTTGCACGTTTGTTTTCTTGCACATGCGTGATTGCGTGCGTGATGGACTAACTGAGGCAGACCTGCAACGGCCTGAACTCCCTGTTGCTATGGCAACGTGTCTGGTTATAAGAGAGACTAATAGGTCTCCCACACGAATTAACCTAAATGGACTTTGGATGTAGAAGATAACACATTTAGGTACACGTGGAAACCGATTAAGGATTAAACGTAAGTGGTTAATTTCGCCATTCATTGACTTTATTTTGCTGATTTGGAATTTTCTCAGATGAGAACCCTCCGTTTTGATGCGGCTCCTGTACCGTCAGACACAACATACCAGAGTTCTTCCATTTATCTCACTCTTAATAATTTTGCCTGGAAGGAGCTGAGCTATCGACAAGGCCAGATTATAGCAAACATGTAACATAAATATATAACCATACAATAACTAATGTCACTCCTTTTTCTTCTTTTTTTCACCAAACACTGCACACAGTGTTCAATATAAGCCACTTGTTTTATCATTTCATGCCATCACAGAGATGCTTTAATGTATTTAGGGACGTCTTATTCGAGGTTTCGGTCAAATCCCTTTTGAGGACGTTTGCTATAGATCTCTGGTTTCTTGAGCCAAAGGGGGTTTTTATGTCAATTGACATATTTGACTGGAAAGCAGTCGACTTTCCTCGATTGAGTTGCTATTGGCCCTGAAGCTCCACCGAGACGAACCTACGTTTCCACCCCCGGTGCGCTCGGATTCTGAGCATTTTGGTTCATTATTTCTATTACTCATGAAGTTTCAAGGAACTAATGTTTTTTTTTTTTTAATAAATGGAAGGTTCAACAATGTTTTTCATGTTTGTTTCAGGAGATGGAAAAAAAAATGTTCTAGGTCCGACTTCCTTTTGGAACCGGGACTCAAATGAAATGTTGGATGTTCAACATTGTGTGTGTGTGAGAGAGATCAGTGTATAAATTCAGAAGATAGATTTTAAATGGGACATTTAAAGAGATAAAACTGAAAAAAAGAATGTTTCACTATGGTGAATGGATCAAGCAAGCATAAACACCTGGTTTCGTCCACCTGCAAAGTTTTCCAGCCTGATTTAAACATAAAATACAAAACACTAACAAATGTGTGGAGCTAAACGCATCGTTATGAAGACTCAATGCTCTGATGGTTTAATAACGAGACACATAAAGATGGATAAATGGAGCAGTATGCAGGCGTATTCTTCACGTAGAATAAAGGACCTTGAAAGCGATTAGTGTGAACATGAGTACATGTATGTATTTCTTATGACAAAAACGAATCATTGTGGATTTGCACGCACGTGTGCAAACATAGTTTCCATAATCGACAGTCCTCTAACTAATCATCTGCTTATAACAACCCACTTCACACCATGAGTACACAGACATGACCCTGGAAACAATATTAAAGAGGAAGCACTTTTTTTTTCCCTGAATGTGAAAGACAGAGGAAAGGAAATCAGCACTTAAGTATAAAATGTACAAGATAGAGAGCGAGGTACAGATGGAGATTCAGAGCAAAAACACCGACAGGCTGATCACTAAACAAAAGATTTCCCAAAAGTTCACAGAAAAGAAAATACTACGGCGGCTTGGAAGAGAATTGCACATGTGTTAAATCTGCCACCTTTTTTAATTGCATATTCACGTTCTTCTTCTCCTTTCTCCTTTTAGCGTCTTGTTTAGACTGTAAATTTAGATAATCCGACCGGATTTCCCCTTAAGCCTCTAAGGGACATTTTCAAACCCCAAAAATACATCAGATTTTCATGCAAGAAAAAGGTTCAGCAAACAAGTCGACATATGGGTAATTATGAATACAATTAAACTCATGGCTCTCTTGTACTTTTTATTTCCCCCCACAGAAACCTGTCGAAGAACCCGCTAACCACCCTGAAATGGCAGCTCTTCCAGCACCTCCAACTCTCCGAGCTGTAAGTCTCCTCTCCTCTGTCTCACTGGCTTTTGTTTGAATTTTATTACAGTACTTTATCATTGTCCTCAGTGCACTATCAGCCTCGATACAAATTGTCTCGGCTGCATACCATTATAATTCCTGCCTTTGTTGTACGAAACCTCCAATTTGTCGGAGCACGGGCGAAAGACCAAACCCTTATAGGCGTCGTTGTGACGCCGTGATCCTATAAGTCATTAGTGGGCGTAATAAATGTGCTTAAAAGAAAAATGTGATAGATGAGAAGGAGGAGGGCGTCTGACCCCATTTTCTTGTTTGTTATGAATATTTTAGGGATCATTGTGTTTATGAAATGAGTTCGCTCCGACAGCCCCGAGGGAGAAAACATTGCGATAGTGACCCGTTTGTAATTTAAACATCATTACGCCTGCCGGTGCCGTCCATCATTTGAACCTCATCTGGGCTCCGAACGCCGGTGCGGCATGTGCGGCATGTGCGGGCCCTGCGGTACGTGGAAGTGAGGTGCCAGGATGTGATGCGAGACTATTTCAAGAAGACCTCCTTATAGTGCTATTTTCAGAGGTAGAAGCAGGGCAGATCCACTGAGAGCATTGGCACAATGCTTATCTCGAGTACTCCTGTAGCAACAAGCAGCGGAAGAGTTAAGGAGCCCCGCTCAGATGAATGCCATGGTTACACGTTTTGTCATTAAGCCTTTAACTTATCTCTGGGTTCTCAACCCATTTTGAAGAATCTTCTTATTCATTCCGGGTACAAAGGAGCTTACGCCGAACCCCACACCAGAGCGGCATAAGTGTTGCCTCTCTATGGGCTGTGATCAGAGGCAGATGGGCCGCTGTCTTCCTCTCAGTGCCTGTTAGTGGGCTGTAAATTTATTTTCTCTCTCTCTCTTTGCTTCTCTGAAACAGAGAAAATTCTGCTTTTATGTTTTTTTTTTCCCAGCCAACAAGCTCCACCTTAGCTGTTGCTTTGCCATTTGGCTTCCCTCTTTTGGCCTGTGGTGTTTGCTGAACCACGAGTCCATCTTTTAAATCATGCATGCTTTAAGTGGAGGAAGCATTCGAATCGCGTTGCTTTCTAATCTTCACTCAAAGGTCAGGTAGTCAGGGAGTTTGAGTTCTTTATTTTTCATGTATTTTTATTTTCTTTGTTAAAAACGCCAAAAAAATAATTTTACTTCCATTCCAACGTGGTGCATCTGCCTTTTGGTTCATTAGTTTTGGGAGGAAGGGATTTCATGCTTTGCAGATGACATTGTGGTGAGCATAATTTAACCATTAAAGACAACTGCAACACATTTCTAGGACATGTACAACATGCAATTTTTGTTTGCAGTAGAGGCATACAAGCATATGAATGTATGCCTCTAGTGCAAAATTGATTAAACTACTATTGCAACAAAGGCAGAATATGAATGAGTCTGTCCTGTGCTCACCTCAGTATGCTGTATGCTTGAAACTGACTTACTTTCGTGTTAATTCAGCTATTATCTGACCACTTGGATGCAGTCATAGGACATTTAACCTTTTAATATGAAAATTATCCACTTTTAAACCACATACTTATCAAATTTAGCCTTGACGTCTATGAACCCGTTGGACATTTATTAAGGAGAACATTGTATTTATTAATTTCAAGTATATTAAAAAAACAATAGAAGAAGCAATCAGTAGAAAAGAGAACATGTGCATACATAACCAAGAACAAAATATATATTTTTTACTGCTACTTTTCTGTTTGAAAAGGAGTAGAAAGATTGAATTCTACCTCTTATCTGAATTTAGTAAAATATATTTACTTACTGAACATCTAAAAACATAATCCCTGGCTGAACTGGCTCGCTGTATTGTCACTGTCATGTCGCAAATTCGGTCACGTTGTTGTGCTACGGCTTAAAGTCGCCGTTGTTTGGTACGCATGCAGACGAGCGAAAAGGAGTCGGTGATTGAATTTGCAAGGATCTGGCGATCTGGAACGACCACCGAATGCAATAAGTGGCAACGTTATGAACTGGGCGGCCTGGCAGTCCGTCTGAATTGTGAGCAAAGGTCACTGGACACGGTCACTGCATCATAGACGCATCAGGTTTTCTCTGCACTGCCGCCGACCTGTGTGGCATAAATTTGGCCATCTGTACACGCCTCTCCAGTTTGTTAGGAGCTTCTGCAGCCGTGCACATGCGCATGCTTGGTTTCTTCCTTTCAAAGGTTCTTATCAAACAGAATTCAAAGCAAATCACACAAGTCACATGATAAGAAGAAAACACACTAGAAGTGACTTTTAGATGTAAATAAAAAACAAAATATATATACTGTACATTTAGGAAATATATAGTAGGAAAATCTTTCTTCCTTTTCAGTTTTATATTTTTTGACACAGACAGATCACAAGTCAGAATATTGTAACTCCCCAAACGGTGGTTTTCACAGGAGTGGAAACCACAAGCTTCTGGTTTGTCAATGAGACTCACCTCTGAGCAAAGGACTGAACAGCACTTGTTGAAACCCTGTGAATGACTTGTATTGACCGACGGAGTATTCAGAGACATTCAGAAATCATGACTGACATTTGACACCACCGCTTGACCACAAGACCTCAAACAAAATGACACAAACCCACAAAGTGACCTCGATCCAGATATGTCGAGCGCTCATCGTGCTCGCTAATATCTGACGCTTCCCCCAAGTCCCTTAACCGCCCCTTCTTGTTTTGACTGATTTCTGAACACCTTTTAGATTTCCGATCTCTCCACTCTTGATCCTCACCAACCACGCCCAATGATGTTCGTTTTAAACCAGCTAGTTTCTTGGTATGTGTACACTCACACATCCTGTTCTAGTTGTGCATGAAGTTTGATACAAAGTAGGTTATATGGAGGTATTGAGCTGTGAAACCGTCACACATAAATTCAAATAAAGTGGTAAAAACACCAGCATGCAATTACTTTGTTCATACTGTTGTCATACTAACTAAAACTACTTCATGTTTCTTTAGAGAATCTTCGTAGAAGGTAATGGGAGTGTTTTTGTACGAAAGTGATTCAAAGAAGATGCTCTTCTACGACAACAGACCCAGCTTTCCTCATCAGCTTGTTCAGCTTTTTAAGTCACTGACTGTGATGCTATTACCCTAAACACAATGGCAGATTAAATTTCACTCAACAGACTCAACAACATCTTGCTTTAAAGCCTAAACGACCGAGGCTTTCCTGACACATACACTTTGTTTTGCTCCTTCTTGTAGTTGTTCCCGTCCTGGACTGTTGTCTTGGTGTATCTATGCCCCTTTGTCACCTTCGCCTCCCACCTATTCCTGCTTCTCTTGAGATCGACAGTCCTCCTTTGTTTCTTTCCACATTCAAGATGACGTTTCCCCCCCACACTACTCCACAAAGTGGTCTGCCAGTCCTCTTTGCCAATCTCTGATGCAACAAACGTGGAGCCGTCCACGTGTTTGTGTGGATGAAAGACCTCTGGCTTGTACTGGACGTCTGAGGAACACAGAGTGAAAAGAAATGGACAAGAGCACAGTCCAGCTGGTCAGACATTCGACGATCCAGTCTCACAAACTGTGGTTTGTTTGTTAGCCAGGCGTCGATCCAGGCGATTGTTTAGGCCTTCGCTTGTCTTGTGGACTTTCCAGTGTGGTAAATTTGGCAGAATTGTGTTGAATTCACTCGGAAAATTATATAACCAGTGAGTTTGAGTTGCATCATGGTTCCATGTGCATCAACAAGCGTCTCCAGAACCTTATTTATAGGATGTTGGGGAAACAGTTCATTTGGTGGCGGGTGAGCTTTCTCAGTGAAACAAGACAGTATTGTCTTCCATAGCGCACAAACCTTCACCTTGTTCAGGCTGGAGTTAGAAACGTGCATAAACGTGACAAACTAAAACAAGTTCGGCCATTTTTATTTGCACAATTTTCTCTTTCTAACCAAACCTCGATGATAAAAGACTTCAATCTGGTGTTTTGGTCTTAGCTGTCAATTTGGTTTACAAAGACTTTGTAATTCTTTTAATATGTTTTTTTTTCTGTTGTTTGGATACTTAGAGTTCCAGTTTTTTTAAACTAAAATTCAATATATCATTACTCCTTTACCGTTATATTGCTTGAAAATAGTCTCAAAGCGACAATATTATTGTTCATCGCGATAACTTCCGCCACAATTCATTGCCCAGTAAAATATGTCATTGCGACAGGCCTGGTGTCGACTGGATGGGACGTCCGTCAGCTGAAAGCAAGAGAGGAGGATGCAGAGCTGATTCCTGAAGTGAACCCGTTCAACGTTCACTGGGTCTGTTCGGACTTCCATATGCCTGATTTTTATTCTGCTCATTTTTCTTCCCTGAACTAGTACATTCCAGCTGGAGTTTATATTGCAGCTTCTTCTTGTTCATCCCCTTTGCATATCGAATCTTGATGTTAAGTTTATGTTGTCACACGATCAAAAGAACAGCGTGAGGCCTTTGTAAAGACGACCGTAGCAGCTTAAGAACTAAAACAAGTCAGAGATCCAAACAACCAAGGTGTCCGGGTGTGGCTGTCTAAGTAAGTTGACCCCGAAAGCAAACAAGATAGCAAAAGAAGAAGTCTCCACGAACCCCAAAATGTCATTTCAGAACCAACAATTGGCTCTTTGGACTGATGACAGGAAGTGAATGCCTGTATAATTTGAAAGGAAATGGACAAATTTAACTTTGCTGAGGGGTATACAAGTGGGAAACCTTTTGCTTGCTGAGAAAAAGAAATAATAATAATTTCAGAGTGACATTTAATTATTTGCAGAGAGAACATGGACAAAGAGCCGGACTCCTGAAGTGATTGTCTTTGGACAGATGAGTCTGAAATTGAAGCGTTTGGACACGATCCAAAATGTCCCAGGAAATTTAGTTGGAAAACGCATTTAGATCTTCTAATGAGATTAGAACTGACTCTGTGAACATTTCTTGCAAAAGAAACTCAATATTTAATGGGGAAATCCTAAATTTTTCAATTTGACTGGGGTGAGACACTCTTTCACTTGTACGTGGGGGGGGAAGGGGGGACAAGATCAGGACATTCTGGCCTTATTTAAAACTTTTCAGAGCTCTCTATAACCCAGCACTTAATTGAGCTGAAATGACTGTCTTCGTTATGTGGAGCGAACCGAAATGGCTGACGTCTCTCCTTAACCAAATCGCTCCTAAAGCTTAAGGGGCTCAATTTTGAAAGTCTCCCCACCTTCCTCGACTCTCAGTCCTGTTTCAGATGTGCACAAATGGTGCCTTTGTTGTCCTACATGAAAAGCAGGGCGAGGGCGATTCCCCCCGAATGTCGATGAGCAGCGAGGCTCCGTGTCTATTCCGTTTTCGTGGGTTTGGCTAAGAGGTGTCAGTCGGAGCGGCGTGGCGGCACAGACGGTCGCCGGGGCATTATGCAAGAAGGAAGCCGTGCGGAATCAGGCCCCGCTAATGGGAAATGAGTCACTCCATCACGGGCAGAGTGTGCGGCGCCACCCCGACATCATTATCCTCCTCGCCATGCGCCATGCGCGCTTCGCTCGGCGCGGTATTAGCACGGTAATGTCAATCGCTCAATCAGGCCAAATAAAGCACGCGCAGGAGGGAAGCCATTGCCTTTAATTATTAGAATAACTCAAAATATAGTATCAGGTGATAAGTATCCACCCATGCTGCTCAGCCACACAGACATTATGCAAATTCGGGGAGATCAAACCCGCTGAAATGATTTCCATATTATGTGACAAAAAGAGAGCGTAGCCCTTCGCCATCACAGTGACTCTCACTCGTGTTATCTCAGTCACTCTTGGCAGCGTGACTATAATTGCGTTGCTTTATATAATTTATCTTTTTTTTTTTTTGTGGGTCTGCAAATAAAAAGAGCCAATTTAAAAGCGCCGACGCGTCGGTGACAGTCACCTGTGATGAGTGCGGAGCGATTTGAACGCCCAGAATTAGAGCGCGGCTCCTTTTTTTTTTTTTTTTGGAGCTTTGAACGACCGTCTCCGCAGCCATGAATTTATTGCGCTTCATTCCAGTTAATTCAAGGTTCTTCATAATTACTCTCACTATTTTTTGAATTTTTTTTTTCTCTGTATTAAAAGGATCAAATAAAATAAAGGCAGAGAGTCGTGCGCGCATTGTGGCACATACCAATTACAGTTGAAAAACCGCTAATTAATACACATTCAAACATGGAGACCAAAAAGAGAGAGAGCAGGGGGAGGAGGAAAAGGCATTTTTGCCTCAACTGAAATCACTGCTATCAAACAATCGGCTGTTTTATCAGCCGCCGATTGTTCCTGTTTGGAGCCGCGATAATCCTTTTCTGCTTTAAACTTCCACTTTACACGTAATTAACTTGCTGTAAAACACCATTCACTCAATCAAAACTGGTATGTAGCAATTAATGAAGGAGAGTTGGATTTTTTTTCTTTCTTTTTTGTTTTTTATACTGCCTCTAATAGTATAATTGTGCATTGCACTATGAGCTTTTTGCCTGATTCCGATTTGCAAGCTACAACACAATATTCAGTGACACCAGCTGAAGTTTTCTTTTGGCACCTAATTTTTTGCGTGCTGAAATAACAGTGAGCCGTTATGAATGTTGGATATGAAGGCGTGTGCTTATACAGACAAAACATGTAATAAAGAATCAGCAGTCAGCGTAAAGTCAATCCAGGAGTGAGCACTCTAATAAAAAAAGGTTTTAAAAAATTTATAGTATAAAAATAAAAGATTTACTCAACTCAAACTGTGAATTTCTAGTTTTCTGTTAAGAGCAGAATTATGCGTCAGACGCCGTTTAACTCAGACACCAAACATTTGATTGCAATCGTCTCATTTCTGGCCGAGAAACGTACCGCTGAGCGGGTCGGCGCCACAGGCCCCGACAGGCGGACAACACGAACCTCTGCGACTGTTTCAGTCGGAAAAAAACGACTCATGACCTTCATCAAAAAGTCGGACAAATTCTGGAGGATCTTGGACCCCCTGCATTCTTTCTTACAGAGACTGTAATCTTTATTTTATGTTTTTGTTTTTTTTTTTACGTTCAATATATATTTTTCACTTGGCTATCTGACATTGTCGACTACTTTGAACCACGGCGGGGAATGTCTGTGTACGTGGGCTGAACGTGTGTGTATTTTATGCGGACACTGCAGTGCTCCTTGTTGATTCAGGTTGTTTCTGTGTACTTTTCTTGATGTTTATCAAAAAAAAAAAAAAAAAAGAACAGAATTATTCAATTCAGTTATGTCCGGTGTTAGTATAGCCTATCTCATTTTCTGTGATTGGACGAGAATGAAGGAATGGCCAGAAAGCAAAAAAAAAAAAAAAAAAGGATCACCACTGTCAGGTTGCAGCTGGCAGCCAGTCACAGGATTTTCACAGCTTACAAATCATTTATGTCTTTTCTGCCGGATGAGAACATGGAGACCAAAAGTCATGTTTCTTTTCTCCGAGCCTCCAAAATGACACCAGTTGAATAATTTAAAAATGGCTGAGGCTTCCTCAGTGTTTATGTAACTGCGGGTTGTTGGAGAACAGAGGAGCAATCTGTCAACTGCACCAAACAGTTCAGGAGCTACTTCCTTTTGCTACTTAAATATAGACGTGTTAAACTGATCTGATTCACCCTCCCTGTCGGCCCCACTGGCTGATTTGGCAAATAAATAGAACTTCATACAATAGACTTTGATTTCATAAGAACTGCTGCAGTGTTTAAGTGTAAAATAACAAGATCTTTTCACTGTCTTCCCATTTAATTGGCCCCGCAGTGACAAGAATAATATCTTTAAAAGACTTTTAGCCACTGTAAACAGTGCTAGCAACTAAATTAGCATGTGTTTTGTGTGTTTCTGTTGGCTCTAGAGAAAACCTTTTCGCACCTTGGTTTGAAGAATGTGGTGTGAAGCCGATTAGCTGGAGTTCACATTTTAAACACATCACCTGACTGAACCTGAACGGTTCAGTCAGGTCCACATGGAGAATAAATCACTTCAAACGATGAAAACACCGGACCGGGTTGTGATGCGCGTCGATCGCCATCTTTTCAACCCGCCATTGAAGAGTTGAGAAAAACCAAACCCGACTGGCTCATTGCAACCTGAGCACGTGTGACGGTAGCTGGAAGTCAAAAGGGGCTGGTTTGCCCGACTCCGCGTAAGCCACCGCTTCAAGTTTATCAGGTTGCGTTAGCCGGGCGTGCAGCGGCACAACGGTTGCTTTGTTTTGCAGGTTCGCTGCACAGATATTTCACACTCGCTGTAATATATTAATATTGCTAACAATGGCAAAGCTATCAGGGGAATCTCAATAATCTCAAGTCTTTTGTGGCTCCTGTGAAAAGGCTCCGGCATCACATAGA
This sequence comes from Poeciliopsis prolifica, assembly GCF_027474105.1. Taxonomy (NCBI): domain Eukaryota; kingdom Metazoa; phylum Chordata; class Actinopteri; order Cyprinodontiformes; family Poeciliidae; genus Poeciliopsis; species Poeciliopsis prolifica. The sequence continues at coordinate 8,561,264 of NW_026562396.1, forward strand.
GGCTCCATAATAGACGACTGCTGCACGCTGCCTCTGGATGAGACACAGATAATCGCCGCTGCCTCTTTGTCTGTTTGCCCTTTAGCTGAGCAACTGCAGGTACTGCAGAGTGCTGCACAGCTCTGCCAAGGGGAAGCCAGAGCACGGCAGCAGGGGGTAAAAAACAGAGAGGAGCGGGGAGGGGGATAAATGCTAAATGTGAAATGTGCCGCTGCAGCTTCCAGGGTGATACTATTGGAGATTACCCGTAGCAGCATTGAGCCAAAGTGTCAGTTTTCGAGGAAGCTCGATCTGGTCTCGAGAAAGAAATGGGAAGAAGAAGAAAAAAAATAATAAAAAATCGTCTCCCTCTTTAGCAACTGGCACAATCCACCCCAGGCGATGTGCATAGCGAATCTCTTCATTCTGTTGGTGTCTCTTTTATCCACAATGCAGCAGCCAACGCACAGTCAAACATTCATGTCCCCTGCCGCAAGACAGATTTTTCTCTGACGCCGTCTGACACATGAACCAATCCAACCAGCAACCTGCACTTAAAGGAGGAATGAACTGCCGGGCTTGAGAGGGGCAATGTGGCAGGTGAATGACTAAAGTTTATCTCTCAAGAAGCTCATTTGAAAAGTTCAAATTAGCCACACGGTTTCTTTGCTTTTTTAAAGATTAAAACTACTTTCAAGAAACTACGCATGTTGGAACCGTCAGAAGCCCACACTATTATTTGATTATATATATATATATATATATATATATATATATATATATATATATATATATATATATATATATATATATATATATATATATATATATATATATAAAACCCTGTGACATAGCAAAAGTAACATATCGTTATCATGGAGTCAATCAGCATGAATTCTACACCCTTCATCCCTGTATGCACACACTATAATGAAACAGGCAGCAACAGACCTTCTTCCAAAACGGAACAAGTTTTTAATTTGAACTTCCATTTATCCATAACATCTTTACTGAGATGCTAGCATACATGCGGAGACAAGTAGCAGAATGACAGCAGAGCATTTGCTGAAATATTTAAAAATAGAAAGCTAAAATCCTTGCCTCCTGTTCTTTGTTCACTCCTACCCAGAAGTCATCTCTGAGCCAACACGAGTTTCCTCTCACCCTATGAGTGCAGTGCAGGTGTTTGCTGTGGATAAGCAAAAGCAAATAAATAAATAAATAAATAAATAAGGCAAAGAAATCAGACAAGGATGGATCCAGCAATACTCTGACGGAAGCAAAGTGCGATTTCTCCGTTATTTCGGAGTATGAAAACAATGACACCTCGAAACAACCGATTGTGTGCTCAAGCGATTATTCCATTTTTAAAAAGGAATTGCAACATTTTGTGAATTTGGCTGCTTGACTTGATCCCGTGATGCATACCTACCATCGACTGAGCTTACTTTCTCCGATTGACTGAAAGCCATGCTTTGTCCAGACTTTGACGCGTCGGCCTCCTGCTGCTCGCTGAAAGTGAACATAATCTGGTGGTGCTGGTGGAAGAAGAGCAACAGAGCAGCGGATGTGTGCCACCAGTGAGTCCTGGTAGCATCTGTTTATCAAACCCAGCACTTTTGAACAAATCTGTCTGTTTTGTCTCTCAACTGCTCAAAGATGCCGGGACGCCATCGAAGGGCGTGGCGACTCGGCTGCGTCTTTTTCTAAGCTACAACGATAACAATAAAAACATCAGTAGAATCACCTTTGTATTGATGTGTATTACACAGGAGCTGCAGTGCAGGAATAATAAGCTAAAAAAAGCTAAGCTAAACAGACCCATGTGCTTGAATATCTATGTTTTTCTCATTGAATACCAACTTGGCTTTCAGTCGTACTGCAATAAGTCGACTATATTTAAAGCTAGACGTTTAGGTAAAATGTTAATGTGCTTTTGTTGCCTTAAAACTTATTATTTTTAGCTGAAATTGCATTGACCAGGATTGGCTAACAGTGTTTGCTACTGCTTACCAACAAATTCCAGGGTTCAAGTTATATCACAGGAATATACTTATAATTGTACTTTTTTTTTGTATTGACTTAATTCAAGGATAATATCTTAAGTTTGCAACTCTGACTCAACTTGGAATGAAGTTGCAAAAGCAAAAGATAGACTGCAGCCGCTGCGAATAAGCTATTCAGCACCGGCAGGAAGAATATGGCCATTTTGTTTTTTTTTTCCAAAGGTGGTACTAATGAAAAATTCTACAAATGCATTTTTTCCTAACAAAATCAGAACCATTAACAGGGGAAATAAACAAAAACACCAATTTTGTTCTCACCAACAAAGCTATAATTAACATTTTGTTTTTTTGGTGCCAAATTAATGTCATTCATGAAATGACGGCGAAATCTAACCTCAGGGTTAAGCCGTTTTACCATTACGTTGTACGTAGAAAGTATTTTCTGTGCGAAAGCGTCAGCTCTACTTTTGCTCCGACGCCACTAAACAACCCTGGCAAATTATTCATAACACAGCATGGCATGTGGTTTAGCTCTCAAACGCAGCAACTGTTTAGATAAATGAAAAAATTATATCGTCATTATAGTAGTTGGTTAATCCAAACTTTTCCAAAACACACAACTGCAAAAGAAAATCTGAAAACACTTGAAAGATTAAACTTTTGATGTAGATGTTTGCTAAGGAAGGATGTGGCTTTGTGGAAAACAGTTGCTATGCAGTGTTCGTTAGAGCTGCAATAAATCACAACAAATTTTACATTTTATTAAAGATACTGGCAGTTATAAGAACATGTCATTCAAAACCTGTTTGTACATGAAGTAGATTTTGCTGCTCAATTTGTTTACACACTCTGACATTTAAAAATATAAATAGAAGGCATTTATACACAAACCCGATGCCACCAGCGAGCGTGGAGAATTTGAAGGCAAGTCAAAACCGGTAACATATAGTTCTTTAATGCGCAAAAAGCATCAACATACGGTGATTTATCAAGCAAACTTGAATGCAGCACTGCAGTACTGAGTGGAACCGGGTTCCCGCTCCAGAACCTGGTTCCACCAAATCGCCTGGTTCCATTTATCTCTGGCTCCAGGCGATAAACGCGCGCACCGATTGGTCATTCTCACTGTCCTTTTCAGTTCTCTAGAAACTCCAGTCGGTTCTTCCTTCCTCGCTGTCTGTGCAAGTGTCAGCCTTCTTCTTTTGAGCCACAGTGTCATCAATTATGGATTTGTTTTCCCCCCTTGCATGATAAGACGGTGCAAGAAAGTGAGAAATGTGTGGACTTCAGCAGGCTTGCAGCATGATACCCCAACAGGAAGGTGCCAGAAAACCTGCAGGTGTCGTGTTTTGACCCTTGTGTTGTTTTGCGGGTCAAAAGTGACCCTTTACCATGTTTGGCTGTAGAAAAAAATACCTCAAAGTATCTTTTTACGACTTGACATTTTATTACTTTTTCTAAATTGACCCCGTTATTAGAAAAAGTGCCACTTTGTTTTTGTTTATGTTTCCGTGTGAGCCGTGCATCACTAGGGCACACGGATTGTGATACGGGTCATTTTTGACCCGTGAATTATAAAAGCATTTAAACACCAGAGAGAGTTCAAAGGCCACACACAAACTCTCTCTAATACACACACACACACCCACACACGCATATGCAACCTGCCCTCCTTCACACATATCAAAGAAACTGTATTGATGTACGAATTGAACCTCCATTTGACCTGCACCTGCCCTCTCAGTCTGCAGCTCTCTCCCCACATCAACAGAAAACGCCCTCGGACAAAACAAAAAAAAACTGAGTATAGAGGACATGCAGGCATCCTGGATCCGAGCACCTCTAGTCGGTTCTTTGCTGTCGCCACGAGGAGACGTCTCACCAACAGGTGCTGCGGTGAATGTTTGCACACACTGTCCTGGGACTTCGATCAGAACAAGTTGAACACCTTGTGTTCATAGTGGGGTGTGAAGGACAGGCTCTTATGTTGAAGATGTTCATCATAAGAGTTATTATGATTGTGCCTATCGAGTATTTTAAGAGTTGCAAAGTGTAAACATAATATGAGTCGGTCGTGCATAAGGCAGCATAAGCAGATTCTTGGATCGATTTATTTGTAGCAATTTATATGTCTTGCTAATGACATTTGACCTCCTCTTTGCACCGTTTCGTGTCAATCTTTCATTTCAGTGGTGTCAGGATAGATGATACCACAGGAAAGCAATTCTCCTTCACCACGTTTCTGCAAATTTAAGACAATATCCTGCACAATAAACCAGTCTGCCAAGGATTCATTGGCGAATTTCAAAAATTACAACATGAGTAATTTGCACATGGGCACTGCTTCACAGACGCCCACAGCACGCCATGGCTCGGTGACATTGCTTCATCTCACTGTGCAGAGAGTTCATTTGACTTGTGAGGGTGGATGCCTGAAACTGAAAGCTCCCACTGCCGTCTCTTCGATTCAGATTCATCCCCAGATGTTTGGCTGATTTCTTTTACTCAACCAAAAACGTTAACATTATTTGGTCGCGTCTCAAAGCAGTGATGCACCTGGACACGAGCAGAACACTGTAAATTCTACACTTCCCTTATTTCATGAATTTTAGACCAACGTGTCTTTCAGAATGCCATGTTTGCAAGACTGCAAACATTTAGTAGAATAAGCTGTTAATCTGCTAATGCTGGACCTCTCGGTGTTTAAGGGATTGTTTTATGCTTATTTAAATATTCCCTAGAAAACTGCTGACCTGTGAAGCACTGAATCATACTGAGGTACTGCAAATGCTGTGTTGCAGTGTCATTCAGTGGTTTATTTATTTTTGTGTAGATGATGGTTTTTAGATTGGTGTGTGGTGTAGATCCTCTCTTACTGTATAATAAGTATCTATTTTTTTGGCAGTTTTACACCAGAGTACATTGCAGATTCTTGTCAACCAATAAAAATGTTTGCTTAATGTAATGCAAAACCTTCTATGCTGGATGCGATTCATTCGCCTGTAAATATCTGAAGTAATTATTCGTTTCCAGTCAAGTGTCTTGCTGTCAAAGCATGACAGCATCCAAAAGATCACAAGACATCACTTGTGCCCCCCGTCACGACGATCAAACTCTCAAATTTTGGGAAGGCGTTAACATTTATATCAAAAAGTTCCATTAAACAGCCAGGATTTGAGATAATTCCTGATAACAGTGGCGAGAAAAGCAAGCGGCGGGTTGAAGCTGAGATCAAAGCCCGCGAACGCCACTGCGGTTCTTTGTGATGCACGGTTTCTAAGCCGGAGCACCTGTGTGTGCACATCCCAGAAGCAGCCTGTGGTGGTGAGCGCTGCCTCCCGTCTGTAGTAGCAGGGCGGATTGTTAGCTAGCGGTAGAGAAACGCCATGCAGCTCGCTCTGTGTGTTGGCCTTCTCATATTTATGCATATGCCTTCTAAAGCCAGAAATATTCTCCTTCAGACATTCATCAACTTCCAGCTGCCGGTCAGAACCCCTTTTTTTTTTTTTCTTTCTTTCTTTCTTTCTTTCTTTCTTTCTTTTTTCTTTTTTTCTTTCTTTCTTCCTTTCTTTCTTTCTTTCTTTTGTTCTTTCCTTCTTTCTTTCTTTCTTTCTTTTTTTCCTTCCTTTTTTCCTTCCTTCCTTCCTTCCTTCCTTCCCTCCTTCCTTCCTTCACACTGAAGCCTCACAATCGTCTCACTGCACCTCCCCAGCTGGCTGCAGGGCCACAAGGTTTTCTTATTTAACCAAAGTATTTGGCCCAGTGCAGGTGCCAATCAGCTCAGCCTCGAGGCAACATGGCTAATGTGTGAAGGTGGCGGCTATTATTAATAATCACCATAATTACAGCAGAACAGGGAAAGCCTGAGCCTTGCTGCTCCAGTGAGTTTCGCTCCCTGGTGGTTTGCACGCTCAGCGTTAACTGAAAACCTTTCACCTTGAAATGTTCTCTTGCTTGTCATAAAGGGAGCTACTCGTCTTCCCCAAACCTTCCAGGAAAAGGAAAGAAAGACATCTCTGTACAGTAATGTGGAAAAAAAAACACACAAAAAACCGAGTACACCATGTTAAGTGTGGCAAAGTGCGCCTCGGGTTTCCGGCTCCGTTTGCTTTGACACTCCTCCAGATGAAATCGAGTGCAACCGATTAAAAACTCGCCCAACTAGTAAACAATCCTCCTGAGTGATTTAACCTCGGTTTTGTTGGATCCAGTCCAACAAATGACAAGAAAATGATTGAAAAATGAAAATGAAAATCAGCTGGAATGTCATGAAAGAACCTGCAATGCAGTATAAAACCGACCTGGATCGGAAAACCTTCGATACAATATAGAGACCGTAACTTACACAATGTGATGACGTCAATATGATGCAGCCTAACGCATTTCCTGCACACATTGCAAGACAGAGACCCCAGAGAGAGACGGTTCATTTACAGACGTGTAATAGAATTAAATGTTCTCTTCAGCTCACATTGAAGTGACTCCGTTTCTGATGAACCAAACAGTCGTGACCCGTTTCATGCTGTGCTACATAAGTGCTCTACTTACTGTGGCAAATATTTTAATCACTGCATATGCCCCCTGTGAGGCGACAGTCACAGAGATCTCTGCAATACAGAATAAGTCATCAGGAACAAATGATGCGAGCAATCAATGAATTTAAGGAAAATCTTAAATATGGCCGTATGTGGGAAAAATGACTATTGCTGTGTTATTGCTGACCAGAATACCTTGATGCACCAGGAGCCTAACTATAAATGCAACTTGCCCAAAATTGCTTAGAAAGCAACTAAGTTGGCCATTATTTCAGGCACTGAGACCCTTAATTAGTTTCCTGTGGAAGTTCATAACAGACCGATCTGGCAAGTGTGGACAGTTTTGAGACGAAGTCGTCATAAAGTGACACAGACGCTCTGCTCCAACCGAATAATCAGCTCTATAGAAAAGTGCGAACCACCTGTGGGACTCCATTCCCATGACTTCATAAAGCACACTGGATGCTGCTCATGCATTATTCAGGCTTTCTGCAATATCTTATTGACCTCTCTGAAGGAGATTTGGACTGGCGTTCATTTTGACAAAATCTGCCAATCAGAACCTCCAAACGGAGCGGGTGCAAAATGCGGAGGCGGCGCGCGGAGCTGAAGAATGCGGGTGTCAGCTGCGCGTTGGACTGAAAATGAAATTTTTGAATAAAGGAAACGACTGATGCTTGTCTGGTGCTGCGGCAGCCTGACGTTGTTGGCCTTTGCCGATCGTGACTGATGAGAGAAGATCCGGTTATTAGAAGCTGCGGGAAAACCTAAATCTGTGAAGCCTGTTTGGAGAATTCATTGTACTTTAGTTTTCAGACTCTTCAACATTTCCATTCATTGTGGCACAGTCTTGACATTATTCAACATGGCCGTTGCTGACCCCTTGACCTACTGTTCTTCACAGGACTGGATCAGTTTACTGAAAAACATTTCATCTGAGTCGGCACTAGAGCTGCACTTTGACTGAGAATCTGGAGTTTTTGTTATGGATTTGATGCTGTGTTGAGTATTCTGTTGCTACTGATAATACAAAGACTCCTGGTCACTCTGGTGCACTGTTAGGTGCTTTTAGCGTTCAATTTGAAAAAATGAGCGTTCAAAGCAGGCTCGGTCATCTGAATACTGCAGCTGGTGATCATAGAATAGGACTCAATGGTCGACTCATTGACTGCAAGAGGCTTCAAAACAAACCTAAGCCTCCATCCCTTCCATGCTTTACTCCAAACATGTCACTCTGCATTATGGCCTAACATCTATTCTTTGGTCTCAGTATCCTGATGCAAAAAAAATAAATAAATAAAACTAATTTCAAAACATATACAATACTTTGTTGAGATTAAATGCAACAGTTTCTTATAATTGGTACTTTTTCAGGGTTTCTTGTCGCATTGCAATGTTTGGCGTTCTGGTTTATCGTTGGGGAAAACTTTCTTATCGTTGACTACAGCTTCCTACTTTTGTGTTCTCACTGTAAAATGGGTGAACTTGAACGATATGAGGAACCTTTACTACATGAAGGTCATTGCTGGTGTTTTCTTCTTCATGGTCAGGTGCTTACATACGCTTGTATTTCCTTTTCCCATGGCTGCATCCATAAATCCACGGTAAATTTGTTTTTTTTTGCTTTTATTCCCTTGAAACAGTAACACTTCTTAGAATCGAGACATTTCATTGCTGTGAACATCGATGCAAGAACACAACTTATGTAACTGCAAGAGCAGCTAACTGTACCTCAAGACCTTGAGAAATTATTATTTTGCTAATGATGTTTTTAATTGCCGAGGCAAACATCAGGTCACCTGAAGAAAACTAATGAAGAAAAGCCTTATGAAAATCAGCTAACTTAATTGTAGTACCACGATAATAACGTTTTGTCTGCTGATGCAAAATGTGTTTCAGTAACCAAGCTCTGGGTGACCGCTGGTTCTTTTAGCCTGATAGATAGGCAACATATTTGCCTTGCTGACGTGACAATGTAAGTAAGGACACATATTGAAACATGAAGCAGAATTACATTATATCAGGAGTTGAAAACGACAAACCTGCTTGTGAACAACCCAAATGTGAGGACTTGAGATAAGTATAAAACAAATCACACTCCCAAAATTCCCTCTGAAATCTGTGGCTTCGTCTACTGAGATGACTACCTGCACTGACTTATCTGTTAGTGGGTGGATATATGAGGACGCAAGTGAACATAAAACGGTGCAACCAGAAGGATTTTAAGTGTAACCAAACTGTAATAACAAAATAACTGCAGTTCTTCTGGGGTGTTCAAACATCAACAGCGGCTATGTGATGCCAAGACAACCGACTTGGGGGACATGCTGGTGTGGATAGAAATGCGTGGAAATACACGGTGCATTGCGGATTCGTTTGTTGGAACCAATCAGGGTCTCTTTGTTTACTTTGCATGTTCCTTGGAAGTGATAAATATAGAACTCTTAGCTTCAGAATTGGACCACCAACCAATGCAAGACGTGGCCTGTTGATTCACGTTTTGCTCTACATCATGTTGACTTAAGTTTGTATTACACCACCAGGATCATCTATACCCTAAACATCACGGAACCTGGTGGAGACTAAGTGATGGTTTGGGTTATGCTCTGTTGGGAAACCGTGGATCCTGCCATCCACGTTTACCTAAACGTGACTGCATGGTATACCCCGACACTCGTAGTGTCTTTCAGCACAACAATCCACTCTGCCAAACGAGTCTGATCCGCGGAGAGCCCACCTCGCAGTTTGCAAGATTTAGAGGTTCTTCTGATACCATTTTGGTTGCAGATACTGCGACACACCTTTAGGGATCCAGTGGAGTTCATGTGCCGGTGGATCAAGGATTCTTTGGCAACAAAAGTGCTTCTAACACACGGTTAGGCAGGTGGCAATTGTTTTATGCCTCTTTGTAGTGCAGCACTAATGAAAGGACACAGGAATGTTTCCAATCCCTGAGCCCTGCTCAAGGATGGATGCCTCAGGCAGCACAAGCTGCTACTAAGTTCTTTTAAATCCCAGCCAAACTACTTGCATTTGCATTCTGGGAAATGTATGCAAGGCAGTTTGTTGTCCGTATCCTTAAAATATTTTGAGTTTCCCTCGTTGGTAGTGCTGCTTATGTCTATCCTGTTGTTGCTACTAACGGCGCTGTCCTCTGCCTGCTCTTCCAGACGTCTGGACGGCGTGGTGTTCGACTGCGGCTGCAGCATCCGCTGGATCCAGCTGTGGCAGGAGAAGGGCGAGGCGGGGCTTCACACGCAGCAGCTGTACTGCAGGAACGGAGCCTCCAAGATGCGACTGAACAACATGCACATCAACAGCTGTGGTGAGAAAACACGGGGCCGACGAGGGCGTAGGTGGGCTTGGGAAGGAAAACGGCAGGGGTGGAAGGGAAACGGGAACCAAACAGGGAGCAAAGGAGAGGGTCAAAGGGCACAGTGAGGGTGATGCGTAAAAGAGGAGGAGGCGTGACAGAGATCACAGGGTGAATCTGATGTGTCGAGCTGCATGTGGAACCTGACAGAGGCTGTAGACTTTGCTCCTTTATCTTGTGGTGACTCACCTCAAACAATATGAGGGAGAATCCGTCTCCGTTCGGAGTATCTTCATTATTATATTTATTAATTGAGGTGATTTGGCCTGATCTGGAAAATACGCAGACTTTAAGCTCACGCTTGGTGACCTGATCGCATGTTGTTGTTGTGTTTGTGTGCGTGTCTCGCAGACTTACCGGAGATCAGCGTGAGCCACAGCAGCGTGTTGGTGACGGAGGGCGAAAACGTGACGGTGAGCTGCAACGGATCCAGACTGCCGCTGCCTGAAGTGGACTGGAACGTCGGCGACCTGCACTCCATCAACACACACCTGGTCAGAAACGCACAGATTTAAACGGCTGGTCACTGCTCTCAAACATTTTTATTTCCTCTCAAACAAAACAAGAATGCCCAACTTGGAAAGTTGGAAAATGCAGAGGAATGCAATCTTGGAGAAAAAGTTGCAGGTATAAACTTTAACACTTCGGATGGATTGTGTCTGAATCAGTGACACAAAATATCTGTTTAAGAACATTTTTTATTTTATTTTCTGTTATTGGTTTGTTTGGCCAACAGTGGTCACCACGACAACATAAGGAAACTTGTGGAGAGGATGTTATACGTGGTTGTGACGTCTTTTCTAGAGCCGCGTTTATGCTCAACATAACAGCATGCAGCATAAAATGAACTTAAAACCAAACACAATATCAGGTGCTGACATAACATTCATCAAATCCAGTTTGAGGTTTGATTACAACAGTTTTTTTTTTTTTTTTTTGCTTTTTTTTGATGCAGTTCTAATTTTTGTAAACAAACTTCCCACTGCATTTTCAGGATTGATATAAATATTTCTCATTTTCTCAGGGATTTCTTACAATCCTTATTCTACTCTTGACCAGAGTTGAACAAGGACCTGACAGCAACTTAAAGGGTGTTGAGTACAATCTCTGAAAAACTCCTCTTCATTCCCACTGTATAACCTTGAATATATATTTCAGAGCAGGGACATCACTGCTGTAAACAAAGATGAGAATTTGCCCTATTATTATTATTTTTTTGCTAGGTCAATAGGAAATAGTTTGAAAGAAGATTTGACAATAGATTCAGCTTCTTTGGCAATAGATTTGGTTGTTTTTCTTTCTTTGTTAATGAACAATTTTCTGTTACTTTAACAATTACGGGCAAAACAGATGAGTATCAAATAATAAACATATTACTGGTCTTCAGATGATAACGAACTTCCTGGGTTTTCGAATTTGTCGTCCTTACAAAACACATGTGCAACCGTGGTCTACATATGTCTATATCTTAATCATTTTCAAGTGAAAGCATATGTCATAAAAATTTCCTTTCGTCTCTTTCAATTTTCACAACTCAAACCTCCAATATATGCACAAAAGTTTTGTCAAAAGTATGGAAAACTCTAGGTTTTACAGTAAGTCGATACTGCAGATTATTTTTCCTTATTGGTGCAAAATGATTAGGAAAAAAAAATAAGACGAAATTTAAACCTTGAGGAATGAAACAAAAAATATAAATTGAAATTGGATTTTAATGGGACTATTTTCAAAAACATTTCGAATAGTGGGTCAAAATCACAAAGAGAAATTCTGAATAGACACAGACGAAAAAACAAAATTACAATCAATAAAAGTCAAACTGACTCACATAATGGGTCAGTTTGCAACAACACACCTGAAGTTATTCAAATTAAATTTGAAACCACAAAAAATGTCCAAAAACTACAACTTTTATTCATTCAGCCTGATTAATGAAATAATGTCCAACCTGTACCTGGGCTTAAATGCTGCTGCATATATTTAGTGCCAACAGCTTTGCAAGTACTTTGCAAAAAAAAGCAAATAGCGGGAGGAGATTTGGAAAAAATTAAGAAGACCATTTAGATAAGGATAAGCTGTTTCAGTACAGAGACGCTGTTGGATTGCAAAACGTGTGCAACTCTATACTAATTTAATCTTCTACTCCAAATACTAAACTGTTCCCTATCCCGCCCTGCACACACACACAAAAAAACTCACTTCAGACTTATAAAAGCCCAACGATCACAGCTAGTTCCCCCAACCAACCCCTCGGAGGCTGCTGGGTGACATCCTGTTGGCCTCGGCGTTTCTCTTTACAGCCTGGTTACTATATTGATGTACAGTCGATATCAACAAGCCAGTTTCTTGTAAGGGAGCTGCTCTGCGTGGAGAATATTGCAGCTGACCCATTATTCTGGCTCTCTGACACAGGCCCCAAGGACACCGCCGTTATGAAAACTGCAGTTAAGCAAGCAAGCAGGAAGAGACAGCAGTCTGCCGAAATTACACAGCAGCTTTTATCCATGACTTTAATGTTTTTAGTGACTTTGCAGATAAAGCATTGCCCCACCCCGCCGCAGGGCTTTGCATTTAAGCAAAGCTAGATAATGGATAAGAGTGAGTAAAGTGAAAACAGACGTAGTGTAATTGTTGTAATGCACAGTGGTCATATGGAGACGGAAAAGACGTGAAAAAGTTCCATCCTGTTGCTCTGAACACTGTAATAAAAATGTCGCACAATGTTAAACTGATATTAGCAAAGTTGGGGTGAATCTCTTGACCGCATTCTGTTTCCTTCAACCGGATTTTTAGCTAATTAATAATTAACCTTTGTTTTAATTAAGTGATTAAATTTTTAAAGCCCAGCAGTACAGTGGGTCTCTGCGGCACAGTGTTTCACCAGCAGACCTAACCGTGTCTCGTCTCTCCACCTGCTTCCGCAGTCCAACGTTTACTGGCCCGACATCCACTCGATCAACCTGACGCTGTTCAACATCAGCCGAGACGACAACAATTTCCAGCTGACCTGCATCGCCGAGAACCTGGTGGGGATGACCAACTCGTCGATCCAGCTGAATGTCCAGTGTGAGTCCAAGGTTTCCCGTGACTCATTCCATCAAACATGTGTGGAAAACGCCGGGGTTGATACGTTGAGAGAAATGTTTACTCACACCGATTAGTTAGAATCAGCCGCTGATCTGCAAACTTGTTGGTATTCGGCATCGTCGGAGCTAATGGCATCAGGGCCTCCATTCAGTGTTCGTGTTGGACTTTATAAGCCACTATGACGAACATTTTTTGGGGATTAAGTAAGAAGCAGTCGATGTTTGTGACCTAATCAAACCTCCATCAAGCTTTTGTGTAAACCTTTCATCAGGCACACGCAGACACCCCACAACCCTCGATCACCGAAGAAACAAAAACCCCTTTGTTTCCAAGCTAATCGGAACAAAGTGTTCCTGAGGCTCGATGAGAAAATGAGCCGCCAGCTGAGTTTGGGCGAGACTATTGAGGGCTCCATATGTACAATAATGAATTATTTGTGAAGTCTGATAAATTATAAATATGCTCAATACCATCCCACACCAACTCTAATGTAGGCCCAGCTGCAGATGGAACGTCTCTCGTAGTCTCTACCTCGATGCACGCGATCCCTTCAGCCTGAGGGCCCGACGGGGCCCGAGGTCAGGCTGCACATGGAGGGAGGTTTGTTGCATGACGACATGCGCCACTGACTCACTGTGGGTGTCTACCCAGCATGAACCCATCCGGTCCCCCCTCCTTTGAGGAGGTAAGAAGAGGTCGAGTGCCTTCCTCACTAAGGTATTTATCAAACATTCGGGTAGCTAAAAGCTAACTGCACTAAAGTCGTAGCGGATGTGACGAGTTGTTCTGGATCTACATGAACATGTTTGCCGCTGTACAGAGAAGAAACAAGCTAATTGGGAGTCTTGTGTTAGAAGTTAGAAGACGAATGTCAAGTTTATTTGTATAACAGATTTCAAGACAGTTTCATCATAAAAAGATCATAAAATATGAAACAATAAACATCACATTTTGTCAAATGCGGTTGCCAAAATCATTGTGCAAGTATGTACCAAATATGTTGATCAGTGTTTCACTCACTTCTAATCAAAGGCAACGCAAACGAGTTTCAATGTGAAACGACTCGGTGTTTCAGGGGTTGTGCTGTTTTCTAGGAGTTTGTTCTAGATTTGTTGTGCATAGAAATTGAATGCTGCTTCTCTATGTGTGGTTTCGGTTCTGTATGTGCAGAGCAGAACCAGAAGACCTGAGAGGTCTGGAAGGTTGATACAACAACAGCAGATATTTAATATATTTTGTTGCTAAACTTGCATTCATCCATGCATTTGAAGTTAAATGCATGGATGAATTTCTCTAGCTCTTGCTGAGACATTAGCACTTAAGTGTGCAAATGTTCAGTTCATGAAAGGCTGACTTTGCAACTGTCTTTATGTGACTCTGAAGCTTCCCGATCTCCAGTTTCGGGCTGCAAACCGTAAAGTGTTTACAATTTTGTCTTACCTCCAAGGTTCTTCAATTTTGCCCTAGAAAGGTGAATAAATTTAGCATATATGTGACTCATTACTTAGTTATTTTAGGCAAAAAAAAAAATGTAAATCCACCTTGAATTTCTGACACAAGGTGTAAAACTAAATACCAGTTAAGTCTGGAGAAGAAACAAATGTTCTGCACTTCTACACTCTTTCAAACCAATGTTTTGTCATGGAGTTTTCCATCTAGCTAATCATCTTCTGCCTTTGTGTGTGAAGCTCTTTGAGACAGATGGCTGAGGGGGGTTGTAAGATAGAAAACATCCCATCAGTCACAAGAAAGTCCCGCCATGTAGCACGCCCTGCTTTATCAGTCGTTTTACTCTAACTGGGAGCCTAATTGACGAAGGGAGAGTCACGCTGTGAACTCGAGGCTAAAAATTAAGACAATATTTACAGGGATCGGAGAGACGACGGGTTTAGTGTGGAAGCAGATCAGAGAAGTAATCTTCTATGAGCAATTATTAGTAAGTGTCTAACTTCGCAGGAATTCGCAATGTCTTCACTTTTCAACCAAACGTATGAAGAAGTTGTTTAAATATAATCATGGCGTTGAAGATGTGGACAATCAGGAAGCCTGGATACTTTACAAGTAAATCTCAACAAAATGGACTATAATGACAAGCGATATTACAGGAAGGTAGTTCGGTCAGTCAGCTCAACACACCCATGTAACTTTGAATTAGCTTGTCTGAGTTGGCTGCAATCAGACAACAGTGTGAAATGCAAGCTGCAATCCAACATGGATGGGGGTAGCTCTTGTAATTTAAAACCAAATGTGGTCAACAATGCTCATATCAGAGCAACATTTCAGTCTTTAACCAACTAACTTGCAGTTCTGCAGGCCTCTCATAACATTAGCGACTGTTTCCGTTCAGAAACCATCGCCTCGGAGCCTAACAAGGTGTCTTGTCACCGTCCTTGTACCTGATGCCTCGTGTTCCTGTTGGGACCAAATGTTCAGCGATATCCTTGGGAAGACACGTAACATGGTGTGCAATGTTTAGCCCGCCCATTTGCTCATATCTGCTGAAAAGGCTAATCAAATTTAGCAGCACTCGTCGTCCGGGGACCATTAAAGCACAAAATGTTATATCCCCTCGTCCGAGAGTAATGAGGGTGTCTTGAGCTGGACAGGAGGCCCAGAAACATCCTGCCAGCACGGCTAGAAATGCTAATGCGTCACGTCATTTGCTCTGGATTAAAAACCGAGAAAAACAACTCCGACTAGGCATGCGACTGGAAATAAAGGACAGATAAGCGCTCGACATGACATCGCCATTGTTGTCTCTCAGTCGTTGTGTTTTGGTTATTAAACCGTATTTGCTCACCTGTCATAGATGTGCTGAATAAGGCTCGAGCACTTTAAATGTGAAATCACATTTCTCTGTTGCTGAAGGCGCTAATCAGCGAAGCCTGCTGGTGCGATGATTACCCGGAATGAAATCTAGTTACCTACCACTGAGCAAGAGGCTTATCCACATGCGAGGACATCAGTTCAGCTGGATCTGCCATGGTTTGCTAAAAGTTAAACATCCAGTGTGCCAAAGGATTCCTTAATTACAGCATTCACTTGCAAAATTGGGGTTATTTATATAGCTGACAGCTTCATGTTGTGGATTTGTTAAATCTGTAACATTTTGAGGAGGATCAAGAGTCATTGAACATAGTGCTTTTCCAAAACTGTTCATGCTTTTCGTGTTATCTTTCACATTTCAATGCATTGTGGCGCTTGGTTTTTACGTAACAGAGCAGCAGCATGTAGTGACTGATGGCAAAGTGGGAAAGGAAGCCATGTTGTGGAAAAGCGCCGTGTGCATTTATGTGGTTTTCACATCGTTTGAAGGGTCACTTTTCACTCCAAGTTCAAACTGCCATTCATGCCTCTTATAATTCTTGGTGAAATAGTCCAAAGTTGCTCAGACTGGATAAAGTGTGGTTGTGACATTTAAATTTGGATCGAAACTGGAATTTAGATTTGACCATTTCTACGAACGGATGCGTTTTATTCTAGACTAATTTCTTTGTGCCTCAGCTGTATGTTTAGAGTTTCTGTCGTATTATAGAGCGCCGCACAATCGTAGGAAAACGTGGTTGTCTGGGAGACTGTTGTGGTGATATGAATTGCAACAATAAACAAATAGTTAGCACAGCTATACAGTGCAAGTCTTTCTGTTATGGATTCATCACAAGTCGAGATCATTTATCTGGAAAAGCAGGAAATTCCTCAATCCCTTCTCAACACTGCGGTGTCATTGGCATGGCTTCGTTTTGTCTGCAACAGGTATGCTCTACTTAACGTCGCTCTGTTGCATAAATCGAAACGCAACACAACGAACATTGTGTTTGCAATGTGGCCAAATGTGAAATGTGGATACCTATGCCTTCGCGAGGCTCTGCAAATTCAAGATCCCACCAAGCAAACAACTGAGGCCAGTAAATGCTTTGCGAAGGCGTTATTTCATATCTTCTGAACGCCTCGGGCCGGGACGGCTCGGCGAATGGCTTGCGTAGAATGCCTTTCGTGGCACCTTTGACGGGGCTTGTGTCAGAAATGCAATTTCATCACGTCTTAATGACAGAGACGGTCTGAGAGAATAATTTAGAGCTGGGGGTGGGAGGGACGAAAATCTCCTTTATCAAACCGGGGAGCCAAATTATGCAGGTACATTTAGAATGCAATGAGGTGTTGCACAGCTACAAACCAAGTGAAATTGATGTAGCCAATTAGCAAGACTGTACCCTCAAGCTCACATGAAAGCTCAGCCTTGATCTCAGTGGAAAGAGAGAAGGAGAGAGAGACAGAGAGAGAGAGAGAGAAAATATCCGTCTCTGAGCAGTGATAAAGCAATGATGATTTGGTTCCCATCAGAATGTCTGTCTAACATTGAGACTATGAATTACACTTTATACTTCAGCTCTTACATAAGTCTATCCAGTAGATTGGCCTTGGGCATGTTTGGGACAGACTGTATTTAAAGCCAATATTTATCAAAGGTGCCTGACATTTTTCTCTTTGCAGCAGAGCTTCCTCTTGCAGAGCACAATCTATTGTGCCTGTTTGCAATGCATCACGCTGCAGGACAAGGGAGATTTGTCAACAATTCAAGCGCTCTCTGCTGGAGCCGGGCTGCTGAGACCCACGCGAGAGTGACAGATTGACTTTGCGGCGTCGCGTCCGCAGGGCTTCCTGCGCATGGACACTCAGCGGATGTACATCTTCAGTACATTTTCTTTTTTCTTTTTTCTTTTTTTTTTTATTCCTGTTGACACTCTGCTGGTGCTGCAAATTAACTTATTAATTTTTCACCACATGCTCGGATGGTAATTACATTTCCTCCCCTGTGCAGCCTATTGTCTCTGGAAATGTCATAAAACAGCTTAAACTGCTGCTCTGATTAGGGAGTAATCTGATTGACAGCGAAATTACCAGCCGTCAAGCGACATTTTCTGCATTCAAAGATGAGCTCGCTATTTTAGCGAAAGTGTAATTAGCCACAATGCAAGTTCAGCAGGCGCATTGTTGTGGTGCTGTCAGGAACAATAGCAGCCTCTGCAGCAGTGTGGACTGGAGAAGCTTACCTTGTTTTCTTTTTTAGCCCTTTATTTGATTTGGCACGACGTTCTATTATTGACTATCATGGTCACCAGAGTCATTGGTTCTACTCCAGGATGATGTCCAAGGAATTATCTTTAAGAACTGCTTCATGTCAATGGACAACGCTGACCTTTCTATTGTGCTTCTCACTGGTGTACATCTTAATCTCAGCCTAATTCAGCCCCTTTATATATTTATAGTACTGCAACATGGAAGATAAGTATTTTATGTTGTCTTTTATATATTTCAAGTGGGCCCATTTCAGATGATGTTCTCAATAGCAGTCCCCAAATGCTGGCATATGAACCCTAACCCAAGCAACGCGAAGTTGAGAAATGTTCAACTTTTGTTGCTGTTTCGCTTCCTTGGTGTTGGGTTCAGCCCAAGTGGAGGAGAACTGGCGCCTTTTATCGTTTCCATGAGGCGCTGCTGTGAACGGGGTAATCCTCTGTGGAAGAGAGGGCTTAGGTCAAAATATGTCATTTAATTACGGTAATCTGCAATATGTAATATCAACCCATTAAATGTTTAAGATTAATTGCACACTCCATCATTTGCAACCTAATATAAACTCAAACGAGCCAAAGAATTGAATGGCTTAAGAATACGTACTCAACACCATTTATTGTCTTTTGCGTCTTTGAGAGACAAGGTCACAGAGGTCACTTATTCCAGCTTTCGGGAAACAAAAATTACTCTAACAAGCAATGCTCTGTAGTCTCGAGGATCCAGAAGTGTGTCATTCCAGGTTTGGCATGGAGTCTCCTTCCAGTGGGATGTTCCTGAAAGCCCTTCATAGGGAACCCTTGTAGGGTTCATAGGTACTGTGCCTCTCCGTCACAATACCTGAACCACCTTCACTGACTCTTTCTGAAGCGGTGGAGCAGCAGCTCTGCTCTGAACAACCTGCCAGTGATGGCGCTCCGTGCCAGACTCCCTACGAAGGAAGCTCATTTCCCTTCCCGATCCATGTCCAAGGTTGTATTAGGAGATTTTCTTTTTCGTCTCAGTCTGCTCTTTAACAAGACGTATCAGAGCAGAGCCCACATGACAGCAGACGAGGCCCCAGTCTGGCCGTCTATCTCCCGTTCCAACCTGCAATCACTTGTGAACGGAAAGACACTTGAATCCATCTGCTTGAATCAGAGAATTTGCCATTTCTTTTTTCTTTACAAAGCAAAACCAGCCCTTAATATTTGGCGCTATTGCAATATTAGCATTTGTAAATACTGCTGGGATGCTCTATTGGTGGTTTGAATGGTTGATGTAACTCAATTTAAAAGCAATTGTGTTGGACGGTTCCCCATCTTTGCTTGGCTTTTTCCTTCACAGGTTTAAGTTTTTCTTGAACTGAGATGAGGTGATCCTTCACAAATACAGTAACTCAATTTAAAAGCAATTTGTGTTGGTTTCTTTGTTTGCTTGTATGACTGCATGTCCTACTAGGGTTTTTGTCTTAGCAGATAATGTGAATCCATCTCAAAAGGCCGATTTCTGATGAGAAAAAACGATGAAGTATTCAATACCCATTTTGAATGCTGTCAGTTCTGAATTGCTGTCACCACCGTCTCTACCAGTCATTCACTGCATTTTTCAACCAGGCATGAAAACGGCATCGAAAATAAACCAGCGTCTGCCCTAAATGTCGAGGCATGACTGGCTTTGTCATCATTTCTCCCTGATCAGGGACGAGTCGCTTTCAAAGCTTGTCGTCCAGTACGGGGACGCCACACTCACACCGCGGCCGCATGGACAATCATGCCGGTTAACGATGACTTGCATGATGTTGACTAAGACCGATCCGACATCCCCGCTGAGGGGGAAATGGTTTGTTCCCTAACTGTCTATCAAGAGGAGAATAACATTTATTTTCCCCGCCTCTGCTTTCTCTTCGTCTTTGCACCGTTCGACTCGACATGCGCCATTTTTTCCCCCAATGTTCTTTTCTTCCTTGTGTGAAAATCTGCGCACGCACCCACACCAACCTTCATCTCCAGCCTTCGCATGGAGATGAGTTGAATGACTTTATTGTGAGTTTGTCTGTCACCAGACAAACTGACAGCCTCCACTCCAGTCCCCAAAACAGTTTTTTCCCTTGTTTTTATATAATGAATATTTAGTCTAGGAAATTGAAGATGTATATATTTTTTGGCAATTTGTTTTTATAGAGTAACACCAGAAATAACCGGGTTAGTCAGGTTATCTGCTCAAGTAGCCTTCTGCCTCCTCTCAGCTTGCCCAACACTGTTGTCCTCATGTAGTATGTAGCGACAAGAAATATTTCTGAATATTTCCTTCTAACAGAAGGAAGTGTGTGAGAACCTTATGTGGACATTCAGCAGCGAGTAGGGGAGGGGCAACACTACATTAATCTACGCTTTAAACTCCACTGGGTTTGACAGTTTCTCTGATCTATTAAGTGAACTGAGATAAGATGAGATGATCCTTTATTAATGGAAAATTTGAGCTGTCATGGCAGAATGTAAACACAACATAAGAGTAACTACTTTAGTTCTTCAACAGGTACTTTAAGGGTTTGGTGTACCGGCAGATTGTTAGCTTTAAATGTTTAGCACATTTTGATACCAGTGTCTGCCTCAAGCCCAGTCTCATTTTCTGCATATGTTTACTGGTCCCCAGGTTGCTGGTTAGGGTTTGTCACAGAGTTGAATTTATGTCAAAATGTGAAACTGCGCTAAATGTTAGAGATTGACAGGATGTGGAACACCTGGTGCAGATAATCTGGCACTGAGTCAAACTTCTCTATGAAGGGCTCAACCTTAATAAAAATAGGAGAATGTCGGACATTGCAGTAGAACAAGTAGTTGGTATTTTAGGCTGATTTTGCATTAGAAGATGCTCCGGTGGTTCATTGTGTTTGTATGTTTCCTGGATTTGCTTACTTGGAGAAACAATCAGAAGCAGATGCTAATCTCCAGAAAGACATTAGTGCTGTAGGATTCAAAATGAACTAGCCACAGTGTTACTGCTCAGATCCTCCAACGGAGGTAGTGACAGTGCCATGAATGTCATCTTATGAAAGGGTCAGCACTATTTATGGCTCACAGGTGTACCTTTCTGTGGTGTTACTCTGGCCAACCCACAGTAAACCGAAAGCCCATCCGTCCGTGCTGCGATCTGTCGCTTGACATGTGACAACTCTCAGCAATAACAAGCACCGGAAGAGTCTCACGTCGGACCAGAGGATGGAGCGTGCTGCTCAAGTCCTCTGGTCTCACCGTCCTGATATGTTCCCTGTCCACCATTTTGATGAAGGGTTGATGACCAGGTTTTGAAAACGTCCTGACATGCCAAGAAGGCAATTAAGCCTTTGGATGCAGGCACGTTGGAGCAGGGACAGCGACACGTCGCTGGGATTCGCTGACCCCTGCTCCAGACTTCCTGTCGTTGAGCATCTGTGTTTTTGGTTGCACAATGTTGCTGAGACCACTCTGATCTGCTGACTGAAATATCAATGCACTTTTTTTTTCTTCTGAAAACACATATCTTTGGAGGATAACTCCTACCAGTTTTTCAATTAGTGTTTTATATTTGTGGAGGGATTTTAAGATGGCTAAACAGATGATTATGAAATTAGCCATCCTTCAACTTATTCTGTTGCATCGTGTCTTTTTTCTTTCTTTTTCTTTTGTGGATGAATTTCCAACTGGAACGACCGTACCGTAAAAACACTTTGATGCAGTATCAGGGGGCTGCGTGGGTTCTTCCAGCAGCACAGCAGCACTTCTTTTTCCCTCCCCCTTTTTTTTTTTGGGCAGCATATTCCTCACACAAGGCAACAGCGAGACTTGGCTAGAGTCGACTAAAATCAGTGCTGTATTGTGACTGGATAGATGTGATGGGCGGAGGGGGAATAAAGGACAGAAACCGAGAGGCACGCCAGGTAATATCAGCTGCCAAATATTTCTGTTTGATAATGAAACAGCAAGAGTGACTCACTGCAAAGACAAGTCAACGGATGAATTGTTCACCGAGAGTAGCTGATAGTATTAAAGAGATAAATTGCCTCTCAGCTTGGTGGTGGTGTGGATTCAAAGATGTGCGGCTGCATACCAGAAAACAGAAACAGAGATTTTAGGACAGGATTTGTTTATTTTTTTTGTCTCCCCAGTCCAAGAGTTGCAGAACCTCCCTGACCAATACAGGCTCCTATGTGTTAAAACTTATATTTATGACATGATCCTGCATTTTCCAACAGTCTAGAGACTCAGACTCGGCCATGCTCATGCGTTTTCAACCTCTTCCTTCCTTTTTCTGCAGTTCCTCCTGTGATCTTGAGGCTGGCTGAGCCGGAGAAACGCCATGACACCTGCATCGAATTCACAGTTCGCGGTTACCCGTACCCCAAACTGCGCTGGTTCCACAAGCAGACGGAGATCAAGGAGAACGACTTTATCTGGACCGACAAGGATACCTACCAGGACTACCTGGAGGGTTGTCTGTTGTTTAAAAACCCGACCCACCTCAATAACGGCAACTACACTTTGGAGGCCAGCAATCACCTGGGAACAGTCACGAAGACGGTGTACGGCCACTTCCTCAAAGACTTGACGGAAATTGGTGAGTGGACGACTTTTTTCTTTCTTTACTCAAAATGCGGTTCAAGCAAGCTTCAATTCCCAGGTTTGAGAGAAAATGAACCCAATGTAGAGTTTCCATCCAAAAAAATCCCCATTTTTTGATTCCACCTTAAGAGATCATGTTCAACTTCTGACTTCTCAACTAGGCTTTTTGTAAACTTTCCAATTCGGACGTTTCCGGATTCCACAATCACTCCAGAACATATTGGAGGATTTGGTTTTATAGTAAAACGTTCCAACAGAGCATGTGTAGCTAATCCCTCCTGTTCAGTCAGGTTCAGTCAGGTAGGTTGTTCACTTGCAGTTCACACCGAGTTCACCGAGCGGGAGGAAAGGAAACCCACAAAGTCTGGCAAATTTCTCCCCACGGTCGGCATTCCGGGGCGAAACCTGTCAGCTTATTGACATGGCGTGACATTCTCTGTCTCTTCTTTTACAGGCTCAGTGGAAATAGGTGAGTGTTTCTATTTTCAGTGCAACCTTGTTGGATTTAACTTTTTCTGTTTTTTCTTTGTTTTTTTGTTGTTTTTTTTCTTCCCGTTTGTTACTCCTTGTTATATGTGGGTTTGCACACACACACACACACACACACACACACATACACGCACACACGCACACAGACACACAGACGCTGTTTCACTAACACTGTCAGGATAGTAAGCATGGACAAATTTGTTCACTAAGTGCTCCTCCATAAAGGAGTTCTTAGCAATGACATTTGATCTACTTTGTCAAGTAGAGTAAATCCTCTTTGTATGAACCAAGCGCTGTGTGGAGCCAATGATTTAGTTAGTTTTGACAACCACTTTTTTTTTTTTTTTTTTTTTACCATTTTCCCCTCCTGTACTTCCTACCCTTGCGCTGTGCTTCTATTGCACCGTAAGCCTGACACACAGCAGGTCATCGACCTGATGGTTGAATGACTTAAATGACAGATTCAAAATGGATCAATATTTTGTGGTTGAGCTCATGTGTCTGCTTACTCAACGATTTAGCAGCTGCTCAGTCTTTGAATTGAAAGTGTTGCTAATTTTACTGTGGTTTCTTTGATTAAAATGCAATTATTGATGACAGACCCTGCAATTAACTTGATTAACATTTTAATCAGATTCCACCACCAATTTCAACATGAACTGTTTTGAACAGAAGCTCTTCAAATTTGGCTGTCACTTTGGTTTCAGTGGTTTTTTGGATTAAAAAAAGAAATATATATAAATATATGTATGTATAATTTAGTATTTCTCTAATTGCCTACCTTAGCTATATGACTATAGGGTGTTCATTGAAGAAGGCCTCTCTTTGGTTGTCACAGCATGAATTACTGTGTTGCATAACAGTGTTATTGAAATTCCTTTGATCATATCATGAGCAACGTGAGCAGGAAAGCTGCTGCTAAGATCAACTTTCAGGTCGTTTTCGGTTTGTCTTTTACACGCTTTTGGCAGCTCAATCAAATTGGGCCGAACCAATCTTTGACTTTGGTTGGGTTTCCTCCCTCATCTATATGAAGCCGTCGGCTCCAGCCGGGTCAGGTGCGGCTGCGACGAGCGAAGGAGACGAGTGGACTTGCAGGGCCCAGCCGCACGAGGCCATGCTGTGGCCTCATGCTGGCACGCATGCGCCGACTCGTACTGCTGCTTGTGAGGGCGTTTGGTGACAGAGGGTAGACTGCTGACAGGCTGAGTGATGCTAACACTGCCGGGCAGAGAGGAGCGCAGAAGCCGGAGAGAAGACAGGGATCATAGACGAGAGGGAGGGACTCGGGGTTAGTGGTGGCAAACACACACACACGCACACGCACACACACACTCAGCAGTGTAGGTGTTCATGCCTGGGCAAGTGGCAGCCAGCCATTAATTTCCCCGCAATTACTCATTAAAGCCCTGACCGGAGGTCCCAGAAGTTATTTTCTTTTCACGGTTTCATATCATTACACATTAGAAATTCCTTTTCTTTCTCTTTTTTTAAATTTATTTATCAAAATCTGTAATTGTTAGGTGTATTTTTTGAGCATCGTGCAAAATTTATGCCACTCAGTTCAAATCCATTAGGTTGAAATTTTTGCCAAACTCTTGTTTTTTTTTTTCCACGCAATATTTGTTTGTTGCATTCTCCGTGTCTTTAGACTGGCTTTATTTCACCTGATGTAACACTTGGCATGTCGGCATCTGCTTCCTTCTGTGGCTCTTTTATGAATGTTTACTTCTACATGGACCCTGCCTCTGTTTTGCTGTGTCTTAGTGGCTCAAGTGCGCGCATGCGATTGTGCAGCTGTGGCAAAATGCTCACAGGGTCTTTGCCTGGGAGCCCGAGTCCGGGCGCAGCAGTGTTTTTTGATATGTTTGATCATATTTAAAGTTATTCATTTATGTGCATTTCAACACACTTTGTGGGCTTGCTGGATGGTGCAGAGCCTCGCAAAAGCATCAGAACCCCTGACCTCTTTCACACTCCAGCTACAAGCCTCAGTGTATTTAACAGAGCACTAATATGACAGGCCAAACACAAAATAGTGTATCATTGTAAAGAGAATGCAATGAAATCGATCCCATCTCCAGATAGAATATAAAAAAAAAAAAAAAAACAGTTTCATGTTGATCAAATCAAAGCAACTATGTGTATACAATGTGAACACATATACACACATGTATACATATTTTTTACATTTTAAGAACCGAATGCATAGACAGCTGTCTGTTAATATTTGAACAATTTACCAGGCCTTATCAATACATTCATACACAACTGGCCCTTGATCTTGATACGGACCAGAATGAAAATGAGCTCAATGTATCAGAACTTTGTCCTAAACATGCAGCTCGTTAGCAGTTTAGATCAAAGCAAATTTATGTTTTGGAAAAACCCATTTTAAAGTCCAGAGTTGTGTCCAGACAACAACCTGAGACGTTGTTATTCACAGATAAAACAATGCTGTTCGATTTTGAGGGGAAAAAGGGAAATAATGTCAGTCTGTAAGTGTGAAAAACTAGCTGAAACTAGTTTTGCACAGTGGGTGAATAGTTTTGCAATCTTCTAAAATGACACATTTGCACAATCAATCAAGAACCTGAATATCAGATGGTGTCATTTCTTTGTAATTCGGAGCTTTTAGGTTGCACATTAACCTGTGTACGTATTGTTATTGATTTAATTCACTGGTCAGCTGCATAGACGGTGGTTTATGACACAATGCAGCTCGGCTCGGGCTAAAATGAATAAAAGTGTGCGCGGCTATTACCTGCGTTTGCAACGAAGGAGAAAAACAAATGTCATAAAAGGTTTTCTTCCTTCCCTGAGCCTCTGATGCCTTTTGTTGTGCTTCTGTGTTGCAGGTGGGATCCCAGATGATGAAACAGGGCGACCAGAAGAAGACACCTTTGGGGTGAGTTTTCTCTTTAAAAACATGGTTGAAACGGCTGGTAAAAAAACCCAAAAAAACAACTCCTGACCTGGGTGGAGAGATGCTTTTGTTTTCTGCAAATACTCCCTAATTTTTATTAGTTTCTTTTCTCTGCCTAACATGCGACAACGTTACGTTCCTTTAGTTTAATCATTTGAAGCACAGGATGGATCCACAGCTAAAAATAATTGTTCTAACATCAAAAGCTCAGCCCTTTCCGCTTGACTTAACGTCAGTGCAATGGCAAAATGATAATCACCTTTTGGATTCTCGCAAAGAAGAATTTATCGATTGAACGCAAAACTTATTTACTTTCTGTTCAGTCTAGACTCAGTGTGTTGCTCTTTCAGCAAACGGCCTTTTTTGAGTCTCCACACTCGTGCATTGAACGATTGACCGATGTCCAAATTAGCTGAAGATCATTGAAACAGTGAATTAATCACAATTAATTTCACTGTTTTGGAGCCTAAAGCTGAGCACACACGTGTGTCTCCGGGGCGTTTTAATCTTCCTCCGTGAACAACCGTCAGTTTGTTCATCAAAACCCCAAAATGTCTGCGTTCGGCCCGCAGGTCTGCGTCCGCGCGATGCATTATTAAACAGCTCTGTGTTCCCCATATTTTCTCATATTTTTCTCTTTCCAGTGCGCCCCGGTAGATAGAGCTAACCTTTAATGGGCTCTTAATAGACTTATAAATGGCAGACATTTTGACATATGAGAGCAGGAAGTGCACAGGTGTAATTAATAACATTCATAATGGCTGCTGTCAGTCTTCTGTGACAGTTCTCCTTTCATGGGTCGACTGCACACCGGTCACTGGCGTGCCGTCCTCTCCCGCCTGATGGAAGTGAGCCACGGTGGAGTTATTAATTAAACATGTGTTTCTCCTGCTATGACCACTTCCCCGCCGAGAGAGAAATTGCAGCGGCTCCATTTACAACGCCGAACTATAATGTGTCACTGCTGCCGCACCTGTTAACACAGACGGTCATTTCTGAAGCCTTTTAGTAAAATCATGGAGGGAAAAAAAAATGACAGGCGTTCGAAAAAAACAACAAAAATAAATCAGTCAAGAAAGGAACGAGGTGAAACGTGATAAGATGTCGCACTGAAAACAATAAACAGGACATTTGTTTTCTCTTTGCAACATTAGAAAATGTTGTGCTATAAAGCGAAGCAGAGAGAAAATATCTAAAAGTTCTGGTTCTTGCATCTGAGACAGGCGGACATCACTTTCCACGCAAAGGTTGTGATCTATGAAGACAACATGATGGGAAAATAGCGTTATTTCAGTTCTGCTGCTGAGTCGTGACAAGCCGAGTTCAATATCAGACCAAAGTCGGCGAAACGTTTCATCGAAGTTTTCTCACCGTCTTTTTCAGAATCATTTTGGCAGATTTGATGATTTTCTTTTTTGTTTTTTGTTTTTTAGCATAATGCTCTAATTCATGGTTTAACAAGAGGGCATTAGTATCTTGGTTTCTCTTGCTAAACGAATTCATAATGTCTGACATCAAACTTGATCCAAAGATCTGCAACGCTTGTTTGTCAAGAAGCAAAAACCGCCGAAGTTTGTTTGAGCAGCTACTAATTTTCAGTGCAACTTTTTTTTTCTGAAATTAATTTGCTTTCAAGAAAAAAGCTCCGCTCTGCCATCTGAGCCACAAAGTTTTAACTATGAGTGAATGTGAAAGAAAAATCTTATGTTCCTCACCTCTTGGCTTTCCCTGATTTTACAAATGTTTTCATTTCTATTCTATAACTACAGATATCTTTTAATGTCATTTTCAAGCATGCTTTTTAGATTCCAGCTGCGATATTAAACAAGAGAGACTTCAGTCAAATGTGAAAGAGAGAAATGTATATTGTTAAAAAGCTGCAACCTTTCGTTCAAAGCGCAGGATAGCAAGTTGCAGGATTAAACCAAAAGCACCTCAGAAATCACCTCATTTCACCCTGATTTGATTAGACCTGTTTTCCCGATTCCCTCCCAGGTCACCATCGCCGTGGGCCTGGCGGGCTTCGCTTGCGTCCTTCTCCTCGTCCTTTTCGTTCTCATCAACAAGTACGGCCGACGCTCCAAATTCGGTATGAAAGGTGAGTCCGCGCAGCCGGCTGGACGAGGGGGGGAAGCCCAAAGAGCCGCTGCCTTTCCGGACCATTGGTCTCGCCGTGGAACCGGACCCGCCAGTAAATCTTCCCAGGCCTTGTTGAGCTGAAAACCGTTCACAACTGAAGCAGCCCCGCGTTCTTAGTGCAGGTTAAATAAGCCGATACCTCATTTTAGCTGCATTTCCTGCATGGAGTCATTTGGGAAAAAACGATGTTTCCCTGCAGTAGGAAGAAAGTGTATTAGGGAGATTTTTCTTGCTTTTTTTTCTGTTTTTGCTTGTACACAAGGTGGAATGACTCCATTTTTCCAGAGAGGACATGCAAAGTGATTAATCAGTTCTTTCATTTTGTGTTTTTTTTTATGTCTTATAATAAGATGGCTTCTAAGTAGAGATGCGCTGATCAGAGTCTTATGCCTCTGGTTTTTGTGAAACTGTTTATTTTCTCCACTGAGCTACAAGAATGTATAAGGGAAGAATTCACATTGTTTTTAGACTTTTGTGCCAAAAAATCATTTAAAAGCTGCAGTATGCAACTTTTATGGAAAATGATTTTTACATATTTGTTAAAATTACCACAATGTCATGACAGAATAAGAAATCTGTAGACAGACAATCGGTTGGTTAAATGAGTTGCTCTGCCTTTTCCCAGTGGTCCAAGCACCAACTCCAGAAATACACCGCTCAATCGGAATCGGCCAATCAGAACCAGCAGGAGGGTCTCTGCGCTGTCAATCACTCTCATTCTCAACCCCACTTCACTCCCTTCCTCTCTGCGATGCTTGAGCTGGTTTGTCACAACACAGCCTGCCACAAATGCTAAAGCTAGTTAGCATGTTCAACAATGACTGCACCATTACCACATTGAGCAGTGAGTACATGAGAGTGATTGACAGCACTAAGACCCTCCTCCTGACTCTCATTGGTTGTTTTTGACGGGGAGCGGAGGAAAATTTCTTCAGATGGCAATTGAAGCTCAGGGAGGAGATGGAGGAGCTTCTCAGATAATCTGTCTCATGACATACAGTCACAACATGGCTACAGTTTTAACAAATATGGAAAAAACATATTTTTGTAAAAGTTACGCACTGCAGCTTTTCAACATTAAAAACACTCCAGCGAAGAGTTGTCCTTTCTATTTGCTGATGTCATCCTATATTAGCAGTTAGGTTCTTGTTATTTCTTAAACAGTTTTTCCTCTCCCTCTCTTTCTCTTTCTTCTACTTGGTCTCTTGAATACAAATTCATCACTACGCTTAAAGGAAAAAATGCTAAAATGGCAAACTTTTAATGTCCACTTAGTCGCAGTAGTATCATTGTAAATTATGCTTTTCTTTCATTCATTTTTTTTTTTTTGTTGAATTTTCGTCGAGCACAGGATCATTAGATTCCGGTCAGCAGCGGCACGTCTCCGCTCCTGATGCTTCCGGAAACGCCGGGCGTTCTTTGCTCTGTCGATCACGCCGAGCGTCCGCTCCAGGCCGGCTCCAGAGGTCACTTATCTCCTGGCTGTTGGTGTTTTGGCAGATGGAAATGGCTGCCGTCGGTCTGATCTGGGATCAGAGGCGAGACGGGAGTCCGGTTCCTGTTGGCTCGCCTCTCATCAGACCGGGAAGACGAGTCGACGGCGTGCGGTCGCGTTCGCTTTGTCGAGCGGCGTCGCTCGTGCGTCGCTGTAAATTTGCTTTGACGCAGCCGGCTCTCTTGTTCCTGTGTCCTTTTAAGGGCGTCGTGATTTCTGTCGTCTCCAAAATGCTGATGAACATTAACACGGCACTCTGACCCTCAAACATCCCCCCCTTCTTCATTAAACGCATAAAGTACAGCGCCGAACCAGAAGAGCGACCGCCACCTGTTAATTACCTATTTTAGAGGATTAAAGATGATTTACCTCAGTAAACATTTCTGCTGTAACATTTTGAAGGGCTGGCAATTAATGCAGAGGCCTAAAGCTGGCTCTAATCAAGGACAAGCCTTATTGAGGTTTCACACCTTGTTTGTTGTGTCACATAGATTTTTTTTAGATGTGTTGGCAAACATGAATCAAAAGCCTCAATACTTTATGAGCTTTTAAATGCTTTTCAAATCTGATTCTGTGAGATGAAAAGTATCCGAACCTCCAGATAATTTCACACACAAATACTGAATACTGACACAAGTCACACTTTTCAGATATTTATTTAAATTACTGGGATAATTTGTGACCTTCAGCATTATTCACTGCGTTGTGTTGGTCTGTCGCACAAATACCCAATAAAAAAAACCTTTGTGGCCGAAACACAAGAAAACCCCAAAAGGCCACCAGGTGCGTGAATACTTTGCATTATTTAAAACAAAATAAACCCAGACTCAGAAGCAGGAGAAAAAAATGCATAAAATAGGAAGCAACAGTGACAAGGAAGAGATCACACACACACACGCGACTCGAGCAGCTGATTGAAGGCGCTGAGACTCGGCGTTTCCGTAAATGAGATCTGCTTGCTAATGATGCGCCCGCTGCACCCCAACTTTGTCATTTCTCTTTTATTCAAGTACCTTTATTCAGTTCATGTAACTGGATTTTGCACAGCAGAGGAGTTTATTTACATCCACCCACGGCAGTGAGTCGGTGTGTTGTGTGTGTGATTTAGTTCAGCATCTCGTCTACGCAGCTTCAGAGAATCAATATGAATCTGGCTGTAAAACTCAGTCTGTCAGGAATCTGTGTTACTGCGCGGCTTCACTTATTTATTTATTTTGTTATACTTGCTATCTAAATCGAAGGTGATGTACTGCTTCACATCTGCAGCAGCCCTCCTGGCATGTGGGAATTCTCAGCAGCACTTTGCAGCGGAGCGGCATCAGTCCTCTGAACACGAGATCGCCCCGTGGCTCGGTCCAGACTCTATCTGGAAACCTCTGAGTACCGTAGGATTTGTTTTCTTTAAATGCCAGTACTGTATAAGCTTTTTTTCTTAAGCCACTGCTCATCCAGCACCGCTTCATAAGACATGTTAAAGGGCCAGTATTTTGCATTTTCTAGGTACCTGGTGCCATTTTATAGCACAACAAAATAATCGTTACCTTTAATTGTTACAAAAATGCTTTAAATATCCAATTGTCACCTTCCTATAACAATGACGCAATTCATTTTTCTTTTGCCAAAAATCTCTTAAAAAGAAATGAGTGTTGATTATAATAATTTTTTTTTTCAGCATTACTTTTGGCAAAAAAAAAAAAAAAGAAATTATTTTAGGAGACTGACGAAGTATGACTTAAAAGAAATCAGACTTCCTGATTTAACGCGCCGCCCTCAGGAAGTCGTCTCAACACAGCTCATCTTTTCATATCATCATCATGACCTAATGAGTCATCAATGTCCATACGTACGTAGTGCAGCGAGTGACAGTACCAGACGAAAAACCCAATCGGACTCCTGCCACCGATGAGCTGCGTACGTTCAAATGTAACCAAAAAATGTTCAGTATCTTGGCCTTCAGCTAACGTCTCCAGTCTTCCCTCCATTTGTGGAGAGAACTGAATAGCAGATGAAGCAGATGGATTAAGACTGGCTGACATTGCCTCAGCCTGGGCCTGTTGAGCAGAGGTCAAAGGCCGACTATCAGCAACTCAAAGACCAGAACTAGCTGCAGGAGAATCTGATTGGGATGATGGTTGTATCTCCGACTGCAGAAGCTTTAAACTGATGTTGCAGGGTTTTAAATTGTTGTTCTCGTCGTGCTTTTATCTCTCTCTCTGTTCGTCCTGTTGCCCCATGTGAGCGTGCAGCGTCATAGCTAAGCCACTACTTAAATGCCCTTATGTGTCATTTCAGGTTAGGTCAGTCTGTTATGTCTTTGAGTTTAGTATTTTGCGTTGACCTCTTTGATTGCCGTGCCTGTCTAATTGCTATTTTGATTATTGTTCATGCTTTGGGGTAAATAAAACCCCACTGTTTTTTTGGATCTAACACCTGTTATCCTCCGTTTTGGACTGTTTGGTCCCAGATAATCTCTTTAGCCTTTTTGCTGTGACGCTCAGAAGCTTGAGGAGGAGTTTCGTCCTTGAAGGCGGAGCTAAGTCCAACCAATGATTGCCATGGGAGATTAAAGGACTTCTCAAACATGTATGAAAGGATGAAGGCAACTACCTGCATATATTTTGATGAGGGAATGATATAAGATGATGGATAGCTACAAAACAAAAAGGGAAAAGCGTTGAGTTTACATAATAAGAGAACCAGCCCCTTTTATGAAAGAGAATCTGAGCATTCTCAGTGGAAAGACATTTGCGAATCATTTAATCTGTTTCTCTAAGGTAGTTGGGACTTTGCTGCCTTGTTCAAGGTAATGAATAGTTTTCTAAGTGACTGTAACGATGCAGCGAGAAGCAGCACCTCGAAGCGTGAGTCATCCATGCCGGAAGAACAAGACACTTTTATTTTTTTATTTACGTTTTCTTGCATGAATACTGAATCATTTTCAGAGCGCTTTCACTCTGTGGCATAAAAATGAAAAGCACCTCTGTACAGCGTTGCTTCCATAATGTTCACCTTTAAAGCGCAATGTTTTGGCAACCAGGTTGCAAATCAATCGTAATGGTTCATCCTGTTCCTCCCCGTGCCGCGCCGACCGGGGCTTTCGGCTCTGATGGAGATGCCGCAGCCTTCTGCTGCCACCGAGAAAAGATTGAGGGGAGCGAATGACCTAAAAAGTCTCTTTCAGGACCCCACACCGCTCTGAACAAAGGCCTGATTTGTCCACTGTGTGTGTTTTCTCCTTCCACTCTTGTTCTGGAGAATCAGCTGGGAGGCTTGAAAAAGTCATTACCTTTGGATGGAGCCATAATGGATTTTCGCTCCACTAAATCACCGCGGCTATTTTGGTTGTTGGAGTTTGATCACCGACCGTTTCTGACCCTCCAATACAAAGAAAAAAGAAAAAAGTCTTTCTTTTTTTTTTCTTTCCCTTCTTTTTTATGCGGCCGTATATAAAGGTGTGTGAGTGAATGTGAGGGGAATCGGGTTTATCTTCTGGTGCTCCACTGCTGCCCTGCATGTCCGCCTGCTTTGCCTTTTTGCAGATCCCTTGCGGTTTTATGAATGATACTTTAAGCTAAATGAGCGCATCTACTCAGACTGCAGATAAGCCGCTCTGCTAATCGATATTGTGTCGCCTCGCCTCCTGGCTAAAACGCCCTGCAGTCGAAGCATCAGACTCATCTTTCAAATGATGATTCACACCAGTGAGCTTTGAAGTACCTTTTTCCACGGGTTTTTGTCAGCAGGGAATCAATAATGCTTCTTTAGAAGACGACATGTCAGTAATAAGCATTGTTCTCCCTATCATTTTTTTTTTTACTTAATAGTCTCTTGGAAAATTACCTCACCCCTGTTGCTGGAAGTGTGGCTAATATTTGTCGCAGTGCATCCCGAGGCTCTGTCTTTTCATCCTTCATTTGCTGAAACCATAAAGGCCAGACTGTGAGTAAAATGCAGATGCACCCTCCACCAAAATTTTGTGGCAGATTTCTGATCACTGATTTGATGTTGGCATTCAGATTTTTAGTGGATTTGAGTTTTGTCTTCGATCTGCAAAGAGCCACAGTAGCTGACTGTCGTTATTAAAGCAGGGGTGTATT
Organism: Poeciliopsis prolifica; assembly: GCF_027474105.1. NCBI lineage: Eukaryota > Metazoa > Chordata > Actinopteri > Cyprinodontiformes > Poeciliidae > Poeciliopsis > Poeciliopsis prolifica. The sequence goes on from NW_026562396.1 coordinate 8,595,043, forward strand.
TTTTACGTTTTTTTTTTTTTTTTTGTCAGAGTATTTTTACAAAAACAAATCTGCAACGTTATTTAGTTGGTTTTATATATGAGCAAAGTGAAATTGTTTTTCCAATTTAAAAGGATCGGCAGTCGGCTGCTGTAGCTTTAAGCAAATTAAATTCAGATGCATCGTTTCTGCTCTTTGTTTAAGCACAAAAGAAACCTGTTGTGGCAGTTTTTATTTCTACAAGCGTCCTATGCTTTCTTAAACACCTCAGTGCTACTGAAAATAACAAATAACTTTTTCTCACAGTCACGCCTTCTGCACTAAAGACTGTGGTTGTCGTAGTGTTCGGTATGTTGCGTTCGTTAAACATTGTTAGACTTTGTCAGACCAAATATTCCAAGCTTTTGAATTTGAGGAAAGTCACAAAAGAATTTCTAAAAATAAATTTTGTCGCCACGTTTTCTGGGATTTATCAAACGGAATCAATTTTGGTGATTCTAACTGAGCTAAAGGGAGAAACGTTTACTCTGGTTTAGCTCCAGACGACAACAAAAATAATCTTTACTGAATTTAAATATCTGTCGTCAGCGGCGCTCGTCTGTCTTCTTTTCCATTCAAATTCAAAAATACTTTATTGATCCCAGCGGGAAATGAAATAACTCCACGAAAGTACTTCTTTGAAACTGAAACGAAAAAAGTAAAAAGAAGCTTAAATGATAGTGATTTTTTTATCACGTGCTACTTCTGAATTATGCATATGACGACAACCCTGAGCTAATTCTACCGGTCCCGGTGGGTCTGAGCGGTTCCCCCTGCATGTTGAGCTGCGCTCTGCTTCTCCAGTGTGCAGCAGCAGCTCATCTCCATGAGCTGCTGGGAGCTGCTGAGTGTTTACATGAGCAGCAGATGATGCGGCTGCTATTTCTGGCTGCTTTTTAACATCGCATTTTGACTGGAAATGCAGTGTACACCGAGCACACAAACCAGCAAACAAACAAACAGCCACGTCGGGAGGAAGTGACAGATGACGGGCAGGGAGGAGGAAAAGTCGTCGCCTAAAGAACGACGGATCCTAAACCAGAAAACTGTCTCCGAAATCACATCGCGAGAAGACCTCATGTACATTTTTTTCCTTCCGTGCTAAAAGTATATTTTTTTTCTCCGTTCTAACAACAAATACTTTTAAACTCCTGCTCACTATGTTCTAGAAAATCATTTTTTGTTTATAAGCTGGTTAGGCCAAGTTGCGATTGGTTGGCAATGACATCATCAATATTCATATTGTGGTACTTATTGATGACGATACATGTGCTGACATGAAGAAAGTTCACCAGACTTTGATATAGGAAGTGGCTCCAGAACTTCACCACCTTAGAAAAGATGGATGCATAAGATCGCTTAGATAATGTACAAAAACATATGCAGTCGCTGGAGGCGGATGTCCGTTTCGAAGAGCTCTTGATGCAAACCAATTCAGAAAACGATTTCTCCAAAGCCCGTCTGACTCGGTGTCACATGAGTCACCGTGTTTGTAGCCCGAGTTGACAAACGGGGACTTCGCAGAAATGCTGCGTCCTGTAGCCGTTGGTCACCAAAGCAGAGTTTTCTGCCTCGAATGAGTCCCTCTGTTTACTGCTCGACTTTCGTTTCCGGTTTCTGCTCCCGCTTTTCCTGCATCGCCGCCCCCGCCTCGGTCAAGGTCAGACGAAGTGGAGTTCGAACACCTTGGCAGGGCGCCACACACGGGAGGCAACGTGCGTACGCGCTCTTCCCATTTAATCAGATTTAGCCGCAGCCATTTAGTGATTATTGTGAGCGAAAGCAGACAGACGACGTCCTCAAACTGCACGTTGTCGACGGCAGGGTAAAAAACAACAAAATAAATAAATAAAAAATCTGGACGTTGTGATTAATCACTTCGAACGATTTTGATGCTCTGCTCCGATGTTGCATTTGCAGACATGCAGACAGACAGGTGGACAAATCTCAGCCATGCCCTGTAGCTCGGCGCTGCGCACACATAGTATCCACACACAGCCTCTACCCTGCAGCAGCCTGCCAGCCTCTGTGATCTAGATGTGAGTGTCAGGCCGACTTACCCTCTTCTCCGCTACATTACCTTAACCAGGCTTGGGGATAATCAGCCAAACACACACACACACATTTACGGGTCTACACCCACACACGCGCACGCCGCAGTATTTCCCCGCATCGCTGCCTCGCTCGGCCTCCAGTGGCCGGGGCGAGCTCCGCCGCTAAGCCGCGAGACGTGTCCGTCCGCGGAGAGCCCCCCTCTCCTGCCATATGTCTGAGCAAATGTCAGACAAGCTGCCTGGGGAGAAAAGAAATGCACATTTCGGTCGAAACCTCCACAAAATACCTAAACTAATAGAGTGAGAGAAGAACTGTGCGTTTCACCGCTCTTATGGCGTTCAGCTTTTCGACTAAAGAAGAAAAGAAAAACAAAACATGAAACTTTTTCAAACGCCTTGAAACTGAACTTGTGAGCCGCTTGTTTTTTTAATTAGGGTTTTCCGCTCCTTATTTATGCACCTTCATGCAAAAGTTATTAGAGTTTGTAAAGTTTTAGCTTTCATTCTCGACAGAGGCGTGGGTTAGTGTTCGTGGTGTTTTTTTTTGTTTTGTTTTTCATTTTTTTATTTTTTTTCCAGAAGTGTTTCTTATCCTCAGCAGGGATTTTTACAGCAGAATCATGTCAAGGTTTTTTTTTTTTTATCATCCACAGGAGAAAATTTGGACTCTGAAAAACTTTAAATGGTGTTATAGACCACCGATGATGGATTTCCAAAAGGTTTCTGCGAGTCGACTGTGACAGTAATTGTTGCTTGAAGAGACTGAAACACTCTTTTGACATTTCAAATGGTACTAAGAGCGGCTGGAAATATTCTGTTATTTATGGGATTTTATTTTTGACGCTGCAAAACGTCTTCATGGGTTTGTGGAATTACATCCTTCTACAGGTGGAACAATTTACTCCACCTAACCGAATTCATATTGCAATAATATACAAAATTAAAAGAGTGAAGTCATAATGTTAAAACTGTTTGTCATAATATTGTGACTTTAATATTAAACTTCAGCTCATATTTCTAATTCGTTTTTATATTATTACGACTTTGTTGTACTTTAACTTTATTCTCGTCTTATGACTTTATTCTAATATTTCGACTTCATTCATTTTCAACTTTATTCCTGTAATTATTTCCTTTCTTGCAATTGTGACATTATTCTCATTTTCAACTTTTCTTCTTGTAATATTATGACTTTATTCTAACATTCTGACTTTTTTTTCTATCATAATCTTATGAGTTTATTTTCTTATTGCATCCTTATTCTCATTATTTCAACTTTGTTCACATAATTTTCTGACTCTATTCTGTTAATACATGCCTAATATTTATGCTGTTCCCATATTGTTAGCTTTAAAATATACTGAGCGTTTGGACTTTTACGTCATAACTGAATTTCACAGTTTCAACCAAACCCACCTCGGTTATTTAACAATTTCCTTCTTTGCTTTAAATCTCCACTGAATCCTCTGAAACCCAGACTTTAAAACCAGCAGAAAAACTAAAAGAAAAACAAAAGACAAAGTGGTGGATGAACACGCTCGCCGCCACCGCCGACTTGTGCCGTCGCTCCACTAACAGTGTTTACCCTTTTGCTCAGTTGCTGCAGCACTGTCATCCTAATTGGCTGTAATTCATTCTCCTGAACGCGTGCGACAGACGGGCGCTGCCAAGCAGCAGCAACAGAGCCACCGGGACGCGCCGCCCGCTCTGCCTTCCCCCACCGTCGCTCTCCACGCACAAAATGAACAGGAAGCTTTTAGAAAGCAAAAACTTTATCTCTCCGTCGTCTCTGTCATCACTTGGTGTTGTTTCTTTTTCTGTTGTTTTTTTGTGTTTTTTTAATCCAAACCACTTCCATCTCCAAGACCGCCAGGGCTTTTAGTTAAACCCTGAAAGGATTCGGATGCAGCCCGCAACCCTTCATGGTTTTCTTTCTTTTTTTTTTTTTCGTTTTCTTTTTTTTCCTCGTCTATTTGGAGATTGTGTCGGAAGCAAAACAGCAAGGAAAAAAATAGAGAAAATGGGGGACTGTTTACTAATTTATTGCATTCAAAGTTGCATGAGATGCATCCCGAGGAGTTTGGCGGCTGCGCCATCTGTCCCTAAATGGGTGCAGAGTGCTGCCGTGACCTGGAGTTGCTGCTGTGGATATTGTTTTTCCAGCACATCGTCCTGTTTTATTTCGGGCGTTCAGTGCTCGGCTGCTAATAGCTCGATGTTTTGTGTTCGTCCTGTGGAGATGTGCACAGGTCTGTTGGCTCCCGCAGAAAGGCCAAGGCTGCAGAGTACACTTGTCGAGAGCACTTTCACCGAGTATTTGGAAGCTTCTCTCCTTTTAAATCTCACCCATCGATAGTGCAAAAAACAACCCGAGTCCTTCGAAGTTTACCAGTAGCTTAATGTGGCGTTTTTCTAAATGTCAGAATAAGGCCAGAATGCCAGTGGGGTGTTAAGATCGCTTCACCTTTGCAGCGCTATCCTCAAGCGGGACGGCTCGGAAAAGAGCAGATTAGTGTCTTTTGAACTGCTATGATATTCTTCTTGAATGATCTGCTGTGCTTTACGTGCATCACAGTGGATTTATTTGCAGATATAGGCTCTTATGTGAGTGCTGTTATGTCAAGTCAACTTTTTGGAGCTTTAAATGAAGTTACAATCTTGTTCCCTCATCAAAAACATGCATAGTGTTGCTTTAAACCCTCCTCGCAGCACTGTTGCCTTGTAGCAAGAAGGTCTTGGGTTCGATTACCATCTTTAGTACTCAAATAAGACTCAGTGACTACACCATTTGAACATTTGCACTGCTTGACATAACTTTGCACCATAAAGGACAAATAATTCTCAGTTTGAGTCCCTCTCTCATTTTTCTGCCTGTAAGCATTACAAGCATCTTATCTGACACTTTCTGTGTCAGATCAGTTGTCTTTGTTTCCAGGAGACTCTTAACACAAGCTTCCTCCTGCAAGCGATCGCATTTATTCCTGCCGTAAACTTTAATTCAACCTCCCATCCATAAAGCCCATCGCTGCTCCTGGAGGACTCCGCTAGTGATTGCTGCGCTCATTCCGCCTGCAGTTTACACGACGCCTCGAAATGGACTCGTTCTATAGCGTAGATGCGCCCTCTCCTGAGTTGATGAACATTAAGGGACCCGCCTCTCGCCGGGCGGCCCCGATGTACATGCTGCGTCAGCCAGGGCGGCTTTTTTCACGCGTTGTAATTCGCCTCTGACGGTTCCCCCGATGTCTCCAGCGCGTCAGCATAAAAGGAGTTATAAATGCCGCCTGCTTTGTTATGATCAAACAAGCCAGTGAAAGTGAAGGTGTGGGTAAAAAAAAAAAGAAAAGAAAAGCTTCTTTTTTCCCCCCCTTCTGGTATGAGTCCAGCTGGCTTTTCAACATGTGGAGGCTGCTGTTCCTCCCGAGCCCCAGGAGAAAACTCAAAGGTGGGAAGGTAATTTTCAAGGATGAAATTCTTGCTTAATTCTTTTAATCACAAATCCTAAAAAAGGAGAAGCAAGCTGTGAGGGGATTTCAGCTCCCATACGAGCCGCAGCTTAATTTAGTGTGATTCTTTTTTATTTTATTTATTTTTTTTGCTGCCAGCCCAGGGAACAGCTCGCTGTTATGTAACTGCCAAATGTGGGACGGCGCAGCGCAGACTCCCACGCCGGACCGGATCGGATTTGTTTTGTATTGACAAATGTGAAAAAAGCGATTCTCGCAGCGGATTGAATTCGTCTGCTGCACCCAAAGATGATGTGCAGAAATTGCATCCGGCTTTTCCATTTCCTGTACGATTTTTTTGGTGCGCTGAATTTGTAATGACGAACGTCTTTGCTGAGAAAATATTCAGCCGTAATAACTTGATTAGCTGTTTTTTTAATATACTAAGCAGCTATTTATTCGTGTGAGGGAGCCACCATGTTCCAAATGCTTTAAAACATACATGTTGTTCTCCAAATGTAAGAGGTCCTACACTGTTTAACCATGTCAGTTTTCTCTAATGTTTAAATATAGAGTTTAGATTTGACTTTGATCTTTTAAAATGGTCAAGATCAATACTTTCTCCCCCCTTCTTATTAGTATCCTTTTTTTTAAATATCCCTTCTGCGTTTCTGCCTCGTTGCTCTTTTTCCATCCTTAAAATTTACAGGATTTTTTTATGCAGCAAGCAGTGACGTCAGTAATGAGTGACATAATGATTAGGATCATAATATCTTTATTGTCATGTTTGTAAATTCTCCAGTTTTTAAAAATCGACTGATAATTTAAAAAAAGTTGCCCTGAACATGACTGTAATATTACATCCGGATGGCGTTATATATTCATAACAAGATGGCAAGAGACACGACTGATGTCTTCCTCTGTTTTTAGACGTTCATTTCAAAGCTTTGGGTTGTTTTGAAGCAACATTGCATCTTTTCCATAAGTATTACTTTATCTCTCTCAGCTCGACATTCCCGCTCTGCCTCCCGGTGTCGTGATAATTCGTTTTTTTGGGGAGGTTTTTTCAGTCGCACTCCTTTACATCCAACATCTCCGTTTCAGATGTGGGAGTGCATTGCACTTCTGCAAGAAACAAAACGACTTCTGTCATTTTCACAGTAATCCCAACTTTTCCACTTCACTAACGCCACTCAGTCAGCAATGTCCTCTTCGAAACTTAGCACTTTAGCACCAGGGGAAGCGGCTTGAAGTACCACTAGACTCAGAGCCACTCAGGCCTTTCATAAACCGTGCAGGCGCATTATATTCTACTGCAAAGTGAATCAGAACTAATTTCTGACAGGAAGATTTTCAATTACAGTCATGTTTTCCATCTGCTGTGCACAGAGCCTTACAGGATGCACATTATTAAAGCTACGGGCAAAGTGGAGAAAATTTATAGATTATTTTCCTCGGGTTCATGCCACAAACATGACGGTAAAAACATAAAGTGCCTGAAGACAAACAAAATCAAAACTCAAAATGCACATCAACTTCAAGAAATGTAACATTTTACAAACATTACAAAAGGACGAAGAAACCATCCAAAAATAAAGCAAACACAATTACAATCTTCGCTTAACACAGTCTGTCAATGCAATACTATTTTATTAACGATTATAGATCATTTTCTTTTTATGTTCTTTGTAAACATTTCCATGATCAGCAATTAACGTAACTGCAGAAGGCAACATGTCCCAGGTGCTTTATGCACAGCGATTTGTTGAAGCGTTAATGGTGATGTGAAAGTATCGATGAAGGTTTGACTAGTTTTTGAACACAAATTGAGCCTTTATTGATTAAAACGGCATTAAAGGGTTTTTAGTCTTTATTCAAAAAATATACATGATCCAAAAAAAGCTGTAAAACTCTAAAAAGTGCAGAATTATTCCCTTTTATTCTGAAACGCGTTAATCAAATAATCAGCACGCTGCGTCCACCCCTGCGCAGTTCAGCCTCACTATGAATAAAAGTCTTTTGTGACGGCCTCAGAGGTTTGGGTTATAGCAGGAACAGATTCCAGGGACCTGGGACTCTTTAACACAAATGCTCAGTCCATTATTGGAGACGGGAAGAGGACGGCGAACCTACCAAGAAATGACAGCACAACTGAAATTGTCCCGTTTACTGACGGCGGGAGACGGTTGTCTCAGATGATGTCACGACGTTCTCAACGGCTCTGGTCCAGGCAGGATAATCTGTTGATAGGACATTTCAACACTCCAAATTTTCTGCTTTTGTAAGCGAAGCGGGAAGAAAATCATTGTGGAAAGAAGACTTATAGAGACGCAGCAAACTTAGAAAATGCATCAGATCAGACTCAGGTTAAGCGTCAGGCCTAAATGTTGTTGGGATTAAATAATTCTGCGTTTTCCTTCCATCTCTTGTAGCTAGTCAGGGTAAGCTAAACCTGCAGGAAATGACATGTTAGGAAATGCAGGCCTTTGTGTTACTCTGTGGTGCAAAAGGCCAGTAACACACAGCGCTGTAGGGTTGCGAATCCTTCAGCAGGGCGCCATGAAACTGAGTTTGGATCCAAACGCAGCTAACTGAGCAGTTCTGACCCAGCGTAAATGAAAAAGTTAACATCCTTTTGCTTCCATGTGCATTTTGTTCTCAATCAAGAATTAAACAAAGAGTTGATTCTTGCAGTCTTAAGTTTTTTACGAAGCGTTTTAACCCTTCAGCGACTGTTGCAAGTAGCAAAGAGAGCCTCTGAAAGGGCTGGGAGTTTCTAATGGGACAATAACAATGACAGTGGCGGAGGTTTTGTGGATGTGTTGTTATCCTACTAGAGACGCACTCATCTCCAACGTTCATCAGAGAGCAGGAGATAAACAAAAAGTCTGCGATACCATATGAGGCGCCGCAATCAAAGCGATCAGCTCAACAGCCGCTGCGCTTTTTAGAGCCCCGCTCGTCATATTCATTATTTCTGAACTGAAATCTCTGAAGTCATTTGTAAAAATCAGAGGTGCTCCAATCAGAGCGATTTCCGGTTTTCTTCAAGGACTGATTTCACAATTCCCTTTTGTTTTTGTTGGGTTTTTTTTGTTTTGTTTTTTAAACATTTTTCTTATTTCAAGCACTGCCATGAAGAAAATATGAAAACGAGCAACAAGCTGCTTGGAGTCCTGTTTTTAAAGGCAACAGAAATGACAGGATCGTCTCTGCGACTCAAAAAAAGGAAGAAATTACATTTTGCGCTTATTTCTTTGTGGCTTTCCAAATTTTGATCAATTTAAAGAAAAGAGATTTTAAAAAACACGTAGTTTTCATTACTTTAGTGATCAGAGGAAATCAAAGGATGCTTGTCATCTTTTGATTGGTGCATCTCTACTAAATTCAACAAAAGTTCCCTCTGTGGTCGTGTTTGCTGCACATGGCGGGCGAAAAATCACCTTTCTTGAATTCACGTTAAGAGGCCAGGAGAAGTAATGCCATAGCCCTACATAATGTACAATAAGTGCAGCTTGAAAGTTTGGGAATGAATCAAATTTATGTTCAACAAATGTTACTGTGAGCAAAAGCACAATAAAATAAGCTGCTTGTTTTTGCTTAAACTGAAACTTTTAACTAAATCACAATTAAAAAACACACCAAAGAGTGTCTCTTGTGCTGATTCTATTAAAAACACTTGAAAATTAAAATCAAATTAAATCAGCAGATGCTTTCAAAACATGTAAAAAAACTTGTTTTTTACCTACGTGACAAGATAACAACAAAGCAGCTTCTTTTTCGTGATTTGAAGAGCTTGATTGTGTAAAGAAGCATTTGTTTTGAAAAAATTAGAGCATCCTCCTGCCACCAGATTGTTAGCAAACCTGCTTTGTGTGATTTCCAGTCAATTTAAAAAGTTTAAAACAGAATCAAACATGTAGATATGAGCGCTAATAAATAGTCAAAACTCTAAAAAAAGGATGGAACTTCATACTGTGGCTTTGTGAACACATGGGCATTATTTGTGGAAATCTTTTGCAAATATATGAGATCATTACATTGCAAAGTATATGAGAGAAATACGCTGAAACCTTTTTCATTTTAAAATGTGCAGTCTTGGACAATAATCACACACATACAGAGAGTTCAGGGGCAGCTGTGTGCAAACTGTCTCACCTGCATATTGCCCTACATCACACCTTGGCCAGGTTTATCGAAAGGAATAATAATAAAACGAAAAAAAAATCCCTGAGATGTTATCACTTCCCAGACAACGTGCTGCTGTGCAAATAGAAAGAACATTTGCCAATGTTGCTGAAACGTGTGCTGTTTTTGCTTCTTCTTCTTCTTTCTTGCAGAGAAAAAAGTATTTTGTGTGTGTGTCATCGCCGTCGATGCAAAGCCAGCATCCTCATCATCGCAGCGCAACTCCTCCAGACTCTCAGCCTTAGGTCATCACAGTTCCCCTTCCAATATATATATTTATATACAGATAAAAATATAGCACTGCCCTTGCATGAGCCGTTTCTGCCTTCTCCTCATATATCACCAAGCCCCATGTTTCCATCAGCTTCCCATCAGCTTGCAATAGCACACCCATGAGACTAGCTGAACTCTTTTCTATTTTCTTTTCTTTATTTTTTATTTAATGGCCAGAGAACATGCTTACCTGTTTTGCAAGGGTTGGTTAAAGTTGCAGCTCCGGAGAGTAATTGTTGTGTAATCACAATGGGGGGGGGAGGTACTTATCTATCGAGGTGCGCACGGCGCCAACATGCGAGCCGCTGCCGCCGTCTCTCTGCTTTCCTCAGCCTTCAATTACGTCTCTCTCTCCGCAGCCCACCGCCCACCCTTCGTTTCCTCTCTAATGGAGTTAGTGAGCGCCAAGGCTGGAACAATTAAAACGAAATTCATTTGAATGAATTAAAGAGCGGGGCGCTGCGGCGGCTGACACTTCTGAGGCAAGACGAATTATCCTGCATGGCTGCTTTACCAGCATTTTACAGTGGCCTTGTCCCACCTCATTAACCTGTGTATTAACCCGAGGAATAGCATTGTTAGTACACAGCGAGGCAAAATAGATGGAGGGGATATATGTATAAATGAGGAGGAGAACAATTACATCTATTTGTACTCCCCCCCCTCCTCTGTCTCTCTGTCTTCTTCTGGTGGTTGGGTTCATGAAGCCGGTAGTCAGTGTTGAGCTGACTCTGTTGTCTTCTGCGCGCGTTCGTCGACGTTCCTCGAGGCAAGAAGGGAAGACGCGTGGGTTCTGCGGCCGGCTCCATGACAGACTTCAGAGGCCGTTAAGGAAATGCCAAGGCCATCTGTGCCAGCTCTAAGAGGGTGTGAAATGAAGACGGAGAGTGTGTCACCCCGCGATGAGAGGTCATTACCGGCTCCTCAAAGGCAGCACATCATGTCAGTTTTACAGGTCACAGTCTCGTGGCGCCGCCGCATTTCTTATCCGCATTGTCCCTGCGACATTTTAACACTCGGTAATGAGTCCTGAAGTGCCTGAAATGGAAATGAGTCCTGTGTCGGTGCCATGAGACCTGGAAGCGGTGGCTAAACGGTGGCTGGAGATGATGGGGTGCCGGCAGATGGCAGGGCGATGTCGCAGCTTGTAACCGCAGCGACAGATTACTGTTGTGCTGCGTACCGATCGTCACCTCTTAGTTTTAAGGGTGCGGTGAAGGCTTAAATCTCATCTAACGTTGACCTCTGCAGCTGCGTTTCCATCTTAAATGTGCGCAAACGTTTGTCAAATGACAAAAAAAAAAAAAACTACTCCCAGTCTGCTTCTGCGTGGTTTGCACCAAATTCCTGTTGTTCACTCATGCAATTCTGAAAAAGCAATTTTCGAAACAGCTGATCCCACCACCAAAGGGTTTTATGAAAAAAAGATTTTATTTTTTTTTTAATTGCCGTTTTCAATAAGCAAATTTGTTTTCAAAATGTCAAAATGCACAATTGTATGATCAGTGGCGACAGTGGAGATAGCAGTAGCAGTACATTGATAAATAAATTCAGACTCACAAAAGCTGTGTGATATTCCTGGTTTTCCCAGTGACTTCTCAGTCTATACGGGATTCCTATAGAGCCACAGCTCTTCGGTCGTGTGTTTAAGCGTAAAGCCAGAAGAAATATTACAACTAAATCCCCATCAAATGTGGCAGATTGCTCTGTTGGAGCTCTGCACCACAGGGACTGTGTGATGCAGTGGCTTTTCTCATAATGTGGTGAATCTGAGCTTGTGTTCCCATGTCGGGTCACGTCCTGTTGCTCCGACAAGTACACAGGAACGTTGGCCGTTTCAAATACTTTTGAGGCGCATCCAGTGGTAAAATCTCCTGTGTTGTTGTTCTAACTAATACTACATGTCGAAAATATAATTACTCATTTTTCATGCAAGAAAGAAAATTGCTTTAATTTAGGAATGGCATTAAACCTTCTGCTTGGTTGAGATGAGAGAAAAATAACTGAAGAAATTGTTCGAAGTTCACTCTCTTTTTTTGACATGACTACCTTCTTTTTCTTACTTGTTTTTAATACATAAATCTGACTTGAAAGTTTGTTTTCACCCAAAATGGTGCTTCCTGCAGCTTTCCTGCTTTTTACATTCATCCGTTTTGCTTTCAGCTCATAAAACCCGACAGCACTCAGAGGCAAAAGGGATAAAAAGATACATTTATTGTAACAGGTCTTCTTTTTGAAATTGGACTCAGTTAAAACACTGTGGCAAAAAAAAACATCATAAGAAAAAAAAAGTCCCTGAAGAAATTCCATCTTCCTCCTCGCTTTTATTTTTTGTATTATTATTTTTTTTTCAACGCTTTTGAAAATCCAATAGAAGCTGCAATATTTCCTTGTAACGTTGACATTGTTCTTCAGCTGCCTGGCAAAGTGACTTTCATTCCCGTGTTTGAGCTTCGCGGCCGCTAACTGGCAAGAAGATAAACTCCACGTAGCCCAAGGGAGAGCGGTGATGATGAGCTAAACAAACAGGCTAACAGCGCTCCGCCGTAACAGAGTCTGCTGAACGCAGCAGGTTCTTCGCACATGGAGAGAAGAGCCAGAGGAGAAGAAGAACGGAGAAATGGAGGCTTTCAGGGAGCCCTGATAGGCTACCTCAGCTGGGCTTTAGCTAATGGCCGAGCCGGCTGCTCTGCTGACTCTCCTTTGGAAGCCAATGGGGCTCTGCAATAAATCTCCCTGCTCCTGACAGACGTACAGTCAGCTTCAGGTTCAAACAACCGAGATACTTATGAATAATACATGAATATGGATTTCAGCAGATCTGTGGCTGACGTCAATCCGCCGGGAGCGGCCTCGTTCCCATGCAACGCATGTGGAGGAAAACATCCATCCATCCATCCATCCATCCATCCATCCATCCACTCTGATGCTGCAGTTAAAACATGTTCACTGAACGATGTATGTCTGCGAATGTAAAACTGTTATCTTACGTGTTTATGTAACTGTACGTTACAATCTATTTCCCACTTGACTCATCACAACCTTCGGGGATCCTGGTCTGATTCCACTGCAAATCTATGGCCTGGTTCATGAGGTACTTGCTGCGTTTGCTCTGCAAATGTGCGCAAAGCGTCGTCGATATTCCACTGATGTCGAAAATACACAATTTTGCAGTTGTGATTGTCATCAAAATCACACGTGAATAAGTCTGTTCACATATTCAGTTACTGGAACGGAATATTGGCATCATGGAAAGTGCAACACACAACTCTGCTGTATCACTGAGATGCTATATGATCATTACTGACCAAACACTGTTCCTAACCAACTGTTGGATCTACATGAACACTTGAGACGTGACCCAACACGTTATATGTAACACGGCCGGTGAGCGCCTCTAAATCGGCAGATCCACTCTATACAAAAATGGCAAATGAAGAAGAGAAGACAGAGTCATTCTGCATCTGCGTGTTTGCTCTGTGATTTCTACCTTTGCTCTCTAAAACCCAGCTGAAGCCCATTTCCATTGAGAGAAGGCCAGCAATATGTTTTGGACCCGTCGCCGCAGCAAAGATAGGATCCACGCTTCTGCAACCGGAATCTGATTTCGCCTCTGTGCCTGAGGGTAAAATCCAATTTCCTGCGCGCTCCGACAAGAAAAGGCAAAGAGAAGAAAAACAAGAAATCCAAACTTTTCTCTTTTTTTTTTAAATGAACAATTAATGCTTTGGAAAGGGCTGACAATTTATCTCTAGCTTATTCTTGTGAGACCAAAAAATATCACCTAATAGACCTTTTTTTTTTTTTTTAGTGGAGGAGGAATAGTTGTCTGGCACATCTTTAATCTGAGCCTTTGTCTTTCCCTGGCCTTCTTCCACCAGGCCATGTTTGCCTTCGCGCAACATGACATTTGGAGCGCAAATTGTCTGGCCTTTCAGAAGGCCGGACTGTCTCGCTCGCGCTGACATGACAGAGAAAGCAGTCTCTCAGATAACTGCGCCGTCCTCAGCTATTAGCCGCCTCCTGGCTGAATGTTCTTGGCGCCGGGCACGTCTGGCATCAGCCGGTGATAAGCCAGCACGGCTCGTGGTGCGTCTCCACGCTCGAATCGCACCCTGTCACCGTGACGCCGTGGGTGGGAAGGAACGCTTGCTCATAGGTCAGCATGAGACTATCGTACGCAAACATCAGGCCGTGCGGCACTCGGGTCGTTTAACAAGCGCCGGCGGGCCTGTTGAGCCTGCATTCTCTTGCATGCTGACGCTGCTACGGATGCCTTCCATGAACAGCATGAGCTCTGAGTTTTCACACGGTGGGTGGGGTGTGTATGTTGCTTTTAGGTGAAGGCTAGAAGCTAGCACTCTGCCCCGGTTAATGGCTTAAAGTATCCATGAAATGAACTTACCATAAGGCTTCGTTCAGCCTCATCATAACAAGTGAGGGACTTTATTGAGTCTTTGTGAAACCCAATGCTGTTTGTTTACATTGTCATTAACATTGGCATAAATGAACAGTTGAGAGAAATGCTAGGTCTTAAAACATTACTCATGTCATATAATAACTCATTTTACTAATGACTATTGTCTATTGGTTGAAAATTTGAATCAGATTAACCACACCTAAGGTTGAAATGCAAAAAAAAAAAGTGCGTTAACATTCTTAAAGGGGCAGTGTCATTTTTAATTGACTTTTGAGCTTTACATTGTCCTTTAGTTACTCACTCATCAAAAACAGACCTGGAAGAACAAAGCAGTTTTGCTTTGTTCTTCCATCCATATCTGAGAAATCCTTGAATCCTATCGCGTTAACATGGACGCCACCAGTGATGAAGCGTATCAATCTGAGTTGCCGTGCCGATTGGTTACTCAGTCGACATGTTTGTGCGGCCGCGGCTCACGCGTGTCCCACTGCACGCCGCCGTGGGGAAACACAGTGCTCAGCTTGCACTCCATTTGCACGCTGAGCATCTTTAGATCACTTCAATTCAATCCCAAGCTGAAAGTTCAAGGATTTTAGTTACATCAGTTAATCCTTCAATATGGAAAAATATCTCATCTCTACATTAGAAACTTTATGTGCCCCTGCCGACGACTAAACCTAGTGACCACACGGAAAAGTAAATATTTCCACACTTTCCGCATCATTTTTCTTTGGCAGATCGAAGCTTGCTGTATGTATGTCTGTACATGTTTCCAGCAACAAGCATCCGTCTTTTCATAAATGCCGCCTTTTTCGTGTCGAGTTGGACAGAGACAAATTTTCAATGCACGTCTTCCGTCCCGCTCTAACAAAGTTGCGCGACGTTGTTCGGGGAGCTCAGACACAATCAGCATCGCTTCTTCTCCCTCTGCATTCTTTATGTCTCGCGTCTGTTGGCCGCCCGTTCGTTCCACAGCTGAAAGTTAACCGAGTAGAAAAGTGCATTGTGGGTACACGGGTCTACAGCTGTGCGGTTCGAGCGTCCTGGCTTCAAAGCGGCTGCTTTGTAAGCCGTCGACAATAACGGGCTCCGGAGGGCAGCGCTAACCGTGTCTCTCGCTTTCTCAAACGTACGGGGAACAAAAACCTGAAGGGCGGCGAGGAACGTTGGCTCGGCCGGTCGAGTTTTGTCGCTTAAAACGTTAAAAAAAACGCTGAACAGTCCATTGTGCAATAAAAAGAGCATCTGCCTTTCAGATGTCTGCTGTTTTTGCTGTTTTTGTTTTGCCAGAAACAAACAAAGCAAATTGAAAAATCTGATTTCAAATAGAATTGTTTAGGTTTAAAACACCACAGTGATTGTCTTAACTTTATAATGTTCTTGGCAGAAACGACAATCTAGCGTGAAGAGATTTGCTCCTCTGTGCAAAGGTGATATAATTTGACAACTTGGGAGAGTTTTGGCTTCTGAATAACTTGTGTGAAATATCCCAATCAAATTCAGCTACTGGCTTTGACTAGGCCACTACAAAACATAAATTTTTATTCATCTTGTTTTGTCTGTTTTTTATAAAATGTTTATTTGTTTTTCTAGAGATATCGTAAAGGCAGACTTGCTGGTTGCGCTTCAGAGCGAAATCCAAACTCACATGAATTGAAAGTCACAAACTGATCAGTGGTTTTATATCTCCAAACATTGCTTTTCATTTGTTCTTGATTTTTTTTTTCTCATTTATTTATTTATTGAGCTTTTTAGATAAGACGAGGAAGTGTTGCATCTTTTCTCCTGTTGTCATTAATTATTAAAGTAATTTCTTGATTTCACAGGTATAGTTAGCGGCACTGGTTCTAAAAGCCGGGTTAGTCACAGGTCAGTCGTTATCGAACCAGGGAGGAAGTTAAGCTTCATGCAGATCAGTTTGAATAGCGTCTTCAATCAAAAAAAAAACAAAATGTGTTTTTGTATTTACTGTTTGTTTAATTATTAGAATCTTTTGTCACTTATGACAAAATTGCAAGAAAAAGAAAGAAATTTGGAATTCATCCCTATAGCATGTAATCTGAGTGAAGCACCTTCAAAGTCTTCACGATCTGATAACACAATTGGGATAAAACAAAGGTTTTCTCCTCTACTGTTGTCATGTTGGTTTTCTACAGCGACTTGATTTCACAACTGCAGTCCCGGCCTTCGTCAACTAAAATCAAGATAAGGATGTTTAGAGCTTACAAAATAACGTAAACGTGACTTTCTTTCTGCTCCCCCACAGCCAGCATGCATGTAGCGACAGGAAAGAGCGTAGCGAGAGGTATTATAAACAAAAAATTAAAACAATCACAATCACGCTCTCTCATAATCTTTCAATGCCACAATTAGAGTTCCTTTCTCAAATCACCCAAAACAGCTTCCTGTTTTTCTTTTTTGACCGTTTTTCGACCTCGTCCTCTTCCTCAGTCAGTCAATCAAATTGTATTTGTGTAGCACATTTCAAAGTGCTTCACATCATAACAAACACAAAAACACAGTCACAGTAAGTCAAGTAATAATTCTCATTTGATAAATGGTATTTTAACATTGAACATTTAGAAACTACAAGGTTTAACATAAAAAGTCCCGTTTCATAGCCCTGAACCCACTGACACTTCATGCCTTTCTATCAAAGCCGTTTAAATCTAATTCTTATATAAACCAAATCATTGTTAAATAACGGTATTTCACAATCCTCTCAGATGAGTATGCATGTAAAAACTAACACCTCTGCCCTCACAGTGTGTCTCCGCCCAGGACGTCAGCCATTTTGGACATCATGTAAATGCATTGGTTTGTTTCTGTGTGCTTGCACGAGGCACATAACTTCAGTATGAGCCCCGTCTCACCCCTTGGACATGTCCAGTGATGTAATGTTCATGTGGCCTCCTGTCAGCAGCCTGTGAAAATGTCTGGCTCTCCCAGAAAATAGAAAAACCGTCTGGCAGCAACCCGGCAATAGTCAGTGAAACCGGGTCCGAAGGCGCGGTTAATCACAGGTAAATCTTGACATAACGAGGGAGGGAATTAAATTTCACGCATCGCCAGCTTGGTTTGAGTCGATTTCCCCTTCGCAAATGAAATGTGAGTGCTGCATTCGCTTGTTTCTGTTCGTTTAATATTTAAACTTGTTACATGATCCGAAACATCTAAGTGCGACAAAACGGGGGGGGAACCAAACTGAAACGCAGCAACAGGGCGCAGCAAGTAATCAGAGGAACGCAAAGAGAAACTCTCCATCTGATAGCATGAATTAAAAAAAACAGAAGCCGTCTCCTCTCACATCGCCATCTTATGTTTTCCACAACGACTGGATTCCACCGCAGCTATCGCTGCCTCGTCAACTAAGATCAAGATAAAGATGTTTACAGTAATGAGACGAGCGAAATAATGTAAATTCGAGTTGTCTTTCATGTAATCGATGTAGTTCTGCAATTTTAACCGAGGCTTGCGTCGCTTCTTTTGCATTTCTGTAATGGGGGTAGACGTTTGCATGCTGTTGTAAGAGTGGCTGTCATTTCAGATAAAACCCAGCATGATCTTAAGCCTCTTTTTTTTTATTCCAAACATTATTATTCATGCATTAGTCGACTTAAGTAAGTGGAAAAGCAAACTTTGGCTGCCTCTCGAGAATCCTGCCAAAGTGCATCCGCAGTTCACCAGACATCCAGCGCCGAGATCCGGTGCCACATTAGCACCATCTGTATGTAATCCTCTGCTGATTAGCATGTAGCGCTACTGTATCCCTCAGATAGACGGCCCCTCATGCTGCCCCCCCAGAGTCTTAATCCTTCCTCCGCCTGTTGTGTTTCTGCTCCGCTGGGGACCGATCGCACCAATTCCACTCATTGAGCTTGATAATTAGTGACAATTGTAAAACTCATTTACAAACTCGAGCAGTGCGATTGAGCAAATGGTGCAAATGAACCAGGGGTACTAATGCGGGCAGAGATGCGTGAAAAAGGCACCATTCGACCCCCAGGCCCTCCCGTTACAGTGAAAGGAAGGGGGGCAGGAACGTGTCAGGATGAATTGTCCGGAGGTGAGGGGCCGAGGCTGGGCCTTTCGCTGAGCTGTCGATTAATCCCACAGATCGAGTGGTGTGACTGGGCCAACAGCGTTTTAATTTACATTTCCCACCAATTAGTCTGTAAAATAAACCCCAGACTCCAACATCAATAACAGTGCAGTACGCGGAGTTCCTGCACGTTTGAAGATGAAAGATCCTTTGCCGCATCACCAGCAGAGATTAGAGGCCGACTGGTTAAAAGAGCGTTGCTCTTACAGGCCGTCCAAGCTCCTCTCTACCCTGTGATAAATGTGCAACGCCTTGCAGTAATGGCCGGACAACTAGAAGAGAACACCACTTGTACAAAAATAAAATGAGATTCTGTTCTACAGTAGCTGCTTTTACATTAACCTCAAAAATTTTGAATTGGAACGAAAGATTAGAGTCGAGCAGAATTGCTCAGGAGGCGACGGTCAGGCCTCCTGTTGAACTGCAAGCTTTATATTTTTGCCTGGGTTTACTTTAGCCCACTTTTCCACGTTCAGACTGGTGGCATTTTATTTGCGTTGCCATTATTTACCAGAAGACACTTCCTGACAGTCGCAAATATTCATGAAGACTCCTACATGTTCACACGTTTAGGACAGTGTCATGTCAGTGCTATGTAAGGTCTTAAGTGTCAGAGTTTTTCCACTTAAGCTGCCAACAGCTTTTATCTGCAATCAATGGTCAGCAGAGTAGGTCACGGAAAGAAAGGAAGATCTGAAAGAGGCTTTTGATACTCACCGCCTACCAAGGCGCTGTTGCAGACTTTGCACACCCTGTCAAAGAAACGGTACTCCAAAACCAACATGTTTAAAAAAAACATGAGCAGGATAAAGCAAACATACTTCGGAAATGATTTGAGCAGCACATGTTTGATGTGTTGACGTGCCCTTCCAGTTCGCCAGGTCACAATCCAATCTGAAATGTGAAAGATCCACGAAGGCCCAACTCTCAGGACTTGAAAGGATCTGCTGCTAAGATCTTGTTGACAGGAACTACAGGAACGCCTTTGGAGGTCTGGTGAAGTCTAAAGCTTGACGGGGATGAATTGCACCAACATAAAAAGGGAGAGAAAAAAAAACACCACTTGACATCATGTCAAATCAGTGTACAAAATTTAAAGAGATGAAGATATCTTATGACGCTTGATCCTTTCATCTTTGTAGAAAATTTCCTAGTTTTTTTTAAAAGGTCAGCTTTTCTCCGTCACACATTGAGCAACATATTTTTAATGGAGGAAATTCAAACTGGCCTGATTTATCAGGGGCTTCGTTTGCTCACGAGAAT
Organism: Poeciliopsis prolifica; assembly: GCF_027474105.1. Classification (NCBI taxonomy): domain Eukaryota; kingdom Metazoa; phylum Chordata; class Actinopteri; order Cyprinodontiformes; family Poeciliidae; genus Poeciliopsis; species Poeciliopsis prolifica. The sequence continues at coordinate 8,614,807 of NW_026562396.1, forward strand.
GTGAGCTCCTCCTCAAACAAAATAACCTTTGTGTTATTTTTGCGACTGATGAAAGCTTTTTCGTAAGGCACCCGGCTTCAGTGTGGCACCGCGTTTTCATTCGGGCTGCAAAGAAAGCCACAAGGCGATGGAAATGTTACATCTAAGGACATGTGTTGAGGCGACCCGTTGCAGGAACCCAAGGCCTCGCTGCCTCATTACGACTGTTGTTTTTGTCGCTGGGCTTGGCGCTTCCCCAGACCTGAAAAAGAATCGGTAATGGGACTAATCCAAGCGAGCAGGAGGGAACCTCGTGGTTCACGCTGACGCTCGCCCTTCTCTTTTTTTTGTTTGTTTGTTGTTGAAGCAGCTCTTCTCCCTCCACTCCTTCCCCTCGCCCTCCGCCCTTCCTCCAGGATTGGAAGTAGGAGGTGTATTCCCATTCTGTCAGTCACATCCGCTCTGCCTCGTAGGGCCTCAGCCTCTATCTGTGTAAACAGAAGCGGGGAAAAGGGGCGCTTGGTGTTTTCCTCCTATCTTAAAAAAAAAAAAAAACAGAAAAAGCTTCTTTTGGTGTTTCTTTGATCCCGGGCACTAGAATAATAATTGCAATCACTTACGAAACAAAATGACAAGTGCTGCCAACAGGAATGAAAGGAATTGAGAGAGGTGGGGATTGAGAACCACGGAGGAGCGCCAGCCGGCCGGGATGTGCAACTGGGATGAGTTTAATTGATTTTCGAGGGGGCGTGGGACGACTTGTACGAGAGGCACAAATCTTTTTCACTTATGTAATTTATGCAAACTGTTTATTTTTTTATTTTGATTTTTTTTTTTCTAACCACAATCCAGCAGGAGTGACGCGTCTCTACATTTTTTCAAAGCAGAGCCAAAGGCAACGCTTGACGCTAGGCACATTTAAAGCATCCTCACATGAACTGTATTGACATTTTTGGAACGACAGCCAGCGTTAAAAAAGGAAAAGAAGAAAAAAAGCCAGAGAGCAAACACTCAGAAAAGCACGTCTATATTACAAGAACATCTTTCCAGTGGAGAAGGGGGAGCCAGACCGACTACCGCGGGAGCTGAGGCCCGGCCCCCATCGGCCCCCTTTTGGCTCCCACAAAGCGGACGGGGGCCCCAGCCAAATGGCGGTACGCTGCTTATTCAAACGGCATGCAGAGAGACAGAGATGATGGGGCTGGACGGCTCTTCTTCCCTCTTTTGAAAGCTGCGCGAGTGGATAAGCCCCTGGTGTTAGTCAGAGGCCCCCTCTGACATTTTCTGTTGATGTTTATTTAAATGATGCTCAGATCGGCGTGGAAACGGTCCCGACTGGCCAGCGGGACACAAAACAGCTGGACTCTGGAAGCGAAACTGAGAAAGGGAGAGAGAGAGGGAGTGTAGTTTGGAACGCAAGATAAAAAATAATAAAATTAATTTAAAAAAACAGGAAGAAAATAAAGAAGAGAATGGGGTAATTGTGAATGCATCAATTATTATTTTAAGCTCATAAGCTATGTTGTTGTTTTTTTTATATTTATTATTCATTATTTATTTGGGGAATAAATGATGATTAAATTTTCACATTTGCATTTTTCTTTTTTCCAAGAGTTTCTGTGGTGCAAGCTGGGAAAACTGACTTTGAACTTTGAGATATGAAAGGAGCCAATAACTCCACAGGAAATGAGAGGAAAACAATTCTGTTCAACTAATATGACCAAATATACTCAGAATGACTTTAAATCTCAGTTTGGATTAACTCTGATCAAAAAACATATGTGCTCAGAACTACTTTTAGCGTGCTGCAGCTCTATGACACTTTAGTGCCGCTAATGTCATCATTTTGTTGTGTTTTTTTCTGTTTTCATTGCTGCACTAAAGAAAAGCACTTGGTCCAGCAGCCACTGTTATAAAGTGCCAATAGAAATAAAATTTAATTGATTGGTTTTAGATGTTTAACTGCATCACCATCCACAACGACGACGAAGACACTTGGACGATGTGGCCCAACATTTAATTTCCGTTTTGGGGAAAACCGTAAAGTATTTCTGAGCTGAATTGTTTCCATCGTACAAATCTGCTGTTGCAAAAGCTTTTCAGACTGAGATCTGGCCACCTTTCCGGCCGTAGCAGTGCAGTGAGCACAGCGTTGTTTCCAGGAAAATAGTGGCAGATAGATGAGCTTTGTTGTATGATACTTTTCCCGGCTGAGCGTATCCATGGGTACGGTGCGATCCCAAAGGGTCAGCTGAAATACTCAGAAAGGCTTTGGTCTTCAAATAATGCCCACTTCTTACTAGGAACTCTAATGTGTACCGGGAAAATGTTCAACATCACCACCACTAGAATGAATCCTTGATACAAGGCAGGCTGGGTCGGAGCTTTTCTGTTGTTTGTGTCACATTGTAATCGGCCCGTCTAAATGAGGCAGCCCAGTTCCACTCATTGGACTGTGATGGTATCAGCACTTTGTTTACCCAATAAGTCTAAGCATGGAGGTTAACGGAGCACTTCTCCATCACAACGTTTCTGCCAGCGTTGTCCTGAAGAATGGCTCCTATAAGGAGCTCAGCAGTTCCATCGGTGGCTAGTCTGAAGGAGCTGAGGTGCAAGGAGGAGCTGCGGGGCTCGGTCCACGTTTTGCACGGCTGGATGGTAGCCACGGCAGACTAAAGGATTTCTCAAACATTCATGAAAGAATCAAAGCAAGCAACTCTCCAGGTATGTTTTTGAGGGGATAATATAAAGTTAAAAATAATAATATTAATATTGCTCCTTTGAGATGCTGTTGCCCCTCTAGCATGTCAAATCAACCTGGCTATTCTCCCGGAACGTCAACAAGGCATTTTCATGTACAAAATGGACGCTGCATTTTTTTTTCTTTTTTCCTCTCATCTTTGGATTATTCTCCGTGAACCTCTGAGACATTTGGATATGGAAAATCTTAGCAGCTCAGTCGTTTCTGAAATAGCAGCCTATCTGGCACCGACAACAAGGCTCTATTCAAAACCACAAATCCTCTTTCTGCCCGGTCTGATGCTCGGTTTGAACGTCACCATGAGATGCCCAAATGCTCTGGATAGTTGTTGTGTGATCGGTTGATTTTCTGCTCACGCCATCAAACAGCTGAACCTCAACTGAATCTGGTGAAGTGTATTTTGCCACTTTCTCCGACTGTTCAGTGTCATAACATCCAAACTCAGCCTGCTGTCTTCACATGCATCTCTGCGGTCGTCCCCCATCGCTCAGGACGCTCCTTCACACGTTCACTACTTCCTGTAATTTTACAAAAACACGGTTTATACTCGTGGCGCTTGCTCGTTATTATTTCCTTATAGATCTTTCTGTTGTGTTCAGTTTTCTAGAAATATTTCTTGCATTTTTTGTTGTTTTTTTTTTCTCTGTGCATCTTGGTTTATACTTTTAATTGTTAGTTTCACACGATTTTTTTTCACCTTTTTTCATTTTCCCTCGCAGCTGTTCACCGTTCCCATGATTAGACTCACCTGGTGTCATTTCTGTTTCCATTAGCCGTGAGATTGACTAAATTAAAACACAAAAGGAAACAAAAAAATCCTAAAAGGTTTTGAACAAAACGTTTTTGCGCTTGGATGAGGCGCGTTTCCAGCTAAATGGAAATTAGTGTTTCCGCCTAGCTACTATAAATGAAGCAGGATGTGTTTGTTGTTTTTTTTATGACTTCTTGCATGAACAAACTTATTTGTGTGCGATTTTTTTGTTTCATTATTATGTTTTTTTATTGATAGGAAAGACTGCAATTGCAAAATTGTTTTTTCATTTATTTATTTTTTTTACATTAGCGGAATATGCGCACATTTGTATTGGAAATGCAGCTACCGTCTTAATGAGATTAACTTAATTTAAGAGATTAAACGGTGATATTCAAAATTTTAAAGGACTGAGCCTCGTAGTCTTCCAGCTGTTGACTTCCTGTCAAACATGAAACGGAAAGACCCGGTGTGAATTATCGCGGCCCAGTTCTGGCACTGAGACCTTGAGCTAGTAAACAAAGATCTCTCCTATTTGCTTGTTTGCGCTTCTTTCCTCTCTTGCCTGCACTGGATCCGTCCTCCTTTTTTGCAAAAAAACACTCCGGCGTTCTATTTTGTCAGATTTAGTCATCAGGCTTTTTGTGAGGCCAGGGTGTCATTTCAGAGCTCCGCTGGGGGTTGCGATGGGGATGGTGGGCTCCGGCTTTTTCTTCCAGGACATTCTGACACAGAACGCTAATAATGTCACTCCTCTTTCCCAGCTCTCACAAGCGCAGCCATCGACCCAATGTGGCCATCAACTGAAAATGTCCTCTCAGTCTGCGATCACCTGCTGCTGTCCTTTCTGATGTATTCCCTCCCCCCCCTTTGTGTGGAAGGTACTGGACGCCCATTTTGCTTTTACAGCATGATGGGGGGGGTTCTGTTTTTCCAGTGTGATGAGCTCCATTTGACAGTCCCAGGCTCCATTTACGACCAGCTCGTTCGCTTTATTGCCTCTAGCTGATGGGAGCACTTTGGAGGGTTTGCTAAATTGGCTGTATTAGTTGATTCGCTCCTTCTCTTCTTTCTCTGGGCCCAAGAAGTCGCGAGTGAGCCGAAATTTCCGAGTCGCTCCGTCTCGTTTCTTCCCGCCACTTTCGGGAGTTCTCTGGAAGGTCCGCCGCGGCGTTTCTGTCAGCGCTTGTGCGCTTGATTTGAAGAAAAAGGGGAAACGCGCCACGAGACGGTGTCGGGCTTCAGTCCATGGATATCCCACGTTCAACACACACATACACACGCTCACACACACACACACACACGCACACGCACGCAGACACACACACGTGCACATTGCAGCAGAGTTAAATTTAGCTACCTCATCCCGGCGCACATTGATTGACAGGCCACTGTGGGTAATGATGTTTTCTCTTTCACGACGTGTCGCCCACAGCGGTCCCGTCCAGACAGGTTCTGAGATTTGTTTTGTTTGAATTGTCCACACACTCGTGTACATACCGCTCTACGAATCCCTCAGTGTGTTTGGGACGAAGTTTCCATGTAGAACAAGGCCTTTAGACTGAAACTTGGATATAAAAGAAAAACTATTTTCCTTTGAATTTACATTAGTTCAATAAATCAACTTTAAGATTAATTATTCAGCTTTCTCTACTAGAGGAACCACATTGTGTCCTTGTAGTTGCAAAAATTGTTACTGTATTTTATTTTTGCGATGTAACGGAACGTCTTTGCATCAGTGATTTGATCTCACTACAGCTTCTTGTGTTTCTGCTTCTCTGTCCATTGATGTGACTGACAAGGTGGCGAATGTGTCAGGAAGGTAATTTACTTGAAGTGAGCTCTTCAGGAAAAGGAGACTTCATTTCCAGTGAGACAAAAAGAAAGAGAATTATAGTCGGAAATGGTTTATGGAAAACACAGTTGGTCAAATCCATGCAGAAATTGTTCCACTAGGAAAAGAAAGACCTGAAAATATTATAATCTTCACTTTTTTAAAAATACATTCACATGACTTTTAAAGTCAAGAGAAAAATTTGATTTGCTCAGTCTTAGAAACTTTTTTTTCCTTCCGATGGAAAACCGGAAGAACAAGAGGGGATTTAATACAATGAATAGTTTGTTAAATGAGAAGCATTAAACTTTGAAAATGGCACAATATACGTTTTTTTCCCGGCTTGCCCTTTAGTGCTCAAGCAAAAAACCAACGTTTTTCTTTTCCACTCTGACTGTTTGCTGTAGAAGTGAAATAAATATATATATATATATACTCATGGTGCTCTCAGTGTTTGTCATTTACAGTTTAATCAAGGCTGAAAATAATTACAATCTCAAGTAAAGAGTGAATTTCAAAGCCAATATCAGCTAAAACGCGAGAAAGCCAGTAGACAGTTTTAACGTTCTGATTTTATTGTGTATAGATTTATGCAAAAATAGAAAACAAACGTTTTTCTGTAATGATAGCTTTCAAGAAAGCATTTTGGTTGTGCAGAATATCACGTTGCTACATTTTTCGGCTTTGTGGGAAAAAAAAACACAGTAGAACATTGTCAGCCTGTTAATTAGCTGTTTTATCTGCTCTAATGGTGAATGCACTCTAGCTGTTTATCTTACTGACAGGCAGGTTTACTCATGCAGCTCGATGACAACGTTTGTTTCAAAGCAGCAGTGATTCTCCAGTATCCAGAGCCTGAGCTGCAGGGCAGCAGTGACCCGGATCGGTTTTTGGCGGGTGATCGGGAGATGCCGCTCTGCTTTCACACAACTCTGGTCGACTCTAGCTCTCTCTCTCTGCAACCCCGTTCACAGACACGTTACTACGTCCGCAGTCGCGTTGCCACAGCAGAACTACTCTGTTAACCGAATGACACCTGGAGATGTAGGTATTATTCATTTTGCCGCAGCTGTCATAGCAGCTGACTTGACGCAAGTCTGTCGGGATTAAACACCGAAGAACACAAGAATATTTCCCGCAGAACTGAGCATTCGGTCCATTACAGTATAATGTTTTCCAGCTCGATGTTTATCATGAATAAGCGATTTTCTGAACAAAGTGCTGGTCGATTAGCTCATCACCTCCTCTATCGATGATCTGTCGGGGAGTTGCTGTAAGAGTTGCCCTTCTTTTAACTGGACTGAAAATCACTGAATTTTGCAGCACATCTACATGTCAAGGTTGTCAAAGTCAAGCTGTCATAACTGACCCACTTCCTTCTCCCTTGTTATTTGTTTGATTAAAACTTTACCGTGACTCATGAAACGTGGTACCCTGGGAGCTTTTGTAGTTGCATCCCTTTTTCTTTAATATGTGACGTGCACCTTTAAGATTTAGTGCGTTTTTCTGACCACTTGACAGCTAAAGCCAGAGCTAGTCATCTTCAGCGAGCAGATTTTCGCAAATGTGACAGATAATAATGTTAGCGGCTTATATGGAAAGTGTAACTCGGATTATCTTTGTTTATTACCAAATAGAAATTGAGATCCATGCATTTGCAATAAGCCAATTTGTAACCTGCTCTGCTTTTGTAGAACTATATATTTTTTTTCTTATTTTGGCTGGGAAAGAAAAAAAGTCTTCTGCCGCTTTCAACGCCGAGCGCCTGAGAAACTCACCAGGACGAAAGTCTGCAATCCGTCTCGTCATCAGTGTCTCCGGCGACGATCATTCACCACCGAGCAACCTTCCTGTGTTTATTTAAAGAGACTTTGTGTTGATTCAGACATGACACGTATCTTATATAAGATCATCTCGCTTTTCTGGCAGGCATGAATAGCTGCGGTTCGGGACTCCAGCTCAGTGAGTCCGTGCACAGCTCTCCGACGACTGCCTGTGGCGACCATCAATAAGGGAAGCGCATTAGCGAGCCCGGGATCCGTAAACACCGGGATCCGAGTTCCTGCAACTGAATTATTCCTTCTGAGCACATCACTGATTTAATAAGCCATCTTCACTTCACTTTGCTGAGTGCAGTGTACGCACACAAATGATCAGGCTCAAAATAGCCTGCAAGAAGAACCATATAACATACAATATGTTTCTGTTTTATGACGGGGAAAAAAATTGACTGCTATTATATGCTCTTTATATTATATATAAGTCAGAATGCAGTCGAACAGTTAATATATTTTTGTAATTGAATTCAAAAGGCGAAAGTTGTGTCATATTGATTATTAGCACAGTTCGATCTTTTTTAGGCATTCATTTCTACATATTTTGATTATTACAGCTTATAGCTAAAGAAAATGCAAAATTACATAAGACCAATGAAACTGCAATTTTATGTGAAAACCTACTTTTTGAAAAACATGCCTACTGTGCACTTCAACCTTCTTTTCAGAAATGACTGACGTTTGGAGGCCACATTTTCATGCAATAAACATCTTGTCACACTTCACCAAAAATGACTCATAACTCATATTTTTATTGCATTTTCTGTCTTTCTTTTTAGCTTCTTCTGCTTTGTGTTTTTTTTTTATAATTTCATGCTGAATTGAGTCCTTTTCTCTGTCATTTCCCAAGACATTTTGCTGCTTGATGCATTGAATTAAGCGACTAAGTAATAATTATCACACGAATAATTTATGAGGCATTAAATATGACTCAAATGCAACAACAGTAGGTCATATAATATTTAGACGCTGGCTTATTCATCATTTATGACGACTTTAATGTTGGAATATTCACTCTGGCTCATTTGACCAGGTTTGACCTTCTGTAAATGGATGAATATTTGTTGTTAGCGTTCCAGTTTCTGAGTTCGGCTGCATTGTGTTTCTTTTTCAGAAGAAATTATGACAGTGGCAACTTTGGAATAGTGAGATTATGCAGAGCATAAATGCTAGCGAGCTAATTATTGGGAAGAAATGCTTTCACTGTGAGCTCCACAACATCTTAGTATCAAATGAGATAAGATGATAGCTCTGATGCTGGTGGGTTCATCTCAGTAATTAATCTGTGTCGTCAAAAGGAGGTTGTGATGCGCTTCTTTCACTTTGAGGCAACAGATGCTAATGCTAGCTCCAACTCGCTTTTTGGTGTCTGGAAAATGAGTTTGAGTGCCCACAAATCAGTAGGCACTTTTCCTCTCTTCGCAATCCCAGTGACAACCAGTGTGTTGCCGAGCAACCCAAGGTGAGCTTCAGCACATTTGGTCAGCTGGTTTTACCAAAGTATGTGCTGAACAATGGCTGCTTGTTTTGTTGGTGACTTAACATTCAGAATCCACTTGCTGTATTTTTGTTGGTTGTGTGGGAGGCTGCACTTCTGCTCTTCAAAGACGTGTGGTTGCATAATTGATTATCTGTTTGCTGAGCTCATTAGATGAGCTACTTCTCAGTGAAACAGTGGTAAAGACATTGCTAATAGTTAATTGAAGACTTCCCAAAGGCAGAGTGTCAGTGCAAGAGTTTCTTAAAGAGACAGAGGCCAAATTTCGTTTAAATCATATTTAATATAATAAAACAGCAATTTGTGGCTGGAAAACACATAATACTGCTCTTTTAAGAATGTATGTCAGTCAATACTGGAAAAGATGCTAGAAAAAGAATACTGGCCCTTCAAATGCTTAACATGACTTGCAGGCTGCAGCTTGTAACGCAGGTAGTACCTCTCTGGTTTCACAAAATGATCAGCATCAAAAAGACGTTGCAAAAAGGGAAAGAAAAAAAACCACGCATGTTGGGAATTTGCCAGCTCGGTGATATATTTGAGGCATTATGTGATGCGGACCTCTAACCCGGACTGAAGGGACTTGTGGAGTAGAGGCGTCCTTTTTCTGAGTGCGGCACTACAGTGTGCAGGTTCACATGAAAGGAGATTGATGTTACTGCTAACCTTGGCTGTGGGCCCCGCCTGGCTGCCCCTGTAAGCCATCAGTCTGCTGGGAGTCTGACTAAAATATTAAAGAGCCTGCCTTTTCACCCACTGTAGCACCTCGCCACGGCGGGAGCAGGGCGCAGTGCACGTCAGCCGCTGCGAATGCGTGACGCTTGGACACGTAGGTGAAGCAGGAGCAGAAATGATTCTCTGTATAAACTTGACACTCGCATCGCCATGCAGCCCTTGATGTGTTTATCCCGTCAGCGGCACTTTCAAGACTGAGGGGACCTGTCCACAGTAGATCATTTTAGCTGCATACAGAAGGGGGGGCACTGCCAGTGTATAAATACATCATGTTAGAGTGGTGCCCTTGCACTGGTATAAAGAAGACAGAAGTCACCTATCGCTGTCCTGCATGACTGTGCAGGACACCAGGTTCAATACTGCAGGTAATTTCAAATTTCCAGTTTTGGATGACGGACATTTTAAAGGAGAAGCGTTATGTGTTTTCCAGCCACATATTGCTATTTTATAGCAAAATCAAGTGACTGCATTCCTTCAGTTGTTATAAATTGGGCCTCTGTCTCTTTAAAAACTCCTGCTCTTTCTGAAGCTCCACCTTCAGGAGGTCATCACAACATGGCTCCTCGGTTAACGCTTTTCCCAGAGTTGCACTGAAAAGTAGCTCGTATTATTAGCAATTAGCGTTTGCTAATTGCTTCTGGCTAGTCTGAAGGAGCTGAGTGGGGCGGAGTGCTCTGTGAGCGTAGGCTCTGGAGCTCAGAGGAAGAGCTTTGAACTCGTCGGTCCCACCAAGCATTTTCCACAGCTGAACGATTGCTAAGGGAGATGACAGGATTTCTCAAACAGGCATGAAAGAATCAAAACAAAATTAAAAGTATGTTTTTGTCAAAGGAATAACATTAGAACACGATGTAGAGCTCAAAAAAGTTGATTTTACATTGTATTTCAATTCATGGTTTCAAATTATGGAACAAGTTAAACGAGGAGTTAAAACAGTTAAAATTTGATACAATTGAAAAGGAAATATAAGGAGGTCATATTGACGAGATGTAGGAATATGGATGAGAGTCGGCACCAATGTGTATATTGAAACTGAGGCATATGAGTGTGTGGGGGTATGGATGGATGTATATATTTAGACATTTGTATTTGAGTCCATAGCCAAAAAAAACATCACAAAAAAACTGATGAAATGGAATATTAATTAACCTGTGTGGGTTTTTTCTTAATTTAATAACGAGGGCCCATTTTTAAATATTTAGTTTATGGTTTTGGAATTCATGAATGTTTTTAACTTCATACTCCTTTTTGAGCATGTTAAGATTATTATGGTGCATAAAAATATTCCTAGTTCATGTGTTTCATGCTGCTATGGTGTTCAAAACAAATAAATAAATAATACTGCCTCTTTCCACATGTTAGTGTTTTACATCATCATCTTTTTGATGTTGGTAGCTAAAACCTATTTTACTTGTAGATGTAACATTCAGGAATAATCAATCAAACTACTGGAAAGAGATGCTATAACTTATCAGATATTGTAAGTGTAGCAGGCCTTTGCAACTGTGACATTGCACAGTAGGAGTCACTGCTGAGCAAAAATAACATGTCGAATATTAGCAAAAGAAGAACCTTTCCTCCACACGAACGAGTGGCTCCGTCAGTCTTTGTAGATGGCAAAAGGTAAAAAACCCCAACAAACTTAAGTCTAAATAAATAGATGGATGAGTGAAAAATGAAAAAAAAAGTGCAATTAAGTAAAAAGTTTGAAACATCTAACCTCAGTTCCATTAGTAAGCCACTAAAGTTTTGCAGAGAAAACCTGTTGAAAATCATAAGCAGAAAAATCACAAGGAGAAAAAGAAAAAAAAAACCCAACTTGCCTCGGTGAACAATGAAGCACTAAGTCGCCGTACTGTGATGAAGCGATATCAACACCTCTCTAATGAAGGAACCGGATATTTTTGCCAAAAGCTCCACACTAATTTGTTCAGCTCATAGTTATTAGTTAGAGACGGCCTCACCCTAGTCACCTAATGCTGTGAAAACACTGCTGGAGTGCTGTTGATTTGTCAGCTTCCGTTTTATTGGGACAATTTTGAACGGATTAAAAAGCTTTTTGTTTATTTCCTGTCTCTAAAGTGTCTTTATACTTTCTTTCTTACGTTTATCGACTCGAAACCGATACTTCATGTAGCCATCTATTTATCCTGCATAAATGACAAGGTGAAAGCAGAGAAGGGTTATTAACCAAACCTTTCTGCTGCACCTGCTAATTTCAAAATAAACGAACGGCCGGCACGCCAGTAAGGCCTCGCATCAGGGAGCGCAGCATGAAGGTTGATTCGCGCTCTCGTCACGGTTAAGAGGCGTAATTTGACAGACAGGCGCATGAACACGAATGCTCTCCCGCCTCCCCCTTTCTTGCACGTCTAGCTCACGGGATGAAAAAAAGAGGAGACGGGGGAAAAAATGCCTGTTTGGTTGTAAACCCTGCAGTGGAGGGAGGTTGAGAAAGTACTGAGACAGGATTGGAGACCCCTGGGGCTAAAAACGAGAAAGAGGAAGCAGAAGAGGCAACGAGAGAGAGAGATGAAATAAATGATGCAAGTCTAAAAACAGCATTTAAGTTATGATGAAACAGCAGTTGTTTCAGTAAAACATGCTGATAGAGGAAGTTGAGTTTTGATAAATTGCTGTTGCTGTCATTCTGGAGGTATTTAATGCTTCAATCAGTGCCAGGAGGGGCTGCTGCTGAACTTTCGCCGCACGTCGAGGCGCCTGACAACGGGACGCTGAGCGAACAGGAAGCAATCTGGGAAAACTGTGCCAAGAAAACAAAAGAGGGTAGAAAGAAGGAAGCGTGTGGGGGCGGCTGAAGGAAAAAGGAGATGTTGACAGGTGATGGATTGATATCACACAGTAGGGCAAAGATTTAATCAAGTGTGTGTTTTGTGTGCTACTAAGCCTGAATAAATGCTGGAGAAATTAAACCCGGAGGCTTTTAGGTTCAGAAGACTTAGTTATCAACACCATTAATGTAATGTTACACCCCCTGTGGATCACTTTCCTTATTTATTTTAGCCTTATTTATTTTAGCATTCCGGTTTTCATTTTCCTTCTTGGAACAATATACAAAAAATAACTTGTTGAATTAACATCAAAGACAGTTTTTTTCTCTCTCTCTCTATTTTGAGGGTTGGGTTTTTTTTTTCAAAGCAAACTTGTTGTCTTAATGTGCTTGCAAGCAATGAATCTGGTTTTATTTTGGTGACTTATGCACGTTTTACCTCAGGTCACATGTCTATTCTTTGAGAAACTGCCCGTTTGAATTTTGTCATCCATTAACATAAAACACTTTCATGAAAGAAAAGTTTCTGCTGCCGAGGTAGACTTGTTGAGGGAATGAAATCAAATAGCTCAAAACACTGATGTGAACGTCAATGGCATTTTTTTTTAGCATTTAAAAAAAAAATAAAAAAGGACAATGTCAAACTGAGAAATCAGCAGGGGTGCACGTGGGGTAAGTTGTAGAAAGTTAATATGAAAACATTGTGGCATTTCTTATCTAAGAAAGGTCTGTTTTGCAAGTTAAGTCGGCATCAGCACGTGAATTTACGTAGTGAACTAAGTCGCTAAGATGCTTTTATTTTCATCCCCACATGTGAAGATTCTTATTTTGAAGTAGGAAAGGAAATAGCTCATCCTTTTATCCGCCTTATTCCTGGCCCCCATGAGGCTTTGCATGATTTTTGGACGCGACTTCTGCTGCTAACCGGAACCGCCATTTACATGTTAGCAACTCGCTAACCGGCTGTCCACCGAGGTTTTAGGCTATAAAATATGTGGACACTCCAACTATTACAGCTTAAATGTAATTAAATGTGGCGATATTGTTTTTCCACTGCCTACAGCTAATGCAGGGAGGAACGGCAACTTGAAGAAATGGCCGCAAATAATCCACACTGGCATATTTAGCCACATAACTGATTCAATTGCTGCGGATGGAGATGCAGGTTTTCCTTCCTTGGCTTTTTGAGAATCATTGAAATAATCCTCAGTGAAATCGAGGACTATTTCATTGTTTTATAACTATAAAATGAGCACATGAAACATTTTGTGTTCTCTCTTCAAGAATTTTTAGCCAAATTATCTTTGTTTCCTTATCTGTGGGCAGCCAATGAAAACTAGCGCTTTTGTTTTGGGAGTATCATGAATGTAGATTAGCAAAAAACCCAACAAATTACAATGAAATACTGCTACTTCTGGTGGGCGTCGGAAGTAAGAGTCAGAATCATTTCCACAGTAAGACTCCCAGGAATAAGGTGGATAAATAACTGGCTGAAAAAATGGCACTGATCTTGAACAGCATTCAGCCAAACTGAACCTTTCTAAAAGCACAACTGGCTTGTTGTTGGCCTAACAACGGCGAAGTATGAACTGTTGATTTATCAGGATCTTTGGGTTCATGTGATTTCTAGATCAAAATATAAAATACTGAGACTGATCAAACCTGAACAGGGTGATCAGTTCAGTCCAGAATATTAATAATATTCATGTCAGTATCATATCGATACTTTAGCTTCAGGTTTTATGATTTCTGTTCTGTATTTACTCAACTCTATCTCAATTAAGATTTTGTTTTGATTTGTTCTAAAAAAAAATTCTTGGACTGGAATTTCTTTGCAAAAAATGGATTGCTCTTTTTTTGTCTATTTCTGTTCTGTTCATATGTATTTTGTAGATGCCTCTAGACTTTGTCCAAAATATGTTCCTGGGTTTTGACAAATTAACTCAAAGAAAAACCCAGAAAAACAACAAAAGGTCAGAAACTTTGTGACACAATACAGATACGTTGAAGTTTTTAGATCTGTATCTGTATTGGTGTTACTGATCTTGTATTCACTTTGGATTAAAATCGGTACCAAAATGTGAAGTAGCACACCTGTAATTCACACGGATCAAAGAATCTCTAAAGAACGTTAGATAAATGAAATCATTCAAAAAGAAAAAAGTGTCAAAATATTACTTTGAGAAGTTGGTGACGACTCAGCAGTGCCTGTTTAAAGTCTTTGTTTAATGCTACAGAAGATGCCCTTAAACATATTACACAGCAATAAAGAAGACATCATCTCTATCCAATGCACACTTTAGAAATACTTTGATCAAGTGGACCACATCCCCTGGACTCTTTCCCTTCAACATCCCAAACTGCCCTGCATGCAAGGTTTCAAAGGAAGATCTAATATTTCAGAATAACTGGGTTCATGTGAAGAATCTCGGGGTTTCTGAGGATTGGGGAGCAAATCTCAATGTCAGAAAAGCTCTGATCTCTTTGACTCAACCAAAGTTTCAAAGTGTTCCTTTAAACTGTCCCAGGCATTTGATATTGTCTCTGCACAGAGCACCTTCACTCTAAAAGATCAGAATATGTCATTTTGCTTCAGCTATGGAAACAGAATCGTCAGGTCTCAATGGTGACAATTAATCATTATATATTTGGTTTTTTGTCATCAGTAGATCTCAGTCTACTGATAGGCCTGGCACGATAACAAATTTTAATGGACAATAAATTTAAATGATTGCGAAAAACAATAATATTGTCATTTTTATACAATTTTCGACTAATAACAATGGCATAATATTGCAAGGGATACCCACTCAAGAATAAAAAATACACTTTAATTTCTGAGGAAAATTCAGCTTGATTTAGTACAAACATGGAAAACGTTAATCATTCAGCTTAGAGAGCAGGTGACGGTTACAGGATTGTTAAAAAAAAAAACGAAACAAAAAAAAAACACAAACTATTTTATACTATCTCTCAAAGTTTTGCAGTGCTTTTCAAAATGGGGGCTTTTCCATCATAGTGAAGGGGAACGTCTTTTTAACGACTGTTGACCAACTGGGAATTATGGAGCTCGTTTTAATTCATCGCCCGATTCTCTGATTTATTGCTAGTGAGATCAATGGAAACAGGCCAGTTGGCCTGTTTGTGTTCTGCTCCCTTCGTTTGCTCTTTTGTTTTCCGAGTAGCGTCTCTGTCATCTATTGTTGGGCGTTTTGCATGACTAATCACTGCCACGTCCGCGACCTCCTTCATGTTTGCCTTTTTTTTCCTCTTTTCTTTGTTTTTGCACATTGTTCTTGTTGATGCGTTATTGTTGACACTTCAGCGAGTTAGTCATCCTCCACGTTTGGCGACGAATTTCACGGACTGCCCCCCCCCCCTGTAGGCTCGCCATCTGTGCCGACAGTCGCCGTCATTGAAACAGATTTTGAACGTCTAACAAATATCTATAACCTTTTGTGAGTTTTTCTTTGTGTTGTTGTTGTTGGTAGGCTCCCGTTTCACCGTCTTGTCTTTGAACTCCATCCTTTGTGATGCTCTTGGCCTTGAACTTTTCCAGCTGCAGCAGAAAAGCGCTCTCTTGTCTCTCTCTGACGCTTTTGATTCGTCTCTTGGGCAATAATTTTCAGTTCCAAACAAGCATATTTACAGAGATGTTTCTCTAAGGTTTGTCCTTAAATAATTCCTCTCCCTCAATACTTTTCTTTACCCTTTGTCTACAAGAGAAGAACTCCTCGTGTTTGATGATAGAGTGACTCACCCGGAAGCCTCAGCCAGAATGATGCTGCTGATGCTGCTGTCCTAATTTAGACTTTGTGAAGATGCTGCAATGCTCATATTAACTGTGTTCACATCTTTTACTTTCAGCTCTCACTTTTGACATGTATTCCAATTTTTAATGAATTATTTGAATGCCCCATTTCATGTCTCTGTCCCTCATATATGCTCGTTAGAGCAGCAGTGATGCAACAGAATATGGTAGGGGCAAAAAAGGGGAAAAGTCTTCATTCTTCATGGAAGTGTAAAATAATCTTTTTGAAAATGTTCCCAAAAAAAAAATGTTTCAAAACTGCAATATTTTCCACTGCAGTGAAAATTCACAAATTTTAATAGAGCTGAAAACCAACCTCGTCCGTACGCAAAAACTTTTTTGAAACCGACGCGTTCCCATTAAGCAGATTTATTTCCGTAATTCTAATTTCAGCTAGAGATGTTAATGTTGGCATATATTTGCGTTTCTCAAACGGGGCGGTACCGCCCCCTGGTACCGCCCCCCTGGTACTGCCCCCTGGTACCGCCCCGTGGTGCTACCCCCTTGTGCTACCCCCTGGTGCGCGTTCAGAGGGTGGCAGGGGGCGCTGGTGGAAGTTTTTACAAAAGGGGAGCACTGAGATTTGAAGGTAAACTTTACTTCTTAATGCACAACAGAACCAGTTTAGACTTTGAACAACTTGCTAAAACCGTATTGTGTAGCATGCTGGGCTGCAACTGTATCCATGGCAGCTCTTCTTCTCTTCAGTGACGTTGAGCAAAACTCTGAAACTGTTCTATGTCTGGTTTACCCTGATTCACAAACTAGATGTGAATCAAGGCAAACTAACAGAGAATTCGACGCTGAACAGTGAAGAATCAATATGAATGGCAAATCAACACATGATGTGTATGGCAAGAATAACCAGATACTGTTTTCAGATAAAAGATAAAATAATATTTTTGAAGTGCAATGGGTTTGTTGGGACCACATCTAATACTAAGAAGAAATATATTTTGACAATAAGAATGAGGAACTTATCACTTATTTATGTTTTTAATTAGATTTGATATATTTATGTCTTCTATGTTCTTTCCCATGTCAGTGTCAATGTCTTGATACTGTTATGTGACACCATGACACTTTCAATTTGACTCAAGATTTAAAGAAGAATCGGCGTTGTTCGTTGTAATTTCTGTCAATAGACAGGTCTATATAAAGATATAATCCATTCATAATTAATTAAAAGGATCTTGAACTTTTGCTTTTCCACTGGTTTGCACAGAAAATGCCAAGTGGGTGAGATTTTATGGATGAAACTCTAATGTCCAATTTTCCTGAAAGCAGCGCAGAGCTGCACCACTAGAAACTGACATAAACACTGAAGAGAAGAAGAGTCATGACTGATATAAATGCAGTTTTCATGTTGCAGAGCACTGTCTTTTTGAAAATACTTCAAAGTTCAAACTAGTGTCATTGTGCATCTTTCATTTGGTTCACTTTGTGCAAGATTTAGCATCATAAAATGGCACAGAACAAGAATACTGCTTTTCCACTCTGATTAGCTGCCGATTTTAAGCTGAATGTCCATTCACCGTAGTTTCTGTAGATGCTGGTAAAGATCGTTTCTATTCACGTGGCTTTTTTGTTCTCTGGGAAAAGATTTTTGATGATAAATACAAAAACAAACATAAAAATCAAAACTTCAACAATAGTGAAAGTAATATTAGTAATACAATAACAGTCAGTGCAAAGTAACCTACAGTTTCTTTGGTGGGGGGCGTGAAGGGACCTGGGTGATGGATCGGGGGTCCGTCGGCCCAAAACAGGTTGAGAAACACTGGTATGCAGCCTCCTCAGCGCAGCCCCTGTATGCAGAACGCCGTGTGGACTGGTGGTCTTGTTGTTGCCACCGCGGCTCCCGTGGCCACAGGCTGTCATCTCATTAACCAGGGGGCAAGAAATGAAGGAACTCTGCTGCAAATAATACCGCTCCTCTTTTTTTCACTCTCGCAAAAATACAGTGAGACCGGGCTCCTTGGATTCTCAGCATCCTTGTCAGCTATCCAGTTACACACATCTACAGTGTGCGACTGTGTGCAGTGAACTGTGCATGTTCCATGCGCAGACTGTGAAAACATTTTTTCTCTCGGGAGCACAATGAAGTAGCTGTCTGTCGAGCTATCCAGGCAGCTATAAATATTTATAAATAGGGATTAATTCAGGTTCAACGCCAGCCTTTGAACTTATTCCTTTTTTTGCTGATATGTAGCATGTCTGTCAAAGAACAAAAAAGAACCAAAAAAGCCAAAAATCTCCTTCCAGATCTCTTCCCCGTTGGCCGTGACGGAGTCGTATTCATTTTCTCCCATGCAGTCCCACGTCACTAGGGAAGCACTTGTTGGTTGTAGGATGATGCGACACATTAGCATGCGGCGGTTTCGCTGGCGGTGTACCGATGTGGACCGTCATCAAACGGTTTTGTGGGCTGCGGCGCCTGAATGAGGCCCTCTTTTGTGATTTACATTCAGACTGCCAGACGCCTGGCGCCCCGGGGGAACCGTCTCTTATTCTAACACCGGGAGAAGAGACGCAGCCGTCTGGCGCGGGGACGCCGCCGTGCGCGCGTTCGCCGGTGACTTCATCACGCGGGCCGGCCGGTTTCAGCAGCGATGCCTCCGCCAGCTTTTCATTTGGGCCCTTCCGACTGCACAGGCGTGATGGTGTGAGGGGGAAACGGAGAAGGAAACTAAACCTCACCCGAGAGGGAATTTGTATGATTTGCTTGAATATTTACTCCGACTGCTATGTTGTTTTCAATTTGAGTCTAATAAAGTTTAGGTCTTCTTTTTTCTACTGGCTCGTAGTCATAAATCAAAGCAACGCACCGCGGACAGCTCAGCTGCTGGATGATGTAATTTTCCATCACTTTTTAGACTTGTGTAAAATTGCTTCGTCTGTCTTCGGGGAGCTCACGGGGTAATGTGCTGTCAGAGATAGAAAATCTGATAGGATCCTGGGGGAGCAGAGGAGGGAATAACAATGTCAGGATTTTTGTTTATCATCGCGTTGAACATGAAGAGCAGAGATGTACATCAACACACACTGTAATTGGTACACCAGTGTCGCCTCGTATATTATGTCAGATGTGCAGGAGAGACTTTATTTCAGTTGTGCTGATAGATAAAGGGAAACGGTTGATTGCATGTCCTCCACACACACATATGTTACATCTTTCTGTCTTCACAAGGACTTTCATTGTATTGACTTCCATTCATTTATCATTTCAAACACTGAAACTTACCCCAAACCGAACCGTTACCAGTACACACCTTAAACACTCTAGACTTAAAAACATTTGTTCTTCCTGGCTTTGGAGTCAATCAGTCCTCACAAGGCAGTATTTGTTTGAAAAATGGGCCTTACAGGGTGAGAGATGCAAAAAGTCTGTTGAAGATTTCTCGATTAAATTCTAACACCAGACCTTTAGCTCAGATTTCTGAGCAAAATTCCTCAAAGTTCAATAGAAAACGTCTAACATTAGTTTTCACGTCTTGCCACAGATTGTCAATTGTTGTAAAACACAATTATGCTCTCATTGACACAATTCCTCCACTCCAGTCTCCAGTACTGGTCTTGTGTTTGGGTCCACCCGTTCTTCCATCAACTGCAACAGCAACAATCAATTGGTGTATCACTCTACAAAAGCTGCTAGCTGCTAGCGGCTTGCACGGCCTGTCGCACTCTCACCGTTCTTGACTGGAGAGCAGTGATTATACTATCTGCATGTCTCCTTCAGCACAGCAGGGAAAGTTATCCTTAAAGTTTTGCAGGGAATCTGCAATGTGAAGACGTTCTGATAAGCAATAGCCTTACCTGCACGCCAAGCTAACGCTACGATCAATGAAGCACGTTTGACGCCGTTAGAAGTTTCAAACTCGGAACGTCTTCCTCGTAAACAAAATAAATATTTAGGCCATGTTCTTTGTGAAGTGATAGTTTCCTGCTTTACCCTGACAGCAGGATATCAGTAAATGAACTTGCTGAATAATCTCAGCTCAGATCAGCAAACTGCAAAAAGCTCAGAGCTCCCTTTGAGTGTTAATATGTGTCTCCTGGAGGCCATTTGCTCTTCCCTCGTCCCAATCGTGTTGATAGCCTTGATGTGACTGTTTCCAACCCTTCCCACGAACGGATTTAATTTGCTTCAAATCCATCATTAACCAAAAGTGGGGCCTTGCCTCAGTCAGTTATCCTTCCTGTGTTCTCTTGTTCATTTTACATGTCCTCAAGTTAATTCCAGTCCTAATTAACTACCTTTGAAAGGAATCTGTGCGATAATTACCACAAGGAGGTGGAACGGAAGCAATCACACTCTGCGCAATTTATTCCCCCACCGCAGGGAAAACCCTGCAGAGTCACCCGCTGCCTTCCGACTTTTTCCAATTTTTTTTTTCCTTCCCTTTTTTTCCTTGTCCTAAGAATCACCTTCACCGCTCGCTTTCGGTCGTGTGGAAGGAGAAACACAAACAATCAGGTGGCTGCAGACAAACACCCCTGCTGCTTCGCTCTCTGGCTCCTTGCCTATTTGCAGAAATACATTTTAGGATCGGCACAAACTTCAATGGCGTTCAATAAAGCGAATAAAGCGGTATCTCTCGCAGCACTGAAGGAAGAAGTAGCGTACGAGGAGCAAAATGTTTAAGGTAATTTTGGTTAGACCGGATCACAAATTCAATTCTGCTGACGGGAACATCACAAGTGCTTGACCTCACATCATAGAAAAATCTTAAGTAGGCTGAAAATGACAATAATTTACCTTTGTAACGTTGTTTTTTCATCATCTGTGCCCCCAATGTGTGTGTAAACTTCTGCTCCAAACTTTGGATTATTTGTAAAAACAGAGAATAAATGCGCTTCAGAAATATTTAGTTTTCAGCCTGAACTATAAGAAAATATTGGGACTCTTATATGCTGATACTTGAAGGACTTGAGCAGAAGTGATAGTAGATGAATGAGTATTCTAACTTTAATCTTTTCAAGAGCTTAGAGGAAGCTGTGAAACATCTATCAACTTAAAAAATGTTATCTTCGAAGATAAAGCAGATGAGCTTATCTCGCCTTATCTGCCATCGTTTCTCAGATAACTATAACTTCTGGCTTATGTGAAACAATGGCAGATGCTTTTCTTTTCTCTTTTTTTGCTGTGCTGTAATTTCAGCTACAGAGAGGTGTAGATTCCCCCTATTCAGCTTTTATTTTTCATGCCCGTGCGTCGGAGCCGTCTGGGGTGGCATACCCGGAAGGGAGCCTTTAACGGTGGAGTGTTATACAGTTAGGAACCGTCTCTCACCCACAGCACATCAAAATGTAAATACGATCTATAATTTGTCAAGCAGTACATTTAGATGAGCAGATTTAAAAAAAATCAAACTGCAGCCCATTCATTTTTAGAGACTGATGCCCATCGAGCAGCAGGTGAGCAGCCAATAAACATCAGCACAAAACTCTAAAAATCTCTTTGTTTTATGCGAAACGCAAATACTTTACCAACAATGCAAAGGAAGCCTCCGTTACAAGACAAACCTTTTAGCCGTAGTGTCAAAAATATAGTGTTCAGACGTCTACCCTGCAGTCAAAACATCAAAACAGAATCTGTGTGGACGGTTATTTATTGCCCAGAAGTAAAGTTGTTCTTTATGTCAGTTGGAGTCTCGCTGACTCTCAGTCAAGAATGGCTACGCCAAGAAGTGCAGCTGATGCTAAAGCAGGCAATAGACTTTAGACTGCAGCCACATCTTAGTGCAGGGGTCCCCAAAGTGGGTCCTGGAGGTCCGGCATCCTGCATGTTTTAGTTCTCTCCTTGGTTTAACGCACCTGGATCCAATGATGGCTCATTCGAGGCCTAAAAAGAACATTGACATGCTGAAAAAGTCGTTGGTACCAGCAGGGAGAGAATTAAAACATGCAGGATGCCGGACATCCAGGACCCACTTTGGGGACCCCTGCCTTATTGTGTCACTTCCTGTCTGTAATTCCTTCTTAGTGTCCTTTTGTCGATTCACTTTTACGACAAACATCTATTTTAAAGTTAGAGGCAATTCAGAATGACTTTACATATCTAAACAATTTCCTCAATAGTTTCTTTCCCTGGTATTCACTATTACAGTACAGCAGTGTAGTTACTAAGTTACTTTTTTGAAAAAAAGTACTTTTTGAAATCAACTTAAAACTGCTGACCAATTGTTTTGCCTAAATTAGACAGTGCACATCTTAACAGTTTGTCATGAACATAGAAAGGTTTTTTCTCTCGTAATAGAATCAGTCTCTTTCCGTAAAAAAAAAAAAAAAAAAAAGCAACATTAGCTGTGTTTCCTATACCAATGTGCTCAAACCTTTATCAGAAGCACAATTAAAATCACATGTGAATAAGTTTGCTCATGTGATGAGTCATTAAAAAACATGATCCTCCAACTACTTCCTGTCGCCTTCTTTGTGGTTTCCGCCAGCAGCAACGTCCGGTTGTCGATTGCGTGACTTGTGTTTTACATAAAAAGTGTTTCCATTGCAGTTTTGCAAAATAAACCGAGTTCATTTCAATCTCTAAAACTTTTTTTCAATCAAATTTTTTTCATTTTTTTATGTTTCCGTTACACAAATTTTTTTTTTAAATGTCAAGTTGCGCAATTGTACGGTCAGTAGAAAGGCAGCTTCAGAGCAGTAAGGAAGAAAAAGACGTAATGTTTGGAGAAACATTTAGTGACAAAGTTCACAAATGAACCAAGATGTTATTTGTTTGACTGGCCAATCAAATACCGTGAGCTAAATATCAAACAATTTTTTTGGAATAACACTTCAGTGGTCTCCATAGGGATCTTGCACATATTGTTTTTCTCCTGCAGAGAGTTGTTCTTTCCGTCGTAATTAAACAGTCTCGCCTATCTGTGCTTCAAATGGCAATGCAGTGGCTCACAAAAGTTTCTGAGCAACGAGAACAGCGAGAGGTCCCACAACAGATGGCGCGGCTCCCGGAGAACACTGAACTCATCATCTCAGTGTCAAACTGGGATTACATGAAGAGACGGAGGCAACCGAGAGCAAAAAGACCACGACAGGTTTTCTAAGATGGTTTACGTATCTCATACTTGGACTGTTCAAAAACTTTTAATTGTTCACGGGGTCCATTAAGATTTTAAGTTGTCTCCTGTTGGACAAATCGAGCCTGGATCAGCTTGGTTAAAATTTGTTTCCACTGTTTTATTAGTAGTGTTCTTCAATCTTTAAAACGAACAACAAGGTAGTGTTTACGTGTCTAACCTCGGCAGAGTTGACTCCCAAAGGTAGACAGCTGCTCTGTGAGCCGAGGTTCCTGGTCGAATGAGAGGGAATCGTCAGAATCCAGGCCCAAGCCGGTTCTGAGAAACGAAACAGCAACTGGAAGCATTCTTCCTACTCATCAATGGATAAAGGTGCTTCTCTGGTCACAGCGCGTCTCCAACCTGGAAAGTCTTGCTTTACTGAGCTTCTGAGTTCTTCCCAAAATCTCCTTCAAGTCACGGTGAATGTCAAGAAAATCCAAGCGATGTGGGAAATACTTTATCGCTTGAGTTCCAGAGAGAGAGAATGACTTAAAAAGTTTAAGCGATCAGAAAGAATTCATTAGAAAGATTAGACAGATGTTTGAAAGATTTAAAACCGATAAAAATGTAAAAATACTATTCTAAATAGGAATGATTATTTAACTGTAATTAAAATACACTTTTATGAGCTTCTATCATGTTGATAAAGCATATCTGGAGTGCTGCTTTGACTCTTTCATGCATGTTTGAAAAGTCCTTCAATTTCCTGTGGAAGCAGGAAATTGTTAAAAATGTTCAAAATGGCTGGAGGGACTGAATGCCAGCTTTGAGAATGAAGCTCAGCTCCTTCAGACTAGCCAGCAGCAATTAGCAGACACCTGGTTGAACTAATGAGCTCAGTAAATGAGCTGCTTCACTGGTAAAAACGTTCCTGAAGGGTTAATAGAGGAGAAATATTGTGATTCAGAACGAGCAGGAGTTTTTTTTAAAGAGACAGAACCCAATTTCAAGGGATTTTTTTGAGTCACCTTTGACATGTAGAGCATTTTTATAACTGAACATGATACATGTACTTCATTGTGCTGTAAAATGGCACTTTGTGGCTGGAAAAAACATACTTCCCCTTTAAGTGTTCATTAAATTGCCATAGTTAATGAGTCACCATTAATTAGGCTTATTAGTTCTGCATATAAATGCTGTTCATGCATTGTTTGTAAGCTTTAGGGAGACATATTTCTTGTCTTTGTAACGTAACAATTGTGACTGCAAGCCTTCAGTCAGGGTTCAGGGAATACTCCACTCTGATCATCAAACTTGTTTCACATCTTACTTTGAAAAGCAAATAAACTGCATTGTCATTGTTATTTTTTCATTGAAAATGCAATGTAGTGTGTACAAAACAGCTGTTGAAAATATGAAGAGAAATATATACATATATTCTGTATATATTTGAATATATAGAAAATATAATAATATTCTCTTTCTGGAAATCAGAGAATATGTTGCCTTCTCTTGTACAATCACTTCCTGTTTACGCCGTACTTGCCAGTATTAGTCGCTCCTGCTCAAGAACACTTTGACGACAACATTCCCTGTAACAAAGGCTGAACATTTTTCCTTTTACATTAATGAGAAAAAAACATGATGATTAACACAATCGCTGCTGCATAAATTGGTTATTAAGCCACTGAAGTCGATTGGATATTCTGATCCTTTTGTCCCAAAGTAATGGACTACTTGTTTTAGTTTTGAATTCTTGTAAACAATGAAACTCTGATTAAATATATTCATTGCAGAAATATGTTGCGTCTATCCACAAATTCTACGGTTAGTCCTGAGACTGTGAAGGCTGCAGCCAGCGACTCGTCCGTTATGAACGGCTCAGGCTTATTTGAAGTCCAATCTGTTGGCCGGATAGATTTTCAGGGAGGATAAGACAAGAAGGAGGCCAAAAAATGTTGAACTCTGGCTCATTACGTTTCCTTGTTCCAGCCAAAAGAATCAAAGTTAGTGTAATGGAGAGGAACTTTGCTCTGCGACAGACATTTCTGGAGGCGAGATGTCCAGTGTGGAAATCCATTCTGTGCAGAGGGAGCATCTCGGGTGGTAAAACTCCTCCAGGACACTCCTGGGCTTCCCCATCACCGAGACAACATAAATGTAATTTTTAAGATGTCCTCAACTCTAGAGGTCCAATTTGCCCTTCACTTTTTTTTTTCTTTCTTTGAAAGACTCACCTTGCTAGGAGTTGTGTGAGAGATTCCTGTGCAGTTTTGAGCTTAAAATGAAGCCAGCGATTCCCTGAGGACTTATCGATCTCACTCCAAAGTGGTTTTCGTTCTTCTGGTGTCAAATGACAAAGGCAAACGTGGAATTTTCTAATTCGTTGAATGCATGATCTTTCTCAAGGCCTTCTGAACGTGTTTTCCTGGACAACTCTTTGACTCCTCGTGCGGTAATATTTATGTGTGAGCTCTGCGGCGGCGTGGGCGGGCCCGAGGCTTCAGCTGAGATTTAGAGCCGCGGCGCGCCTTTAGTCCCCGGTGGTTGGGCAGGTAGTCACCCGGTGAAAACCTGCGCTCTGCTGTGCACATCTCTCTAATAAAGAGAGCGCTGAGGTATGAAAGCCCCGCAATGACAGCAAATGTTGTGAATAAATTGTTGCTCACACGTCTTACTTCATCACTCCTCGACTCGCCGTGCCACTCCGGCTCCATAATTTGAAATGACGGGCTCTTGATTGCTATTTACAGTGTTGTCGAGGTGAGGGAAAAGATTCAACATGGCGGGTAAACAGATTCGCTGCCACTTTTCCACCAGATCTGCCGATGTTGACTTTATGTCCGCTTGCTGTTTCCGAGCCCCCTCCTCGCTTCTTTCTCTTGCTCGTCTGTGCAGAAGTGGGAGCCGCGACTCGTAACTCGCGACCTTTTCGGGAATTTTCTTCGCATTTTGATTAAATTGACAAGTTAGAAAATCGTGCTCGACATCGGCGAACATTTGTGAAGCTTCCGGGTCCATTAACACCAGCCACTTCAATTAAACTCCAGCTGGTTTGTCTAGAACGTCCGGCTCGTTTGGGGAAGTGTGAATGCGGACCGAAGAAGTGGACTCTGGTCCGTCTAAAAGCCTCTGTTTATGTTCGGTTGAAGTGAACTCTGGTTCGTATGTGGATGCGAGCGGACCAGAGACCACTCCAGGAGCAGGAAGCGGATTGCAGCGCAGGGCTTTCTGGGTAAATGCAATCAAAACAAACATGTGGATCTAATGTTGGCAGGAGAGACGTCTGGTCTCTTGTCACCAAAGACAAGAGAAATCCTACAACCGCTAAAATCTGATGCCTGTCCATTTTTGCTTGCATTTTTGTGGAAAATGAAGTCACTAGTACCTTCCGCCGAGGTTTCCGTGTTTTTTACTGATGCGTCGCCTCCACGGGCGGGGGCATAAAGCAGGTTTTCAGAGCATCATTTTTCTTTCTACCTCCAGTTTGGCTCCAGTACGCTGCCGTAGTCCTGGTACTTTCACATCAATCAGACATTACTTGTATTTTTCTGTCTGTTTTTGTTCCTCTTGTGCTAGCCTCTGTTGTCATGCAGAGCTGACAAGCAGTCTACGTTAGCCAACCCTGTCAATCTAGCAGTGCAACTTCTTTCTGTTATGCTTTTAGTCGCCATCTGACAGTGTGTCATGAGGCAGATTTGACTTTGACAGAAGAATAGTTGGGCTTTTTCAATATTACAAGATCTCATTAATGACTGAAAAGCTTCTTCAAGAGCAGTGGTGGAATATAACAAGATGTCTGCAATATGAAGCATGTTTTTTTTAAATTATTTTTTATTTATTTTGAGAAAGTAAATGTTCCAATAGCAGCTTGTTCAAGTATTTCTTGGAGGTTTCTGGTTCTAATAATAGAGCTGCGTTCAGTACCACAAATTTAATCATTGCTCTAAACGTTAAACAGTCATATTTCAATTCAGCTTCAAACATGAACACTTTCTTTCTACCCGCAGCGCTATGAAGCCGATAAGGTTATATGAGCCGTTTATGTTGTTACTTCTGATTCGCTCATAATTTGTCATCTGAAATTTTCAAGTAAAAAATATAAGAACTTTTGATTTGACTCCTAAATAGTGCTTTCACTAGATGTAAGGGATCAAACCGAGGTTACTGAAAGTCAACAGTATCTCTTCTCTGGCCTGCTGTCAGTCTGCATGGTAAACAAGCTGACCAGTGGGTGTTTTCATCTCGTTCCTTTATTAACTTTGGGTTTTAGCTTCCATATGTGCCAAAGCATCAGGACACAGTCATCACAGAAGCCTGGTTTTGTCGTCTGAATGGAAAAAACTGATCCTGCAGCCCATTAGTAGGAGAGGTTAGTTTTAGAGTTGTCCCATGGAAATGATCAGAAAGAAAAATCCTACACTCTGCTGCACAGAAGTTGTTCTGCAGCTATAAATAACACGTCCGACTGAAGCTGAGGACAAGTTACATGATTTATGTTTTTCCACTAAATTTTGCCCACAATTCCCAGAAATGAAATGTCTGCACTAACTGGGGAGATCTGTAATAAGCCAGCTTGCGTCACACACATTCAAACGTAATAATTTTTCTTTTTTAGTGCACTCCTGAGATAAGAAGTGAACCATTTACTGACCGAACGTTAAATGCATGTAGCAAGCAACCCATGGAAACGAGCAGCAGGGAGGTGATTATCATCCATATTGGTTTACATTTCTACGCTAAAGTTTGATGTGTTCAGGTGGAGCTTTAGTTCTCATCTAAAAATATGCTGAAGCCATTTGTCTGAAACGATAAAACCACTTACATGATTTAAAGAGATGAGCCACTGTGCTTTTATTCTGCGTGCACAAAAGATTTTCATAGTATTTTTCAGATGACTATAAATTCCACAACGTTAGATGGTGCCGCTGTGTTCGTCTGTAGTATCTGGGTCAAGCTCCAGCGCTATCTTGCGATGTAATGAGAGTAAGTGAAAGCGTAAATAAGCTGAATACACAGAAGCAGAAGAAGTTGTGAGCGAGTCCATCGAATATTTCAGTGATTTATCTCCAGTTTTGGAGGAAAAAGACGACATGGAGTGATAAAGAAGCTTTTTTGAGCTGTAAGAGATCTGAGCTGTTTGTTTCAGAGGAACAAGATTTGCTTTCGCACATTTCACAGCTCAGAGTTCATCCACCATTTCACCTATCTGACACCTTTTGACCTTTAGCTCGTGATGTTTTGGCTCATCGGTGCCAATTGAACCAGAGATGTCAGCCCAAGTCAGTGAACTGAGGCATGGTCGTCCGCCTCTGTTGTTGTGGAGCCCAAGAAGGTCCGGATGGCAAATGTGGCTGCATTTGCAAAGCAAGATGTCATTTATCATGTCGGTATGCAATTCAGGTTTAAAAGTTTCTCGAGGTAAAATAGCAGAAATGTTTAATGTAAACGTGTCTGGTGGAAACTAAATAAAAGGAACTTCGCTTTATTCTGCGTGCACAAAAGATTTTGAAAGCATTTTTCAGACGACTATAAATTCCACAATGTTAGATGGTGCCGCATTTTATTTTCTTTCGACACAAAATAAAAATCTGAACAAATTTCTACGACAGCTTCAGAGGATGCGATCGCATGTTACCCGACACGTGAAGGTGGCATGAGAGCGTAAAATAAGTCAGGGTCTCTCTCCGCTCTTGCAGGTCCCGTCGCCGTGATCAGCGGTGAGGAAGACTCTGCCAGCCCTCTTCATCACGTCAACCACGGGATCATCACGCCGTGTACTCTGGACGCGGGACCTGACGCGGTCGTCATAGGAATGACTCGCATACCTGTGGTGGAAAATCCCCAGTACTTCAGGCACGGACACAACTGCAACAAGCCGACAACTCGTAAGTCCGCCATGTTGACTCCGATCCAATCAGATCCCAAAGTCGTGCAGCGCAAAAAAATAAATGTTTCTTCATCTTGAACTATTTGAGCAGATATCTCTACAAGTAAAGGGGACCAAAAAAAAGAGTTTTTTTTAGGTCCTCTTGTGTGAATCTGGTGGAAACATGTAGGCCAGAGATTTTCTTTGAAGCAAGCGATGGTCCTTTGTGAGTGTTTTTGTCATTCATTTTGAATATTATATCTTTCTGTTTGTGTTGAATGTTAGAAATTGAAGTTTATTGATCCTTGAGAAGGTGTTCTTACACTTTTATGCCATTACCATCATGTTACTTGAAAATGATCTGGAAGCAACAATATTATCGTATGTCGCAATAATTTATTGAGACATGTGATGTGTGATTTTGATTCATTGATTGAGACTAAAACTGTACTTTTTAAGAATTTCACTTCACAAGTGGGTTCTGTTTTCTATTGCTGTATGAAAGACAAAAATCCAAATGAAACAAAATATATATAATAATCATGAGAAGAAATGTGGAAAAATCTCATGGGGTGTGAAGGCGCCGTCCATTGTGCACCTGCTGGTCGTCTTTCCCCAGTCGTCCATCAGCTGTGTGTGTGTTTGCTGGCCTTCCACGTGGCCCGGTCCCAAAATGTAAAGGTCAAAAGATGGAGGGCGGGCGGGTCTTGGAGTTGCTGACCAAGCCACAATCGGTTTAAACAGAGCATAAATTCTGCTTTAGATGCAGAATGCATCACAGGGGCTCGTACTGTCGGTGTGCTGGTTTTGTTGAGCTGGTTTGCTGTCTGGATGCCAAACGCTCGTCTCAGAGACGCTCGGCTCTCACACAATCGCAAACCTTAGCAGGACTAAATTTTACTGTCACATATCAGTTCATTTTGCAAAGTGTGATTATCATCCCAAGCCAGCCAAAAAAAGAAACAAAGAAAAAACACCCCATCAGTTTAGTCTCAGCTGCAGCTGTGTGTCTGTGCTGCTGTGTGGCGTTAGCCTCGGTTGGAGAGGTGCCAGATTCTTTATGCGTTTGGGTGAAGACAACCTTCACTGTTCCAGCGACTGGTGTTTATATACTCTCGGCATCCCCTTCCCCAAATCGCCCGCCCTCCACTGGGACTCGTGTTCCAAGTTGGGGAAAAGACAAGACCACTTTAAGGCCTAATTACTCCCAATTAGATCGGCTGCTCAGGAGAATCAGCAGAAAGCAACTGTTCCAGCAGCAACCCGCAGCCTCTCTCCTGCTCCCTCCAATCAAACCGCCCGGGTTTTAAGGGTAAAGACTCTCTCCTCTCGGTCTGATCGCAGTAGGATTCTTTTCTTTCCCACAACCCCGCCCTGTCCAGATTGGACCTGGTCCCGTCTCAAAATGGCCGCACGTCATGCTAACAAAAGTCGGCCTCTGAGTGTGCAGCCAATGAGAAGGGAGGAAAACCCATTTAGAGGTGATAAATAAGTGACGGGTCTTATGTATTATGAATTGCATGAATTTTTAATGTCCAGCCGTTGACTGATTTATAACGTCTCATGTCTCGGACAGGAGATCTGATTGTGGCGCTAATGAATAGATGGCGCTGTGTAGGAGTGGAACTTTCCCCCAGTAACTGTGCGCGGAGAATTAAAAGTCAGTCCATGTGTGTTCGGTGCCTTAGCTTTGACCTGGGCCTTCTCTTTTCTATTTTTTCTTTTTTCCTCTTGGATTTAATTCTACATGCATGCACGTAAAAGGAAACCGTAGGAAATGAGCCCTGAATTCATCACAAGGTCATTATGGCCACTGCTTTCTGCCACTGGCGAAGAAAACATCATTCACTGAATTCGAATGCCTTCTTCACCCTCAGGACATGCACACAAGGAAGGGAAGTTTCTCTGTGTATCCATGTGCAAATGTGTGTTGTGTGGGTGTACTGCTGAAAATCAATCTGCGTCTATACAGGGATGTAGGCGTGCTGACTGTGTGCATGTAGGTATAAAAATAAGAGGGAAAAATGCTCTAGTGTCACCTTATATTCCCTCACTACTTCTGTGATTTGATGTGTCAGGAGTCCCTTTGGTTCCCCTTTGGTTCTCATTGTCCTGCTGGCTGTGCTCAGCACCACTCGCTCGGATACAGTGTGTCGACTAATACATAATGTATTCATTCATTTACTTGAAAGCTTCTTATCCGAGAGGATGGCGCGCTGCTAAAATATACACACAAACGCAGTGGGAGTTCAGGTCGGACAGCTGTGACGCCTGTCTTTACCCGAGTCCATCAGGAGTTCGCTAATGCGGCGGGCAGACTCTTGTTGCACTCTGAGCATTTAAGAGATCAGCTCCTGGAATAGCAACGAAGAGGTAAAATGCTGCCGTCCCCTTTCCACGTGTGTCACAGGGTTCAGTGTTGTGGTCATCTGAAATGAGCCGTCGTCGCCAGGCGTTGTGTGGGATGTGCGGCGGTCGGCAGCCTGAGACTTGACTTGGACTTGTGGTTTAACGTCTCAAGACTTAGACACTGATGTGGGCTAAAGACTCGAGACCTGAGCGACGCTCGATGTCCGAGCCACGGGAGGAAGCTCAAATGCTTTAGGGCCAAGGATTGGAGTTGGCATGGTTGCAAATATTTTCACCAGTTATTGGACATCACATGAAACACGTCGGTCCTCAAAGACTGGACTTGCCTATCTCTGGTCTGAAGACTCAAGACTTTGATACGTGGTTTAAAAACGATCTTTGGCTGTGGGACTAAAAACCAAACGTCTCCTGATGGTTTTAAGAAACTACACTTGATTTAGACTTGAGGGGTATAAAACTTCCTAGGTTGTTTTGAAAGCTTGCAGTTATCATCCAGTGATCCTTGAGGATTGTGGGTTTTCAATAGCAATCTATTCATGTGAACTCTGCCTTCATAAAACCCCACTTCATAAAACTGACCTCATAAACAGATGAACAGTTCAGCTCAGGGGTGAAAAACATTATTTGAATTCATAATAACCTACAACAATACTTTCTTGTAGGCAGATGATATAATCTCCCTACAGGAATATCTTACCGTATTCAATGAAAAAAGTCATTTTTGGTCATTAGACACTTATAAATTGCAAAAAAATAAGTATTTAAAACTTCAATGCTATTAATTCATCTCTTTTCTGAACTATTGTGTTTGACAGTTGCCGTGTCTTTTTTGTTTTTTTGTTTTCTGTAAGAGTTGTAAAAGGCCGTTCCTGGGGAAATGTTGCCGCATTAGCGAGATAAAAGCACAGAAGTCAAAGGACAATTCTTTAGCCTAATGATAGATCTATATCTCGCTAGATCGGCTGTCTCCGAGCAAATGTCTTTGTTTTATCACGCAGCTCGCGATTTTAATTACAGAGTTGTCCCATCCCGCTGGCGAGTATTACACAATAGCGTTTGATGCTGGAGTGTGCCGTGAAGCTTTCCATTATATCCATTTTATTGGGGATATAACTCCTGGGCATAGCTCAGACAAACCTCTCCTCTTTGTCCCCTTTTACTCCTGCTGAAACAGAGACATAATTGTGCTCAAGGTGATGTTTTTTGAAGATTTTAATGTTCCCAGCAGAGACAAAGAGTGACTAATGTGGCTGCCTGAAAGCTTTGTAAGTGAATGTAAATGGGCACTAGATTGATTGAAAGGCAGTTTTCATGTTCCAAGGCTATGATTCCATAAATTATGGTCTGATTTAAAAAAAAGAAAAATTAAGTAAAATAAAGGAGCTAGGAGCCTGGCGAGCTTTGAATTTAAACACTTTCCTTTAGTTTGCTCCCTAAAAAGTCCTGCAGTTTCCCAGACAAAACTCAGACATTAGTATGTTTATTGTTCAACAGATGGCATGACATTGTCTTTCATTTTTCTATAAAAACCATCATATTGTATTATACACTTCTACATGATTCTTCTCCTTTTAAAAACATACATTGTACAACACGGCATTCTTTTGTTCCATTTTCTGAACACGCAGACGTCTAAATTCGAACCTCTATCACTTCCTAATGAGTGTGACAGAACAATGCCCTGCTGATCAGGCGGCTGAGATCCCAACGCGTCGACCCCGAAGCGTCTCAGCATAAAACAGAGCTCCATCATCAACACCTCTCCCCATAAATCTTCCATGAAGCATTTTCTGTTTTTACAGAAACACAATTTACACTGTATCTGCTGGGACTGGCAGCTCAGGGGAGGATAGCAGGCCTCATCTTCGCTAAGATGTCAAATATAGTTGGAAAAGACTTTTAAAGAAACTCCCTGGAGCAGCGAGTGTAAAGTACTTAGTGCCTAAATGTGCTTAAAGTTTAATCCAGCAATAACGCTGGGGTTATGCTCAGGGACAAGCCGCTGCCAAAGGACCCCAGTGACAAGTTTTATCTCCTTATTCTATTAAAGCTTTTGCATGGAAGCACTCAGTGTTTATTATTAGATATAAACCGACTTTAATACATGGAGAGGGAAAGTTCTTATCTCTCAAGTGGGAGTTTATTCATCGTAAATTTGTAACAGTGCCATTTGAATATGTTATTATTTATTATAGCTGTGCTATAAAACCTTAACTATGCATTCAGTGTGTTCATTAGTACTTATGGTAGAAAAATCAGCTATTAATGTAGCAGCTAAAAAATCCCTTAAAGTAACCGTTTCGAAAGCTAAAGTTAGCATCTTTAGCTTTTAGCTTCATCTGGGTTCTCTTTTAAAGTTATTTAAAGTGAAAAATAGCTCTGTGATGCAATTATTCCAATTTTTTAGCAGATTTCAAACAATTTTTGGGGGGTTTAGATTTCAACTTAACAGTAAACAACCTGATCAGAAACGCAAAGCAGAATTTCGTCGGCTTAGTTGGTGCTTTTTGTGATCATAATTCCAGACAAAAGGAGCTGAAACTACAGTAGGATCCAGGATCTTTCGTAGCAGCATCATCACATTAGTTTGAAACCAAGACTTGTTCATCTCACGCCTCCCCAAAACTTACATAGCCCTTGAAATTTTGGTAATATTGCACAACTTCACAAGAAATGTTATCTCAAGGCATTTCCCAATTTTAAATGTGCTGTACAATAAAATGCACAAGTAGGCTTCTTTTTTTAATTTTTGCAAACACCTTATGTTATACAAAAAAAGTTCTCTAAAACTGAACAGCGAATCCAGGTCAATATTAAAAGGATTCGAGTGTAAAGTTGAAACCAGGCAAAATGCAAAAGAGTTCAAGGAATGATACTTTAAAGCGCTGGTTCCCAAAGATTAGTTGAAAGAAAAACCAACTGGGCATAAACCAGACATAAATCTATGCACACATTTTGTTTTCAAACTCCACTAAAGTTTATTTCACACTTAAGGTTTCAACTGAGACTGTGAGTGGTCCTGCAGTGAAGCAGCAATTAGCCAAGAAAATGTACATTTTCTCCATACTCCATTTGAACCAACGGCGTCAAAAAAGTGACCTACTTAACGGCGCGATGACGCAAAACTCAAAAGATATTTGAACGGGAAAGTGTAGAATATCTCCATTTAACAACAAAGACGCCCTGCTCCTGTGAACATAAATCAAAGACGCAAAATAGCATTTTGTGTTTAAATAAAAATAATCACCGAGCTTTTTTCCTTCAGATTTTTTTTTTTTCTAAGACTGTGTAAACAAAGCAAGAGCTTCAAGGCAGAAATCGCGCGGGAGCAGCAGAGGCTCCTGCAGGCCGGCGTTCAGCCCGCGGGTTGAGGAGAGACGCCCGCTGAGAGTCAACAGTGAAAGCTGTCCTTCCCGTCAGAGTTTCCCGTTGATGCCAGATGACGCAGAGCCTCTGAGCTGCAGCAAATTCGATGCCAAAGGCTCTTTTATTTTTTTTATACTGTCAGCTGCTGGATGGGAGCCTCTGATCTATTATATTACATTCACCTCCTCTGGTGCGTCACAGCAAACCCCTTGTAAATGTGTTTCACTTTAATTTATTATGCGACGGTCACGATAGCTAAGCAAAGTGGGAAACGATGACTGTGTTGTTTTTGAGTGAGAGAAGCTATTTGTTTTTGTTGGTTTAATACGTCGGCCCATGATTAATTAATTCCGAGTCCAGTCTTTTGTTACTGATATTCAACCTTTAGGGCGTTTTACAGCATTTTCTGTTCTCTTCTCAACTTTATTTTTCTTAATGATCATTTTGGCTGAAAACTTCTGCAGGAACTCTTCTCTCTTCTGAGCCAAGTTTTGTTTGTTGGTTCTTCTTCTTCTACTAGTAGCATTCGCAGCAGCTATTTGAACACAGTTCTGCCCCCTGCATGTCTGCAGTAAATGGAAGCGAAGCCGCACAGTCACCACCTCAATGCAGGAAAGAGGCCAGAATGTGATGTGCACACTGCTTACACACACTCACACGCCGGAAAGCTGCGAACGCACACACAAACACACAACCTTGGCAGGTAGTTAGAAACAAAAGCACATTCAAATAGACGCATGCACAGCAGAAAAAGTTGGCATGCATCTGTGGTGAAATGCAAGCACACATATAGACACACGCGCACACAGAACAAAGCTCTCCGAACATCTGTTCTCCCCCAGCAACCTGACCTGACTAGCTGAGTAAATCTCAGCGCGGCGCCGTCGTCTCCCCCTCTGGGGACAGTGTTTGCTGGCATCGAGGCCTCAAGTGAGCCTGGACAAATGAATGATGCTGAGCTGCGGGATAGAGATTTAATCTCGGGGCTTTTCAGCGTGCCACTCTGGGTAAATAGGCTGCAGGATGTAGCCCGAGTCGGCCAGCAGAGGAAACTGAAGGTTAAAGTAACTTGTCTGCGCCACTTTCAATTGGCATAATGGCGACTCCCTTCCCATCAGCGGAGTGGGACAGGGTGCTAGAGGCTACAGCAAACACGCCGGATGAATTATTCAGGTGAGAAAGTAAGGATATTGGGACAACTGGTGCAAACGCAGAATGAAACGGGCTTTTAAAGCAGCAGATTGAGAAGTACATCTTCTTACTTCCTTACTAAGGAGGTTCGAAAGTTCTTTTAGCGCGTTTTGTCAAGTGAGCTATCATTGGCTGCATTTCCATTGACCATAAAACGGCGCAAATTGATATTACAAAGATAAATTTGCTGCATGAAAACACTTATCCCTGTGACGATAACAAATTTTGCTGGATAATAAATTGATGCGGAAGTTATCGCGATAAGCGATAATATTGCTGTTTCGATACAGTCATATAATGGTAATGGTGTAATAATCTAACTATCAAGAAACTTTCAATTCTAATGAGCATTTAACTCTAGAACTGGGAGACAAATATCCAAAATAAATAAAACAGAAACAACAAAATGAATTAAGTCTCTGTCAACAATATTGTCTGTCCAAAAAAAAGGGCTGATTGAGACCAAAGCAGCAGATTGAGGACCTTTGTCATCCAGTTTTTGGTTGAGGGTAAAGAGAAAAACCAAAAATCATGCAAATGGAGATGACTCAGATAACTTTGAATTATGTGATTCATTTTATTTCTAATTATGACTGGCTTAGAAACACTACACTTTCAAATATATATATATATTTTATAAAGTTTTTGCTCTAGGCTGAGGTGGTTTTTCAGCCGTAACAAAATTTCCCTATGTCACAAAACATACATGTTATTCATAAAAGCAGCTTTAATACCTTCAACATATTAAACACTGAGATGCATCAGATTGACACAAAGGCGACGATAAGGAGAAACTATACAAAAATCAAACGGACTGAGGAGCAAACCAATGATTACCTGCCTGTTTCTTCGGTTTTATTCAATATCCTGTTTATTTCATCCAGAAAAGCTCAGGGAGGACAGCAAAGACAGGGGGTGGGGGGAGGAGGGGAATCACCTTTATTTGAAAGTTTACCGCACTGAAAACACCATCTTGTAAAGTTAATCATTCAGTTAATAACGAGTGACAGGCAACGCAGCGATCTGCGGTCTGAGGCGGCATTTTATTTTGCTCTCTTTAAACGAAGGTTCAACAAAGCAGCAGAATCGGAGGCTGGATTCAGCGGGGAATACAGGCTGAAGACTCTTCACACATTGGGGAGCTGAGGAAGTGTCAGAGTCGTTTGCCCCGTCGAATCCTGTCAGAACACATCCTGAATTAAAATGTACACGCGCAGCCTGGGACATCAGAGGTTTAGAGGATCAAGGTTTTGACAACAGTGATGTGGTGGAGTCCCTGGTGGGGCTCTCACTCAGCAAAGTGGCTGCCGGCTTCTGGAGACGGCTACACACCCACACACACACACACATATATATATATATATATGTATATGTGTGTATAGCTTTGACACAGTCTATCAGAAACACCAGTGGAACAGGTGACACCTTCATGAATCATCCTCCCAACATGTTTGAAGCAGATGGTGATGAATATCAGAAAGGAATGGCATGATGGTAAAAATTAAAGCCCAGAGGAAATCAGACTGAGCAGCTAATCTCTGTTTTGACTGAAGAACTGTTTGGAAAAACCCCATCGAGCGTTTGGGGAACGTCTTTTGGGCAAAATGTTAGAGAGTAAGATTTAGCTTTAAAAAATAATAAGCTAAGTTGTTAGTTTTAAAAAATCCACTGTTTATGAAACCGGCAGTTTGTAACTTATATAATTATAAATTTTTTTGACATGTTTGTTTAAATTATTATTAAGTTTTGAGAGTCTAATGAAAGAAAGATCATTTGTGAGCTGGTTCACCTCAACATAGCCTGTCATGAAGCCTAAAGCTAGTTAGCATAGCCACCGATGACTGCAGAGAAACATTTGTTCTGTGATTGTAATTGATTGACAGCACTAAGACCCTCCTCCTGATTTTGATTGGTTGTTTTTGACTGGGAGTGAAGCATTTTCGCAGTCACAATAGTATATATTAAACTATTATGTCTGCATTATAATGTCTTAGAGGATATGGAGGGTTTGATTTTTGTTTTTGTTTTTATCTTTCTTCTACTACACTATCACAACTTGGTGACGGTTTTGACATGGGGGGAAGAACATATTTGTGTAGAAGTTACATACTAACATGAAGTTTAATTTGCTTTATTGTAAAAGAATCAAAAATTAAGTTTACGGCCTGTCGGAGTGCAAAGATTTTTTGGCATTATATGTATGTAAAATGATTTGCTTCATCTTTCTTAATGTACAAAACAAGCCAGAAACAAAGTGATGAAAAGTATTTATTTATTTATTTATATAGTGATAATACAAACCTTTTGCCTACCTTTTCAGTCAAGTTGTTTAAATAGTGTCTTGAAGTGTTGATAACTTCACAATAAGACTGACTCAACTAATAAAAAAAAATCTATTAAATCTTCCATTGTGAAATAATTATGAATTCATACACAACTGTTTCCATTTGATGCCCCGAAATCAAAGTCTATTGTTGAATCATTTTCAATTTAATAGCTTCTTAACTTAACTGCTTCCTTCGACTCTGATTTTTTTAATATACATATAAAACAGCAGATTCTTCTGAATCTGTGACTAAAAAAACCTTCACTTAAGCCACATGCTTTCCTGCAATCACTTTCGAGGCATTCCCAAGCTGCTGCTCTCAACAAAACATCAACAAAATCATGTAAATGAAAGAAAGGCTGTGCTGGGATCTCAGCAAGTCATTCAGAAAGAACGTCTGCTTCCCTTTCTCCCTTTTTCACATCGCACCAACTTTTCCTGAGTAGCAAACAGCAAAAGACGAGTCTGAGCCGCATACACCTGCATGAGGACCACTTTAACTGATGGATTACACATTAAAAAAAAAAAGTTGGCCTGTTTTTCTGGTATATTGTGCCTTTTTTTAAGCAAAATTTGACATCTGTCTGTATGCTAATCTAACATTTTGCTGTCAGATCCAGCAGCACTTTGTCCTATTGCGCATTCACAGTTTTTATTTCTTGAGGAAAGGGAGAACATTCAATGACCATCTGACATGAACGTTTTAGTGTAGGCTAAAGCTATAGACAAATATATATATATATTGACTATATTATGCTATTTAAAGCAACAGATGTGGGTGCAGATGTGTTTTTGCATTCTGAACCAGGTATTCACAGTTTCAAGACGTTGCAGTTTGGCCACATTTAAAATGCCTTAATGCAACAAATCCAAACATTTCTCTCTGTGTTTGGTGGTGGAAAATTTAGGCTCACAAAAAAGAAAAAAAACATTCCTACGCCGAGGAAACGGAGACCAACGGATGAAATGTAATAATTGGGGATTTAACTCGGAACCAGGACTCATCCTGACTATTTAGAACAGGGGTGCACAAGTCCAGTCCTCGAGAGCTACCGTCCTGCAACTTTTAGTTGCAGCCTTACTCCAGTAGACCAGGCTCAGCTATGAACAGGCCTGGTAACGAGTCATTCATTTGATTCAGGTGTGTTGGAGCAGGGATGCATCTGATAGTTGCAGGATGGTAGCTCTCGAGGACTGGACTTGAGCACCCCTGATTTAGAATAATACTTATTTCTGTATTGTCCACCAAAAACAACACACAGGAATGTCTTTACATGGGAACCTGGCAAATTTCAATTCTGAAGAGTCATCAGGAAGAGCTTTTTCTTGTCATTGCTTTGATGGATTTCTCAAATTAAGTTAAATTTCTTGAAAGTGTTGGTTAAACCACACAAGCTTTAGTCCGTCGTGCATCATAGCTGATCCGAGCGCACGCGTCTCTGCGAACAAACAATATTTTGAGCTTTACATACTTTTATTTTTAATATGTTATAATTAGTTGATTTTTTTGGTGTCCCTTTTTGCACTTGGTGCTTCATGTATCTGTATAAACCCATCTTTGTTCTGAATCAGCCACAAATCTCTTCACAGTATGATGATAACGCTTCAGTTTTTAAGTATCTCACGTTTTCATACCTTGTCATACGGTTCTACACTATCTGATTTTCGTCAGCAGAGAGATCCTTTCTCTTCCCCATATTGCTTGAAACCTGTGGCCTGCTTAATAATGTGGAACATCCTTCTTGAGTAGATTTCCTTTAATTGAGCGAAACTAATCAACCCAGCTGTCTGAAATTAATTACAGTGATTCAAAGAGCCCCGACACACAATACCATCTATACATTTAATAACACAACAAAAACTGTAATCTTTATGACACTTAAATCCAATTTGCATAATACTTTGGAACACGGTGTGAACACTGCCAGGCTCCCTACTGCTGCAGACTGGTTGCAGATACACGAGGTTACCTTTGTTGTAGCAGCAACTTGACAAGTGAAACTCTGGAGCTTCATTGTTAGCATCTCACATTCATGTTGCATGAAGGCAACGCAGAACAAATTGATCCTTTGGTACGTTGATACTGATGCGACACGTTGTTGCAACAGATTGATTTTTCTTTTTTTTTTCATGGTGGGTCGTTTTTCGGTGATGCACTTCAACGTCACATGAATAGTTTAAGTCAAAGAGCACAGTCAGCAGTTCAGCGACACTAACATAACTACAGCTTGGACTTTTACTAGACCTTTGTAAGATCTTAACAGTTTTACCAACCATTCAAATGCAGCTTTTGTACTTATTGATGCACAACATTCTAAAATACCTAAAAGACTGAACAATGACGTGTCCACCACTTTAATTTATAAATGATGTAAGCTGTTTACAATATGATTTTTCTTCTTTTTTTTTTCAGACTCACAAATGTTGAATTGTAGAAATGACCAAATTAAGCAGCTCGGTGTCTTAACTTCTATTGTAAGAATTTATCATTTCACAGAAGAAGCATTAAATTTACAAACCAAGAGCAGACCAGGGGAGGCAGGGTTCGGCCGACAGTCATTAGTAAAATTGTAGGGAGCTCAAATAGAAGAAGATTAAATGGTCTTCTGGGAATGGATGCAACACCTCATGTGCTCTAAGTGCAGGCGCATAAATGCTTTTTCAGTATCACTACATTAAACGCTGGCTGCTTTTAGCTCGTGTGCAATTACCTACTGGATGACTTGCTGTCCATCACCCGAGTCCGACAAGCGAGTTTGATTTAATGAAAGCGAAGGAGGCAGAGGCGGAGGACGGATTGAATTACCAGATGTTTGCCACGGACGTATGAAATTTTTATCGTTCATCAAGCAAAAAAGAAGAAAGAAAAAGGCACTCAAGGCGAGGACGATCCGGCGACATTTTAGCAGATGCATTGATACCCCGCAAAATAAAAGCTGGTGTTAAAGATGAGGCTGGGATGGATTTCTAAATTAAGATGGGAATAAATAGGAACAACATAGAAACACACTTTAGGGCTACTGCTATTTCATTTCATCTGTCTTGTAATCTTCTCTATGCGTACATATTTTTCGCTTCAGCTAGCCTTTGTAGCATTCAGCGTTATTATGCCTTTTCTGGTTTAAGTAGCTTTTCCTCCGAAAGTGTTTCTGCTGCTCTCCCACTGCACAGTTTAAAAATTCAAGCGTGTCCCATCGATGAACCTGGTCCGTCTAATTACAAAGTCGGCAAATCTAACCTCTGCACTATGAATCCTCTCTGCCTGAGGGGAGAATTTGGACACAAGAACAACAGGATAAAACATGCAGTGACATTTTCGAGAAAGATGTTTGACGGCATTGTGTAGACAGATTATGACTGCAGGCTTTGGGTGGGAGGGGAAACCTCATCAGTTTATATTGTGTCTCCACTGATAAGTCCCCACTTAGGCCTGGGTGCGCGCATAAAAGAAGCTAATTCTCTCCACCAAGAGCTGCTGCGTGTCAGACGTTGCATGGACGCGCTGCGACTGTCGCTCAGATCTTTCGAGAAAGAGACGGTGCTGATAAAACCAACTGTTGGAAATTAGCATATAAAAGCGGCGCAATGGTTTGCATGCATATCAATCCTGGGGAGCATTTAGTTAATCTGTCAGCGTACATGAAAATGATCTTTTCATGTAATTGAAAAGACAATTACATGAACGGCAACATTTTGAATTCACTAACTCCACTTAATTAAGTAAATTCTGACCAAATATAATTTTTCTCACTTGTTTGGTCCATCAGCATGTTGGAGCGATACACACTGATATCCATCCTTCCATCTATTGTCTGTCTACCCTGCTAATATAGTTGATACAAAGTGTAATTTCAATGTTTAACATTCAGGCTTCCATTTAGCAACACTGGTGCAGATTGAAGCAGCAGCCATGTCATCAGGCACCCGTATGTATCTGGCAGAAATGAAAACTGACACTTTTCTCAGCAAATATAGCTCCACACTGCAAAAAACACAAAATCTCAGCAAGTACTTTTGGCCTCGTTTCTACTGCAAATACAAAAAAAAAGACAAAACCAACTTACAAGGAACTTTTCAGAAAGAAATATGAGTCAAGAACTCCTTAATATTGATGGAAAAACTACTTGTTCCACTGGCAAATTATTAAATTTATAACAAGACATTT
Organism: Poeciliopsis prolifica; assembly: GCF_027474105.1. NCBI lineage: Eukaryota > Metazoa > Chordata > Actinopteri > Cyprinodontiformes > Poeciliidae > Poeciliopsis > Poeciliopsis prolifica. Next base: position 8,657,108 of record NW_026562396.1, read on the forward strand.
TTCCTATGAGTGAATAATATCTCTTATTGACTTTTTTATATAAAACAATTAGTTTTGTCTTGCAGTTTTGCCCAAGACCACATGTATCCTCCCAATACTTCAGTCTTTTTTCTGCTTCTTCATTCCCTTTGTTTAGTATTTATTTCCTGTGTCATCTCAATTTATTTACTTATTTATCCTCTTTTGCTTATTTATTCGTAGATGTGGAGTACTTGTGTTTCCTTGAATTTCATGCCCACGGACTGGTTGAAAATATATGTAGCTAAAAAAAAAATTAAAAAAAATCTGCACTCCAAATATTTTGAGAAATTATACTTTAGTTTCTCATGTAAATTTCCAGAACGATTTCATCACGTTCTCTGTTCTATGTGTCATATTTTCAGTTTTCTCACGATTGCCGTTTTGCGACGGAGATAAAGCTGAAGTTACTGTGTGATGTGCTTGTTGTGGTTTTTAACCCGGAGGGCGGCGGGAGCTTTGTGTGCCCTTATGAGTGCCGCTCTACGGAGCGACTGGGCTTTCATGGCACAAGCCTACGAACCGTCATGTTTTATTCAGCGTCAGCCACAAACAGCAGCTCTGTTCACAAGCGTCACATGGCTTCTTGTCTTTTCCACAACCTGTTTCCTTTCTTGCTCTTTCTAGCTCTCCCCCCCTCCCCTCCCGACCCGCCGGGTCACTCTGTCATCTTATTTTAAAGGATAATCAATGAAAGAAACAGACCTCCATTCTGGTTGCACACACACTGTAAGTAATGACTGGCGAGAAGTGAAAATAATCTGAGGTCAGGAGCTAAAAGCATAAAGTTTACGACGCTGTTCTTTCTGCAGTGAGTTATCTGGGGAGAAAACTTGAGACGATACGTGTTTTTGTTTTTCCAGTTATTTATTCTGCCTCGATTCAGTGAGAGGTTTTAGATGTTAGTGGTAAAAATGTTACAATTTTTGTCCTTGTGCAGCTCCACAGGTCCTGTGTTATTGCATTGGAAAGTTTTAAAGTCTTCCTGTGCCTGGTTTTCTTTCTTAAGCAGCTTCAACATGAGAGAAAAAAAATCGACTCCATCATCCATCCCGATCTTTCCCTGGTCTTCTAGTCCTGACCACCAGGGGGTCAGTCGTCGTTCATTCTTCTGTTACCTTGACACGACTCGTCTCGTGTTTCTTCAGAAATGATAAATGTTTATTTTGGGCTTTTAAGTATTTATACGTTTGAACTTTACGAATGCATGTTGAGGTGGTAAAGCAAAAAAAAAAACACAAAAAAAAAACACCACTGAATGCCATATAATGGTTTTTCTCAATCTGAGCCAGGTCTCAAATATATCCAGTGAACTACGAAAATTATTCACACCCCTCTTAGTTCGGCATATGAAATTGTTTTCATGCAACCAAGAACCGATTTCTGATTGGAAACATCTCAGACGATACTTTGAGGGACCGTTTGAGACATTTCCTTCTTGGTCTGCTGCTTCTTCATAAATGGTGATGTAAATCTCATTTTACCATGGACATAGATTCTGGTATCCAAGGCTCAGACCTTGGTATTTCCTTTTTGCTGTTTAATATCTTCACCATATTGTTTTAATCACAGGGAGCGGTTTGGTACGGATGAATGAAACCTGGGTATTCCAGATGTGTAATGGAATACCTAAAACACCTTAAATCGGTTCGGGAATAAAAGGAGGAGCAACAAAAGTAAAATCTCATATAGTTTCAACTCAAAATAAATTCTTGCTTTGAAACCTTGCTAAAGCGAGTTGTTGTTGGCAGATATTATTAGAGGTGCATCCATATCGCCCTCTATGGCTGCAGCTGTTTCATGCCATTCTGAGAAGAGCAGACTTTGAACACATCATTTTGTCACCTTTCTATATTAATGGCCCAAGTAATTTTTTTTTTTACCAAAAGGGATTTTTGCTACAAAAAAAAGATGTTTTAGGCAAAAAAAAAAACAACAACTTAAACCATTATTTTAGGAAGGTGATGATTTAAAAGCTTGAAATCAACATGACGTTGAAGCTCAGGGTAAGTGTAAGCAAATATCTGAACAGCTGTGTATTTACGGTTCCTCTGTCTCCTGTTTCAGTCGTGCAGCATATAAAGCGGAGAGACATCATCCTGAAGAGGGAGTTGGGTGAAGGGGCGTTCGGTAAAGTCTTCTTGGCAGAGTGTTACAACCTCAGCCCCACCAAGGACAAGATGCTGGTGGCTGTCAAGGTACATCTTCACTACTTGGTTGTCAGTGTGTGTGTGTGTGTGTGTGTGTGTGTGTGTGTGTGTGTGTGTGTGTGTGTGTGTGTGTGTGTGTGTGTGTGTGTGTCAGAGTGTCCAATGTTGCTATGGTGTCCAAAGAGTTAACACAACCAGATTCTTTTATTACATTTTGTTGCTGTCACCCGGAAATGTTGCATCGTCAAAAATTGAACTTTTCTCAATGTAAATTTACAGCTAAGCCAAATGGACTTTTATTTACTTATCATTTGTTGGTCATTAATGTAGCCACAGGCATACATGACAAGTTGGATGAATGTAGAACTACGAAAACACAAATAAAAAAAATAGGGATGCAATGTTCTGGAGCAGAGTCTGCACCCACTTTTCTCTAAATGGGGTATCAGATGGGTGTACCGCAGTGACGGTACATAAGCTTTCCTCTGTCACCCTTCAAGGTTCAATTATGTAAATGTGCGTAATCTTTTTACAAACAATGCAGTCGCACGTCCTTTTCACAAAACAGTTCTGTCATAAAGCAGCAAAGCGAGGCATTTTCTAACCTGCTCGTCAATCACTCATCAAGCTGACCGGGTCCAATAAACACGAGCTTTTTCCCATTTCAGGAGATATGGAGTGAAACTTAGCAAGGTGAACCGTGTTCACCATCCCGTCTAATCGGTTGAACACATCAGGCATTCACATTATTTTCTATTGTCTAAAGAAACCACCCTTGGCTGAAACCCAGCGGTCTCCTCTGTCGCACGCAGTCGGCCGATCCCATCAGGTGTGTGGCCAATGGCGAGAAATGGCGGACATGACGCATTTCACCGTCAAAGTCCTGGTGTGTCTTTGCCTAAAATCTGGCAACCAGCTGGTTGGGGAGACCATCTGTCATATCAGTACAAGTACATCACACTCTTGAGCCACCAAGCCGGCAAACACTTCCTTAAGTCTTCTGCTGCGGGGCCCGTCGCTGTCTCGTTTGATGGATTAGAGAAATAACAGCGGCGGGTTGACAACAGCTCTCGACACAGACCTTGTCCTTTCAGAAAACACACGCAGATGGCAAAAGGCATGTAAGTCCTTTAAGTGTTAATTGAGGCCGCAGACGTTCTTGTTTTAAATTGCACCTCTTGCGGTGATCGTTTGTTTTGTCCTATCGAGGTTCGTACCCTGGTTAACAGGATGAATTACCGACAAGTAGATTATGTGCCAGCCAACCAAATGGCAGCTACTTCATACATTTAGGCATCCGGGTGTGGTTAAGACAACTTGATGAAGTACAAACTGAGCTTTGGAATGAGAGAAAAAGGATTTAAGTGATATTGAACCAGATGGGCTTGTCTGAGTATCTCTGATGCTCAGATATAAGACACTCTGACACAATTACCTCCTCAGTTTACAGAGAACGGCCCAAAAAAGGGACAAACAGCAGGCATGTGGGCACAATCTTTTTTGATTGTCAGAGGTGATTGGGTAGAGTAGCTAACAAAGTTTAAAACAGCAAAGGTAGCTCAAATAACCAACTGCTACAATCAAGACACAAAGAGGCAAAAGTCTGGGTATAATTCACACAAGCTCATCAAAATAGGTCAATAAAATACTGGAAAAACGTTACAGAGTCTGGCTTCTCAGTTACTGCTGCCACGTTCAGATGGCGGCGTCAGCATTTCGTGTGAGCGACAAGAAAACTTTGACTCCATGACACTGATGCTGGTAAAGCACCCATCTGTGGGTGTCTGTGTCCGGCATGATGGTGGACTACTGCACAAAACTCAAATCATCTCAAACTGCTTTCTTAAAAAGTAATGAACTCCAGTTTCCTCCACACACTAGATCTAAATCCAGGTACGTCTGAGGAATGTTTCAAACCCCGTATTGAATCAGTCCCTTTAAAAATGCAAGTACAAGCTTGTCCAACCTGGTGGTAGCAACCCGTATTTAATAAAGTGATCTTGATGCTCTGGTTGATATCAGCCAAGTGTAAACTAGGTTGATATCACACAGATATACACAGAGTAAAACAGGTTTTATATAACCAAGCCTGGATAAGTTTACCGCACCATGATCCTGAAGCTCCTTCCTGTTGTCTTCTTCTAGGCTTTTGCACCAGTGGCAACATCTGGTCGTTGATCACGTGACTCGTGTTTTGCAAAAAAAGTTGCTTCCATTGAAGTTTTGCCAACTAAACCAATTTTGATACGGTCAAAAAAAAAAAAAAAAAAAAAAACATCTTCATGTCAAAACTTTTTATTGAACAATTTGTTTCTTCAAAACTTCATTGTTTTTACCAAACAAATGTAGTTTTTAAATGTCAAACTGCACAAACGGCCAATGGAAACACAGCTACTGTAACGTGTCTAAAAGCCAACACAGTGTCCATTTTCTCCTGCCTGTAAAAGAAGCAAGAGGACATCGAGGCTCTCTGAAAACGCTCGAAGGTCAACTCTGGGGAAAAAAAATTCATGGCAGTGCTGTCCCTTAATTTATTGGCGGCGTGCACTTTGAAGGTACTGGTTTGGAGAAAAGCCCAGACCCAAAAACATTTCCTCAAGAGCGCCGCTTGAGTTGGTAATAGAATTTTACGATCATTTCATCTACGCCGTCGTACGTCTCGGCCACTTCAAGCACCGCGCCGAAATAGTGGCGCACATGCAAGTAAATGCATTTCCATCCTGAGGTCATTCCATCTGTGATGATGTTAGCAGCAGGCTGGGAAAACAGGACTCAAGGCTGAGGAGATCAGAAGTGGCAACTCTGTGTATTTTCCTGCTGCTGATGAAGTGTCAAGAGTCTTTTTTTCTCTCTCTCTCTCTCTCTTTCTCCCGGAGAGAGACCGCAATAAGGCTTATAGCTGTTATTTATTTCTCTTTTCTCATATTGGAGGCTTTACCTGACATCCCATCAAGAGTTGGCATTTTATGTGCTCTGCACCCGAAAGGCAGGTTCAAGGCACCTCTGCTTCATCTTATTACCAATCAGATCAGGTTGTTTTGTGTGCAGCTCCTGCGGCTCCACCTTTCCTTCCAGAGCATTACAGCCACAGTGATTGTTGACCTCATTGCTGCAATATGTACAAGGCGTTGAAGAGGGTAGAAAATGACAGCTGCCATAACGGCAGGTTGTAGAGGCGATGCTTTACGATGAGGCAGTGGATGTAACGTGCCGAAGTGAATGTGTGTGAGATAGAGACAAAAAAAATAAAAATAAATACATTCTGTCCATAGTGACACGAATACGCTGCGAAACGAGAACATGCTGATGCATTTCGTCCTCTCGCTCATGGTTTTCCTTCAGTGGGAGAAGCCGGGGAAAATCTCTCTTGAGCTCTCTTTTGGGCTTATACGGTGGCCTGCGGGAGGAAGATTGTGTTCTTATGTGCTTTCAAACATAACCACTCTGAACGAGTTGCTAAACAATGCCATTTTCTATTATTCACAGCCCGGTTTAGTGGGAAGCAAGCTGAACAGTGCCACACAGCTGCTGGAAGAGTTTAAGGGAAGGGCAAGAGTTTGAGTCTGTGTTTGAAAGCAGTTGCCGAAGGGGGTGTTTGACATGCTTTTAAGGCTCAGATAAGTGTCACAAAATGTATGTATGTATATTTAACGGTGTGCAACGTTGCGCTTTCTGGCGACGAAGCCTGCGGTCGTCGGTTGTGCGCTGGGGAACTCTGTGGAGATTAACCCCTGCCTGCCAGAGGGCTACATGTACGACACTGTTCCTGTCAACTCAATAGGAAAACCAGGAAACAACTGGACTTGAAAATGTGGAATAAGTGAAGCTTGTCTGGATCTGTGGCACCCAAAAAGCCACATGTCACCAAACTATAAAAGAAATCATCTTTAACTTTTAGTTATTTACTGAAAATAGAATGTTTGGCTTCTTGTAAATAGATGAATTTTGCTTTAAATGTAAGATACTAGAGTTGTCAACAAGGCAGGACAAACGCTGTGTATGCAGAGTCTATTTACCATTTCATTTACATTTCACTGCTGGATACATAAATTGCCAACAACAGTGAACAGCTGCTGTATAAAGGTGCATTTCCCTCCGCCTACGCAGCAGGCAACATTAACTACATGTTACTGAAGTTGAGCTTAAAAAAAAAAAAACGACCTGTATTTTTACTTTTTCTCATTTTAAACATGAAAAGAAATCAAACTGTATTCCAGAGAAAATCAGTCGCCACTCTTTTTGTGTTTTTTGTTTTTCCATATTGGTTCCTAAAATGAAAAACCTGTTTGAAATTATGTGATGTGGAAACAATATTTATATAAAGATGTTATGAATCCTGAGTCTGGTCAACGGATCGGTTTTGGTCTTCCTAAATAGTCGTTTTGATCAATGGCCATGTTTAGCTGCAGATCAGATCGCAGTGTGGGGAGCCGCGCTGATATAGCCTGGTCAAAAAAATTGTTGGCTTTTTAGGAGAGTTGTGAAATTAGGGGATCTGGAAAATTGCATACGCTTAAAGACTTAAGTGGGTTTTCCAAAGGCCTGGTGGTGACGGTGGAACGACTGGGTCAGAACATCTCCAAACATGGAGCTCTTGTTCCGTGACAAGTTGTCAACAAGTGACATGGTTTGTCATGGACAGCCAAAGCTCTCTGTTGCAGGTATGGATGTGGTCCATTGTAGTGTGAGCCATGTTGGCTCTGATGGGAGGATGTCAGAAAACCCAGGCTGCAAATCAAAAAGAACCGGCAATGGACCTACAAACTCAAACCATGGAAGGAAGGAAAAAATGGCCTGGTTTGATAGATCATGTCTTCCATTGCGTCGATAGAAGTAATGTGAATTATTTACGAGTTTGATGGTTTGAATAGTTTTCTGCTGAAAAAAAAAATCTTATGCGATGTCATGCTTAACACGTCAGAAAGTCTTACCTTAAAAGTGAAGAAATACCCTGCGTGTGCGGGGAAACATCCGTCCCCCACCGCGAAGAGAGAACTGCAAAGTCAAACAAGACGGTTGTCATGAGAATCGAGCGAAGACACGTTGTAATGCAACGTCCAATTTTAATCAGGAATGCCGAGTACTCTAGTTATGTGATTCAGTGACGATCACCTGAAACCCAATAAATGATCCTCACTTGTTCATTGCATTTTAACTAAACTGTGACTTTGCACAGATAAGAACAACAGAAGAACAAGAGAGTTGAAAAACCCAAACAAACTGTGTTTGTGTTATCTTCCAAGATTCACCATCTGACAAACATCTAACGTTCGTCAGGTTTTCTCTGAGTCACTTCTTAAGAATAAAATAAAGCTTTCAGTATAATTATCCATTGATTCTGACAAGTCTGAACACAAACAGATTAAACACACTAATCAAACAAGATGTCTACAAACTCCTCTTGCAGGCAAAATGTTGCAAAGAAACTGGTATTGTTTTCCCTGGAGACCTGCAAGACAAGTCAGTCATGTCATTCCTTTCATTTCCCCCTTCAGACACTAAAAGATCCCAACCTGTCAGCCAGGAAGGACTTCCAACGGGAAGCGGAGCTGCTCACCAACCTGCAGCACGACCACATCGTCAAGTTCTACGGCGTGTGCGTGGACGGAGACCCGCTCATCATGGTGTTCGAATACATGAAGCATGGAGACCTGAATAAATTCCTAAGGTCAGTGTTTCACTAAATGTGCATGGAAATGCATGTCTGAGCTACGTTTTTTCACAAGCAGCCAAAGAGTAACTTCAATATAGTTTTACTCAAGTAAATGTAAAAAGTCGCCATCCAAGAAATTACCACAGCAAAGATTGAGAAGGCATTTGGTAAAAATGTTGCTTGTGTAATTGATCAAACATCGGTTAGTCAATATTTTAAAATGACGTCATGAGATGGACCAAAATGTAAAGTTATGTGGAAATATTGGTATTTCAAAGATCAACATGAAACCAATTCATATAAACAGAATTACAAAAGAACAAAATCAGGCCAAAAAAAAAAAGTTTTTCAGAAAACTGTCTTTCATTATGTAAAGGAAAGTACAACACGGTCAAAATACTCCTGGAAGTAAATTTTTTTCCTAAAAGTAACTTGACAACCAAACTCTGCACTCGGTGCTTATCATTACTGACCTGAAGGAGGCCGGTTCTGTTTTGTCTTTGTGAGTGGAAACTTCATGTTCTTCCTGTCCCAGTTGATCCAATCAGCTACGAAGCAATAGATGGAATGGTTACACCAAAATCCTAAAGGTTTTTTGTGGCAAGAAAATAGTTTTTCACACACCCTCCACACTCAGTCTGACTAGGTTTCTGCTACTTCACAAGCAATGATGGTCGACATGCAAAGAGCTACATGGGAAATTAGCACTACATGTCAACCTGAATCCATTATGCTCATCGTGAAACGCAGCGCTGGTGGTGGAGTCGTGGTTTTACTTCAGCAAGGACAGGAAAACTTGTCAGAGTTGTGGAGGGGTAGTAGGGAGGGTTCGCCTACCCACTTTCTGTTTTGTTGGTCTGTCACATAAAATCCTAAAATGAAAGTCTGTGCTTGTAATTTGACATGAACAAGTTCAAGGAACATAAATTCCTTGCAAGAGCACAAAGCATTTTTAGAGATTTTTAACAGAAATCCAAGAAAACTGCTGCTAAAATTTCCAGCCCCCTTCAGGCCTGTTGACGTCCTCACACGTGGACACACACGCACCGCGGCGCTTTTGTATTTATTTATTTATTTGTATTTGTCAGGCTGCAGTGAGGGAAACGACCTCCGATAAGCTCCAACAAAAGCGACACGACGGCACTACGGCAAGCGCTTTGGTAACGGGAGGCTTGACTAGAGCTGATGTCAGCACGCTCGAGAGCAGTGAGAGATAGAAGCGTGCTATTTCAAGTGCAATGACAGCGGCTGCAGCTGTGTGGATGCTTTTGTGCGTGTGTGTGTGTGGTCTTTCTTGTTTTTAAATCTTGAGAGGTGGATGAAAAGATGACATGTTGTGATTGAGTGTGAGAAGCGAGCGCGCCCCGCGTGCGCGCGGACTCAAAAGTGCGTGAAGATTTTCAGTCTGGAAATCGTTCCTGAAATGAAAGGCAATGTCGCGAGTGATGAAATTCTTTCATGCAAGGTGCAAGACGGCGTTGATTCTTCATCTGCCAGGCCTTTTGGTCACATTTAGAAGGAGTGATGTGCACTAAATCAATGGGAATGAATCAGATCAGATGTTCGGGTCTTACTCAACCTTCAGATGAATTGAGGGCAGCCGGCGTCCAATCAGACACCACTGCATGTGAAGGAAGGTAAAAAAAGAAAGAAAGAGCAACGCCATAAAGGCGCCCCCTCAAATTCCCCTTAACCATCATACCTGAAGCAAAGAACACAGAATGACACTAAAATTCCAAAATGGAGATTGAAAGCCAGGCTGACAGAGGGGAAGAGCATCAGCCTTTCCTGAGCGGCGCCGGCTCAGTAATCACGCTGACATGAAGGTGATGGGAACAGCGGGGACACTTCACAGGAAATGAGTTCTTCACTGTCACCCCAGAAACCTGCACTCAGCCCGTTCTGGTAAACGCGCGGCAGGTGGATGAGATTCCGCAGGCCTGGCTTCGAGTCCCCGGTGTCAAAAGTTTGGCTTCCCGAAGCTCAAATTACAGCCACAGAATTAATCAGAGCGGCGCAGGCACAGAACGGTTTATCAGTGCAATTAAAGCAGCCCGAGCGCTCGCAGGTTCAAGTTAATTTGCTCACTTTTCTCTCATTTTTCTCTTTATTATGCTAATTCTTCTGAACACGCAGAATAGGACATGAATGTGTTCTGGATAAGGCTTTATTAACTCGGCTGTGGGTGACTGTGTTAAAGGCCACGCCGTCACACACTCAGACGTCTGCATCCTCTTAACGCTGAATTAACACGGCCCAACATGTCTTTCATGAGCGATGATGTGTACGCTTATGTTTTAGTTAGCATAGAGCTACTGCAGCACCACCTGTGTGGACAGGACCTTTTAAAAGAACTTAACTATACAAATTTATCACGTGGCCACAGATTCCAGTGTATTTTTTATTTCTTTTGCCATTGGGAAATTACTGGTCAATCTGTAACCTTCCATAAATCAGCAAGATTGTTGAAAAGGTGCTTTTCAACAGTTAAAGGAGTTCTTGGCAATGACCTTCAGTCCGGTTTGAAAGAGTTCAATGACATCCAGGTAAATATGAACTGTGGGAGAAGCACAGTGTTTGTTCTGTTGACCACAACATATTATTGAGGTGAAGGGAGGGTCTTACCTGAAAAAAAAAAAAACGGATATTTTTGTATCAACAGGTAACATTTCCTTGAAGTGGACAAAAATTATATGTGGGGTAGCCCAAGGTTGAACCCTGGGAACCTTCCTATTTAATGTCTACATGCTCCTACAAGCTCAGATTATAAAAGTTGCAAGATTAGTCACTATAACTATGCAGATTATACACACCAGGTGACTGTGAACCCATTTAAGCACTGAGTTGATACATGGAAAAGACATCAATATGCAAATGTCCTACGACTTTCTTCAGCTAACTGGGAATAAAACTGAAGATCAAGAGCCAATGCACAGCTTTCAGGTGTCACAGCTAGAAGCTCGTAATGAGGCCTAAAAACTGATGGACTCTGACCAAATCTTTCAGACACACATAAAGACGGCTACAAAATCGGCCTTTTATCACCTCAAGAACATTATTAAAATACTGTCTAAACAAGATCATGAGAAACTCATCCAATCTTTAGTCAAGTTTAGTTGCTGCCTTTGAGTAATAATAACTATGATGTAGATTCATTCTGGTCTGGAGTTCTGACTTTTTAATACTCTTTTGCCACTGAACTGTAATGTACTTTTGTCTGTGTTGCTTTTATTACATGTAATAATTCCTGCTGCTTCCTGTATTCTCCAAAAATACATTGACTCTACTGGTTGTACCATTCCTAAATGTGAAAAAGGAGTAATAACAATTTTGTGAGGTAGTATATTGATGCAACGTTTAAGTTCTTTCCTGCCTAATTCTTTCCTGTTTAAAGTGGTTTATGCCAACAGGCCTCTAAAATTGATCGCATCACGTTTCCTCTTTACTGAATCAACCTGAATTGTTGTTCCTGACTCAGAGCCCACGGCCCCGATGCCATGATCCTGGTGGACGGCCAGCCGCTGCAGTCCAATGGAGAGCTGGGCCTTTCCCAGATGCTGCACATCGCTACCCAGATCGCCTCAGGCATGGTCTACCTGGCCTCCCAGCACTTTGTTCACAGAGATCTGGCAACTCGCAACTGTCTGGTTGGAAACGGCCTTCTGGTCAAGATCGGAGACTTCGGCATGTCCAGGGATATCTACAGCAGCGACTACTACAGGGTGAGCTTCAGATGACCGTGACGCTTTCACTGACAACAAAATAATATTTTAGAAGCACCACGGTGACTGAAACATTAGAGCTTTTGCTGTGTGCCCAAGGAGACGCCGTCGAACCCAATGTCCTTCAGCTGATAAAGTCCCATTCATTTTAATAAATGGAAACTCTGAACTTGTGGACTAAATTTAGTTCTGTTGGTCCCTAATGAGGCTCAAAGCAGCGTGAAATCAGGCCTCTTGGCTCCCAAATAAGACGCTAACTCTATGTTGTTTATATGTTTATTCTTCTAAATTTTTCCTCGTCTAAGAAGAGTCAGCTGCTCTCCCATCTCCGGTTCAGCCTCAGGCCTTCTCACTACACCTCTTGCATCCACGGTGGAGGATGGAGCGCGTTAGCAGCACGCTAGGAGACGAGCCTGCTGAGCCTGCAGCCTGACGCTTAGAGGCTTGTTTATATTGCTTGTGAATCGTGTCTCCTCTACTGTTTAACACGATTAGCAGCTATGAATGCCACAAACCAGGCGGCAAATGCGAGGCTGCTGATGTTTCTGTTTATTTATTTATTTAGCATTTTTGCTGAGCTGATGATGGCTGCTGCAGATCTGGCTGCCTCAAATAGCTGGGCTTTGTAAAATGACTTTAGGTGCGCCTGATGGTGTTTTCCCAGCGTGACAGCTGGGCCCGTTTGGATGCTGCTTGGGGCATCGCCAGCCCTTATAGAGCACTTGCCTGCTGGGGGAGAAGAGCACTCCTAGGCCCATAAAATGATTTGTTAGGAAATCTGAAGGGAGGTGGGTTTTTTTCTGTGGCTGGCTCACAGCTTAACCACGCTCCCCATCTGCGTGATTACTATATCACTTTCTTAAAAGCAGACAATTTGCTTAAGTTTTGAACGCGATGCAGCAGGGATCTGTGCGTCACGTTCGGCGCAGACTGAGGATCCAGAGAGAGTTCGGTTTCTGGTTGGAACGGGTCAGTTGTGCTCTTGTTGTCTGGTTCTTGCAAAGGGAGGAAGATCGCAGTGATGCAGCGATGTTTTTTTTTTTAAAAAAAAACAACTACTCAAACTAAATCAGACATGAAAATACCACAAGCACACGCGCCGTTTCGTTTCACCGTTAAATTCCAAATCGTTTCACCGTCAGCAGAATTGAATTTCATCGCCCGTCTAAAAGCAAATCCTTCTCTTTTCTTTTTCCATCTCTGCAAGTTGAGCCTAATGACATGTTCATTCGCCAGGCATCCTCCCGTAAAGGCAACATTGGAAGCTTGTAATAGGTCTAGAACCAGATCTCGGTGAAGGAGGATGATTGGATGTTTGGACAAGCAGCAGCTTCAGGTCAGTTTTTAATATGAACCTTGGATAATTGTTTGGCTTCCGTCTGCTACGGTTATTGCACCGGTTCTTCAGATTAAAACAGAAAACGCACGCGCCGCTTTAGAGCTGCTGCAGGTCAGGTCTTGTTTCAGTGTTTGTTGTTCTGCCAGAAATAGAAACAATACATGTGTCTAATACAATGAACTAATTATTAACGATATAAACGATGGTTTATCCATTTGCTGATGATGGACTGATCTTCTGGTCAGTCATTGCCTAATAAGGCGACACTTATTAATAATGTCCTGATAATGTTGAGTAAGTGGCTCGCTCATCATTAAATCTCAGTAAACAGAGAAGAGTTATTAAACGTAGCCTTATCATTCAAAAAAATGGGCAGTTATTTCTTGATTAATTAGGTAACATTTTCCAATAAGTCATAAAATGTACTTTCATATGGCAATGATTATTAATTTATCACAAACTGATGAACTTGATGCTTGATTAATTAGTTTTGGCTTCATAATAAGGCTTGCAAAAATACGTTCGGCACAAAAAGGACCCATTATGGACGAATCATGAACCTAACTAATTATACATAGCTAATTAATTAAGGTTAGGTAATGACAAACTTTTTATCCTAAAAGCCTCATCATTAGGAAGTTCTCAATGCGACGGTACTTACTGGTTGCCTAATGATGAGTTGAAGAGTCTAGAGGCTTAATGCTTACTCAGATATTTAGTTTAGGGTTGATTGATCAGTTAGTTGATGCTTAACTAAATAGTTTGGTTCAACATTAGTCTCTTTTTACCAAAGTGCATTTCTATGGCGCTCGGCGGGAAAGAGTTCCTGCAACATCCGAAGGCTCTTTAAATCTTTCCCCTTGGCTCCGGAGCTCAGAGCGTCTTAGTGATGATCACCACCGGGACTGCAGACGTATCTCTTCGATCAGGCAGACCTCTTCGGATAAAACAGCTGAATGCGTCTCCTTGTTTTGGCCGCGGAGCAGCTTATCTAATTGCGTCAGTCACAACCGAGTTAGCAGGCAGATACCGCTCACTTGGAAGACCGGGTGAGCTGGCTGCTCCCGTCTAACCAATTACAAGCACAATATACTGTACATAAAAGCGAACAAACAGAGACGTTTTACCAAACGCAACAGAGCAAAAATGAGCTGCGTGGTATTTTTTTTTTTAAATTTATGCAATTACTGAAAACAGTATTTTGAGTGAGGAGTGCTAGGTTTTCCTGTCATGGTGGAAAGGTTCTGCTGCTTGGTGTTTTTGTCTTCACTGGTTTTATTCAGGAGCAGCAAGGCAGCAGGGGACCATGACCTTGACTCCTGAGAGTCCCACTGGTAGTTCAAGCTGTCTGTGCGATGGGAGGTGGACTGGTGGTGGGGTGAAAAGGTTACGGTCCTCATATGCTCCTCACTGACAGATGAAAAGAAGCAGCAGGATACGTGATGTGTGGCTGGACTCTGACCAGGACGACAGTGGGGGTTAGCTGTGGATCAGTATTCAGCATTTCAGCCGGAATTCATGAAAACAGGGTCAAGTGGCCAAAAACAAAAACAGTTCATGTTCAGTTCAAGATTCTTTTTTTTCTCCCTGCATTTTGGTTCCTATTTGTTTAGTCCAACTCTAAGAATATGTGTTTGTTTAGGTACCCAGGGACATTTACAGTGAAAGTTATGGAGCGCCATCTGAAGCTTCGGTCCATCTGGAGCAACTGGAGCAACTTTTCTCCACATGCTGGATGACAACCTGTGGCCTCAAGATCTTAAAAGTGACGTGTAAAACTCAACTTGCTTGTTTGCTGGATAACAAGCAAAAAGCCTAAACTTTGGTTGGTTTTTCTCCAAGTCTGATTCTTGTTTATAAGTCTAAAACCAGATGTTGGTCCCAGTCCTTCTGGATAGCGAAGTAGATGGTGCTTTTTAAGTTTGCTCTAGATTTATAAAGGTCAACGTTGGCTCTCCATTTACAGTGTCTGTTCTAAGTAATAAACTAATAAGCGTTAGCACATATATAGCAGCACAAAGTCCCTGATCTGTTTATGTTCTAGTGGATCTTCAGCTTTACCGTTTGGTTAGTGGGGTGTGAAATCAGGATGACCTGTTTGACTCAACAAAAGATTTTCTAATACTCCATAGGCATCATAAAAAGCTACAAATTCATTTGTTTCATTTGGGCAGTTGAATTTTAACTCTAGGTAATTCTCCATGCTGCTGATTGCATTGCTGCCCGTGCCGTCCTCGGAGCCAACAGACCAGGTGCTCTGAACTGTGTTGAGTAGCTATGAATAGCAGCATCCTGCCAGGGCTACAACTACCCCATTGCTGACTATTCGTATGGAAGCTTATTGCCCTGTGGGACACCAGGAAACACTTTGCAGCACAAGGGAGCAACTTCAAGATAGAAATGAATATTGTCCTAAATCCCATCCGTCTGTCGCATCCTTCTGCTCCACCTGCACTGTGTTGTTTAAAGAAAGACGACTCCAGCTCTGCCGGCTGCCTTTTGCATGTTTTTCCTCCCTCCCACTTACTCAAGACGCATTGAAAAAGTTTTCCTGAATTCTGAATTATACATGTTTGGGTAACTATAAATGTTGCTAAAAGCTCTAAAAGGCCCTGTCCATTGAAACTTTCATAGTTTTTGTTTTGTGTGTGTGTTTGACACACTGAAGATGTGCAGCGTCTCTGACAACACAGAGCTCTCAGATGTCACTAATAAAGCTGTTATTTTCCTGTAGTGTAATGATAAGGTGTCTTTATATTGCACGTCCCCCTTCATACAGAGCAGTACATCGTGCAGTGCGCTGAGTTTGACAGTTAATTTTCTTCTGTCATTTTCCCTAAAATGCCTATTTAAATTCCCGCGGTCTCCATTGGCTGACTCGAATGAGAAGTCCAGGACAGCTGCTCCCCCGATTTGTTACAATAATGAAGCGTATTTCTGTCATTTGTGTCAAATTTTGATCCCTGCTTTCTGACGGAAAGTTCAGGTCCCTCCACCAGTTAATTTGATTTTGCGTAGTCGTGCTCATTTGACAGATTTCAGTGGGACCCGACTGAAGTGAAATGACGCTGAAAGCGTCGTTAACGTGAGGTGGCGTCAAAACTCCGGGAGTCCCGAGTGAGGAGCTCTTGTTCGTCCGAGCCTGCCAAAGTACTTAAGGTCTTCAGCTGTTTTTGTCTGGGGAAAAGTAAATAAAAATGCAGGTTAAGAAACATAAAACATTCATATTATAACCACAAATGTCAGATTTTGTGTAATAGACCAATAAAAAGTGGAGCATAACTGTAAAATGTATGAAAAATAAATGCATGTTTTGTTTATTTTATCAACAAATGCAGAGCAACTAGTTTTTACAGCTGCACACACATGGACTGAATTTTCCTCATTCTTGGCAAACTGACTCAGTCAGATTGGACAGGCTGCGTCTGTGAACACCAGATTTCTAGTCTCGCTGCAGAATCTCGGGTCAGAGCGCGAGTGGTCCTGTTGGTTGTCTGTCTGTCTGTTGCTGTCTTGCTGGAAGGTGAACCAAAAGGGTTTTGCAACGACCTGGCATGTTTGTCATCTTTTGATACGTTTTTGAACGGCGCTCTTTCTCAGAATATTGTTTTGTAACCCATCCCTGGTTTAAACCTCCACTCAACTTTCTCCCAAAGCAGTCTGCTGCTTTCCCTGCTCGCTGAGATTAAAGGTGCATTCACACCAGGCCGGTTTAGTCTGCTTTAGTCAAACTTTAGTCCATTCACCCAGATCAGTCTGGGTGAATGGCAACATGGACGCTATGGCGTTCACTCGTCTTGTGATCATTTAAAATGGACTGAGGACGACCGGGCATGCTAATGATCTCACAGGCCAATGGCCCACCTTCCGTCTGATGCTGCCAAGAAACCTCACTTTCCTTTGAAGTCAAATGGTCCCCAGCGTTCTGTTGTCTTCAGGATCAAACAGACACTGCAGCGCTGCATTATTTATCAAGACTGAGCTCCGAGAAACTGTGTTCAGTTTGAGCCTAACGAGTACACACACACACCATATTTATTACATCTGCAAGAGGCTGTGAAGAAACTATTACACATTTACGTTCTGTGTTTGCTTTCTTGGCCCACCACAGAGGTCTTTGACGCGGGCGCCACCTCAGGAAATTTAAGAAACGTCTGATTTCTCTCTGCGTATCCGGCTCTAATGATATAGTCATGATCTAGTTTGGAGAGGAAAAACACTGAAAAAGCTCATATGATAATAAATATAGAAAAAATAAATAAAAAAAACGGTTGCAGTCTTGTTTGTTACCCATATGAAGAAAAACGAGATGTGATATTTTAGAGGGTTTGTTTGACTGAAAGAAAATCAATCACTTTTGATGGAGAAGGCCCCCAGAAGAAGAGTTAGCGTGAAGCTCATGGCTTCAAACCGACGCGTTACACACTAACCGTTAAAGATTGGGTAACATTTCAGCAGACAGTGGTCCCTGAGGAGCCCTGGTTTAGCCTGATTAGGCTGATAAAAGGGCCAATCCTCATCAAAAGCTGTTTTCTCTGTGCAAAAATTGTGTCTTTTAAAGTGATAAGTGAAGTCGAGCGTTGCAGCCTCTGTTGTCTCAATATTAATGAATGCTTGCTTGTGTTCCTTTAGCATAAGCAGCCTGAGATGAGGAGTATATCCACTTATTTTCTGGAGCATCCATTAACAAAGACAGTGCAGGCAGATTTTTGCGTCGTCTCCCTCCCAATGAATGCACAAGACCGTGACCCGTCTGTACTTTGAGGTTTCACTGCAAAAACACTTCCTGTCGCACCCAACCGTGAATCTGCACAAAACACTTGTTGTGCAAGTACTGTGTGAAAAATACAAAGTATATATTCAGACATATTTAAAGTTCATGTCCTGTGTATAAAGAAGTAGCAGAATCCGTGCTGGTTTCCTCACATCTAATTACTTGTGTGCTAATTCAAGCGTCTCCATGTCCTCTCTGTCACTCACTGAGAAGTCTGGGTCAGAGCTGTTATAACATCGTTTTAAATCTGCCTGGCTCTAAATTTGCAGAGTGTGCAGATTCTGATCCTCACACCGTATGGCTTCAGCGTCGGCTTCTCCTTCCCACTCTGAGCTTGCATGGAGGACAGAGAACAAACTCACCATTTTCTTTTCCCTGGTAGCTTCATGGTTACGCCTCCAAACATTCCTAGTTTGGAGGCATTGGTAGATTATTCGTTGGTAGATTATTCGGGGAAGAATTGATCGACGTGTGACTGAATAAGGGGACCTGAGTAGTTCGCTTACACAGTTTAAGATAAGTGCACAAACAGCCGTAGTTGTTATTAGGTATGCCACATACAGGTGGAACACAAAGTATTATCAGAAAAAAGGATTTTTAGTTTTCATTCGCCACAAGGCATAATAATCTAGATTAATTCCTGAAATCCAAGGCTGAAACTTGAATTTTCATTTTGTTTATGTGCATCGTGAGCAGGTAGCAGGAAGTCAAATCCAAAGAGAAGAAACAGGAATGAGATGCTAAAATGATCACAACTTGTTAAACTCAAAAAGTCTGCTCACTATGTGATCGGGAGTTCGAGACCTTTAGAACGTCAAAACCATCCAAAACATGGCTTTGCCTTGTTATGGAGCCTTGATAGCAAAGACAAAGCTGCTTTCTAACTTTCAGTGTGGCCAAGTTGCTGAGAGGAGAAGTAATGTGTCTTGCGAAGGTCCATTTCTATTGAGGTTGGACAAAGGAAGAGCACAATTTAAGTGTCTTTTAATACCCTGAAGGCTTCGAAACAAAAAAGTAAACTGATAGACCACGTGCACTGAGCCGGGGAATCTGCTTGACTGTCAGTAAAGAGACAGGCAGAACATTAAGACCCTTACTTCTTCCAGTCACAGCCCATTAAACCCAGAGCATCCTCAAGAGAACGGCTTAGAGAACAACAAAAATAGCTGTATGTCCTCCATCACTGCAAACTCTCCTGTTTTGCAAAGCAGTAACAAACATGGAATATTTAAAAGTGGGAGAAAGTTTTTCATCCTCCAAGACAAAATTTATTGTGATGACCTTGATGGATTTGTACGCTGCTGCGTTCATAACAAATGGATCTTATTGGAGATATTTTTTGAAGAGTCTCCATTTTGATCTCGGAGATTCGGGTTGTGCAGGAGTGTCGACCTGTGATGGGAAAGTGGGTTTGTTCCAGCTGGTTCTTGATCGAGGATCCCCGTCTCTGCAGTGATAACTGGGTCTTTGGACAGTCCGTCCTTCAAGAAGCGCAGCTTTGCCCTTTTGGACCATCCCACATGCTCTCCTGGTCTAAATGCCTTTGGATTGGTTTAGAGAGGAATGGCCTTCTTGATACCACATTGGCCACATTAAGCAACTTTCTCACTGTTTTACATGCAACTCTTTCATCAAACGTGTAAGAAAGAAAATGTCAACATTTGTTGCATTTTCACTTGGTGCTGTCGCATGGCACTGTGTCAGACAATGCAAACCATTCTTCAGCTTCACATGACTTCCTCCTTCACAAAACGTAAACAAAAATGGAGCGGCATCAAATTTTAGTGGCTGCTTAATTTCTCTTTTGACCACAATCCTGTTGTCCCTTTACCAACTCATAAGCCCAACATTAGATGCAAGCAACTGCACTTTGTGTGTTCGTGTGACGTAGAAAAAAAAAAAAAAAACCTTATAGAAAGTTTCACCACCCACCAGCATGCACCAGCCGGAGGAGATACCACTTTATCTCCACTTGGCAGCAGCGCAGCAGGGAGAACCTTAATGGACATCAGAGCCTCTAAGAGTGAACCTGTGTTCGCTGCTGTTTGAGCTGGGAGAGCAGAGATAGCAGCACGGGGGGGGGAACAGGGAGTGCGAGTGTGTCTAGATGGTTATCGGGGACCCTTTAAGACATCCGCGGCCTCCCAAAGGATTCCTACGAGGCCCGCGCAACACCCATCGAAGAGCCCGACTGGGTTCGTAATCTATCCCCCTGCCATGCTGCTCTGCTCTCCACACCGTTAATCCAATCACTCCCCTGCCACGGTGGGACAGGCAGAGCACTAATCCAGTTTACACAGCAACAACAACAACAAAAAAAACCCAGACTCATTCCTCTTTCCCTACAGAGCTTTGCCAGCTTCTCCGTGTGACATTGAGTGAGAAAGATGAGGATAATTACCACAGCAATTATTTAATTTTTATTATGTGTTTAGACTTTTTTTAAAGAACTTATTTATTTCTTCCTAATTGCCACAACCTTGTCACGGAGACCCAGGGTGATCGCATTCTGTCGTTTGGGAAACAGTGAGCAAGCCAGGTTTAATATCCCTCATCCTCACGCTACACGTATCATTAGCATGCATCGGATGAGGTTGGGCCTTGCATCCAATGGGCTGGCTGGGACTCAGATAAGTCATTTAGAGTAACAGAAACTTAATTAATTTGGTGTAATCTTTACAAACCCTCGCAAGGAGACACACCGCCGTGCAACAACTCAGCCCACCCAGCACAGCACGATCCAGAGGTACGACGCAGTGGGAGGCGAGTGGTCTCCGTATCAATATTGGCTTAATGCTGCGTACACCGCTAAAACATGTCGCGTGTAATGAGAGCAGGTGGGGTGCAAGTCATTGTTCATTTAGCCATTAGCTCGAAGTGAAAGGCTGCTAAATGAGTTTACGGCGACCGCCAGCCCCGCTTCACGACGGCAAGACTCACACGGCCTTCGTTTGCTCAACATCCAGAGAAAGGGCACCTTACTCTAAGCACCTTTCAGATTTATGTTTATCTTAATTACTGTTTTATCTGTGCCGGCCCAGGGAAAAAACAGCAGCTTTGATTATTCTCCAAGGGCGGCGGACGAATCAAACTGGCTCAGGCTGCGGGCCAGTGGGACAAGGAATTAGACATTCGAAGGAATTTGAGGTTTCTTTCCGGTGCCCGGCTGCTCTTGGGGGAGTCGTACGGCGGCAGGTTTGGAGGATTTTAGGGAAATGACACAAAAGTGTGTTCTCCCTGCCTGAATGTTCCTTGCCACAGTGAAATGAGTTCTGCACTACCAGGTTCTGCGAGTCCAATCGGAAAGAAAGAAGCATTGAAAGCTAGCACATACCTGGGAAGTCTGTATTGACATTCAGACTCCAATGTTTTGATGTGAATCATTAATAAATCAACGTACAAGAGTCTACTTTGTGTTGACATAATGTGCAGAAAGGATTGTTATTCTCCTGATGAATAACATTCAGCCTTAGGGATTATAACTTCTATTGACTCGTCCCATATCAGTAGTTGTTTCATGATGGTAATATCTCTAAACCAGCCCTTACTATCACACCATTGTGACTGTGTGTTTGCATCATTTTCAATGTGATAACAACCAGGTTCTTTCATAAACCAGAAATTTATCATTTTGGCTCATCTTAAGTCAATTTTAATAGTCCACTAACTTTTTGCTCTCAGGTTGTATCAACAGCCTGACTGCATTTAGTTTTTTTTAATAGAAACAATAGTTTTCTCCTCACAAGTTTAGTGTTCAATGCCATTATTGTTCAGTATTCTCATTAACTTGAACATTAGAGTCCTTTACAACTTACCTTGGGGTTCTGGTGGCTTCGTTCTTGGGAGAAAAATAATTTATTTTATCTTGCAGCCATTTTTTTTTTTTTTTTTTTTTGAGGTTATCAGATTAGCTTTTTGCTTCCTGTGACACACTTAAACACAACCTGGAATTTGATCCGAATCACAGACGTCCAGTCCCAGGAGCTTCGCTGAGAACTACAAGGCTCCTCCAGACTCTGATTTGTCTGCAGTTTGAAAACCTCGGAGGACTCGGCTGAACGAATCTCCTGACAGACGACGGGGAAAGAAAAGTTTCTACTCACTTTTCTCAGAGCTATGTGCAACAAACAGAAAGACAATTTGGCGGAACAAAAAGCTTCTCTTTGACCTTTGAGCTGAGAAAGTGTCACCTTCCCACAATACTTGGAAGCAGCTATAGGCCTGTTTTATTCTAAAATATTACATCTTTGAAATTATTTTCATGTTTTCTTGTTTACGATCCTTTTGTTTTTTTTACTTGGGCTTTTCAATTTTCTAGCTTAGTCACTCCACTTTCTGTATTTTCAATGCTCCAAAAAAAACAAAACAAAAAAGAAAAACACACAACTTCTAACCAGACTTCCTGGATCTTGAAGCATTTTTGTCGACGTCTTGGTCTAAACTCGGTCATAGAGAATCAGATTGTAACCCATGAGACTTTGGGTCTCACGGGTTTTTTGTTGTTACCATTACTTGTGTCATACATTTCAGTTTTCCTCACAAAACCAGCATTCAGTTGTCTTGAGACAAAAGAAAACCGTGACTAACGTGCCCCGGTGCATCTGTCGTTTAGACCGGGACCAAAATCTGGAGTCAGGAAGTGCGGCAGAAATGCAGTTTGACCGAAACCTGAAAAAAGTGAACTGAATTTTATTATTATATAGTTACACCCGCAAGCTACTTAAATTTGTTTACATCCCAAAATCGAATTTAGTTTTCAAAAAGATTTTTATCATAGTTCAGTCATCAATATTTTACTCTTGTGCCAACAGTAGAACAGTAAAAATGTAGATGATATGAACCATGTTATTTTAGTATAAAATGACTCTGTTCAGGTATTTATTTTAACTACTTGACCCTTTTAAATGTTATTTTTACCCTTGAAATGTAAATGTTAGCAGTCGTTTCACTTGTTGATAGAAAAGTGCACTGGTTTGAATCAATTCATACAGTAACTGGACTGAACACCAAACTTTCACCATATTTATATACGTATTAAATGTTATATCCCCATAATTCTTTTGCATATTGTCTTTGGTTGCCAGCAGATAGTAGTTTAGTTAAAGAGCGTTTCATCTTCTGAGACATGCATATGTGTGTTATTGCTATAGAACTGATGCCATGCAGTTGCTCTGTGTTTGTTGATGGTGATTTACTCACGTCGGCATGCTGAATGACCGAAGGGGCTCAGACTGACAAGTTAGTTCATCTTAAAATATGATTAAGGCAATAAAATAAGAGGGTGTTATTACCTCCAGACCAATGTACCGTACCAGGATCCAGTGGAAGGTTGTGAATCTCACACACATTTCATCCCACTATGCACACATTATACGACCAAAAGGTGCTGCAGAAGCAATGCACTTGGTTCAAAGCAGTGTCGGGACTTGTTGGCGCATTTAATTTTTTGATGTTTACGCTGACAGCAGTATACATGGAAGGGGAAGAGACGGTGACACTGCAGCTGTTTTGAACTTCTGTTTTCTTTGTTGATGTTCATATGTGTTTTCAATTGGGATGAATGGAAGACAAATGATGCATCTGTTTTGCTGAAACGCCACCAAGTTCAGAAGTCTGACTTTGTGGAGGTTAATGGGCTGTGATTTTGACTTTCGGTCAGCATATATCTGTTAGTGTACGAAACAGTTTCCAACAGTCTTGTTCCCCTGCAGGCCCTCTGTACACATATTGATTTGTGGTAAATGGAAGGACAGCACACAGCGATTGGGATATCATTGCATGGGAAGCAGGACACACTGGGTATCGACTTGTCCAAGGCATTTGAGAAAAGGTTCTACATTGATGAGTTACAAGAGCCAAAAAAAGATACAAAATACAACCAACTAGTGACTCTGTGTCCTTCTCTAATGATACTTTTGAGCTCCGGGCTGAGGGCATTCCTGCATTGGGGTGACACTGAAACTAATGTCTCTTTAATGTTTTCCCTGAGTAGCACAAAGCTGTAGGGTGGTGGTGTTTACCTACCTGCCTGCCTGTCTGTGGTGCAGAGCAACATCTTGTTTATTCAACCCTACATTGACAAAATAGGATGAGGAAAGTACTGATAAAAGTCAGGGCAGTCTCACTTTTAAGCAAACTTCAGCGCTTTGTGAAAATTTTGGACTCAATTTGACTGGACCGTCAGGGTGAAACGATGCTTAAAACCCACAAGACGAAACAAAGTACTGATTTCACAAGGACAAGATGGGACAAGACTAACATTACTTTCAAGAAAATTTCAAAGACGAAATTTATGTTTGAGAAATGCCTTTATCGTGCATTGTTCTGGATTTTGCCACAAATTTAACAAACTGATTTTTCATTTTCATCTGTTTTTATCTTTAGGTGTGTGGACTGTTTGGGGGATGTGTGTGAAGAGCTGAGCTTCACTCCATCCAATCTGAGTTTGAGGTTTCTTGAAAAAAATAATGGCCAGACGTTTCAATTTCTACATTCATCATCTTCCTAAAATAACGGCCTAAGTCATTTTTATTTTTTTGCCAAAAGTAATCTTTGCAAGGACAAAAAAAAAATCAATACATCCACTAAGACTAGCAGCTGTAAAAGGAGCTAAAGGTTATTCCAGGTTGTGACTTGAATAAATGAGTACAAATCCACACCGAATTGTTTAGAATACTATTTGTGAAAAATAGTAATAAAATGATGCACTACTTTCTCTGTCACTTAAAAATAATAATAAAAAAACCACTGAGGTTTGTGGTTATAATCTGACAAAAGGTTGCTGTCGTTGCTGTCTGATAGCGCGCGGTGTTGAAAGGCAACACAGGGAATGTGCTGTGGCTTTTTCTACCCTTTATACTCTTCAAATTGAAAAATGTGGCTCCTGTGGTTTCCTGAATGAAATATGTGGGGTTTTAAAGTGACATTTTGGTAGTGAAGACGTTTTGAAGACGTTTACAAGCGACGCTGTTGACAGAAAGCATCCACTCTGGTGCAAGTTCATGTGAAACAGTTTGAAATCTGCCAGTGGTCAGTAGTGAGGCATCATGGACACTCACTAGTAGAATCAAAGGCAAAATTTTGCTTCTAAAAGCCCAACTTCAGAGAGAGAAACAAACAAAGGAAAACAAGCAAGCCTAATGCCAAGGAGAAGAAATTTTATGACGTGTGGAAACTAGAAGAATCTGTAAATAAATGCCAAGAAATAAGCAGCCTTTTGGCAGCTCGACAGTTTTACTTTAGAAACATCCACTAGAGTCAGCTGCGACATCCAGCTGACACACATATGACATTCAAAGGAACTCTGCGATGAGCGTGCCGCAGAACTGGGAGGTAATTAAAAACACTCAAGCTGACTTCCTTATTCTCCCCTGGCTCCTGAAAAGCAACACTGCACTCACAGCTGATGGCACACAGATGTCAGAGCTGGTAAATGGAGTTTAGAGAGGAGCTTGTTATGATTAAATGAATCTGATTGTGTTCTAACCCAGAGGTGCACATAGGAGGCAAGTTTATCTACCCTCGCCTGGTGGAGGCACGTACGTTTTTGGGCCTCGGTTCCGACCGCAGTGTTCATTTTTATGTCGCCTTTGAGCGCAGAAAATTAGCGTGGGTGTTTGTCTGGGCTTGGCGGATCAGCGAGTGGATTGATGGGTGGGCGGTTTTGATGATGGATGGATGATAGGTGTGCATCTGATACACTGCAGGAGTATGTTTGCTGCCTTGTAGATAAGAAAATCCCCCAAAGTGGGCTTCAGAATCATCTTTTCTTTTTTTTTCTTTTTCTATTGACAAAACTGTCAAAGGAACAGCAGCAGAGGTGAAAAAACTAAACCACAGCAAAACATGAAAGACAGTGGGAAGTGAAAGGAATTCAAAATCCAGGCAACAAGTCGAGCAGATATTAAATTCCCACTGCCAAATACAGTCAGTGCCTACCATATTTACCTGCAGCCCGAGCAGAGCTTTTCAAAAACGCCTCAAGATAAATTCGCCTTTTTTTCTTTTTTGTTTTGCAGTATTATAGAGTTATTCTAAACACGATGGTTTAGAGCTCAATATAATTTGAATATATTGAGTGGGAGGGGGGGGGACCAAGTTACTTGGACATTTGATTATGTTTTACAAAATCCCTGGTGGTGTAGTTATTGAGGGCGTCCAGGAAGGATGACCAATCAGATTTCAAGGCTAGCCCACGCCCCTGCGTCAAAGGAGAGAGGATTTAATGGCCTACCTGCAAATGCTCCCTGCAGTGATCCAATGCACAGAGAAGACGAGGCAGGCAGCTCGCCGTTTCCTTGCATTGTGTCACTGTTAAAACCCCAGCAACATGGCATAAAGACAACCTTCAGATCAGTTGCATTTACAGACAGGCGGACAATCCTTAAATGATGCCGCATTGATGACTAAACATGATGAGCTGCATTTTTAGAGACAACGTTTCAGTATGCAGAGCTAATCTCTCTCCCTCTTTGTCTTTGTTCTCTTGTCTGCTCAGGTTGGAGGACACACCATGCTACCTATCCGCTGGATGCCCCCAGAGAGCATCATGTACAGAAAGTTCTCTACGGAAAGTGACGTCTGGAGCTTTGGGGTCATCCTTTGGGAGATCTTTACCTATGGGAAGCAGCCTTGGTTTCAGCTGGGTAACAATGAGGTACAGAGAGCCTGCAGCATGTCAATGAACATCCACGAGACACAGCAGGCTACACACAGTGTGATGGATGGATGGATGGATGGATGGATGGATGGATGGATGGATGGATGGATGGATGGATGGATGGATGGATGGATGGATGGATGGATGGATGGATGGATGGATGGATGGATGGATGGATGGATGGATGGATGGATGGATGGATGGATGGATGGATGGATGGATGGATGGATGGATGGATGGATGGATGGATGGATGGATGGTCAGGAACAACGAGGTTTCAAATTCAGAGCCTTATAATGGATGACGAGGTGACGAAGGGGATGATGAAACATCTCACTCAATCTATTTGTTGTTTTAAATCTTGTGAAATTATCATAAGAAGCTGGTTAATTATGTCAGATTCAACCAAAGACAGGAACGACTCATCCGTTCTCACACAATTATTGAACATTTTGGTTCCAGCCGGTCTGTCGTTGGTTCTACTATGACTAGTCCTTAGCATAGCAACGTCGATAGGTTTGAACATCGTGTTTAAGGTTGTCGTTTTATTGACAGTGTCATGCAGTGTGACTGGAAGGTAGACAAACGCCTACCCTTGTAATGGATCTAAACATTTTTTTGTTTGTTTTTTTAAAGAGGAAGCGTTAATCATTTAATAGGGGACGCAATGGTGGGAATTTGTCCTTTGGCATTGAAACATGACGAGCCTCCAGACGAGCCTCCACCGCGTATGTCTGAGTCCACGTGTCCTCGGGGAGGACACTTCATCCGGATTGTCTTCGAGTAGCGGTGTGTGGCAGCCTCACTTCTGTCAGACTCCCCAAGGGCAGCTGTGACTATATTGTAGTAGCTTGGGAATGTGTCCATGACTAACTGAATATGGAGAGTAAAGTGCTGCGGAGTCCTCTGGTCCTTGATAAATCGCTTTACAAAAACAGGCCAATTCTTACCACCACTTCCCATTTCAGGCGACTAAGAACTATTATCTTGTTATGTCAGAGATATTTCCATGGTTTGTTGCAGAGACAATGTACTGGCTGGACGGGCAGAGGACCAAAGGTTTGTAAAGGGTAGTTACAACCACTTGTGAGTTAGATTTAATAGTTTAGAGCTTTATTTTGATTTATCTCTATATATCTTTACTGTCTTGTTGTACCACATTGTGTATTTATTAGATGAAATGTAGTTTTATTATTACTATTCCCTTAGCATGATGGCTTTTTATGTCATCTTTCTTTTATGGCCACTCTGCTCTCCAACACTGGATGATGACAGCCAACTGCACAAGCAAAATCCTCCACTAAAGAGGGCAATCTGCCCCTGTCATTGATTGCACTCGCGTAATAATAATATTAATAATAATATTAATAATAACACAAACTGGCATTTCTGCAATTTATAGCAGGAAATAAAAACTAATTGAACCAGAAATATTAGAATCGGCGTTAAGGTAACATGAGGTCATTTTATTTATATGGCGCATTTTCAGCAACAAGGCAATTCAAAGTGCTTTACATGAGTTAGAAGGAGACACAACTAAACAATAAACCAAAGGAAAAACCAAGAGAGAAAAAAAAGAAAACAAAAAAGTATAATACCCAGGCCTTTGTGCATAAAGAAGGAATTTAACTTCAGTTTCAGAAGCTCAGAGCAAACAGACATTAAATATAAATATATTAACTTTCAAGGAGATTAAAGACCTCTGAAAGAACACAATGCACATATATTGTGAGCATTTTTTTGGTCGCAATACAGAAACTATTTGTTTCACAGCAGAGTTGCTGCTGTGAAAAGTGCTCATTGCGTTCATCAGAGACGCCCTGCGAGAGTTATCTGTCAGTGGCAGCAAGTTTTTGTGTCGAGATGACGGTAAAAGTCTAAACAGTTTCTGTCCAGGGTGTGTGTGGTCTGCAGAGATGCTAGCTGCCCTTTTGTTGACCCTAGACTTGTACAAGTCCTGGGTGGAGGAAATGTCAGGCCAGATGTTCTTGTCAGCCGACCTAATTATTCATTGCAGTCTGGTCCTGCCCAGTCTGAATAATGACTGTGGAGAAGATGAACAGGACACCTTTGTTGCTACTGGAGTTGCCGTAGGACGTCGTCTCTGCTGGGCCTGCTTACTACAGTGTCGGTGTGAACGTAGTGTAAAAGGTTTGTCGCTCCAACGAATGAAGGAAACGCAGATGTCTCCCCCAATAGCTGGTAGATTGTCAGCGCTGGCTCAATGGCTGAATTATGAATATATTTCATGGAACTGGTGGCATCTGTCGCTGTCATGACCTTTATGACTTATCGCATGACCAAGTTCATTCACATATAATTTTAGTTTAATTTCTTCGCCATTGCAAAAGTGCGTATATATGTCATCTCATCCAGTATCATCTCATCTTGAGCGAGTTCAGACCACAGCAACGTTCCAGCAGGTCCACTTCCTGTCTGTAAGCAGACCGGACACCATCTTGGATCAGACTGACAGTCTTCTGCAAACATTAAGAGTTTCACCGCTGAGGTGCAGTCATTTGCGTGCAGTGATAAGAGCAGTGGGGAGAGAACACAGCCCTGGGGAACACCAGGGGTTACGGTCGACAATGCTCCCCAGCCTCACCTATACGGCTCCAAGCGGAGCAGTGCTTTTCACAGCTCCTTAGGTTGCACAAAGATACATTACTACAACAATTATTAATGGGCCTGAGTGGCTGGAGTCGAAGTGATAGATTATTACCTGGGTACTACAGGAACTTGTAACTAACATGGCCGTCTCTCTTGTGACCAGGCAGGCTCCTCTGGAGCCGCACAGTAAAATTAGCATCAGCTTTATCTGCCAGGCTTGTTGTGTTGGCCCAAACCTATAAATTACTTTATTTATTTATTTATTGTGCTTCTGAGTCAACATACAGTATGCGCAATACCCACTTGCGTCCAAAAATAGAGCAGACAAGAGGAGATATTGGTCGATCATTAGTCACTGTCGTGGCGCCGCGCTGTTGTCGTCCGCACAGAAGAAAGCGCATGAAACACAATCAGATAGGTGCGACAAACAGACCTCAAAGACTTAATCATTTTTGTTGTCGCTCAACAAAGCGTCAATTGATGTGGCTGTTGAGTCTCTGAGCCGTGACGACGGGCCACTTTTCGCCTTCATGGCGGAACTCCTCCAGAATGACGAATAAAACGGGTCACTGTGGAAGCTCCGGTTCGCTCCTAACTCAACAGGAACAGGTTTTCTGCAGCTTACCAGCAAAATTGACTTTCACATTAATTGTTCCAAACTTTCGTTTTCCATCCAATCGATCGGAGATGCAGAAATTACCGGGCTAGAACAACCATTTTCTCACACCATTAAGTATCACCGCGAGAGCCTGTCACACCTGATCTCGTGTGGCCGCGGATTTGCGTGCCGAGAACCGTTTTGGTGACAACGATTCTACCCTTCAAGATGACAGCGTGGGCTTGATATGCAGCACAACGGCTCTCAGAGGTGACTTTCTCCAAATAAAGTGGGTGATATCCTGCCCAATTTAGGCGGAAAACATATTTTTATGAGAAAAGTGAAACATACTCAGTCTGATAAGGTTGGTGGAATAAATGTGGAGTCCCTCAACACTTTGCTGAAACACATTTTGATTCAGTTCCAGCTTTCTGTTAAAACTCATCGTGATTTACGGCAATTCTGAACGATGTTCAGCTTTTGCTAAAGCTGTAGATGGCAGAGAAGTTGCAGGGATTGTTAGGATATAGCATTACAAAGCGGCGACGTGCAAACAGGGGAGACAGATCCTCACCTGTCATCATGGAAACAATCTATTATGATAAAATAATTTATATTGCCATTTTCACCCTGTGGTTTATACTGTAAAGTACCTATTTTTCATTTGGCTTAGTCAGTTCTATTTTTTTTTTTTCTTAAAAATTACTGGATTTTAAACCCATTCAAATGCCCGAAAGCGAAGCTGGTGAGGCAGCAGTGAGCTGAGCCTCACCTGGGTTTGATCAACCTCTCTGACTGGCTGCCATTCAATGGGAGCACACTCCTCCTGGTCACCAATAAAATGGCTAAAAACATTTAATGTATGAACTGATTTTCCATAATTTAGCTCATGTATATAATGTCCAGTGCTTTTTGTTGTGTGTGACGTGTTTCGTGTTCTGAGGAGCGATCAGAACCGGCAGAGAACAGATTGGAGGTGAGGCAGGCAGATTTGGCTAAAATGCAAAGTCAAATTCTTTTAAGTTGTATTTAATACTTATGGCTTTTTGTAACAAATAAAGGTAGCATCATTATTTGACTGCAGTATGATCTGCAATTAAAACACACCCGGCCGTACAGCCGGTGTCTGGACGGTCAGTTTGACAGACACACCGACCGATGCAGTGCTCTCCTGACCACAGGCTACCTGCTATAAATATAAAGCAGAAATGTATGCCGCCACACCGCTCTGCTCCCCTCTTCCTTCTCCTCCTCCTCCTCCTCCACTCACTGTTTTCTCAATTAAAAGCACATTAACACAGCTGTGCATTTATTATCACACTAGTATCTCTGTCAGACCTGCACGACAGAAATCTGCTGCTACAGTCATCAATCACGCAGTGTGATGGGAGATGCTGCTTTGATTCCCTGATGTTGAACTTGCACCATGACGCGTTCAAGCCCAGTAGGATTTTTGAAACTGCAGGGTGGGCGTTGGGCCCTTAGCAAAGACCGACGAGTCGCATGCGGCCAGCAGGGACTCTAAGCAGTGTCATGTTTTATCACAAATTCACAAAAATAGGAGGGGAAACCAGTTTAAGGATGATTAGGTTTCAATGAATGTATTAGTGAATTACATTTTCAATCCGAAAGCTGCATATTTCATTGACTGTAAAACACAAACTTTGAAAAACGTTCCTGATTTACCGAATTTCCTGCAACAAGTACGGCACAATTATTCTATTTAAATAGGCTGCAGCACATGAAACCAAACGTCGCCGTCGTCTTTCGTTCCTCGCTCACGTCGTCTCAGTCTGTACGTCGCCTTGTGCCACCAACAGCAAACAAGGCGGCGGTGCGATGGAGGATCACGTAGAGCCTCTTTGCATAAATTCCTCAATGACAAGCAGCACAATGAAGCTGCCGTCTCCTGGCAACAGCACCGGCCGAGAATCCGGCTGATTTATCAGCGCAACCGGGAGTCAGTCTGCTGAGTGACGCTGCGTTTGTTCAGGCTGATTTAGGTCACATTCAGTCCTCACAGTGCTAATTATTCTTGAGAACTTGGTTGCTTTTTTTCTTAATTGCTTCCCTTCGAACATGTATTGTGGATTTATTAAATGTCGACGCGAGTTACTGACATTGCTAACACTGGTTAGGGTTAGAGTTAGGCTTAAATTAAATTTCACTTTGGTTTTCTTTAGAAAACAGCTTTTTGTGCTGTGTGTACTCTGGTTGTCGTTGTCTGAACATAAAATGTATTTATTGATGTAAAACACCAAACAACAACAACAACGGGGGAGTTTCCTGGAGGGAGAGACGAGCTCGTCCACACACAGCCTTATCAGTTTGAAATAATGAAGTCAAATTGTCATGACAACGGTGAGTCATCTGACTAATTGCTGCACGAGCCTGGTTTTCACACGTCCACCGTCACTGTTTTTGTTTATTAGAATTTCATGATGTGGGACAGGAATAAATAAATAAGTAAATCGCAAACAGAAATCCTGTTTGTCCTTTAAAACTGAATGTGTGCCACTGATATCGGTTTCATTAGCTCGAATCTCAACGGACGGGCCGCCTGGTGTCACCGCTTTCTCATTACGGAGGAAGCGAAGCAGCCAGCCCGTGCGGACGGCCTCTCTCACCCCACCGCTGTCTCTTTCTTTCCCTCCTCCGCAGGTTATCGAGTGCATAACCCAGGGCCGGGTGCTGGAGAGGCCACGGATCTGTCCCAAGGAGGTTTACGACATCATGCTGGGCTGCTGGCAGAGGGAACCGCAGCAGCGACTGAACATTAAGGACATCCAGAAGGTCCTGTTCGCCATGGGAAAAGCCACCCCAGTCTACCTGGATATCCTGGGCTAGCGGCAGCCGCTCCCCCTCACCACCCTCCCTCCCCGAATCCCCCCAACACCCCCCTGCTCCCCGACAGACGGAAAACATCGACAGAGACAAAAAACGAGACAAAGAGACCCCCCCACATGAAAATCCAGGAATAACCAAACCAACCTGATCCACTGTCGAAAAAACACCTGCTTCGTTTGGGAGGGACTTAAGTGCCTGCAACACTTTTGGATATAGTGGATTAAAACATATTAAAAAAAAATTTGAAAAAGGAGAAAAAAAACCCACGCACTTTTACATTTTCTTTACTTGCGTATAAGATGTACATGTTTGAAGAATTTTGTCTTTTTTTTCCCCCTCGGGGGAAGGAGAAAAAAAAAGAAACTGCAAAAATTACACAAACATGGAGGAAGGGAACCGGGCTGGCGATGGGAAAACGGCTACAACTTGACACAGTGGAGAGAATACATCAGAGTTCAAAATCTATTCTGGGTTTGGTTTTATTAATATATATATATAGAAATATTACATATATTTTATATTTATTTCCTTTTCAAGGTCAGTCGAGGTGTTAAAGGGTCCGACATTTTTTGTCGCCAAGGGCTTGGCCCCTGTCCGAAGTGGAGACCAACAAACTGCTGGCAGGGACCAGAGATGAGGAAGCCTTACACGCTCTCTGATTGGCCGGCTCCGAGCCTTCGAAGAGAAACTGTGGAATAACACTGGCTGGAAACGCTGTGCTCTGTTTGAGGACCTGTCCAATCAGACAACTGACAAAGTCTATTTTAATTTAAAAAATAATGTACATATTGTAAAATTCTACGTGTCAGAATTGTGTTAACTTATTTTTTCCCTGATTTTACTTTGGTTCCTTTTCCTGACTGTGATCCGGGTGACTGAAGCATCGAGCTGCGGTCCTTGTTCTCGTCCCGTTTCCGTGGGAGAACGTCTCTCGGGGGACTTTTACCCGCGTGACGACGGCAAATCCAGTTCAAAACGGGGCACCTCCACCCCCCACCCCCTGCTGACGGCGCGTCACGCTGACTGTGGAGAGCGCGGGATGACTCAGAGCCATGGTCCACGCACCGGAGGCGCCGAAGCCTCGCCTTTACGTTCCACTTTGTTTGCTTTTTAAAGCAAGTTAAGTGATCTGCCACGCCACAGACCCCCGAAACACAAACACATGCTCTGTCACGTTCAGGCTTTTTTTTTTTTTTTTTTGGGTGAAACTGCTGAAGAGAAACATTTCTACAAGTCCGACCATATTCATGTTTTGGCACCTTTAAAGGAGTAGTTTGACGTTTTGTGAAATATGGCTATTTGCTTTCTTTAGCTCAGAGTCATCGACGGCAGAACCAGCCTCCGAAGCTGCTTATCGCAAATAATTTGGGATTTCTCACTGCTGTCAGATTTAGATTTTTGATTTTTTTATGTTTTTGAATTGTTTTCTTGTCTTTTCACACACAAAAAAAAAACTCAGTGAAAATATCAAAATGGAATTACATTACATTACTCTTACTTTTGTTTCCTCAACGTCTTTAAAAAATGGTCAAATTTTTCTAAATGTCAGAGCCGTATAGAACAGCAGTCCAGTCAGATTCGCTCATACCCCAAACATGAAAAATGGATATTTACAATCATGACATTTTTATTGAATTTCTAGAGAAATGAAGATGTGTATGTGAGTTTTCTCTGTCTGCATAACAACTTTGCAATCTGTGTTTGTGAATAACCTTGTTGTTTTGTTGTTGTTTTTTTAAATACCTTTTGTCTCAGCGGACGAAATCTCAGAGTCAGTGCCAGCTCGACCAAGCTATGCTAACGCAATGAAATCTGGAATGTTCTAATTTTGAGTTTAGACTGATCCAAAACCAGAGTGTTTTTTTTTTCTTCAGCATTTTAGCAAAAACAAAACTATAGGAACGGTACGGTCAGATCTTCAATTTTGTCTTCAAAACCTTGATAAGTGACAACATCGAGATATTAGAATACCTCCCGAAAGATTTACCGGAAACCAAGGTTTCCTGTAAACCAAGAAACCCAGATTCTATTGATGTTATCAAAACAGCATCATTTTCTTTGCACCATTGAGGTAATTCTGTGTTCTGGTTCCAATGACATCTAAGTGGATTTGTGGACTTTAATGCTGTTCAAGGCTGGTTGGAAAGTAAGCGTCCTGTGTTTAGACTTTGGTGATAAGCTTTTACGTATCTCTGGCTCAAAATCTCACAACTGTACCATTCCTCTCACTTTTCTTAACAAGAAAGCAAATAGGCATAATACGTTGAAACGGAAACTACAGACTTCACTGGTTGATTCCATCCAGGTCTCGTTATGTTACTGTCCAAAAAAAAATAAAGAAACTGAATCATGTTTTTATGATACAGCCATATTTTCCGTCAGCTATTCATGTGTGGTGGCTGTTTTTTTACACCTGCTGTATCTGACAAAGAAGCCTCTTCTGTTACCATTAAATCACAAAGTATCAACCCATTCCAAATCAGCTGATTGTTGTTAATGAAGTTTGGTCATTTGTCTTAAATGAACCCGGTAATATAAAAAGTTTTCTTCTAGAAAGAGGAAGAAACACCCACGAAATCTACAGTGAGGTCAAAACTAGGTCAATTTCGAAGGTTGAGCTGAAAAAGAAACATGCTTCAGTTTCGTTTTCTCACGTCCTGGAAATTTCAATCTGAACGACGAACCTCAGGCGACTGTCCTGTTTCATGTTGTGTCTGAATATACAGCAGTTCTGCGTGGTTCTCTCCACACGCCTCTGTTTTTATCGCCACACGGCGTCCCACAGCTTCTCACAGCGTCGCTGTGTCCGTCTCCGTTCTCCTTTGGAACTATGTAAAGCATTAATGAGCATTCACTTCCTCCACGTGTTTTTTATATGACAAGAGGGATCAAAATCCATCGAGTTACCCAAAGTATTGATTTTTTTTTTTTTTTTTTTGTGTGTATTCTCTTGTGGTAAAGATAAACGCTTAAAGACTTTATGACACAGACCGTGAGCATTTGCAGGGTATTGTAATCCTTTCATGGTGAGTTATATATTGTTTAATATGTTTTTCTTTTTTTTTCTTCTTCTTCTTCTTGGATGAACTAACTGAACACTTTTTGAAGCAAAGTTGGCATATTACCATGTACACATGTTACAGAATATAAAAATGTGGTATAACGACTGCAGTATATAAAATACTGGTATTCCATGATAGATCTTTGTATTAATGTGACTCTCTTAAGAAAATGTCTTCAAACAATCAGACGATCTCCTTTTCCATTTTGTCCTGTCTTATAAAGATATGTGAATTTGAAACGCTCTCGTCCTTCTCTAAATCTCCGAGAGATGAACGTCCTGTCTTCTGTGTGTGTGTTCACATTTTGGCTCCTCCGTCCCACCAGATACACGTTTCGTGTTTTTGCAGCTCTTTAATGGATTTCAGTTCAAATCGCTGATTGTTTGACAAAACAAAATGTGCCGGGTTAGAGGTTCAGTTTGTGTGGGAGTGCATGAACACCGAATGCAGCCGCAGGGGGAGCTAGAATCTTCTCAAAGCCAAAAGTGTTAACTCTCTGAGCCCTTTGCGATTCCAGATGCTTGTGTCTTCCTCCAGGGACGCCTCTTAATTGCCAGCTTTTGTTGGTAACTTGCTCTCAGTTCTTCCAGACCAGCTCACCCACCTATCTGGCAAAACTCCTCCTGCTTGCCAAAAAGTAACAAGCGTTTGCATCGTTCGTCGATCCAAAAAGTAAGAACTCCAGTAACATGCTTCTATAAATGGCCGCGTTCTTTATCAACAAACCCGTTTTACTTTTTAATCAAACCGTAACATGTTTGTTGCGATTCTGCTGCTTTCTTACATGACGCCCGAGGCCAAAGTCTTTCACCTTTTGGAACCAAGTCTCAGAGCGAAACCTTCCTGTACTTTGCTGGTGTGAAAGCTCGCATGCACAGAACACACCACTGCAGGGATCATCTTATGCGAGAACGGACAAATGACAGCAAAATCAATGGCGGACAGCATTGTTCTGTGTTGTAATACTTAACCTGCTGTGTCCGATGAGGAATTGATGTTATTTCAGCACTTTTTTCACGTCAGATGGATTTCTAACATTTACTATGAGGTGGAAGCTAAGGGAATTCACATTTGACAACTTGCAAAAACAACGTCGTACGAGACAGCTGCAGCTGATTCAAGGCGTTTCTCTGTTGCCCTCAAAACAGGGAACTTTCCCCAATCAACATCCAAAAATACTGTCAAGTTTCCAGGCAACTGTCTTGTGTAAATGTAGCCTACATCTACAACAGGATGAACATGTACCTCTTCAGGTATCAAAAGATTTAATCTGCAAGAAACTGGTTCACCTATTAATGGGATTTAGGTGTCTGGTCAGATCCAGACTCTCCCTCTATCTTTTACCCTCATGATCAAATCACAGACAAAAGGAAGATGACAGATGGTCTCCTAAGGCCATAAAGTGTAACGTAATGAGCAGAGCTGCACCATTACTGAACCATCTCAAAATGGAGGTGATTTATTGATTCATCAGACAGCATCACCCACATTTGTTAAATTTATTGAGGTTGGATAATGAGTCCACATGTTATACTGTGCAGTATCTGAATAGGGAATAATGTGCTGATGTTAGGTTGTTCTGTAGAGCAATGTTCAGTGGCTGGAACCTTCAGGTTGCACCTTCACGCTCTTTGGGTTCTGGATCAGGCTGGAGTCTGCATGGCCAACATTTCCTGATGGATGTATGGTACGTCTCCCTGGACTGGTGTGTGATGGGATCAAAATCTATGAAGTCCTACGAATCGACTCTTTGGAAGCAGCCACTATGTCTGGTGGGCTTCACTTCACGTTTTGACTAGCAGACATTCCAGCAACTACCTGCAGTACATTACTTCTGGCTATCTTTTTTTTGTCAAAGCACTTCTTTGTCTTGCACGTTTTTGTGTGTTGGGCTTTTCACTGTGGAGACTCGGCACACATCTTCATCTGACGATGCCGCTGTCAATAGATTCTCAACTGAATGAATAACTTGGGAGTTTCCTGCCGATGGCCACATTATCTGAGCGATTATCCCTTCCGCCTTCTGACACGATGCTCCATCAATCCAGATAAACGTCGTCCATCACCAGAATGACCATGTTTTGAGGCACCGGCAAGATGCAAAACCACACATCATTGTCTCAAGGCGCTTCGGTGTGACACAAGAAGACCCGCGGCTGCATTCACCTCTTCTTCTCCAGTGGTTTATCCCAAGCAGTCTGTTTAGACTGAGAAAATCTCTTTACATCAGTACTCTTAACGTCCAATCCTGGTACTTTCTGAATAAAAAGTCAGCATGTCTTTGACATTTTTCTTTGAAATAGAGGTGGTTTCTTCACTCCCCCTTCTTGACCGTAGGGCGAAACCCTAAGATGTCAGTCACACCTTCCCACTGGCAAGCTCTGTACGAAGCCTGCGACTTACTGCCTGTTTCTTGGGCGCACTGAAGCTGTTTTTATAGTAATTGAACCTCTATTGTAGGTAAATAGTTGATTTAAGTGCAGTCTTACCAGCTGCGGTCTGTGTGTTTGTTTTTTCTCTGTACCTAACTCCACAGGTCGGCTGCTGTGCATTTCGTGTTTCTCTGGCAGAATCAGCTATTTAAAACCATTTTGTCGCTCGTCTTTATTGTCTTTGGTATCAGTGTTTTGAATGCTCCATCTACTTTTACAACAAAACAACAACTTTAAGTTAATCATCACTGGGATGAGCTAATGTGACTTGACTTGATTTGCAAGATTTACGTTTTTTAAATGAAATGCTTGAAATACTTTACCGACTTGCAGCGGGTCCAATCAATTTTCACATGAACAGCAGCCACACACACACCCACACACACACTGTTATTCTCCTGTAAAGAAGGCGAGGCGCAAACAGAAACACTCACGTTTTTCTGGCTGCTGCACTCCTCAAGCCTTCGCTGAGGGACGTCGGTGTTAAGCGGCAGCTACATTATCGCAGCCGATGTTTCAGCCGCCCCGACAAACAAGAAAATGGAGACGCAGCCCGCCGCCGAGGGACTTGGGGTCAGTAAGCAGCGTGTTGCGTGATGGTCGTTTTGTAATTGTTTATTGATTTACAATTGCAAAGTGTTTTTGCGTGCTTAGGTTTCACTGTTTGCCTGCGAGTTGGTGTGTTTGTGCGAGTATGCGTGCTCACGTTACAGCAGACTGGAGCGTGTCGAATATCCCTGTTCAGCCTGTGGTGCCCAGCTTGAGGGAAACCACCTTATTGACCCAGATTTAGGGCAATTTTACCTTCTGGAGAGTAGGTTCAGAGATTAAAGTGAAGTGCCTTTTGACACAGAATGAGTCTAAAACATCACAGAATCAGTCAAGGTGTTGCATCACAGCTCATTCGTGGCTTAAGAGCTGCTTTGTTTGGCTGCTGTGATGTAATTTACCACCTGTAAAAAAATGGAAAGGTTTGGTTATGAAGTAAAGCTGTGTGAAATGATCAAACGTTTTTTCGTCGAAAGTGACTCCATTAGAAGGAAAATGTCCATGTAAGTTGGAAACGTGCTGTTAGTGGATTTCAGTTGTCAACACTTAAACATTTGTACATTTGTTCTCATTTGAACAGGAAGGTCTGCTAACCTGATCGTAACATATGAGCACTAGCTCAGCTAAACCTCAATGGATTTGATTTGATTTTTTTACAAAAATATTCACAATGAAAGCATTATGACTCTTCAATCTCATATATTCCACACACACACACACACACACAAGAACCTGAACAATGAAGTAAGTGGAGCAAACATTGTGCCCTCTCCACTTTTAAACCCATAAACATCTCATCTCTTCCTTCAGCCTGACATTTCTTCAATGCTTATGAAATATAGATATATAATTAATCTTTTGTTTCTAAAACTTCTCCACATTTCAGTTGGCCTGTGGAGAATCTATCTTTTGGTGAGCTCAAAGTATATCTGGCGAACACTTAATATCATCACCTTAATCTTTATGTAACGCTTTCTTTTGATGCGCAGATCTGACTGCAAGGTATAGTGTTAACCAGTTTGTAGATCAGAAGTAGGTACGACATGGAGTCATGATTGGGTGAATAATTAATACAATTGATGCCAAAAAAAGGTTTGTTAATACTGCTATTTATTGCAGTGGCAATAATAATAATAGTAATAATAATAATAATAATAATAATGATAATGATAATACCAAAACACAAAAATAAATAAATAAAGTTCTCAAAAACAGGAAAATAGAAAACAAACAAAACACTTGTCAGTGACACTTCAAAACCTAATAGAGTCCACAAGAGGTCCAAAAATGAAGGGAGAATAGTTATTTTCCTTTTTTTTTGATACTCCTTAGAGTCTGTCCAGTTCCTATATGGAAAGTGTAGTTCTGTTTCCTACCACCAGATGGTGGGTGGGTAGCTCGCCATCTTCCGTCATCCAATGTATCCGTGCAGGAGTCCGGAAGAAAAAAAAACCTGACCTAAAAGGCCAGCAAACACACATTAAGTTCATATATAAATTTTACATTTATATAAAACAAATACATACTTGCTATGTTTCGACAATTTCATTATAATAAGGAAAAAATCCTTTTAAAAAGTGCACTTCATAATTCAAGTTCAAAGTTTCTTAATTGACATAATTAGCAGTCATTGCAAACAACTAATATTGAATCAAAATCAATCAATTTAAAAATGTGATTGATCAAAGTAGCTACAACAAATCATGTTGGATATGAGACTTCATTGCTGCACCAGCATAGAAACAACACCAACAAAGAAATCATGAAAAATAATCAAATCTAAAGTTAAAAGGAAACCTTTAAGTATTAAAGGGGTAGTCTTTAATTCGGCTGAACAGTGTGACTTGTCATTAAGTAAATAATTCATAAATAGACTAAATGATGTGGCCCCTGATTGTCGAGTTGGTAGCTAATGCTAATTGGCGGAGCGTAGCAAAAGTAACGGCCTACTGTAAATGACTATTATTTACT
The DNA here is from genome assembly GCF_027474105.1 of Poeciliopsis prolifica. Classification (NCBI taxonomy): domain Eukaryota; kingdom Metazoa; phylum Chordata; class Actinopteri; order Cyprinodontiformes; family Poeciliidae; genus Poeciliopsis; species Poeciliopsis prolifica. The sequence goes on from NW_026562396.1 coordinate 8,697,492, forward strand.
CACCGTCGAGTAACGGATTGTCTGAGGAGGTGGATGCAATGGTAACTTGTTCAATTCAGGAAGGTGTTCCAGCTGTTAATGGGGCGAATATTGCAATGGGAGGGAATGTTAGCGGCGCTATTATTGCAAATACAATATGTCAAGTCAATCGTATTTAACAACTCACCAGAAATCTTCAAGTTGAGTTTAGATTAAATGAGTGATGAGTCGATTTATAACTTCAAGTTGTTTTATCAACAACGGACGCGACAACCAACAGTGAGCAGCAGCCAACCCGGAAACACACATGACAATGAACTTAAAGGGATGGGCTTAAAGGGAAGGTGATTGGGTCATGTCGGTCACATGGGTTACAGGTTCCCCCCCTGATCTCATGCACGTCCCCGTACATGGACCGGGTTGCGTTTGAATGACAACAGGAACAGTCATGGGTTCATCCTCCTCAGTCCCTTCAAGAGCATGCGTAAATGCAGTGGTCAGCCCATGAAACAAACTGGATGCTCTTCAACAGTGGGTGACCCAGTTGAGAGTACTGTAGACGTTCTGGTGGTCTTCTTGCTCGGACTGACCTCCGCAAAGATGGTTCTGATTCGGGGCTTGATGGTTCTGTTTCAGGGGTTGATGGTTCTGTTTCAGGGCTTGATGGTTCTGTTTCAGGGCTTGATGGTTCTGGGTGAACATTTAAGTCCACTTCTAGTTCAATATTGTTAGTGGAAGGCTCTGGAGTGACTGGCTCAGAGCAGGACTTCCCTGAGCTGCAGGGCCTCCTGCAGCATCTCTTGCAGATCATCAGATCTTGAACTGATGGATATCACCTCTCTGTCCAAAGTTGAAATTCCTTTTGCTCCTCTGTAACCACTAGAAGTTCCTGTTCTAAATCCTCTTCTGCAGCAGAGGATGGGGCTGATCAGGAACTTCAGGTAGATCTGCAGGTGGAACAGATTTCTGGACAGGTGGCAATGGTAAATTAACAGCAGTGATGAATTTCACAGGCTCGAAGGAAAAGGGATCATATGAAGGTGAGATCATCTCATCCTCAAATGTTTCTTCATTGTCAGGATCAGGTAAGTTCACAGGCAGATGTTTTTTCTTCTTCACAGGTAAGTTTTTTTCAGAGCTCTGCTCAGGTAAGTAATTACAGGCAACAAAAGATCACGATGGAGTGTTCTGAGAGGTTTATCCTGGTTCTCTGGTTTTACAGTGTAAACAGGGAGATTGCCAGCCCTCTCCACCACTACATACATATCAGGTTCCCATTTGTCAGCCAATTTCTGCTTTCCTCTCAGTCGGACGTTCCTAACAAGGACCCTGTCTCCCACGGCAAGTTCAGAAACAGTGACATGCCGATCGAAGGAGGTTTTGTTGCGGGACATCACTTTCTCCGAGTTCTTCACAGCCAACTGATAACTGTCTTGTAGACGTGCTTTCAATCCTTGGACATATTGCAGGTGAGAGGTGGAGGTATCCTCTTCCAGCGGTAACCCAAAAGCCACATCTATGGGAAGACGAGGTTGACGACCAAACATTAGTTCGTATGGCGAAAACCCTGTGACATCATTCTTAGTGCAATTATATGCATGCACAAGTGGTTTTACAAAATCTTTCCATCGTGATTTATTCTGCTCACTTAATGTCCCCAGCATGTTAAGTAGAGTACGATTGAATCTTTCCACAGGGTTACCTCTCGGGTGATAGGGAGTTGTCCTTCCTTTATGGATGCCAGCAATATCACAAGTTCTTTGATGGTACGGGACTCAAAATCCGGTCCTTGGTCACTATGTAGTCTCTCTGGAATGCCATAGTGGACAAAGAAATTTTCCCACAAGCATTTAGCAACAGTTCGAGCTTTCTGATTTGGTGTTGGAACAGCGACAGCATATTTTGTGAATGATCTGTAATCACAAGGATATCTTTCACTCTTCGGTCTGGCTCCAAAGACAAGAAGTCCATGCACACTAACTCTAGAGGTCTTGAAGTCTTGATGTTAACGAGAGGTGCAGCCCGTTCTGGTAAGGTTTTCCTTTTTACACATCGTTCACAGGTCTTGATTTTATTATAAATGTCAGTAGACATTCGTGGCCAGAAAAACCGAGAACGAATTAGGTCTAAGGTCCTCTCGATCCCAGGTGGCCCATACGATCATGAAGCTGAAACATCACCATATGCCGACACTCTTCTGGTAACACTAACTGATATGTTACACTGTTTCCCACTTGCCGTCTCCTGAGAAGAAGGTTGTTACGGAGCTCCATTTTATTTACTTCTCTCAACAGGAGTGGCAGATCTGGAAGTACATCTCTCAGTGCTGGCGGTGGAGATTCCCCTCTCTCAAGCTGAGCAATCACATGTTGGATGGTGGAATCAGCTCGTTGTTTGGCAGCAAGATCAGCAGTGGAGAACCGAGGGAGAACAGAGGTGGCAAATTGGGTGTCGTCTGTGTAGCTGTCAGGTAACTTTCCACATGAGCAGACAAAGAGAGAACAAGGGCATGGTCATTGTTTGAGCTGAACACCAGTTGGCGGTCACAGATGGCTTCAACCATTTGTTGGTCAACTGAGGTGCAACCTGGTTCCTCGAGATGATGTTGAACAAACTTTAACACTCTCTCCCTTTCTTTACAAGACTTAAAAATCATCAGGCATTTCAGAATGTGGTCGTCGGGACAGCCCATCAGCATCAGCATTCAGTTTTCCTGCCCTGTAGACAATCTTAAAGGTAAATGTGGACAGAGCAGAGAGCCATCTATAACTTGTAGCATCAAGCTTAGCTGATGTCAACAGATAGGTCAACGGGTTGCTGTCTGTGACCACAGTGAATTGTGTGCCATAAAGGTAGTCATTAAACTTCTCAGTCACTGCCCATTTAAGTGCCAGGAATTCTAATTTATGGGCTGGGTAGTTTGATTCACTTTTAGACAGACCTCTGCTTGCATAGGCTACAACTCGATTTTTTCCATCATTTTCTTGATATAGCACTGCTCCAAGGCCTGCTGAACTGGCATCAGTATGAAGAATGTATGGCTTGCTCGGATCTGCAAATACCAATACAGGAGCAGTAGTGAGTTTTTCAATAATGGTTTTAAATGCATGCTGACAGGATTCAGTCCAACGTTCAGCAAAACCTCTTTTGGGTTAAAATAATTCTGGGGTTTCAACATAGGTTTTAGTTTCTTTCGGCTAGGTGATAGCCAGCGGTAAGGTCATGTAGTGGCTTGACGATTGTAGAATAATCTTTCACAAATCGCCGATATACCCTGCAAATCCCAGGAACGATCTTAATTCCTTCAAGTTTTTTTGGCACCGGCCAAGATGCAAGAGTGGAAATTTTATCAGGATCCGTCTCCACACCATCCTTGGACACAACATGGCCAAGATACTTCACTGAAGTTTGGAAGAAGACACATTTTTCAATGGACAGTTTTAGTCCAAAGTCCTTTAATTTGTTTAGGACTTTCATTAATCTTTCTTCGTGTTCTTCAAGAGTTGGTGCGAAGATGATCAAATCGTCAATAAAAACCAGGACTTCTTTCAGATTGAGCTCACCCATACATTTTTCCATAAGTCGTTGAAAAGTGCTTGGAGCATTGGTTACTCCTGTGGCATGCGATTAAATTCCCAGAAGCCTAAAGGACAAACAAGGCTGTTTTGTTCTTATCAGCTTCTTCCATTTCTATCTGGTAATATCCAGATTTTAGGTCCAGCACAGAGAACCATTTAGAGCCTGCCAGTGCAGTGAATGCATCTTCTAGCTTCGGAAGGGCATAAGCATCTTTAATGGTTTGCATATTGAGTTTCCGATAATCAATACAGAGGCGTACAGAGCCATTCTTCTTGCGAACCACCACAATGGGTGAGGCAAATGGAGACTCTGATTCACGGATTATTTCCAGACTCAGCAATTCTTGCAGATGTTTTCTCACAGCATCCACATCCTGTGGATGTATAGGACGTGGTCTTTGTTTAAACGGTGTAGGGTCAGACAATTAATTTGATGTTTCACACCTTGTCTGTTCGACCAAAATCAAGGTCGTGTTTGGCAAAAACCTCTGGTATATTGTTGAGCTTTGAAATAATCCGACTTTTTCTCCAAATTGTGATGTTAGAGGTGATTCTCCAAAATTGTATTGAAGCTGAGTTGTTAATGGCTCTGCAGACTTATGGATTTTAACATTGTGCTCTTTTGAAATAACAGACTGGAACGCAGCAATCTCTGCAATCGCTGCTCTTGCGGGGATGATGACTGGATGGTCTGACTCATTAGTTACCACAACTGGCAGGTGACAAGGCCGATGTTGAGGTATGTTAATGAGACAGGTATTAACCATAAGTCCCCCAGGCAGACAGGAAGAGGCTGGGTATTCGACAACAACCACCTTCTCTTCCTTCAATGACTGTGTGGTCAAACATCCCTCAAGGACAACAGTTTGGCCAGATAATATCATTTGTGGTTGGTCAGGCTGCAGAGTTAGGACAACTGGATGTTCAGATGCAGTTTGAGTATGCCTGTGCTGCAGGATCTTCAGGACAGTTTGATACCCAAAGGCAGTGGGTTTAAAAGTAGTACCCTGGCTCTCAAGGTGCTTCTTGTAAGCAATGTCAAGGGTATTTGTGCCTACTAGTAGAAGTGGATGTGTGGTTTTGGTATCTGGGACCACCAGAGCTAAGGTGTCCACTTCAATTGGTGAACCAAGAAATTCAGGTGGAAAAGTCAAATTTAATTCAATGTACCCTAGGTATGGTACATTTTGGCCATTAGCACCCTCCACTTCCAACAGATTGTTCAGAGGCATAATTTCATGGTCAAAAAGGTGCGCATTATAGAATGAATGGGGTACTGTAGTGACTTGCGACCCACTGTCAAGAAGACAGCTGAAGGGGGTTCCTTTTATTTGAATCTGGCCCATGCTCTTCATACCAATGAGACCCTTGGGTAATACACAGGACAATTCAGAATGGGATTCGGGACAGCTGATGGTAGCAGCTCCTGAGTGTCCCTCAGCAGGAACTGCATTTAGTTTAACTGCTGGCTCGATTTCTTTTCATCCCATGCTTGTTGTTTCTGACGAAGCTGTTTCTTCTTTTGTTCCACAAGGCTTGGATTCGCTTTGTTATTGCAATGGGAAGAAATATGGCCATCTTCACCACAGTTAAAGCAATATCCTGCCTTTGGTCTTCCAGCGGTCTGAAGTGAACTATAATTGGTACTTGGCTTAAACTTGGTCTGCTGTACCTCTGATTTTTTACTAACAGGTGTCTTTCTGGACATGAGGGAAGACATCTGCCTTTGGAGTTGTTGAATCTGCTTTTTTAATTCTTTCAGCTCTTTATTAGCTGTCTCATGACCACAAGAGCAAGTACTCTGAGACTGAATGGTCACTTTTTGTTTAGATGACTGGATATGCTTTCTCATTAGAGATTCTTTAGCAATTTGTCTGTCCTCTTCTGTCCGGAGTGACAACAGGAGTTCAGAAAATGGTGGGGATTGCTTTTCTTCTCCTCAAGCTGCAACTTAGAGATGACTGAATTGTCCCAGCATCCACGACAGAACTGCTTAAGTAAATATATGTCCTTGTCTCCTGGTAATATTCCTCCTCTTTTTATTACAGTGCTGAGAGTAAGCTGTAATCGCTGGAGGTAAGAGGATGGCCGCTCTCCAGGATTCTGAAAAATGTTCAGAAACTGAGCAAAAAGCTCCTCTCCATCCTGTACTGTCTGAAAAGCTGAATCAAGGACTTCAAGAAGAGTGGAAGGTGATGCACCAGGGCTCAAACATTTAATCAAATCAGCAGCTGGTGATAACAAACTTTCAACAATTCGCCGATTAATATGCAATCTGGAAAGGCTGGGATCAGCAAGCAGCAATTCAATCTGGGATCGCCATGAGTCATAATCCGCTTCATTGCTTGGTTTAGGAATTTTTCCTGAAAATGAGCGTAGTCTAAGTGAAGATGTGGAAAAGTCGCTATTTTTTACAACATGCTCCACCACCACTTTTTGAACATTCTGCGGAATAAGGTCATTCCCCGATAAAGAAACCCTCTGGGTTGGTGGTGTAATGGGGCGGCTAAATCCAGGTGGCGCCCCCTGCCAATTAGTGGACGAATGGGGTGGAGGGGCTGAAAACGCTTGAGGCACAGTTCGCAGCGTCTGCTGACTCTGCACAGGCTGGGCTAAGTTGAGGATTTCATCTTCCTCATCTTTCTCCTTTCCATCACCACCATCATCATCATCCTCATCTCCATCATCGCCTCCTGCATTCTCCAAATGTGTGCTTATTTGATCCATCACACCTTTAAGAACCTCCTCAAATCGTTTTCCGCTTCGTTTAGCTATGTTCTTCAGCTCATCAATGTAGTCCATGGAAGGGTTGCTGCTACTCACTGAGGCTTCATACTCTGAAGCAAGAGAAGTAACACGAAATGTCACATCTAAGCCACTTCGGGAAGGATAATTATATGGGAAAAGGGGTTGTAAGGCATTTAAAGTAGAATCTTCTTCAAACTCGACAATCAGGTTTTTATAAAATGCACTTTGTGGATCACTAACATGAAAAACATCTTTTACTACACCATAACATTCTAAACGTTCAATGATTTCTTTTTCGTCATCACAGCTCTGAGTGCCAGTAACTAACACAGATCGTTGGATGTTTAAACCCAACTGAGTAACAACATCCATTGTTTCTTTTTGTTAATGATAACACATCCAAAATCAAAGCACTGTGAAATTGTTCAATTATTCACCCATTACAAGACTCCTGGCTGGCTCGCCACATGTAACGCTTTCTTTTGATGCGCAGATCTGACTGCAAGGTATAGTGTTAACCAGTTTGTAGATCAGAAGTAGGTACGACATGGAGTCATGATTGGGTGAATAATTAATACAATTGATGCCAAAAAAAGGTTTGTTAATACTGCTATTTATTGCAGTGGCAATAATAATAATAATAATAATAATAATAATAATGATAATGATAATACCAAAACAACAAAAATAAATAAATAAAGTTCTAAAAAAACAGGAAAATAGAAAACAAACAAAACACTTGTCAGTGACACTTCAAAACCTAATAGAGTCCACAAGAGGTCCAAAAATGAAGGGAGAATAGTTATTTTCCCTTTTTTTTTGATACTCCTTAGAGTCTGTCCAGTTCCTATATGGAAAGTGTAGTTCTGTTTCCTACCACCAGATGGTGGGTGGGTAGCTCGCCATCTTCCGTCATCCAATGTATCCGTGCAGGAGTCCGGAAGAAAAAAAAACCTGACCTAAAAGGCCAGCAAACACACATTAAGTTCATATATAAATTTTACATTTATATAAAACAAATACATACTTGCTATGTTTCGACAATTTCATTATAATAAGGAAAAAATCCTTTTAAAAAGTGCACTTCATAATTCAAGTTCAAAGTTTCTTAATTGACATAATTAGCAGTCATTGCAAACAACTAATATTGAATCAAAATCAATCAATTTAAAAATGTGATTGATCAAAGTAGCTACAACAAATCATGTTGGATATGAGACTTCATTGCTGCACCAGCATAGAAAACAACACCAACAAAGAAATCATGAAAAATAATCAAATCTAAAGTTAAAAGGGAAACCTTTAAGTATTAAAGGGGTAGTCTTTAATTCGGCTGAAACAGTGTGACTTGTCATTAAGTAAATAATTCATAAATAGACTAAATGATGTGGCCCCTGATTGTCGAGTTGGTAGCTAATGCTAATTGGCGGAGCGTAGCAAAAGTAACGACCTACTGTAAATGACTGTTATTTACTCACCGTCGAGTAACGGATTGTCTGAGGAGGTGGATGCAATGGTAACTTGTTCAGTTCAGGAAGGTGTTCCAGCTGTTAATGGGCGAATATTGCAATGGGAGGGAATGTTAGCGGCGCTATTATTGCAAATACAATATGTCAAGTCAGATCGTATTTAACAACTCACCAGAAATCTTCAAAGTTGAGTTTAGATTAAATGAGTGATGAGTCGATTTATAACTTCAAGTTGTTTTATCAACAACGGACGCGACAACCAACAGTGAGCAGCAGCCAACCCGGAAACACACATGACAATGAACTTAAAGGGATGGGCTTAAAGGGAAGGTGATTGGGTCATGTCGGTCACATGGGTTACATTTAGTTTCCTCCACAGATCAAATCAAGTCAGGAAAAGTAAAGTAAGGCCTTGAGGAATTTAGCTGGAGAAATATCACCTCTCTTGGACAGGATGATAAACCTCCAACCAAAATATTTTTAAAAGGTCATTGATTAGCTGATGTAAACTGATGATCTGTCAGAACAGCGGTGTGGTTTGGCTTTTTTCTTTTTTAAAGAAACTGAAATACAGAATTACACAGCACATTTATGTAAGGTTGTCCAAGTCAAGCGGGCATATGCTGACTTGCTTTCTTTGCCATTGCTACTTTTTGTCAAATAAAACTTTTTACTGGCCTGTGAAATGCGATTCCCCTGGACCTTTTCATCTGGTTGTCAGGGTGTTGACTGTTAGTAGCAAAGCACTCCGACCCTTTCTGTTATATGCATCATGTGCATGAAAGATGTAGCATGTAAGATGTAGCATGTCGTGTCGACCAGTGAGTTAAAACCAACAGCGATCATCGTCTGTGTCTATGAGCCCCTCAGTGCAGGGGCCTGGAATCACTTCATAAAATCTTTGAAAAAGGTGGTTAAGCAAAATATTGATTTAAGGGAGTACACCCTATGAAACCAGGTCAATGGAGCTTTTCTTTAATATTTTTCTACAAAAAAATCCATATAAATTCCACAGGCAGTATGTCACGTTAAAGGAGAAAACAAGTTTGAAAAGTCTTATTGGTAATATTTTCTTTTTCCAGTGGCGTGTGTAAATGTTTGGGAGCCGCTGTACGACACAAAGACTTCCCTACAGACTGAATATAGACGCTCATGGAGCCTCCACCCCCATCTCTGCTGTCCTACATTCAGGTTGGACGAAATATCATCGTGTTTACGCCACATACTGCTTACCTTTAATGGAAGCGAAAGTAGTTCTGAGAGCGTCGGCCTCAGCCTGTGAGCAAACAGACCTGATATATTAAAAACTGTCTGGAGGTTGACCTGGATAGTAGCAATGCAGTCGACAACTCTGTGAAAGAATATCAGAGCGTGTCGGTGGCAAAAAACACGCAGCGTCCCTTTGATGTGGGGAAATGGGCCCGTGAACGTCTCTACATCCTGTTGCGTTGCTGCCGCTTTGACCGCGTCCAGAGTGTTCCGCCCTCATTAATAGAAATCTCAGAAAGGAGGATAAATGGCTTCGCTCCCATCTCCTTCACCCACGGCCATTGATTCACATCAACACGCCCAAACACAATGCGTAATGTTTCGACATCCAGTGTGGTTCCCGCGCTCTGAGGGCCTCGCTAAATTCCCAGAGATAAAAGCGAAAGAGACTCTTCAGCCATTTTTGCTTCTTCTTTTTCTAGAGACATGCTTTGAAGGAGATAAAATCACGATGTGCGCGGCAGGCGCCCCAGTTCCATGTGCCCCTCTGTGATGTGTGATAGAATAAGGTCAGCAAGTGTGATGAAAATCATCGCAACATGGCCGCATGGGGCGGTCGCCGTCAGCCGGACCGTACACACCGGCTGGTCACCGCGCGTTGCGTACGACACATAGGTGTCCAGCTGAAGGTGTGTTTAAGGTGAACATGTTTCGAGGCAGATTGCTTCCCTCCCTGTCCTCCCTCGCCAGTATTGCTTGTCAGCGTCAGGCGCCTGGGCGCCGCCTTGGCAATTTGCGCAACAATCCGAGCCCCGGTCTCATCTGTATCTTTTTAAGAACACAAAATGACTACAAGGAAATTATTTTCCATCCTTGCCGGGGGATGGCCTGTCTTGTTGCGTTAGTGAATTCGGCTGCGTCAGCTCGCCTCAGATAAGCAGGTATTGGACTTCATTGATAACCGTGGCAGCTGCGCGGGGAACTCACAAGCACAGGAAATGGGAGATGAAGGTTCTTCGGATCGGCCCTCTCTGTTCTGCAAATATGAGAAGGCGAGCTCATTTGCGAGGAGGCAGGCTGCGCAAATAGAAAGAAAAGCTGCACTCCTACTCATCACACACACACACCCACACTGGCTGTTTTATTGGGTACACCCGCTCAACTGCTTCACGGCACATATAGCACATCAGCCAATCGCTTAGCAGCAATTCAATACTTTGGGTAACGAGAAAGGGTGAAGACATATCAGAAGAACTCAAGCTGATTTGATCTGATTAGTTCAGAAACTGCTGATCTGCTCTGGGGTTTTTTTTTATGAGCAAACATCTTTCTTGTTTACGGTTGTCAAAAATAAAAACTAGCAATATGTAGCTAGCTGGGGGTGTAAAACAGAGGTAAAGGGTTGATTGGTTCGAGATGGAAGAACGGCAACAGTTCTTCAAACAACCAACGTTTGCAACAAGACGTGTGGAAAACCATCAAGCCTTGAAGAAAATGTGAGAAAAGTAAAGTCCTCCGGACGTCCTCAGCCACAGATCCAGAATCCTCTGGAGTGACCCCATGTTCTCCTGGGTCCCTGCTCCACTTTTCCACTCCACAGAACGTCAAGCAACAGTAGAGACAGTAGTGCATCAAAAAACTTTTCTGAGCCTTAATATTTAGACAATATGAAGAGTATAGCTTGGTTGCTTCTGAATTAATTTGGTTACACAGTAATTATTAAAACTGTACCTTGCCTTGTGATATTCAGATTCAGACAGCATAACGCACCAGTTACAAAACTCAAATGGTCCGACTGGTTTCCTGAAACAGGTCCAACAGACTCTTCTGTCTTTCAAACCGAGTGAGCGGTATCGGGAACGTGGGAGGGACGTTGTTACGGTTGCCCAGTTGACACATCGGCAGTATTTGTGTGATGACATCATCACTGAATCTGTTAACCAAAAATAAAGGCGGTTATGAAGGTTAAAAAAAAAAAAAGGAGCCAAGCTGGTACTAGCGAGACAAGCTCAATAAAGTGTCTGAGTGTACATTATGATGGATTTTTGTTTCATCACCTGCAGATGCTCAAACAAAAGCACCGACCTTGACTAAAAAAAAAAAAAGAAAGAAATGGACGCTTCTGTTTCACCCAAAAAAAAAAAAAAAAACAGCTTTATGATAAGCTGGGAAATCCCAATCTTCTGCTGTGCCTCAAAGCGATCTCCAGCACTATCTCGACGTAAACAGCATTTGTGTTCAGCTCCTGAACCTGGGCCTGCATTCTCAACACCCAGGCAGAATGCCTTTGACTAATCCCCCCGGCTTTCTTATCAAGTGTGATTGAATACTGCCCTCAGTCCCCGGAAGACAGACTGCTCCTTATCTCCTTTATTTTCCGCTTCTGCGTCTTTCACTTCGCTCCACAAGAAGGTGTTTGTGGGAAAGCGGAGACCTGTTAACTGTTTAGCCCCCACCAGTATGCACATCCTTTTCCCAGTGGGTGTGCGTTTTTCCTTTTTTTGCTGTTGTTGTTGTCGTTCTTTTTTTGTTTTTTTCTTTTAAACATGAAAGGCTCCGAAACAAAACAGAGAGTTTCCACTCCGTTTGCCGTGCAGCCAGTCGGTGCTCAGTGGCCCAGATAAGGAGCGCGATATCGACGATGACAGCAATAAAGATGTATTTTCCCCACAAGCCGGCCCTTTCTAATTTGGATGATCTGCGGCAAAAATAAATGAATTTTGACAAAATGAAAAAGGAAGTGCCGCGTTGGGAAGGATTACGCAAGCGAGGAGCCGGGGGTTAAGTGGCTCCTCCGAGAGGGACGGGAGACGATTACCTATGAAATGAGATTTCATGGCTGCAGGTGTGTCCAGAAAAAAAAAAAAAAAAAAACAGTGATTGGTCAAAGTTAATGTTTGGGGTCAAGTAGATAATAATTATCCAGGAGCCTCAGGCGGTTTTTGTGTCCCTTGGTGAGCTTTGTTAGTGCATTAGAGGACAGTGTAGCCAAATGAAACTGCAGGGGATTTATTGGAAACTTCAGTCACCGTTGAATGGCACAGTGGTGACTCCTAGTGCAAACCTCACACGCTCTGTAGGAAATTGCCCAAATTGGATTCACGAAAATAAATTTGCCATTTTCGAAAAAATGGAAGTTTTTCGGTGACGTTTTTTTGCACTGGGATGAGTTGGTTTTTCAGCTGCACTGAATTTAGCGTCTTTCGCAAAGCTGCAATGAAAATACCTTTTTTCCCCACGTCACACAATCGTGATCGACACCCGGATGTGGCGACAGGAGTTCCGGTTGCCATGTTGGGCCGACGCCCGCTCTGTGGATCGGATCCGCTGCGGTGCTTCTTGCCACATGGGCCGTCGGCAGGAGAAGACTCCATGCGTGGCCTGCAGGATGTTCATGACGCCGGCGCTGATTTCGTGTTGATTTCTCCTTGTCCCTGGCTGCCTGGGAAAATTCGATTTTCAGCAGAACCAACGAATTTAGACTTGAACTTAACAGCTCCAGAACTAACCAGCATGTAACAGGCAAAGCAAATCAATACATTAACCTTGAACAAAGGGCGATACAAGAAAACTGCTCTGCCACCATGGAAGGATCCTGACATCAGGATCTTTGAGTTCTCACTGCATTTTCTGTAATATCATCAGTGTCCTCTGCACAGTTCTACTGCAGGTCAGCTCTGAAATGATTAATCGATCATTGAAATATTTGTCAACTGATTTAATAATTAAGTGTGAGTAGACTGAAAAAGGGCCATTTGGTGATTTAAAAAAACAAACATATTCAGAACAATAATTAAGCCAAAACTATACAAAAAAAAAATCGGAACATTTTGCATTTAAAATTAAAATCACTCTTGTCTAAAAATGTTTTATCTTCAAATTCACTAAAGAAGGGCATTTTAGCCAATAAAAGGTTTATTTTATGATCTAAGAAAAGAATGGAATTATTTGTTTATTTCCATCTCACATATTTTAATGTTCTTCTGATATTGTATGAAAAAAGCAATTAAATTTTAAAAATCTGTATAATGTGCCAGTTTTTATCCAATTAATTGTCAGATTGATCAACAGATCAATGATTAAGTGATTTAGTTGTAGCTCTACTCCACTTATTATAGTGATTTCTGAAGTTCACATTAAACGTTTTTCAACTAAAGCCACGTTGTTTCATTATTGTTTTATTCCAGTACTAAACGTTATGCACTCCAAATTAAACATAAGCAGTGTGTAAGGGAAGACTTTGCATTTGAGGAATTTTTAAAAGATCTTATTAGTCACCATGCGGCTCAAAATCCCCCGAAATCCGTTTAAAGATCGACTTTTCTGACTCCTTCTTCCAGAAGGGATGACATGGGGAACCTCGGGAGCGTGGCCAGAGCGGGTTGAAGGCAATCAAGCCAGCAAATAAGCAGGTGGACAGAACAAAGGACCATGAGAAATGTTCGTGGATGGAGCACTGAAATGCCGGGCTCCCTCCTCGGCGAGGGAAGCTTCAGACGCCGCATTACGTTTCCGCGGCAACAAGGGGAAGATAAGGGCTGTCACCCCACAGCAATCAAGCCGCACACTCAGCAGGTGTTGACATCTAGATTAACCTTGGATTGCTGGGCCCAATTCCCCCAGGGAGGCAGTTTCTTATTAGAATGCACACAGAGAGCTAATATCCAATCCTTGGTTTCTAGGGCTCCCAGGTACTCCCCCCTCATTTGCTGGCCTCTCAATCAAAGAGGGCCATCAGAGCTGCAAGGACACGGGAAACTTGGCGAGACTTTTAACAGAGGTTAAATTGAGCTGGAGCTCTCCAGGGCTCAGCCCCGGCACACGCTCTATCATTATGGACGCTTAACTCTGCATATGTTCAGAGATAATCCCCTTGAACTCGTTTTACTGCAAGCAAACAGCAGCAACGGAGTCTTCTCCAACCTGAGCCGGCGAGGAGCTGCACGACACGCGTCTTATTGGACCGAGCGTCAAATCTGAACCCCGACCCTTTCCAGGCGTTGTTTTGACAACGGTGTGTTGTAGAGCCAGAGAGGACGTCTTGGCAAGTCTTCGTGTGCTGCCTTTATTTCTTCCGTAACACTGGCTGAGTCTCCGTTACACACGTGCACAAAACTTTGTAGTCAACCCACTAATGTCAGGGTGGGGGAGAATCACAACTTCACAATTGCGATGACGCCATCGAATAAGAAAATCATTTAGAATACGTTTACGTCATCCTCCAAACACTTCCTGTCGTCTTCTTTGTGGTTTCTGCCAGTGGTAACATCCTGTTGTTGAGCGTGTGATTGGGGTGATGTGAAGTCTTGTCACTGCAGTTTTGCAAAAGAAGCCAATTTCAGTTCAGCCAAAACACCAACTAATCATGGCGCCAAAATGTTTCATAAACAAATAAATAAATAAAAAAGTTGATGTTTTACATGAAGCAAATTTATTTTTGAATGTTAAATTGTGCAGTTATGTGGTTAATACAAACACAACTATTCACAAAGAATGACATGAACCTGAGGCAGCCGGCTGTAACAGATTAGATATTATGCTGACTTATTAAAGCTTCAACTGCTGAAATAGTTTTTTCAAAGAAAAACAATTTCTTTGAAAATGACACTGTGATTTAAAGACAGGATTTTCTGCAGGTTTTCTTCATTAAGGTCGAGGGAAGGTGTTCAAAATCATCTGCGATGCAATAAATGGAAAAAAAAACACCGAAGCACAATACTAGTTATTTTAATTATTTTTATTTCACTCTCTTTTGTTTGAATTAAATCCGTCAATGTATTTGTAACGTCTTTTCACATTTTACCACAACAAACCCTTAAGGCTCAAACATGGATTCCCCAAAGTAGAACATAATTGTTAAAACAAAGGAAAATTATGCATCATTTTCAACTTTCTTTTTTCTTTTTTTACAAATAAATTCTTTAAAAACTGTCCAAGCCTCGTCACAGTCCTGCGTGGGCAAGAAAATAATCCCCATGCATGATACTGCCACCGCCGTGCGTAATGGTGGGGCTGGAGTTTTCAGAGTGGTGTGAAAAGTCAGTAAGAGTGTAAAGGTAGGTCCTGTGAGGTAAGGAGCAAGTGCTTTAAAAATTAACAGGCTATTAACAGGCTAGTTTTTATTTATATTATTTTTTTACTCAGTAAAAGAACTTAAAATTGAAAAAAAAAAAAAAACACGTCTGAATTTCTTCTGTTTTTCTTTCCGGCATCAAATCAAACAGTGGACAACATTATGGTTCAACCTTTTTATTTTTATTTCTTTTTTCTAGATCCACCATTTTACAATTAGTTATTACAGGTTGAGCTGCCTAATGCAACCAAAGCTCTTTAATCATTCGCAGCAAACGTGGGCCTGTTCTCCTCATTATCCCTGATTAAAACAGACATGCAGCTGATTAACCAGCCAACTGTAGTATTCACTGCTTCCACTGTTATTAATCAGCATTTCCTTCAAAAATGCCCTGTGTTATGAGACGATGTGTCTAAATGACACATCTGTGTTTTAGACACAGATGTGTCTAAAACAACAATAGGTTTCTGACAGTGGCTATAAAGCAAAGAGTGACCCAAACAGTAACCAGAACCATTCGTCGGTGTTCACGTTGTCGTCACTCTTCTTCTTTAGGTAGTTTTTCTGTTTCTCTGGGAGAATCTTTGAGTCATAAACGTGTGCAGACAGTGAAGTGAAATCCAGATGGGGAATCCCTCAGCCTTCCGTTTTTCCTCCCTGATGATGCTCTGAAAACGCCGACCACTGCTGAGGAGCAGGCACAAGACGACCTGCACGTCTCGTTTAGCCCTCGGTCAGCCATCGTTTCTAGAATGAGCAAGCGGCAGAAATAAATACTATGATTTAGTCCATTTTTGGGGGCAGAAAGATCAACTTATGGGACAAGAGTTTGTAAATACATTTATAAATAAGTTGGGAGGGAGGGGGGTTTTCCCAATTTTTTTTTTAATAGATTTGTGATTGTTCATTTAACCCTTTCAGGCTCAAATTACTTGCAAAGACTAGCTAAGTAGCATTTAGCTGTTGCAAATCTGCAACATGTGCCTGGAGAGGGTTAAAATCGCCTGTAAAACATTTCAAATTAATCGTTACTGTAATAGCGTAGCTGCTAGTTTACAGGTTTTTCTCCAAAGACAAGAACTTCCCTCGATCTCTCTGCCAATGTTTTGGTCCCCCCCCCCCCCAAATTTCTCTTTCACCTTATTATTCAAATTCTGTATCTTACAACAAGTGTTGATTCTTTCTGAGCTGTAGGTAGACGTGCTGACTGGGCGCTCGAGTGGCATAAAAGACATGAAGCCTCACGCTAAATTCCTGTAGCAACGCCGCGCCCGTCTCATGTTAGGAATGCTCAACGTCTGACAGAGCGCATGTTTCTCATGAGGAAGCGGGAGATCGGGTTGTGTTCAGGTTACTCTCCAGTGGTCGGTGTGAATGTTACACTTTGGGACAGGATTCTGAGTTCGTTCTGCTCTTCCTCTCTACAGACCAGGGACTCGTTGATTTTCTTTCTTTCTTTCATAGACAATTAAACAGTTGTCTAGAAATGTCTTGTCATAAGATATGCAGGCCGTGCTCCTTCAGACGCCATTCTTTCACTGCTCAGCCAGGATCTTCAGAACAGGAACAAATGCGGTGGTGTCATGTTATTGCGACTCTGTCTTGATCCATCTTTCGGGTAACTGGCCTACAAGTTGCAGAAGGGAAGAGCTGCTTTACTTCGTGCTCCATGCAGTCAAATAAAACCGGCCAACCATTGGTTGGCTTTTGAAACGTTGTGGTTGATTCCTATCTTACTAGCCCATCCCTACTGGGGTGTGTGGAAGATCTTGACCTAAATACATGTATGCCAGACATTAAAGTAAGGAGCCTAATCATTTATTTATACACGTCTCCTAAACTTCAGTGCTGTGCAGAAGTCGTTGGCCCTTATAGGCATTTTGATCTGGGATTACAACTGTGTGATGGAAGGATTAGGGCCAAATTAACTGGAGGGCAGTGAATGATGATGAAGTGTGCCGTTTCTTTTCTTTTCAGGCCCGCTCTGTGTGTGCAGCACTATTGCGCCTCGCTTGGCGCAAATATCTTTCAGCTCCAATCAGGATCTCCCAACAGATCATTCCTCGCGTAGCCGACAGGCATTTTGGGTATTAAACCACCCTCTGCAGAAACACGTGTTGGTGTATGTGTACGTTTAGGATGTGGCTGGCATTTCCGGGGCTTTGTATAGAGTAGACACGCTCTAAGAGCGCCCCAGCTCGATGGAGCCTCTCAGCATGGCGGGTAGGTGTTTCTGTAAGACTGAGCATATGTTCATGAGCGTCCAGTAAGACCTTTGCTGTTAACCGTTTCCCTTTGGACTCTCAGACTTTGCTGCTGTGAGTCATTCGGTTGCAGTACCATACAGTACAGTACAGTAGCACCATCTTGGACAGGAAGGAGCACTCTTCCCGCTCTCTCTCTCTCTCTCTCGCACATGCAAACACATCTTTACCTTTTATCCTAAACTGCCTCCCATTCCACAGATTGAAATTTACCATTCACCTTCTTCCGCCTTTGTCGAAAAGTAGAACAGTGCTTTCTGCCAGCGCCGGCGGTAGCAAAGAGAGGAAAATATGCGACAACTTGTGACAGCGCCTTTCACAGCAGAAAAGAGCTTCTTTTTTTTTTTCTCTAAATTATGTATCCAGGCTTAGGAGACTCTCCCTGGCCGTGGCGGTGTTACTTTCTCTGTATTACTTATTCAGCACGTCTAACCTTAGGGCCCATTACAGGCGGAAAAGTAGAGCTACACTATTTCCTCAGCCACAGCTGAAACCCAGGGTGAGTCATGTGTCTTGCCTTTCTTTAGGTTCCATCTGCTGCTCTTTATTTCACCGCAAAGGTTTCAAATCTTTAAGCTATAAGTGGCAAGTATTGCCAAGGGTAGTCGTCGGAGTCCTAGGGTTCTGCATATTTGTCACCAGGAGGTGTCATCTTTGCTTTGATGGCCTTTGATCTGCCATGTCTTTTCATGTTGGTTTGTCTCTGCGAATCAGCGGCTCTGAGCCGAGTTTTGTTCGCTGAAATATGCAGAGCCGCAGCCGTCACCTGCGTGAAATGATTAATGTATACCTCCGACTGTCACGGCGAGCGGAACGCCTTGGATGTTCATTTCGAATCATGATTCCAAGCCTTATACAGTGACTCAATGCGGACGCTCATAATTCCTTTGTGCCTGTCCTCCTTTGACGCGTTGTCGGGGCGGAAAACGCGCCGCGACCTGCCACTCTTCCTCCAGCAGCCTCTTGATGTGCCACAACCAGCGTCGTGCCATGAATAAACATGCGGCTGTACAAAGGGGCGAGTGTTTTCTTTGAGATGAGATAGGCAGTTTACATGTGTTTCGAAAGGGAGGATGGGCAGAGAGTAGAGCGACAGGGTCATGGAGAACAAAAAGGAGGGGGTAGGGGAGAAGACAATTATCAAGAAACAGCAGTCGCGTCCGTCAAGATCAACGGGGATCTGAACGGTCGAGACGTGCCTGCTGGAAAGACTCGTTTTTGATTTCGTGTCTTTACTGGAAGGTTTGAAAAATCTGGTTTATGGCATTGAGTTTTTCAAATTTGTGACATTTTTCCATGTCTGGAAACTTGACTTTCTGAAAGCTGAGCTGCCAGCATCGTCAGAAACAATAAACCGAGCCCTCCACAGTCTGAACCCATAAGACAGAGAAAAGAGTTGGGGGTTTGACAAAAAGCCTTTTTTTTTGTTTTTTGAAGGTTTGAGAGCATTCTGCGAGCTCAAACAACTCAATACCGATGCACCCGAACACACCATGTGGAGTTTCTCCAATTTGTACAAATTGCCAGACAAGTGCACTCTTCCACTGTGGCGATAGTGGGTGTTTGTCTTCTAATCAGCGAGTTGCCAGTTTGAATCCCTGCTCCATCCATGTCCTTGGGGGAAAAAAACACTTCTGAATTGCAAAAACGATTTGAAAACTTAAAACAAGCCTTGTGAAGAGTCGTAAGTGGGAACAACTCAGTTCATCAGGACAGACCACTCAGCTATCATCATCGGCAAATATGAGACATTTTTTGTATTATAAGTAATTACATACAGAAACAGCAACAGATTTTGTACCTTGAGAATCGGCCTGACTGCAGGAGTTAGATGCTTTCTGCAGTTAATAGTAATGTGTGTCTGACTGGTTTCTCTGGTGGTGCAACAGCAAACTGGTTTTTACCCTAGTTAAGAATTGGCATTACGTACCAGCCCCTGTGAGGAACTGGAACCTTTTTGATCGGGGCGTCTGATCCTCGGGTATCTGGTATTGATCAGATACACAGTAAGTAGGGCCAATACTTTAAAAACAATCAGAGTCATTGAATAATTTGTTACTTGGACTTCAGTCAGTTTATTATCTATTGCGTGTCATGGGATGTGTTTAAATAAGAAGAAAAATAAAACAAGCAAAAATGATCATAAATGAAATGGGTTAAGTCTCTTCAAACAAAATTGAGCCTTCACAAAATATTAATGGGAATGGAAACGATAGAGCCCATTTTAATGCGTCATTCGATTACTTGAATACTCATTGCCTTTCATTTTTGATTTCTGACATAAAAACGTACTCTTCTGGTTCTTAATTAGCTATTTAATTAATCTCTTGCTTTGGAACAAAACCAGAGAGTTGTGCAAAATTTGCAGCAATTTCCAGCATGAATATTTAAGGTGATGCATACAGTGTATTAAAAAGCTAAAGTTTTTAACCAAACCAACAGGCATCTCGTAGCATTACCAAATCAAAAATATTTAAGGGGCCCAAGACACCCAATTAATAATGAATCATAAATGCAGCCTTGAGTTTTTTTCTCTCTCTCTCTTTCTTTCTCTCTTTTATTGCAATCATAAGACATCTGCAATATTCAATGGTTTAATATTACCAGACACATCCCTGAGCATTTTAAGCAGATTATCATCTGGGTCTCTCGCTCATCTCCTTTCGGATGCAAGCAGCGCACGCTCTCATCCTTCTGGATGCTGGATGAATGGGATGAAGTGCTCAATAGAGGGTGCTGAACACTAGAAAAGAGGCAGGGAGATATTGTTGGGAGGTGGGAGGGGGGATGCAATCTGCCGTCCTGTTTGATTTCTGAGTGATGTCGTGAAGCTGCTCTGACTGCAGAAACGCAGACAGTGTCAGGGAGCCATCAGACGAGGCCCGAGGGACGGTCCGCTTGGAGATCAACCAGAAAAACAGACTCACTATGACATGCTGTCTGACCATGTGCAAATGCTGGCTGCGTTCACGAGGCTTAACGCCTGAATATTTATACGACAGCGAGGAAATTTATATGTAGCGAGGGATCCGTCTTAATAAACCAAGTTAGTGCTCGGCCGCAGAGAAGCATTCCAATATCTCACAGCGAGCGGCCATTGATTTACTCCGTTTGGCCAAATTAAATCCAGATATGGGCACAGATACAGGAGGAAGTGTTTCCTCCGCAAAAAGACACATTCCATAATTAGAAGTGAACTGAAAACCATATTCTAATGAGCCGGAAGATTAATCCCTCACCGTTGCCAAACTCTCGCATTTGGCGTTTTGTATTGTTTTCAGACCTGGAGAGACGAGGATATTCATTACACTAGCTGTGTTTGCATTGGCCATATAATTATTCAAATTGGTATTATGGAAATAAGTTTGCTTAGTGGAAACAGTTGTGGAACAAACGCATGTTCTCTGATGAAAGGCCTCTGCGTTACGATAAGGCGGTTTTTCGGCTGTGTCAAAATGAGCGTATTTTGAGAAACTGCAATGGAAACACTATTTTTGCAATCCCACCAGTCGTGATCATCAAGATGCTACTACTGGCGGAAAAGACAAAGAAGACAACAGGAGGCGGTCGGAGGACGATGGCACTGCATGTTCATAAAGACTCATAGGCTCCCGACATGGGAAGCGACGTCACTCCGCTCGGTTGATTTCCTATGAATCTTGTGCGTCGAGGCGAAACATCGTTTGCTCTCCAGTCGAGCAAAATTCAATATTCTTCAACGTTGTTTTGCACGTCAACGAGCTCGAAATTTCAACCATTGGGTCCGTTGCGTGGCAGACGAAAGTTTGAGCTCACACGTCAACGGGCAACGTGACAAAACAAAGTTGTCAAGTTTGTTTTGTGTCCGTCGCACTAAAACCCATCAGGGAGGTTTCCATCGACCAATGAGCAGAATTTTCTTCTTAGCCACTTCCCTCATGGAGGGAAGCATAATTTTAGTTTTTTGACTTCCTAATATTCACATTGTGATTATTGAGATACACATAAAAAGGCAGCATAAGTGAACCTGATCTTCCCTGGGGGGAAGACGTCCACGTTACAATTTTATGTTGGCTTCTATTTTATATGTGCCGTATAATAACGACCAATATTTACTATCACTACACATATTTATAGTAATTTTATAGTTGCGTAGCACAGACAGACAGCAGGCCTTTCTTCAGGACTGATGAATTCCCTCATGTTTGCCTGAATCTTCTCTCTTTTTGATGTTACCTTGGAAATTCGTCCAGTGCTCAGGCCAAAGTTTGCTCTGAATGCATCGCCACATTCATCACTCTGTCTCCGACGGTGTTGGGTTTCACCGTGGAGAAGACAAAGGCTATCTGTCGGCGTCAGTTGTCGCTCTCCACGTGTCAGAGGCCATTGTCATGTGAAGAAGCCAATTCACGTGTGATCTCACTTGCATTTCTCATTTAACAGAAACACGGCAATTGTTGTTCTTTTCTCTGGGATATAGGTCAAGATTTGCGCACATTTGCCGTGGAAACGCACGGTGAGAGCATGATCCACTGTCGTAGTTTAAAAGAGGATATTATTTCCATCGGTTTCCCATCAACGGTAGCCCGAATGGATCTGTGAGTTTCACTAGAAAAAAATTTAAAATCCAGAAAACTTATATCTGCATTTGTTATCCGTCTGCCTGTATAAGTAACCACCACAGAAGTTTGCTTTCTTTCTTTTTCTTATTTTTATAGATTTTTCTATATAAGTCTCATTGTGTGCTTCATTGGCGTTCAAATGTAAGTACTGAGTGATAGGAAATTGTAAAGCGTTTCAGGAAAAACACAAGCTTGTAGTACTAGTCATTGATTTCTTTTGAAAGACGGGAAACGGCACAGACAGAACTCTGCAAACTGTAACGGCCAGGATACCGTACTTTGATTTATCTCTTTTTAATCCCTACTCTTCCCCGCTGCTTATCTTCAGATTTGTTCTTGTTGCTTTCTAGCTCCTTTCTAGCCGACCGTATGCAGTAGTCTGGACAGGATATTTATGCATATATGCATGCACTTGTGCATAAATAAATAGGTAGTTGGTGAGATCACCCCAGAATATTCCCTTTTTCCTCCCTAGACCTTTCAAAAGCCTGATTTTTTTTTTGTACCACTTTTTAAACTGGGTCACGTTTGAAC
The DNA here is from genome assembly GCF_027474105.1 of Poeciliopsis prolifica. Classification (NCBI taxonomy): domain Eukaryota; kingdom Metazoa; phylum Chordata; class Actinopteri; order Cyprinodontiformes; family Poeciliidae; genus Poeciliopsis; species Poeciliopsis prolifica. The sequence goes on from NW_026562396.1 coordinate 8,719,947, forward strand.
ATAGTCTCTTCCCTCCACAAACAGAAATGCAAACAGGTTTTAAGCAGCAGGCTGCTTTAACTTTAACTCTCTCCCTAGATTGTATCTTCCCTCTCTGTGGAAGTTGATTTATTCCTTCAAACAATTGAAATGGTCCAAAAATTGACTCGATGATTCAACTGTAATATGTCAGATTTAAAAGCTGGTGGATTTATTGTCTGCGACTGGTTATCAGAGATTATCCTCGAAACTGTGCTCATTAAAGATTGCGGAGCAATTGGTGGTCCAGAACTTTTATTGCTGTATCTGGGACTCGGATGCTTCTTGAGATCTCCTAACTAACATCGGGATCTGTTTCCTGCCAGTTGAGTAGCTATTCATCCTGTGAAATATACCCGACACCATTTGGTCTCTTCTCCTGAAACTCCAAAATGTGAGAAATCCAGGAATTGAGGAAAAACTGCCTGACTCCAAATTTGAGGCATTTCTTTCACGAAAAACTCACAAAACACATATTTTTCCATAAAGCCAAGTTCTCAGATTGTTTTGAGAATTTCAATTGAAAGAGAACCAGTAAAAAGAAAAAGTAGTTTCTTTTCACTCTGGTCATATCTGTTGCAAATATGTAACGCCAAAACCAAAAGTTGCAATACAGAATGTTTTTAAAAAAAAATTTTTTTTAAAGAAAATCCTGAAAAGGTAACGTTCCAATTTGGCAACAGGGGTAAGATTATATTTTCCTGTTTCTTTTTGCCCCCTTTGAAGGGACCGTGACTGCAATCAGAGACCATTTCTCCAAATAGCTATCTTTGACTGGAAAACATCGACTTCAAACCTTTTTTGCCTCACTGGGAAATGTTACTCTGTGAAATGCAGAAAATTACCAACAGAAGCAGAAGTGAACAAGCCCTTTGAGGGAGGTGGGGGGCGGGGGGAGTTATCATGCAATAAAGTGAACACCAATGGGTTGGGCCACGACAACATATGTGTCTATGAGTCTGGAACCAATTGAAAGTGGAAAAGGAGCATGCAACATGCTCTGCTACGGTGAACGTTTACAGATTTATGTTTTGAAAATAAGAAAGAAAATGAGGCTTCCAGAGTGTTGATTAGGGTTGAAATGCAGACTGTGTTTTTGAACAAAGGTTGTTATGTTGTTCCCATCCCTGCCTTAGTTCCTCTTATCACAAGAGAGACCTCATAAGAATCTGCAGCTTCTCATCTTCCTTCCACTCTTTAATCTCGGCCTAAGTGTTTGGTTTATAGCGAGTGAAGTGTGTCTTTTTCAACTCGGAGAAGGAAAAACAAGGCTCTGTCTGGAGCCAGCAGCAGTTTTTGATGATATGTCTTAAAGGAACAGAAGACAGTGCTGACAGAGACAGTGCCATGACCTTTCACAGATTTATTCTGTTTATGCTTTGTCTGTCACACGCAAACGTAACCCAAGTAAATGAAAAAAGCTGCTTTCGGATAATTTTATTTACAGTATTTAGAGAAAAAATAAAACTATCCAAAACAACCAGGCTCATCGTGAAGATTAAATATCCTCGCTAATGAATCATGAGCAATTTGGGATCAACCACAGCTTTTCATTCAGTTATATGAGCCACACAGTACCAGAGCTAATAGTTTTTATTTAATAAAAACAGCTGGTGATCTGAAGTTGGCCAAGTTGGACAGGGGGGTGAAGGAGGCTGTCAGATAATGGTGTTCCTGCTAAAGCCTTTTTTTTTTTTTTACCCCGATTTTCCCTTTACAACAATCTTATAACGTCTTGCAGTGAATGCTGTGTTACCTGGTGGTGTGTTGAATATGCCAGATCTAAAATCAGACATATTCAACATTGTCTCGGCCCTTTTATCGCAGCCTGTGGGGTTTTCCCTGTTGGGGAGCCGAACGCTGCCTGTTGAATGCGACAGGGAGCCAATCAGAAAGCGCGGTGACGTAAGAACAGAGGGGAATCCCAAACAGTTGACATGGCAACTGAGAGTCCGGTGGACATCGGAGGTAATCTATTAAGGTCTAGATCTAGATTTATTGATAGATAGATCTATGTATCCATTTATCTATCTGTCGGTCTGTCTATCTATCTACAGATCTATAGATAGATTTACATTGATCTATCTACAGAGATCTGTCGTACTAGATCTATAGATCTATCTAAATATAGATATAGGTATATATATTGATATATCTATAGATATATATATATATATATATATATCTATATATATATATATATATATATATATATATATATATATATATATAGATATATATATAGATATTTATAAATATCTATATATCTATATATACATCTATGGATAGATAAAAATCTATTTATCTATCTATCTGTCTGTCTATTGTTTTTGTAGGGAAACCGGAGTGCCCGGAGAAAACCTTCATTTAAAGTACAATTACTTAATTTTACTAATAAAGAAAATTACAGACAATATCTATCTGTCTGTCTGTCTATCTATAGATACAACATATCTATAGATATCACAAAATTCAGGAGACTCTGCCAGCTATAGATCTATAGATAGATATCTATTGATCTATCGATCTGTCTGTCTTGACTATCTATCCACCATTTTTGTAGGGAAACCGGAGTGCCCGGAGAAAACCTTTATTTAAAGTATGATTACTTAATTTTACTCATAAAGAAAATTACAGACAATATCTATCTGTCTGTCTGTCTATCTATAGATACAACATATCTATAGATATCACAAAATTCAGGAGACTCTGCCAGCTATAGATCTATAGATAGATATCTATTGATCTATCGATCTGTCTGTCTTGACTATCTATCCACCATTCTTGTAGGGAAACCGGAGTGCCCGGAGAAAACCTTTATTTAAAGTATGATTACTTAATTTTACTCATAAAGAAAATTACAGACAATATCTATCTGTCTGTCTGTCTATCTATAGATACAACATATCTATAGATATCACAAAATTCAGGAGACTCTGCCAGCTATAGATCTATAGATCTATAGATAGATATCTATTGATCTATCGATCTGTCTGTCTTGACTATCTATCCACCATTTTTGTAGGGAAACCGGAGTGCCCGGAGAAAAACTTTATTTAATGTACGATTACTTAATTTTAGTAATAAAGAAAATTACAGACAATATCTATCTACCCATCTATGTACCTTTCTATAGTTTTTGTAGGGAAACTGGAGCACCCAGCGAAAACCTATTATACTTACTTACGTTTGCTAATATATGTCTAACGTAGCTGACGAACAATCTCACAAAGATGTTAGTTCAAAGTTGAACCACTTGGGTCGCACTCCTTGGCCAGCTGACAAACATCATCCAGTCGATTCAGGGAAGAGATGGGAATTTTACCCTCTTGCTACTTTTTGGGGAATTGTCATGGAAGCGCACAGTCTTGGATTTCAGTGAGGGAAGTTTGACAGGCTCGGTACTGCCAACTTTCTCATGACCGAGTGAAGGATTGCTGGTTTTTACGTCGTCATGGTTGTCAATAGGATCCACATAATGGCCGTGACTAGGATCCCCGTCATGTTCGTCAGTACGATGCCAAAGAACGTCGTGAGGATTTTGCCCAAAATACAAGCGAGTACAAGGCACGCGATGTCTGTGAGTAGAATGTCTGTGATGTTTTTCAGTAGAATGCCGGTGATGTTTGTGAGTAGGATGTCCATCAGGTTTCTCAAGAGAAAGCACATCCAGTTTGTCATTCGAACGCATCTCTTCTACCTCAGGAGAATAGACATCAGGTTTGCGATATGAATTTACGTGAGGTTTGTAACCAAAATGGACATCCGGTTTGTGGCCAGCATGCACATCCGGTTTGTCAGCGGAATGTCCCATTCTTCTTCCCACAAGGGACTTTGACCCACTTCTCTCTGGTGCTGCTGCTGGCAGAGTCTCCTGAACTTTGTGATAAACTGGCTTTTTATGAGCAACATTTTTACTGTCCTCTGGAGATGGGACCAGTTCAGGAAACCTGCTCTCACTCTTGTGTTGTACCAATTTGGATTGGAAACCTTCCTTTGGGCCATTTCCACTCTGAAATATTTCTCTCTGTCTTCTAATTTCCTCCCTAATGATTGGTTTAGTCTTCTCCTGGGTGCTGAATCTCTGCTGCTTCTCCTTCTTTTTCTCAATTTCTTTCAACCTATGCAGCCGGTCCGATTCCATCAAGGAATGCAACTCCTGCTTTTTCATCTTCTCCATTTCTATCTTGTTCTGCCGTTTGTATTCAACTTGATCGTCCCAAGCAGCAGTCAAAGACTTTTGCATTTCAGCTTTCTTTTTTTTCTCCTGTTCATCAAGGAACCTTTGGGGAATCCTCTGTGGAGCCATGTCCTTATAAAACTTTTGTCCCTCCAAAGCATCTTTGGCAGATCTGAAGTTGTGTTTTTTCACAACTTCAGATCTGGGCAAATCAAAAATTTCACGTTTGGTCTTTTTAGGCGGCTCTGATAGTTTTTCCTTCTGTCTTCTTGTTTCTTCGATGATTTTCTTCCTCTGTTCTTCTCTCCAAATTATCAATTCTTTTTCATAAATAAATAGTTTTCCAGTCCTCTTCTTCTGTTCCTCTCCTTTTTTAACTAAGGCTTCCAGTTTATTTTTATAATCAATTTTTCTCCTGAGTTCTTGGTCCAGTTCAATCGCTGTTTTAATATCTATTCCCTCTTCTGAAATGGAGCTGGACGTGGAGCAGGAGCTTTTGCTTGAATCAGAGTCGGAGGTGGAGGAGTCAGCTGTTTCAGGTTTTTTCTCTTTTGCTTCTTTTTTCTTCCGTCGTTCTTCTTTTTTCTTCCGTTGTTCTTCCTCTTTCTTCAGTCTTTCTTCCTCTTTCCTTTGTTGCTCTAAATACTTTGGAAGACTAGGCAACTTTTCCAACAAAGTATCCAAATAGTTATCTCTCCCTACAAATTGGGAATGTTGATTTAAGTTAGGTCTACCGTTTTTTGTTGTAATAAAAGGCAGCAGCCTTTTTGTTAACTCGTGCGTTTCCTTTTCTAACTTCTTAGCCATCATGATGAAACTATCAATCTCTGGGGTTCTGCACATATGACTCTAGAACACACGCATCACTATTTAAGAGGCTTCAGAGGTGATGTCATACAACCTTTGATACAAAGCATGGGATCCTAGTGACATCATCAGTTAGGTAGAAGAGTGACATTAGTTGCTATTGCTATGGTAACCAGGAAAAGCTCTGAAGTGATTCATGCTTTCTAGTGAAGGAGATGTTTCAAACCATCAAAACATTTCCAAATCAATTCATTCATATTGAGACATTTTTCCAACCATTTAGACTAGCTTCAGCCAAAGTGGCTGTAATTGATAAAGGCTTAACAATGTGCAAAACACAATCACCCAGTTTCCCATTAAATCTGCTCAACAGTGTTTTCCTCATCAAAAGATGTTTTTGATGAGGAAAAGTGTTTGATGAACTCAGGTTAAACTGTGGCTGTGTCTCAGCCAGACATTCATTTATCCAACGGCTGTTCGTAACCTAGCAACCGAAATCCCCAGAAGGCCAGATAGTGGCAAAAGACAAAACTAGATCCTGTCAAGCATTTTTCAAAATAAAAGACTTCCTCTCTCCATTATAAATCATGCTTTGAATTTAATCATGTTTCACGTCACCTTTCTGTAATTACTATCAAGTTAAATTTGGTGAATAATGAATAATGCTTAACTTATGACTATCAATAAGTCATGGAAATGATTCTAAACATATGTGACTTCTTCCCCCACATACAGCACACAGCGGAGACCAGTTGGGTGAATTTCTGTAATGAGTGTCATTAACGAAAAACCCAGAAAGCCTCCCTACTGGTCCACCAGAACTGGTGGACCAGACTGTGTCCTTCAAATAATCACTACAAATACATTTTTGTAACAGGTGATCGTATAGTGGATTTTGATTGATAACACAACTTTCAAATGAAATTCATACAATCTTTCTCTTATAAATAAATAAAATCAGGAAAATAAACATAGACAGCAGTCAAATTTAACTAATAAACTATTTAACAGTAACCTCTAACTAAAGGAGAGAACAAACAAACTGACAGACAGGCAAATACAGCAAACCGACAACATAATAAACAAACTGACAAACTTAACTGAAAAATAACTGACAACATAAATTTCTGACATTTAACACAATATACCTGTAATGAGTGTCATTAATGAAAAACACAGTAAGCCTCCCTACTGGTCCACCAGTTCTGGGTACTGCAACAAAACTCCACGTTAGTCTCAGAGCACAACCACCACTACTGTTCAGAAAGGAACTGGACTTGATGACCTACCACAGTAGAGTGCCTAACAGACTGTGTGGAATCTGCAGTTTTTCCTCCTTTTATAGGCAACCAGTAGGGGGCGCCAAAAAAAACACCACAGGACAACTATAAAACCCATTTAAGCATAATTTAATCGGAACCATTTCAACTATGTTACACATATAAATGTTAAGAGATCATCTGTTCTTTAAAAACTAACATACATCGACTCTTCAAATCTGGACTAGATTATTCTACGCCAATAACAGAATATTTCAAACCTGGTTTGTGATTCGTTAAATCTTTATTTGAATTGTGATGCTTCAGTAATGAGAGATTTCAAAACCTTTTTGCATGTGGAATGCATTAGAAATGAACTATCACATTTGAAAGATTATTTTACCTTCTATTTTCTTTCATTTTATGTCCGAGAGCACCTGCCTTTCTGCTCGGCTGTTGTAGCTTCCAGGGATCCATCAGCTGAGATAATAATGCCAACAACTTGTCAGATTCAGATTCATCATCACGCAACATAACATCAGAGATGAACAATCTATTCGAAGTCGGAATATCCGCTAGCTTTTATAAATTAAAGATGCTTCCCATGTCCTCAATTGGTCGCATCATTATTGCAAAAATGACAATATTGTCAAAATTCTTCTGTTTTCCAATCAGTGCCACTTTCCCCATCCCTGTCCTAAATTTGGGGTTGAATCCCCCGAGCTCGTACCTGAGCTCAGGGTTTTACTGGAGTGACGTCCTCCTGTCAGATAATGATGTCCTACAGGATGCATGTTGGTGTTCCCGCTCAAGACTTTTTTCCCCGCTAATGTTCCCTTTACCACAATCGTACAACGTCCTGCAGTGTGTGGTGTGTTACATGGTGGTGTGTTGAATATGTCTGGTCTAAAATCGGACATATTCTTCATTGTCTTGGCCCGATTATCACAGTCAGTGGTATTATATGTAAAGGTCATTTTTATATGTTAATTATATGTGGTTATGTTTATTCCATTAAAACTACGAAAAAACATAACTCACCTCCAAATCATAGTGCAGCTAATAGAGCGGCTGCTCCCGCCTCTTTTATCAAACGCCTTTTCTTTTTGTTTCGTCTTATCGCTTAAAATGATCCATAAACTATCACTACTGATTCTACATCGTCATCCATGTTTGATTATTCTAAATTCACGTTTGGTATGTTCAGCATTTTACTGGATTTTCTCCTGGAATCAGAATATTCGTGAGTGGAATCGGTTCTTGTGGTGTGTGTCTGGACACACGAACTGACCGAACCTTTTGGACTTTTATCAGTTCTGTGGTCACAAAGGTTTGGAAAATCAGCCGACAATCCTTAAACCGTGCCGAGTGAACCAGACATAAAACTCACAAGCTCTACTCCTCTCATCTCGTCTCGACCACTGCCCTAACGCTCCCTGACTCTGGTCACTATGGGAACGTTTACATATCCCTTAAATTTTACTCCCGTGAAAATTTTAACTCACAATAACGAATGAGTTATCGTGAGTTAAAAGATTTTAACTCACAACCCTGTTAAATCCTTTTAACAAGGTTTAAGGATTTTCAAAATAAAAGTTCCTCCGGACTCAAACAAAATATTTAATTATTTCTTGCGCGGCCCGGTACCAATTGGTCTACGGACCGGGGGTTGGGGACCACTGATGTAGAGGACTAGTTAGAGCAGCAGCACTGAATGTTTCACTGATAACTCCAGTAAAGAAGAAGAGGAGGAGGTAGCAAGACAGAAAATTATCATTTAAAAACATAAAGAATATGCAGACATAGCTACACATATATTTTTATTTTTGCTCTCCTATCAGGAGGAGGAAACCCACATTTGAGCAACGGTCTTCATGTACACTGACCAGCGTTTCTGAACCTCATGAGCTCTCCACTCCCCTTCAGCTTGGTTCTTTGATCAGGATTTCTTTGAGGATATCGCTCACCAAACAAATGTGTACTCATCTCATGTCACCGGATGGAACATCAACACCAATGTTACTGGAATCGAGGCATTCATTGGACTGAGACTCATCATAGATGTGGTAAAAATGACAGCTTTAGAGAATTGCTGGGGAACCAACAGATGCCACATTAGAGATTTAAATTAATGAATGATTCGCTTTCAAGACAATGATCTCTGACTTCCATTAAGGTACATTGGCAAAAATCAAACCTGTCCTTGACTACATGAGAAGCAAATGGTCAAATGTTGGAAGTGAGAACCAGTTCTCACACCGCTGGTACCTGACCGTACTTTGGCAAATAGTTGACATTGCTGTCTCCATCACTATGATGCAGCGGCACTCAATCAGAAACACCAACGTCTGAAAGAGTTCAGATTAGGTGTTTCCAGAGGACTCGTCCATCTGGAAACACCTCCACAGGATCAGAAACCCCACCAACAAGACCCATCAAGAATCCAAAAGTCTCCAGGCCCCTGGAAGGATATGCATCACGATAGGATTCTGTTCTGTCAGTAAAGGTCTGGATGCACCAGAATGGACAGACCTCAGTTATGTGCCAGGTTGCATTGTTACTTGTCAAAATGTTGTTTCCTCAGGTTTCACAGCCACTAGGAGTTAAGTTTCTATGAAGTGAAGTCCTTTCATGGTGAAGATGCTAGTAACTAATTAATTCATTGGTTGGGTTCAAACATGTTCAGTGTTTAAAATGAAATGTTTTATTATTACCACATTTGTTGACCTTTTTCCACTTTTATATGTTTTGACACACTATAGCTAAAGCATTGTTTAGAATATTTTACAATACATAAAACATTACAAAGATGTTGCTCTGTTATTTTGTAAAGGCAAAATATCCCGGAGAATACAAACAGTACATTAAAAAATAAAGGTCCAAAAAATAACTGTTATCATAATTGTCCATTTTGATAACTATTGAATATTGCCAAATTAGTGCCGCTACTTTTCCTATTTTATCCACAATTTTCACTCCTCGCCACTGATTTCTTATTTTCTAGCAAAAATGAGTCATGTTTGTGTAATGCCTTTCCTCTGCCAAAAGAAATCCATGAAAACCGTACATGTAGTTCACACAACTTTTCACGTATGAATGATGTGAATTACATGTGTAAACTTGTGATTTTGGAGCGATTTGTGGTAAAATCCCATGTGATTTTCATGTTATCACATTTCAATGCATGACGTCTTATTTAATTTTGTCGGACATGGTTGTATAAGAAAACTTGCTATGAATAAAGACATTTGAGACAAATATATTTGACCCAAAAATTTGTTTTATCTATTTATTCCTCTTTAAACCTATTCAGAATTTAAAAAAAGCCCCACTTCCAAACAATATGAGCTACATTCTGTTGAAGATCAAAGAATAAAGAAAGACAAACCATTTCAACACACAAACTGCAACAGCGTGTTCCAGTCGGCCACAGGACGATTGACTATTGGTTTACGTTGTTTTCCCCAGGCTGCCTGTATGAAGATAAATTCAAAGATTACTTGAGCAGAAGGTATGAAATAATCTAATTACAGTACATTTAACTTAATGCAATGTTCCCTCTCAGCCCGTCTCCTTCTGTCCTTCAATTTTGTGCCATGCAAACGTTGATTTCAGTGGTATCAACGTCCTTGTACAGTTTCTTGACGTGGTCTGCATAAAACAATACAAAAACATTTATCAGTTGATCGATATGTATTTAAGGCTTTCAGAAGAATTCACTTGTGAAAGGAAACCGCACGTCATTCGCACAAATTTTCACGTGAATGATTTGTGAAAAAAACATGTAAAATATGCATGATTTTAGAAAGCTGTGTGTTGAAAACCTGTGATTCCCATTTGTGTCACATGTGTATTACTTGTTCATCACATGTAATACACGAGGTTCACATGGGTTTTTACCACAAAATCACAAATTTGTTGACCTTTTTCCACTTTTATGTTCTAAAATTGGAGCAAAACGGGTTGTAGTGGTTAGTAATTAAGTTACTTTTTAGGTATTACTTTCTTCATTGTAAGACCAATAAGCCAATAACTATGTTTGGATTTATAAACGCTATTATTTTTCTTTCTCTTTGTGAATCATTGTCAAACACATCTTCCTTCCACTCAGATTTCTACTAAGTGCTATGGTCTGGAGCTGTTTAAACTTTTTGTGTTTGGAGGATGTTACTCTGCTGGACAAATTTCCAGTCAGCAGCACAATGTATCATTTTTGCACCAGTGCCTTTGATATTTGCATATAGAATATCTTATTGTACTTTTAATTTTTTGTGAGAAGCTGAATTGAATTTTGGGCTATAAGCAACAATCACTAAATGTAACAAAGATGCTTACTTGAAATATTGTGTCACTCTGTACAATAATATTCTATAAGATTCTAATTTGCTGATATGCAGTCAAGCATAATTTACAATCAGAAATATTGATTGAATCTATCCAAATTATGCAAATTGTTAAACCACTTTTAACTGATTTTGGTTTATAATTATATCCCAATACTTTCTTGCTCTCTTACTGCTTGATACAGTATGAATATTTACTGGATAAACACAACCCCCCCCAACAAATTCAGGAATGCCCCAGATTTTCTTTCCATGGCAGCAAGATTCTAACTGAACAAACACGAGTGCAAATTTCCATTTCTCATTTGATTAGAGTTTGGAGGGTAATTGCAATTATACTCAAAGTCAAACCCAACATGGACGGTTAGTTCTCATTAATTTGGCGACTTAATTGACAAGGCTGAGGAAAAAAACAAGGAGGTTATTTCCCCCCACCCCCGTTAGGTTTTTTGTCTAGGTAGTCTGCAGATTCTAATTGGTGACATTTTCACCGGTCCAGCTTTCCAATCTGAAAGCCACCAACAGACCCAGGATAACGCAACCAAGCTGATTTAAATTGGGACTCTTAACAGCATGATGAAGTGGAAGGCACAGTGCCAAAATAACTACATCTGCAGTTAGTCCCAAATGGGGATGGTGTTTCACGGAGACAAATGAATACAGACACGGAGAAAATTGGGAACCTCCGACTTAAAGACTAACCACTGTAAGGATTGGCCTAGATTAATCCTCTTTTCTTTTTTTTTTTTTCCTTCTTCTTCTTTCTCCCCTTTAAGCATAAAAACTGCATGCTTTTTTATGCCCAAATCCTCCATGGACTGTGTGAGCAGATAAAAAATGATGTCTGTATTTCCCCAAAAACCCATTTTGGTATGCACAGCACCATATCTGAAAGGATGACCAAAGAACTACTTGGGCATTTTATTTTTTCCCCCCTGCAAGAGAAGACTCTTTCAGTAATTTAAAAATGCATAAGCAAAATGATCCACCTGAATAGCTGATATTAAGTGCTTGTGGACTCCAAGTACATTTACACTGATCTGATAACTCGGTGAGTCCCCAACGTTTTTGTGAGTCTCCAGAGGACACCCAGAAAAAAAAAGTAATTTTTTTTTCTTAGCTCTTTAAAGTTCATACCTCAGTTTAAGATATATATTTTTACTGCATAAAAGGAGCTCTGGGACTTAAACGTATAATAATTGGTCATTGTGCGCTGGTTAAAACCTCTCGTTATGCCACCTGTGCAAGATGAATATTTGCAGTGTGGTCCGGTAGGACTTGGGGTCCATTTTGTCTGAAAAGGTCAACGGACGGTGGAAACTGGTTCATACAAGAGTCGAGAAAAAGTACAATCCTACCCACTGCTGTGTTCCAGCAGTGTTTAACAATGACTGTGGGGGAACTTTCCAATCAATATGCTGCTGATGTTTTTCGTTGTTCCGACAACGTAATTTGTAGATTAAGATGCAAAAGTTAACCCCAGGTCTGACCATCGAGCTCCCCAAGCAGTGATAATGCAAGCAAGAAAATATTGTGACTTTGAGGTGATAGAGGGGGGAAAAAAGCCTTTATGTGAGACTTTACCTGTGCAAAGAGCAGAGGAAAAGCATAAACACCATAAAAATAACTGACTAAATTATAGTAAAATGTCATGTTTCACTTTTAATTTTGTGAAGTTGCACTGATCAGGTTATCTATCTGATCACAACTGTCGGCAAAGCATTCAAGCAAACGCTGCAGTACATGTCACCAGTCCACGCTAATAATTAGTTTAGATTAGTTTGATTAGTTTAGAACAGGCGTGGACAACCTTTCGAAAGAGCCACATTATGATGTTGTGAAAAGATAAACATTTTGATCTTTTCACTAAGCTCTGGTTACTAAGTGCTACTCTATTGCCATCTGTAGAGAACGAAGTCAAAAACAACCAATCAGAGTCAGGAGGAGGTGCTCAGCGCTTCCTCCTTGTATGTGTACGCTCTGCTCAAAGGGCTAATGGTGGAGAAACAACTTACCGTTATAGGAAAACTCTTTATCAGCCGTCATCTGGGGCCATGACGGGCTCCACCTTGGAGAGCTTGCAGTGGCGGGGAGGATGATTGACAGCGCTAAGACCCTCCTCCTGGCTCTGATTGGTCAGACAAGCGGTGTATTTCTCTAGAATTTTTTTTATTTTATTTTCCCACAGATTATCTGTCTCGTGTCATTCTGTCACAGCATAGTGACAGTTTTAACAAACATGTAACTTTTTTTTTTTGTTGTTGAAATGCTACATACTAAGTTACTGTTGTCACATTTGACATATTATGACCTGGCAGCTATGAAACAGTGTACAGTTTATTAACCGTATGTTCCAGGATAAAGCGTTTTGTCAGGAATTTGTCTCTTTACTTGTCAAGAAAACATTCACGGTCAGTCAGTCGCAGCCTGCAGGTATTACGCAGACATACGTTCTCTTGTTAAAGGGTGAGTTTGATTTATTAACTGGGTTTGCTCAAGGGCTGTCACTGCATCGTAATAACCTTTCCACATGTTGTAGCTTCATAGGAACAACCCCTGGGCTGCCTCTGTAACAAGACTAATTAATTAGTGAAAAATGCCCACATTCATGCATTTTAGTTTGTGAATTTAAACCTGCAATCTCTTAGAACAATCTGTTCTTCCTAACAGAGGTACTTTAACTGTGAATCCAATGAATAAAGACTTAAAGTAGAGTTAAAGTCCTGACAAATCACCTGGCCAAATGTACAAAAGTGCCGATCATTCTGACCATAAATGTGGTTTTAAACATTGCTTATCTTACTTTTCTAGGTCCAACACAGACCTAACCAAAAGGAAATGTAAACTGAAACCAAGGAACAAGTAAATCAAGAGCCTTCACAAAAAACAATTTAATTATATGTGAACAATTTATCTTCAGAACTTGTGCAAACACCTAACTGTAATGAAGATTAAACTGATAAACAATGGCTAAAGAACAAGGAGTGGGTTGGGGCAAAACTGCAGAAACACTTGTTATGAAATAAATGACAAGATCCTCTCAATGCTGGAGCTAACACTGCATCGCTTCAAACCAACGCAGGGATATTGTAAGGGCCGGATGTGGCCTGAGGGCTCTAAAATGCCCCGGTCTTGTTTGGAATATTCAATGAACCTAAGATATTTATTTATTTTGCAAAAGGGGAAAATCAGTGCGTCTGGATCTAATCTTGGTTTTCAAAGAAGATTCTCGTTTGTTTTAAGTAGCGACAAACACTACTCTCTGGTGCAACACTAGGTTAAGTTTTTACATTTTTGTAGTTGAGGTTTGTGTTTGCTTCTTTTTTCCAACAGACCAATAGAAAGCTGAGTGTTATTTTGTCGGGTGGAAACTTGTGGCCATAAATGTCTTTCTTGAAGACGTCTTTTCTGTGCTTTCTGTGCTGTAAAACAGAACAAATGTGACTTGAAAACCTGCCAGCGTGTGCAGTTACGTCATCTCGCAGCTAATATGCAACATCATTGAAACGAGTCTTCCACAGACTCACGAAGAAGTTCTCTTCTGCAAGGGTTATAAAACCGACTGGAATTTGACGGGGAGGTGAAGTGTAGAAGAGACGCATGTTTGACGTTAAATTTTTAAAGCTGGAGGAGCTTCCTTATGCTTAACCTATACCAGAAACAGAAACAGGCAAACGCATTCGGCGCATTTTGGTCACTTTTTATGATCAATGCGACCCGCAAAGCAGGTCTTCTGTATGTCTGGTCATCAGAAAATGCTTTTAGAGGCATGTTTGTCAATGCATAGAGCAGAAATGCACCTCCAGAATCCCTGGAGAACACACACGTATTCAAGGAATGTTACTCAGCTGCGATCCATAAACACTCCGAGCCGTGCGAAACACCTTGACGATTTGTGGGTCTTCATTAAGCACGCACGTCACATCCATGTCTCGTTTGATGGATACCTTCGTGGCACCTCAGTAGATTTGAGTGAAGCACTTGACCTTTATGGACAAGGCTCACTCCAATATACTCAGCTCCGAAAGGCTCAGTCTGTTTTAATACATGACTGCTTTGTGAAAAGCAAGCAGGCTGAGGATCTGTTTGGTTCCTTCTGTAGTTTGCAGTCTGGTTTCTTACCTTCTCAGTCCAATTCCAGTTCTTATTACTTCCATTTTTATGGCAAAGGAAATGATGATCGGTTTATTTCTACTGGTACATTACAATTAAATCCAGATATCGTATTACACCCTATAAAATGACACTTTGATTTGTGTATGTAAACTACTAAGTGATTTCCTTTCTGTATTATTTTTTGTAAACATATTACCTCATTTCCATCCATCTATCCACTAATTTTCTATAATGGTCAATCTTTGACTGTCATTACCAGTCAAAAAGTCTATCAATAAGTGATAGACTAGTGATCAATATCATTATGCCTGACAGAATTTAAAATAATTTCACCAAATTCTGATCCAGAACCGCATAGCATTCTGGGAGATGAAGGCAGAGGACAAGCATTAGCCGCTCGACCTCTCATGTCTAGCTAAATAATGTTGGTGGCATCAACTAACTCGCTCCCTCATTCCTTACTTAGCAATAACCTCTTTGGTAACTTGCGCAGCAGCAGTTTCAGGTTTTACTCCTGAGCTTCATGACTGCGGAAAAATAAAAAAAATAACGACATGAAGTGCAAACTGAGGCTAAAACAGGGAAGGTCACATCACAAGATTAAGCATTCCAGATATTTAAAACAAAAAACTAATCAGCAATTATTCACATTGACTGATATAAAACCCTTATGTCGTTATATATTTTTCAGTCATATAATCTAGCGTTAAGTGACGGGCAGATCCAAGTTTAGACAAAGTACAAACAGGAAGACTTCAACGAGGCCAACTCAGTGTGTTGGGAAGAAGGAGGAACACCTGAAATGCCATTCGTCCAGCACCAACATGTAAAATCCACACAGAGCTGTCCCAGTCAGGACTCATTTTATTATGGAGCAACAGCAGCAATAAATGTCCCACCATGCCAGGCCATTAGCGTTTCTGAAGACAAATAAATTCAGGTCAATGATTTTGACCCCCTCTGCTATTATGAGGGAGAGTTATTTTCTCCATGGGAACTGGATTGTACAGAGATGGGCTTGCTAAATACCAAACAGATAAATGATGCAGTCTCTACGGAACCCTGACACACTTTAGAGAACGGGAAACGTGACTTGCATGTCTGGGATAGACCAGCCAGCCGGAAAACTGAAGCTCGCTTCAGCCAGAGCACGGCAAGAAGACAGAGGTGTAGGTCTGCTTGTAATTGGGTTGGCTTTGATCTGTGCGCTCAGCAGGAGCCTGCTTATGATCCGTCCCGAGAGAGACGTTCATCACCGTGGGCCTCCATCTGCCCTGAAAGCTCCTGGTTCTCATCATGTTCCAGAACTGGAACAGGCAAGCCTGCAAGCAAAGTCTGACATGAGACAGCTTCTCAAAGTCTGGAGCTTAATAAGACAGTCATGTAAACAGAGATATTCATGGCATACTTTCATAACTGTAGAGATATCTGAACATTTTTTACTGATATTTTACAATATTTTTACTCTTCATGTATGCATGTTGCAGGAAATGTTGCTGATGCCCGTAATATTGGAGGAGAAAAAAAGACTATTCTTGAACTTGCTAGCCGCGGTAAAACAACAACATTAACAAAATGAAACCTGGAGATGTCGGTATTATTAATTCAGTCCAGTGTGCTGCAGCAAAGGGAAAAATAATGCAGAAAAAACTGTTGGGGAATAATTCAAAACCACCCATGTTTCCTTTTTTTTTCTTGGCTCGTCAGCTACTATAAACAGACTCATTGATATGGCAACTCACTGACATCATCACCATGAATGCATATGTTTTCAGGCGTGATGTTTATTTAGCAATTATGAATTTGATTATTAATATGTGGTTGCTGTGGTAGATTAGCTCATTTAAAAATCTGCTCTATGGATAGCGTGTCCTTTTTTATTTTATTTTATCTGTACCAAAACACACTGAATTCTGCAGCACATCTACATGTTGTGGTTGTCAAAGTCAAGCTAGCATAACTGACCCAATTCCCTCTCCATCATAGTGTTGACAATTAGAAGCAAAGCATCATGTCCTTTTTTCTTTTATACATCACATACATTTAAGATTTAGTGTTATGGACAATTTGACAGCTAAATCCAATGGTAGTCGTCATTTGGTTGTTTGTTCTTTTTTTTTTTGTAAAATATTGGTCAGATGAAACTCTTGTCAAACATTTAGACAGAAACTTGTGTCACCCCAATGACAAAGTGACAAAGTTTGGGCTTTTTGGTCAAAGACACAATGAAGACAAAAAAAAGTGTACAATTTGCTTCCCCTTCACTGCTATGACCACTTTGTGTTGATATGCTAGATCAAGTCCAATAATATACACTAAAAGTTAAAGATGTAAAATGAGGAAAAATTCAAGGGGTTTGAATACATTTGAAAGGCTCAGAAACTGAACTCAAATCATTTAACGTTAATCATATACAACACTGGGACATAATTTTGTTTAAAAATGTTTAAAATGTTGACAGATTTTCTCCACTTGGAGTTGTTTAGCTTTGCATAGTTGTAAAACAAAACAGGCCAGTCAGAGTGGCATTCCCAGAGCCACTCCATCAGCACTGCACTGCGCAGTGATAATCGATTCAGCCTGCGCATCCAGTCAAATACAATTATTAATTTTATTGATCTATAATATGCTGATATTTATTGCTCAGCACCATGGGGATCATTGTGGTTGTTGGTGCAGAGACTTTCAGATGAGTAATGTTCAGTTTCCTTGGAAACTGACTCTTTATTCAATGTTTAATTAATGAACAGAAAGAAAAAAAAAAGACTGCAATGAGAAACACGGTTACATTCATTCTGTTTGCAAGCAGATAGAGTCCATATTTAAAGGTCATGACTACTTAATGGTGGTGGTACAGGCCCAATTACCAGGATTTAGATTTGCATCTTAGAAATGATGTTGAATAAAATAGATGTTATTTATTTATATAAATTCAGCACCTAGATAACTTGTGTTTTACATGGAGGCCTTTATTCTCAGTATCTGTACTGCATTCCTGTAGATATAATTTCTGTCCTACTCGTGAGCGTTTTAACCCAGCAAAAGCCGGTGTGCTGTTAGTCTGCCTCCCTTAGAGAGAGGCTGTCATTCATAGCCACACTGTTTATTTTTTGACCTTTGCATTTGTTGTATGTGCCTGTCCTTTTGGCTGGCTTCGCAATTGGAGCCACGTCCTCAGAGACGCGGCGAGGAGGATGAGATGAAAGATTCATACGGGCTCACGCGGCGTGAGGGGAGGTGGCAGGAGAGCTCCACCGGAGAGAGTTAATTAATATCTCCCTTTCCCGAGCAATCACTCCGTTCTTGACATTTCATCTCACTTTTTACCCCCACCATCCCAACAAATCTCCCAACGACTCAAGGAGCTGAGAGGAGAGATGGAGAGGAAGTTCTCGACCTTCCTCTGCTCCGCTGCTTTCATCGCGCCGAGCCATGACAACGTAAAACCTGAAACAGTGGCATCAACTCTTAAAGTAAGAGGGTGCCTCCTGTCGCCTAAAAGAAGAAATGTATTCACATGGCTTGCTTTGTTTTCTCTGGAGGAGCTGCAGAGATGTAAAGCTGAGATGAAGGAATCGGTTGACAGAACAACACTTATAAACATCTCGCCTGTATGGAAAGAGTCAAAGCAGGAGGCTGCTGTTAAAGTAAAACGTATTACGTCAAGTTTAAAGTATAATGATTGCAATGATGCAAAATACATGTGCATTGGTTAGATAAAATACAATATTTTAAAAAGTGGTGAGTCTGGACTAAAATTTGTATTTAATTGCATTTTAATCGAAAGCAATAACTCTGATGTGGCCCAAGAAAGCAAACTGTGATTTGACTAATAACCTGGGTTTCTGTCTGCTTTAAATGAACTCTGGTGCAGTTCCAACATATATGTGAATGTAAGTTATATTTAACTTTGAATGTCAAAGACATAGCAATCCATCCATTTTCTAGCACACTTCTCCCTCCTGGGGTCAGGAGGGCTGCTGACCCCCCCTGGTGCCTATCTCCAGCTAACCTTCCGGGTGAGAGGCGGGGTCACCCTGGACAGGTCGCCAATCCGTGGCAGGGCAACACAGAGACAGACAAGACCAACAACCATGCACACACACACACTCACACCTAGCGAGAAGTTAGAGAGACCAATTTACCCGACAACTATTTAACGCCCCTAAATCAATAATCCCAATTAGATTTCGCTAGTTCATCTTTGCAAAACACAGTTGATTGGTATTTATGGTAGTTGATCACCACAGCTGACCACAAATAGCTGGAGCACTTGCATCTACCCAGATTTATTGGTTCAAACACCAAATACATCTTATATTGATATGCATTAATACGTACAGTAGAAACCGTCTGTCCTCCACTGCAGAAGCTAAAATATACAGCAGATTAGTGGCAAGAAAAGTTTATGGTGCCACTGGATTAGGTGCTTTGCAAATACCAACAAACAGCATATCAAGAAGTATTTCAGCACCCCAAACAAAACTTCCTTTTAAATGTTTCAAAATCTCAAGTTTTTTGCATTCTTTGAGTGAAGGTTCTTAGCTCCATTTGTCTTTCTGGGCCTCCAAAACAGCTTCAATGTCTGAGACAATAGAGTATGCCCAGAAGTGAGGTTCTAGAGACTAATAATTGAGTATAACAGACTATCAACACTTTGTTTTTAAGCCAACATAGCAATAACAATAGTAAATTGAAAATAGCCAGTGCTTAGTGTGAGATGGAAATTTGATAATCAAACCATAACCAGAGGAAAGACTGGTCTGAGAGGCAGCCAGAGCGTACGTGAGAGGAAGTGATGTGTGTTTACTGTCCCCATATCCCTGTCTGTCATGTGAAATTGGAGAAGGCAGACTGTATTATTGGACACCAGTGCAGGTCCCGGCCAATGATCTGACTCTGATAGATCTCTTTAATGTGCACTTTATAGCTGGCAATCCCCTGCCAGGGATTTTTCAGAAAACTGACAGAGTGGTTATGGGTAACCTTCTCGCGGAGAAAAAAGGGGGGGAAATTGCTGTTCAGAAATGACTCTAGCCCCAGAGCTTTAAAGTAAGCTTTCAGTCCTCTGAATCTCTTTGGCCGGGGCTGAAATAGATGACAGAATTTCCTGCACCTCTCAAAGATTTCATCACGATAGGAGCTACAAAAAGACAACAAGCGAAGGAGTGTTTGCCACAATAAAGGCTGAACTGTGACACGCCGCGTGGCCTCTGACAAGGATTTACAGCGATTTTTTTCTATTTCTATAGAATCACACGTCAAGGCGGTTTTTTTGTTGTTGTTGTTTTTCTTAATTAAAAGGCTGACATTACTTTTCACGGGGCGGGAGCTTCTTTGATTACTGTCATGGAAAAGGATCTAGCGGGGTCACAGGGTCACCGATGGGCCATCTAAAAACAGCCTTTGTGAGGACTTTGGCCAAGTTATCGATTGGCTCATTAAAGCCTTTGGAGATCTGTGGGTCAGCGGGGTTCTGACAGGTGTCAGCAAGATGAATGACTTTGTCATAAACAGGGGGAAAAAAGCTCCCATCCCCACTGCCCTGCTAGGGCAGCCCCTGCCAGTAGGAACAGCAGCCATGCAAATGAGGGTTGTTGACCCTGCCATGAGTAATTCACAGGTCGGCCGCAGCGATGCTTCCCACAGACCCATTTGTTGCGTTTTGACATCAGTAATAATGACATGAGGATTACATTTTTGATGCACTGTGAATGATCTGCTCAGGAGCAAAAGCCTTTATTGATTTGCATGACTGAATCAGGGGAACTGAATGAAGGGTCACGTCTCTGAAGCCCCTTTTTTCTTTCCACACGAGAAACTTTCAGTGAATGTTCTCAAAGTATTTTCTTCATGTTAGCGTGATACCTTTCGACATATTGCATGTAACTGTTTACGTCCGGAAATTACACGCATGCTCACAAGGCTGGAAGGCAAAAATTATTATTTTTTGCTTGCCATCCATAGTTGCGCTGTCGCAGTACAATTCTGTTAAGAAAGTGAAACCTGGGACCTGGAGACAAAGGGAAAATATAGAAAAGAACACCTCAAAGCGTCTCACTGACAATCGGCTATGCTACACCGACCCGTTGTCATGGCAACTGACTGACAACAGCTCAGCGAGTGCACCAACACAGAAAAACATGCAAACATTTCCCACACAGAGATCAGAGCACGTTTCTTTTTAGGTTATTCTTAAGTGATCACTTGAACAGAGCAGTGGTTTAGCTTTAGTTTAATTTAAACACTTTGCTTCACTGATTATCTGTCACAGGATCGACGTGTGTGCCGCTTCTCTCTTTTACACTGAACTGAAACGCACCAACTTCTGCAGCACAGCTACATGTAAAGTTCGTCAAAGACAAGCTAGCATAACTAACCTACTGCCTCCTTCCTCCTCATTTTTTTTCTTTAGATTTTAAGTACTCTAAAAGCATTTTGCTTTTAAGTGTATTACCAGAAACCAGCAGACAAAATGTCAGCCCATTGTGTCTAACAGTTTTTGAGATTTTGGGGGGTAGGTGTACCTTGCCTCAAACCCACCTTTGAGTAGAAAAAGGTGGGTTTTGAAAGCTGATTGCTTAAAAAAATAAATCAATTTGACACTTATTTGTAATGACATTCTTTCAATATATATATATATATATATATATATATATATATATATATATATATATATATATATATATATATATATATATATAAATTGTATTCCAAAACATGAAAATGCACACTAGCTTACTTTAAAAATGAAGATTATTTAAAAAATGTCATTTTGAAAAATAAAACAAATTTCAATATTGACCCTAACAGCAGACATGGCATTTTTGATTTGCAACTTGACTCCTAGAAAATATCTTTGTTGGTTCTCTAAACTTAGATTAATGATCAACTACGGCAGGTAGATGGCTCATAAAATACACTCCAGACAACAACAACAACAACAAAAAAATAATCGTAAATCCTTTCATCATATTGATGTACAATAGCTGATGTGTACCTGCTGTACCGTTAAGACTTCAGGGTGACAAAAGCCAGCAGATCCGGCAGAACCACCTGAGAGACCAATTCAGTTTGTTGCTCTCGTTCTGTCAGGGTCATGCTCCTGTCTGCTGCTGGCAGAAACACCATGAAATAAGTTAAAGGACATGGAGGGCTTGTCAAAATATGGCGTACTTACCTGTGCTCGCCAGTCTTCCATTTGTCATTGCCAATGCCCCTGATAGGAAAAACACGTCAACGTCTTGGACTTGCCTTTTAGCTGACCGACCTCTCGCAATTTTTTTTTTTTTTTTTTGTGGGAGACGAAGTAGAAATAATCTCGCTATGTTCAGACAATTTGTGGGGGGTTGGGCAGGGAGCCTATAGACAAAAATATATAAAGGAGAAGAGGAAAAAAAAGAATTGGAGTTAAAACCTTAAAAAAATACCTGATGTCTGTGACTTGGGCAAAAATAATTAGGTCATTTAAGTCACATAAGCAAAAAAAAAAACACTGCAACTACTTTAAGGCAAAAAAAAAAAAAAAAAAGATGATGAGCACGTTGTAGAGTTCATCTTAATGTAACAATTGCATTCCCCCGGGCACAATTAAAATGATTTTGATATAAAATCCCCTAATTAAAGATTCCATTCCATTTCAAAACCACTTTCTCACCCATTTCTTAAGTCCACAGCTTTAGCTGCGCTTTCATCACCGCACAATGGATTATTTGCAGCTATGAGGCTTAAATCTTGATAAGGAATCAAACCTTTTTTTTTTTTTATTGCTCAGACATTTTAAACAATTCCTCTTTTGAAGGCCAGAAATGGTTAATATTATCGGCTTCCCTGCAATTAATTTGGACATCAACTCCAATTAAATGAACTCAAACTGCAGCAAGTGACATTATAAAACTAGTTAATTGGTTGATACATGTAGGACTCGTCGTACTCCTTTTTATGTTTTTTTTTGCTCACCAGTGGCCATACATTCTGGCAGATTCTTCACACAAAGCGCTCTTCAGTCTGCCTTGTGCAACAAGGACTGTTCTTCCAGATGCTTGGTTTCAAGCCATCTTTGATAAGAACTCAAAAAATCATTAAGATTCAGTGTCAAACTCCTGACCTCTCTTTGTTTTGGATATTATCTGTATTATGACCGGATATTCAAGTTCCATTAAACATGTGATTCTTAGTGTGTCTCAGCATGAAGCAGGGTCCTGTTTTGCAAAATCACTGATATGATAAAAAGAGATATTAGAAGATATATCATATATGAATTGCGTTTAAGGGTAAAGTAGCCTTTGCTTAAATATCGCACCTGAGTATTAAACTACAGTGAGGGTCAGAAGTTTATCTACATGCAAAATGAGGATGGATATCATATTAATTTCCTCAGTTAATTAACTTGTTTTGAGATGATTTGAACCGTTTTTTTTTCTCTCTTTTCATTTGGAGTGATTATTTCACAAACTCTAAACATATTAAAGAGCTCTAACTGAGTGCACCACACTAATATTATTGTATGTTTTCTATAATCCACATAGACTATAGAAAACGGCTGTCACCATCAGAGAAAAGAGATTTGGCTTTAACCTGCCACAATCTGCCAGAAGTGGCCTCATAAAAACTGGCGCCTTTTTCTACGCTTTCCTTCGTGCAGAAAGTCTGGAACCCAATCACTGACTTTTGACCAGGACTCATGTAACATGCCAGCTCGACAAAGCTTCCCAGAAATTGGGTGCCCCATAAGAAACCTGTGGGAGTATGGTCACCACATTTTTGCCATCAAAAAAACAACAAAAAAGCAACACTGTATGCATTCCTTTTTCTGTGACTTTAATTGTTCTATATTTGGAGGCGTGACCAACACAAACTAAATGACTTTGTTCACTTCCTCCACTGCCACAGCTAAACTGTAATCCTATACACACAGACTCCAATTCTAAAACGCCACAGAAAATTGATGTCTCCTTCTGTTCGCTGATTGGACCGGCTGAGATTCATCTGGAGGAATCGTGCTCAATGGGACAAATCCCAGACGGAGCACTGGAAGGAGATAAAAATTGAGCAGAGCTGTGTTGGAAAGAAATGGTTTTACAGTGTTGCTGTTCACTGGAAAATATAGATACCAAATATATCAAAATATAGATACACTTAATTTATTTTCAAAATTGCCGTGTTTCCATTAAGCTAAGTCATTTCAATGTGCGCAATTTTATGGTTATTGGAAATGCAGCTTATTGAGTGTCACAAAAAAAAACAGTGTTACACTTTGGTTTTACGAAGGATTCTTCTGTCAGTGTGAGGAAAAAAATATATACATATATGCAATGTTCGCATATTGTGATGGTGACAGAGTTGAACTCCAGTCCAGACGTGAAAATGGCAGCTTCCTAGAGTATTAAAAGTAGCATTATGGAATATTCAAGCACTTATTTTGCATGTTCTTTAGCTTAACACTGCTGATGATTATAGCAATGCAATATACTTTTCAAAATGTTTTAACTGCATTCATATTCCACAAATCAGAACATGCTTTCTGAATAGTTATATTAAAAATGCCTTATGAAAATAAAACCTTTACGTAGGTATCAAGCATACTTTTCATTAATCCAACATTTCTTTTTTTAACATATTTTTTATCAGTCTTTCTGTTTTTATTAGCTGTAAGCTAAAAAAAAAATCATTACTCACAGTACTGCTTTGGCTTGGACTACCTTGAAAAGACATACAGTAAAAAAAAAAAAGAAAATTCAAATTAACTCTATACATACTTGCTTAAAGTGGCATTTTTGCCATTGAAATTAACAACAGACTAAGTAGATGTGAACATGATTGTGAATTGAATGTGCATCACAAGATCTCAGTGGCCAGCACAGGAGCGCCATTTCTTTTTGAGCTTCGCGTCTCGTCTATAAGCTCCACAGGGAGGAAAGCAAACGGTTTTCGGCGAGAGGAGATTGATGTTTAATGCCCATTTTGTGCTCCCCAGGAGAGGAAATCTGACAATTTCCTAAAGGGAGAAGAAAGTGGAGAGATTCGACAGCGCAAGTTGCATGCGTGTGCTGTTACCCTGGTCATACTTTCTGTAGTGTTGTATACCTACAATGCATGCCCCTCCCTCACCCTCCCTTTCAGGAGCCATTCTATCTTTAGATTGGCAGCCCTCAAAAGTTAATAGGCTACTCCTGTTCACTTGGGATTGAGGAAATGATGAGGTCAATTGTGGTCAACCAGGGACACAGCAGCAGAGGAGCATGCTGATTGAGACTGTACAGCAGGGAGGCATTAGAGGACAATAGCAAAGCTCTCTGAAACGCACATTACTAACTGGTCACACTTTACATTGTTTGGTTCGCATGATTTAAGAGAAATTATACATTTTGGGTGGAAAATTCAATGCGTTTTCCTTTGTTTTTGCTGGAAGTGCTGTAAATAAAAGAAAAAAAAAATTAAACGGTACCATTCACGGTACCTGGACTGCAGCTAAAGAAACAACACAGATTTGGCCCATCAAATCCTCAGGTGATGGACGCAGATGGAGATTGTTTTTTAAATTTATGACAAGGGCAAAATTATTTCTGGTGAATTAAACGTAACCACAAGTTTTTTTCCTTCTTCTTTATTTCAATATGAATAGTGACTTTTATTCCTTAGTAAAATTCACTATGCAGTAAAAGTATGACGCTCCAATATCAGTTTTTCAATCAGTTAAATACTCGCTTTTTTCTTTTTTCTTTTTTTTAAGAGTGAGATAAAATCTGGTTTAAATGCTTAGAATACACCAAATGTATAGTTTTTTTTCCCCCCTGGTTGTTACCTTTCTTTTGATAAAACAAACCTGCAAAACCTTTTTGATGATTTACACATCCCTCAAATACAAAAAAGAAATCAAGCAACTCAATCCCTAGTTCATTGTAGAACATGGGAAAACAATATTAAAGCTTTGTGATTTTGGTGTCTGAAGTTAGAAATAAAATAAAATAATCTTTTTAGGCTGATTCCAACAGGACATGCTTGTACCATGTGACAAAATGTTTGGACATCCCTGTCCTAAGTGTAGTCAACAAAATAGCCACAAAGACACTTGAAAGCTATTTGCTGTGTCTTCTAAGAAGAAACCTATTTTAATTATAAATGTTTTTTGTGTTATTCGTTGGAAATGCCCGCTCTCCCCATTTCAGATGAACATCCCAGCATCTCGTTTTCAGCAGGATTGTAGGTTGTATTTTACATTTCTGGGACTCCAGGCATCAGGGTTGCTCACAAAAATCTAATGTCTCATGAAATATACTTTGATTTCTGCGGTTTCTGTCTCATCACGGCCTTGTTGGAAAGTATTTCGAGTGACTATTAATAGCATAATTTCAGCCAGATCTTTAATGTAGTTCTGCTTTATAATAGCCTGTATTTTCTTCTTTTTTATTTTTACTTTGTTTCTCCCTTTATTCTGAGTGCAGATGTTTTATTCACAGCCACTCTCTACGCTGTTGTGGTTGTAACTAGTTATATTAACGTAATTGAGTAACTTTTTGAAAAACCTACACTTTCATAGCTACTTTCACTACACAATACTTCTGATTTTTACTTGAACAAAGTTGCCATGGAGTATTGCTGCTCTTGAGTTAAATTTCTGGTTATCCACTATGAGCCACTTTGCTAAATGAAGAACACAGTTTAAACTCAACTAAGCCAGGTCATGTTGAAGTGAGAATGTTTCGTTATAACCAGAACCTTTGGATCCGGTTCTGATGGGATTATTGATGGAACTGTCGGTGGAATTTCAACAAAAGTGTTTGGAGGTCAAAACAAACATTGTCGATGTTCTAATTTGTAGTAAATTGTTCTTGTCTTATTTGTATGCAAAGCTAGCTTGAGAGATATGCTAATGCTCTGAAACATTGCACGCGAACGAGGCGGTTAATGAAGCTATTCAACCGTGAACGCCTGTCACCTTCAGCAAAGATAATTTATTGCGGGCTTAATTGGACTTTAACTTTGTGTGTTAACACAAAGTTGCGTAGCTCCACTTAGCTGTGCTGCTGTTAGCCTCGTAAACGTTTCCATGGCTCCAGCGCGGCGGTTCTTAAACTGGGTTCAGAGGATCACGTGATATTGCTTGGCCAATCAGCGCTGCGGGGAATTTAGCGCGCGCGGTAGTCAACTGCTGTCCTCGGACGTACGTCGTGTGGTTTATCTCTATTTTAATCCGTACTAAACATGTCGAGCACAAAAAGAAGGGACAGACTTTAATGTGAATGACACGAGGTAAAGCTACGCCCATCCCAAAAACAACAGCAGAAGTCACGCTGATTTGCAGGTATGTGCTTTATTCTGGCCCCAAAAAGTATTTTATGGATTCAAAACAACAAAAAACAAATAACAATTTTTTAAATTATATTTTCAATTTAAGTTATTAAAAAACTAAGACTTCTATTAATAATTATATGCATTTATTTTTTTTAATTAGTAAAATAGCAAAAAAAAAAAAAAAATATATATATATATATATATATATATATATATATACACAAATAAGACAAAAATATATATAAATTAGTAAAATAGTAAAAAATATCTTTTTTTTTAATTACTAAAATAATAATTATATATATATATATATATATATATATATTATATATATATATATATATATATATATATATAAAAATTCCTTCTCACCCACCGTGGGTGGTTCTTATCCTCTGAGCTCGGGTCCTCTACCAGAGGCCTGGGAGCTTGAGGGTTCTGCGCAGTATCTTGGCTGTGCCAAGGACTGCACATTTCTGCACTGAGATGTCTGATGTTGTTCCTGGGATCTGTTGTAGCCACTGCTCCAGTTTGGGGGTTACTGCCCGAGGGCCCCGATGACCACAGGCACCACTGTGGTCTTCACCTTCCAGGCCTCTCCAGTTCTTCCCTGAGGCCCTGGTATTTCTCCAGTTTCTCGTGCTCCTTTTTCCTGATGTTGCAATCACTTGGTATTGCTACATCTACCACAACGGCTTTCCTCTGTTGTTTATCCACTACAACAATGTCTGGTTGGTTCGCCATTACCATTTTGTCTGTCTGGATCTGGAAGTCCCACAGGATCTTAGCTCTGGCGTTCTCCACCACCTTTGGGGGTGTTTCCCACTTTGATCTCGGGGTTTCCAGTCCATATTCTGCACAGATGTTCTGTAGACTATGCCTGCCACTTGGTTATGTCGTTCATGTACGCTTTCCCTGCCAGTATCTTGCACCCTGCTGTGATGTGGACTGTCTCAGGGGCCTCCTTGCACAACCTACACCTTGGGTCTTCTGGTGTGGTAGATTTGGGCCTCTATTGCTCTGGTGTTTAGGGCCTGTTCCTGGGCGGCCAGGATGAGGGCCTCTGTGCTGTCCTTGAGTCCAGCTTTTTCCAGCATTGATAGGACTGATATCAGCCACTATATATATATATATATATATATATATATATATATATATATATATATATATATATATATAGGTTTTGTTCATTGAGCAAGGTGATGATCATGCATCGCTCATTTTGTGCACAAGGAAGGTCATTTTGTACGACCTTCCTTGTTGTTTTGATGATATGTCTTGAATTTTGAAAAAACAAATTTTTAACCATATTTTATTTATCACTAAAGAAGGGTTCAGTGAATATGTATAAAAACTGGTGGGTTCAGTACCTCAAAAAAGGTTAAGAACTACTGGTCTAGTGGGTGGCCACGGAGGGGATCGCAGATGGTATATGACCGAAGTTTTTAAGGACCTAAGATTATATTTGCCGTTATGTATTAATATTTAATTTGAAGGCTGTAAGAAGCTTCAGGAAAAACAAGTGGTTAGTTTACGTAAGTATGAAGCTTTGCTGCATGTGTTGATCCGCCTCTGGTGCCTAGAAACCTAATTATAAAGTTACAACTCACTACTTATTACTCACTAAATGCTAATAGACCGCAAGCACTTTTTTTTATCCTTATGTTTCACTAAAAATCATTTAACAAGTCTCGGAATGTCTGTATTACATCTGATCTTGTTTAAAACAGACCTGCGTTATTATTTCTATTGGATTACTTCTGTAACTGAAAAACATGGTTAATTTCCTTAAACGGAGAGACCATGGAGATAGGTAACAATATGCATGAGAGAGCGCCTTTACTTTCACATGAACAGTGACTGAAAACGTCATTTGTTTTAATAAACACTTGAAAACATATGACTTTTTAAAATGACGTTTAACATCAGTATCCCTTTGCTTAACTCCTCCTGTAGGTCATCACAACAACAACCTTCTCTCCATGGCTTCATCCGCCGTAATATGGCGTGACAGAGGTGAATGCTATCGTGTGGTTTCCCCTGAATACTCACCTTCCTTGGTAATCCTCTGCCTGCAGCGCATGAAATTCTCTTCCTTCATGCTTATTCAAAACAAAGGCTCAGTGTGAACCAGGTCTGCTGCCCTGCCGCCCCACAGGAAAAAACTGTCATGATCCAACAATCTCACCGACTGAATGTATTTCCCAGTGTGGGAGATGTCTGATTTCTTCAGGGGACAGACAGGATAAACAACTGCACTGCGCTCTCTGCTGCTAAAGAAGTGTTTCCTTGTTATTTTCCGCCTCCTGGAGCAGACTTATGCTATTTTACAATCTTCTCCCTTAATGCTCCAATCGGAGTGGAAAATGATTTATACATAACTTTGCCAACATGTTTCCTCTGACTGATGAATAATAGTAATGTTTGGGAGCGGCCTAGCATGTAAACATGAATCTACTTGAGAATTTATGGATTAAGTTGAAGATTGTCAAGGAGCCATTCAGCCGCAAAGACTTAAGAGTTCATCACCCTGGGCAAAGTGCAAAAGGATAAAAATTGAAGTTTGATATATGTTTATATATAAAATAAATGCTATATATTGTCTCTACTTTTTTTTAGAGAAGTGTTTCATTTCCTTTCTGTTCTTAAGTCTTAGAAATACACAAATTATTTTAGGTCTAAGCCTGGCAAAGTTTTATCATTTTCATTGCAGTTGTATGTCATGACACATTTCCACCTGAAATACAAAGACTAGTAAAGGCCGTGGCTCCCATCACCACAAACCATATGCATGTAAAATAAAACACTGAAATAAATAAAATACAGCGACCATAATAACATACGACAGAGTATTAGGTCTATGCTAAGAAAATGAAAAACAAAACAAACTAAAGTCAGAGTATTACGAGAATACAGCTCTGAAAATGAATTAGAAACAATTGGAGAATAAAGCTATGCGACCAGAAGAGTCGTGTTATGTATTCTCAACTTATTTCTGCATTATTCTTGTAATATTACGACCTTATTCTCTTGATACTGATTTTATTCTTGCATGATTTCTACTTCATTGTAGTACGAGTCGATATCCTCCAAGTATTGACTTTATTCTCTTGTCATAACTTTACTCTCGTCCTTCTGTTCTCATAATTTTACAGCTTTATTCTCATGGTGTTGTGACTTTATTCTCGTAATACAATGACTCTATTCTCTAAATATCATGACTTTATTCTCATATTGCTGCGGCTTTATCCTCGTATGATTTACAATAATTTTATTTTTGTATTTTCTTTCTTAGTATGGCCCTGATTCTCTAATCCGTGTATCTAGTGATGCTGAAAGAGAAAGTGAAAGCTGACCCAGCAACATTACGCCTGTGATCAACTTTGGGAGGAAGCCACGGACCAATAGCATGAGGTCAATGTGACATGAAGAAAGCAGCAGAATATTTGCATGAAGGCAACACAGTAAATATATAAGAAGTTTCAGGCACACATTTTGTGCATATTTCTCATTTAAATGTTGCATAGTTATATACTAGGCCGAGTTCATTCCTCAACTTTAGTTGCTTGTTCTAAAAGCACACACATTTTCAGCTCAGTACTGTGACCTGAAGGTTGGGGGGAGAAAAAAAACACTTCTTGTTTCTCTGCAGCAGCACTTTTCCACTCAGACGTTGTGGAAGACAAAAACACTCATGTTGTTTTCTTTATGTACAATCTGCACTTGAACTTGAATTTCGCCAGCAGGGACCACAGTGATATGAATTTAAAGGCTTATTGATGAAATGGGTCGAAGGGATGGATGGACAGGATGTGAAGACGGATCATCCAAAGAGACTTGACAATGAAGGCTTGGGAGGAGGCTGTGGTTTTGAGGAAATTGCGTTTTTGTGAGCCAACTTTGGGTCACCCCAATGGAAGCTGGAACAAAGAGAAGTCGATAAAAAAATGAGAATAGAAAGTGAAGAGAACATTTGGATGATATGTCCAACTGAGAGTCCAGTAGAATTTTCTATTGATATTTATTTAGGACCCACTAATTTTAAGTTTTTTTTGTTGTTGTGTTGAGAACCAACGGTCCCAAAACCGCCGTCTGACCGTGACATTTGCTGCGTAGGAGGGTTAATTAAAACAAGAAATAGCAGGGAAAAAAAGGAACAATGATCATATAAATCACTGCCAAGAAGAAAGGAAAAAAGTATTGAAACCCACATATGTTGAACAATTCAAGTATTTTTGTGACGCCACTCGCACAAAAATTTTATCCACTTTAATTAGTACTTTTGCGGGTGATTGTTGCATTTGTGCACTCATCTAACCATAGATCAGTGCTTGTTTTACGCGCACTAATTGATGAATTTAAAAAATTGGTGGATAGAAAAAAAAAATCATTAGCATAATTATTCAAAGGACACACAACTTTGATTTCAACATATACCATTCCTCATTGGAATGATTTCTCTGACTTTAATTAATCATTTTATTGGTTTTGATCATTTTTTTGTTTCTACAGGGGCTGTGTGTCTGTTTGAAACAGGTTTTAAGTCTGTATGAAATGTGCTTGTACTTATAATTGATTGACTTCTATTCCGGTTTTCTTTCGCATTCCACATTTGATAAACTGTGGAATAAAATTGAAAACAGAAGTGCGTGTTCTCGGTTGTGTTTCTCACATGTCTGACTGGCTTGATGTTTTTATGGCAATGTGTCTGTGGTGCCCACTGCCTCTCGGCCAGTGACAGCTGGGATAGGCTCCGCTGACCCTTAACGCTGTAAAGTGCGTAAAGAAAATGATTGACTGACTAAAATGAGATGTGCAATCAATTTGATGTGTTGCTTTTAGCTCAATAGGGCATGTTTTACAACCCTCAGCTCATCAAGTAATGACACATGGTGAGTTGTAGTCCTTTGGGTCAGTTTGCAGGGCACATTTCACCCCTGAAGCATCGGTTTTGTTGAGAGAGCAAGTTTAACTTGTCTTGGTGCCGTTATTGCTAGGCTCTTTAGTGTGTGAGGAGATTTGTTACAATTCTTTAAAAGTAATTGGATGAAAAACAACAAGGTCAGAAACAGCATTGTGTGGGCCGGCCCTCAAATACAACTTTTCTGTTTTCAAATTTTCATCTCACCCCAGGGAAATTGATGATTAACTTGTTTGAAGGAAATACATAAAGTCTGACTCACATTTATGGTCAACCCTGTTTGCCCCCAAATAACATCTGGTGCAATTATTTCTCTGAGTGTTTTCCAGGCACATCATGCCCATTTATAGCACAACCATGTAACTTTGTTAACTTCAGTTGGTATAAAATGCTATATATATATATATATATATATATATATGGCTTAGAGGAAATTTTACTTATTCGCTTGAAATTGGGCCTCCGTCTCTTTAAACACTCTGCTTTTTCTGAAACTCCGCCTTCAGGAAGTCATCATGTTTTGTATGTGATAAAACAATGCTTTATTCAATGGCACTATTTTGTGTTGTATGCGGAAGAACACCACATGTAGTATCAGCGCATTGATCTCACTGTGTTCTAGGGAAAAAACGTTAAAGTTAAATCGTGTTCCACTGAGGTTCAGTTGAGTTTATATAGTTAAGTTATGAGAAGAACATAAACTGGCGACGAGATTTAAACGGATCCCCGATGTGCATGTGACGACAGAGGGGTGTGTGGGGAGGGGGGAAACCTTGTGAAAAGTGACGAAAAGACAAAAAACAACAGAAAAAAACCTCCGTTTGGAAGCTAATGTGGCTTGCTAGCTAACGACCTTCAGAGAAAGTGAGTAACGAACGTCACACGGAAAATGTCGGGAGGAGTTGGACAAATTAACATTTTTGAAAATGGCACAGAGGACTGGACAACTTATGTGGAGTGAGTTGAACAGTCCTGCCTGGCTAACAAAGTAGAGGACGAGAGGAAAGTCGCTGTGTTACTGAGGGTAATGGGAGCGAAAACCTATAACTTGCTGCGCAGCCCCATTACGCCAGCCAAACCGGCAGAAAAAAGTTTCAAGGAGATCACAGAGGTTCTCCAAAAACATTTCCAACCGAAGCCACTGGTCATAGCTGAACGACTCAGATTTCATAAACGAAATCAGTTAAAAGCCGAGTCCACTTCGGAATACATCGCGGAGCTTCGGCGGCTGTCGGAGCACTGTCAGTTCGGGGAGGGACTGTCAGATGCGCCGAAAGATCGTTTTGTCTGCGGGCTGCACAATGAAAGCACACAGAAACGACTCCTCAGAAGATAATCTGACATTGCATCGTGCATTGGAAATTGCTATATCTATGGAAACTGCAGCAAAAGATGCAGGAGAGCTTCAGGGAAAATTCACGGAGCCGTGTTCTGTCAGTAAAATGCGTGCGCAGCTTAACGATAAATTACAGACCTGTTACAGATGCGCCAAAAAGTCACATAACGCTGCTAATTGCTGGTTTAAGGATAAAGAATGTCTCCAATGCAACAAAAAGGGACATATACAGAAAACGTGCAAATCAAAACAAGGCAAGAAAAATAAAATGTGGAACAAAGATAGGAAACTGCATGAAGTTAATGAGACAGACTCAACTTCTTCCCAGGAGCATTTGGCGTGCCTTGAGCTGCATACAATACAAGACGAGGAGAAATACAAGGATGCAATATGGCTCACACCTAAAGTACAAGGGGTTAAGTTAAAGATGGAACTGGATACTGGGTCAGCTCTCTCACTGATCTCATATCAATCAAATCAATCAAATTTTATTTGTATAGCACATTTCAGCTACAAGGCATTTCAAAGTGCTTTACATCATAAACACAAAACACAAAGGCATGCAACATAGAATAAAATACCAAGTTTTTTTTTTTTCTTTTTTTTTTCCTTCCCTTTCTTCCCCCTTCCCTTTGACACGGAATTTAAGCGCCTGTTACCGCCGGACTCCGCCGTCCGTTTAACCACGGGTATTCGCCGGGCCCCGTTGCCCACAACAGGAAAAAAAAAAATAAAAAATACATCCACAAATCAAATCCATACATACATATTACATTTCAAATGCAACTCTAAACAGGTGCGTTTTACTTGAGATTTGAAGGAAGTCAGGGTTTCCGCTGTTTACAGTTTTCTGGAAGTTTGTTCCAAATTTTTGGTCCATAGATGCTGAAAGCTGTTTCTCCTCTTTGGTTCTGGTTCTGGGGATGCAGAGCAGACCAGAACCAGAAGACCTGAGAGGTCTGGAAGGTTGATACAACAACAGCAGATCTTTGATGTATTGTGGTGCTAAACCATTCAGTGATTTGTAAACTAACAACAGTATTTTAAAATCTATTCTTTGAGCTACAGGGAGCCAGTGGAGGGACTTTAAAACTTGTGTTATGTGCTCTATCTTCCTGGTTTTAGTGAGAACGCGAGCAGCAGCATTTTGGATCAGCTGCAGCTGTTTGATTGATTTGTTGGACAGGCCTGTGAAGATGCTGTTGCAATAATCAATGCGACTAAAGACAAACGCATGAATGAGTTTCTCTAGATCTGGCTGAGACATTAGTCCTCTAATCCTGGAGATGTTCTTCAGGTGATAGAAGGCCGATTTTGTTACTGTCTTATGTGGCTCTGGAGGTTCAAGTCCGAGTCCATCACTACTCCCAGGTTTCGGGCCTGATCGCTAGGTTTTAGTTGTAATAACTGAAGCTGTGCATTGACTCTAGATCGTTCCTCTTTAGGTCCAAAAATAATGACTTCAGTTTTATTTTTGTTCAGTTGGAGAAAGTTTTGGCACATCCACACATTTATCTGTTCTAAACATTTATTCAGTGATTGGATGGGTCAGATCAGTCACCTGGTGACATCGTAATGTAGAGCTGTGTGTCATCCGCATAGTTGTGGTAGCAATATTATTTCCTGTTATGACCTGAGCTAGTGGGGAATATATTGAATAAGAAGGGTCCTAGGATTGAATCTGGGGTACCCCACATGTGACCTTTGACCTCTTTGATG
The DNA here is from genome assembly GCF_027474105.1 of Poeciliopsis prolifica. NCBI lineage: Eukaryota > Metazoa > Chordata > Actinopteri > Cyprinodontiformes > Poeciliidae > Poeciliopsis > Poeciliopsis prolifica. The sequence continues at coordinate 8,754,940 of NW_026562396.1, forward strand.
AGAAGTTTCCAATTGAAACAAAGAAATCCCTGTTCTTTATGTAGGATTCAAACCAGTCGAGCACCGAACCAGAGAGTCCAACCCAACTTTCAAGTCGATTCAGTAATATGTCATGGTCGACAGTGTCAAAAGCTGCACTGAGATCCAACACAGTGGTTCTCCCACAGTCCGTATTTATATGGATATCATTGAATACTTTTACGAGGGCAGTCTCCGTGCTGTGGTGAGCACGAACCAGACTGGAAAGTGTCAAGCAGTTGGTCATCATGAGGAAACTATTTAATTGTTTACACACAGTTTTTTTCAATAACTTTGCTGATGAAGGGAGTTTGAGATTGGCCTGTAATTCTGCAATAGTGATTTGTCCAGGTTGTTCTTTTTTAACAGTGGTTTGATGACTGCTGTTTTCAAGTCTGGGGGAAAACACCTGATGTAAGCGATGAGTTTACGATTTGGATCAGATCAGTAGCAATAACAGGCAGGACTTTCTTAAAGAAATGTGTGGGAAGGACATCCAGACAGCAGGAGCTTGAACTTAATTGACTTATAATTTCTTGTAGAGTTTTATAATTAAGTAGTTGAAAATGGGTCATTTTTTCTGTATTTGTTTTGTTTTGGTACAGCAATGGTTCTGGCTTTGAAGTTGATGTGCAGATTAATGAAGATTACAGAGACAAGTTTCCAAATCTGAAACTAAAGCACACCTCAGTGAAACTAAAAACATACACAGGCGAAAGAATAACTCCCTTGGGAAAACTAAAAGTGACAGTGGAATTTGAGAAAAACAAATGCAACCTTGAACTTTATGATCTGAAAAATGGCAGTTTCCCATTATTTGGACGTGACTGGCTGAAACACATCCAACTCATCTGGAAAGAAATAAAGTCCATGAGACTGGCACCAGACTTGAGTGCAAGTTCTGTGGAGGAAAGACTGAAACAGATACTTCAGGAATATTCTCCGGTGTTCAAAGAAGGAATTGGCACTCTGAAAAATATCAAAGCACGGATCACATTGGAAGACGACGCAAATCCCAGATTTCACAAAGCACGTCCTGTGCCATATGCTATACCCAAAGTCGAAGCAGAGCTTCAACGCTTGGAAGAGCAAGGAATACTCACCAAGGTGGAATGGTCAGACTGGGCTACACCAAGAGTGTCAGTGAGCAAGAAAACAGGTGACAGTGTGAGAATCTGTGGTGATTTTAAGGTTTCAGTGAACCCAGTATTCCGCATAGATCAGCACCCACTTCCACGGATAGAAAACATTTTCACAGCATTTTCACAGGTGGCAAACACTTTTCAAAAATCGACCTCGTCCAGGCTTATCTACAGATGGAAGTAGAAGAGACAGCTAAGAAATATCTGGTGACAGTGGCAGAGCCAGAGGGGTGGCCGGGGTGGCACTTGCCACCCCCAACAGATCCCTGGCCACCCCACTGGAAATGGTCATTTTAAAATATAATACTTATGAGATCGGCAAAGATTTGCCAGGAAAACTGTCATTTCTGACTGTCCCTGAAGGCAGCCCGATGCCCGACGCTGTTCATTGGTTAAACTGACATGTGGGTCCTGCTTGATCCAAAACACATCAACGGCTTTAGAGTTACACCTTCGAGGAGTTTTGGAGGTATTTACATTTTACCGCTCAGCGGTAACCGCTGTTACCTTCCTAATGAGAGGCGGCACTTGTCATACATTTCTAAAAAGAAAAAAAATGGTTGTGCATTTTTTGGTCATATTCTGGGCTCTGAGTTTACATGTACATGTTCACTGTTTCATAGTGCCGTTTAACATCTTGTTTGGTCATGGCAAATCTTAGTTAAATAAACCATTTTAATTTGAGTGTGTGTGAGAAAATATTTGTTTCCTTTCGTCCATCATTTGTATATGGACCCCTCTGATAAAGCCTGGCTCACCCTTTGGCCACCCCTTGAAAAAAAGTCTAGCTCCGCCACTGTCTGGTGATAAATACCCACAAAGGACTATTTGTCCTTTGTGGGTACCCAGTACAGCAGACTGGTGAGACCAAGTGGTACGAGTTACCAGTACAGTAGACTGATATTCGGTATTGCCAGTGCCCAAACAGTATGGCAACGCGCCATGGATCAAGGGGATTCCAGGAACACAATGTTTTCTGGATGACATTATTATCACAGGTGTTGATGAAGAAACGCATCTTGCTAACCTAGCAGCTGTCCTGGCCAGGTTAGAAAAATATGGACTGAGAGCAAACAGGAAAAAGTGTGAGTTCTTCAAAGATGCAATTGAGTATTGTGGGCATCGGATTGACAAGTATGAACTACACAAAACCAAAGGCAAAGTTGAAGCAGTTTTGAAGGCACCAGAGCCTAAAAATGTCAGTGATTTACGCTCATTCTTGGGTTTAATTAATTACTATCACAAGTTTCTACCGAGCCTGCACCCACTATATACACCACTGCAACAAAATGTCAAGTGGATCTGGACAAAAGGCTGTGAAAAGGCATTTCATAGTTCAGAAGAGGTGCTAACACACTTTGACCCAAATCTTCCCCTTCGCCTTGTATGTGATGCCATACGGCATCGGTGCTGTGCTATCTCACAAAATGCCTGATGGAGAGGAACGACCGATCGCGTTTGCCTCAAGGTCCCTAAATGTAGCCGAGCGTAATAATGCGCAGATAGACAGAGAAGCGCTAAGTCTGGTGTGGGGCATGAAGAAGTTCAATCAGTATTTATATGGAAGATCCTAGATAGACAGAGAAGCGCTAAGTCTGGTGTGGGGCATGAAGAAGTTCAATCAGTATTTATATGGAAGATCCTTCACCCTGATCACTGACCACTGGTGTCCATCTTTAATCCTCAGAAAGGTGCCATGGCTGCAGCACGGATACAGAGATGGGTCTTGTTCCTTAGCTCACACCTACTATATTGAATTTAAAGGGGGAAAACTGCATGGAAATGCAGATGGACTTTCACGTCTTCCACAAACACAAACCACTGAAGAAACTACTGATCCAGAAACTGAGTTTCACATTGCACAAATGGAACCTCTGCCTGTGCCTGTGACAAGTACTCAGAAACAAGTCGAGACACAATCTTGTCCAAAGTATATGATTTTACTGTAAATGGCTGGCCATTCTCCAGTGACACTCAGTTCTCTGCATAATTCAGCCGCAAAGATCAGCTATCCATTTGTTAGGGATGTGTCATGTGGGGAACCCGTGTCATAATATCACCCCTACTACAAAAAAGGGAACTGAATTCACTTCATGATTGGCATTTGGGAGTGGTTAAGATGAAAAGTCTTGCTCGGAGCTATGTTTGGTGGCCTGGCATAGACTGTGAAATAGAGAATATGGCTAAGTCCTGCATTGGTTGCCAGCAGACACTGCTCCAGCCCCAGCCAGCACCTGTACACAAGTGGGAGTGGCCATCCACCCCCTGGCAATGCATATAGACTATGCTGGCCCATTTATGGATCAAATGTTCCTGATTGTGGTTGATGCTTACTCAAATGGTGCCACCCGGTACCACCTCGTACCACTTGGTCTCACCTCGTACCACCTGGTGCCACCTGCTGACTGTTTGAGCTGCTTCTCCTTGATGTTTCTATCAGGCGGGTTGAAGCTGCTGACGGGATCTGGGCTGAAGGTGAGAGTCTCTAAATAGAGTTACTGCAGAACCTCAAATGTTAATGGAAGATTTGGGCCCAGTGTTAAACATCAGAAAAAATACTGGAGCAATAATTAGAACCACAGCTTAAAGCCAAACATGCCACAATTAAATGAATCAAAATGTCCCAAAGCATCGGTGGACTGGAATAGGGACCACCGGGGGAATCCAGGCAGATTCCAGAGATGCACATCACAGCGGCTCTTCATGCAGAGCCGTCCCAAGGTAATAAGGGGCCTTAGACAGAACCCCCTGGAACTTGTCCTACTAAGAACCTCATCATCTCTAACATGTATAAATATAGAGAAGGTGAATCTGTGAGAGGGAGACCAGGTGTCTTGGCTGAATTTGGAATCAATCACTGATTATTGGTTGTTTGCTGTGATGTATTTGTGAACAAACCCAATTGAAACACAAAGATCACAACATATTGTAGCCATGGTAACACACCAATCAAACTACTGTTCAGGTTGCGTCGTTTCGCGACCTGAACCAAAACCCCCAGTGTCTTCCTACCATGAAAACTCTGGAGTAGAGAGTGAACTTCTTTTCCTTTGGAAACCAAATGTCCAGTTTTATTTATTTTCACAGGAGCAAAAAGAGCAGAAACTGATTTGCACTTTGCAGAGAATACTACAGTATAGAGTGAAATGATGAAGATTGCATGACTGCAGTCTGGATAAATGAATGTCTAAATGAGACACAGCCACAGTTTAACCTGAGTTCATCAAACACTTTTCCTCATCAAAAACATCTTTTGATGAGGAAAACACTGTTGAGCAGATTTAATGGGAAACTGGGTGATTGTGTTTTGCACATTGTTAATCCTTTATCAATTACAGCCACATTGGCTGAAGCTAGTCTAAATTGCTGGAAAAATATATATTTGTCTTAATATGAATGAATTGATTTGGAAATGTTTTGATGGTTTGAAACATTAACATTTTTAATTACAGAAAGGTGACGTGAAACATGATTAAATTCAAAGCATGATTTATAATGGAGAGAGGAAGTCTTTTATTTTGAAAAATGCTTGACAGGATCTAGTTTTGTCTTTTGCCACTATCTGGCCTTCTGGGGATTTCGGTTGCTAGGTTACGAACAGCCGTTGGATAAATGAATGTCTGGCTGAGAAACAGCCACAGTTTAACCTGAGTTCATCAAACTCTTTTCCTCATCAAAAACATCTTTAGATGAGGAAAACACTGTTGAGCAGATTTAATGGGAAACTGGGTGATTGTGTTTTGCACATTGTTAAGCCTTTATCAATTACAGCCATATTGGCTGAAGCTAGTCTAAATTGCTGGAAAAATGTCTCAATATGAATGAATTGATTTGGAAATGTTTTGATGGTTTGAAACATCTCCTTCACTAGAAAGCATGAATCACTTCAGAGCTTTTCCTGGTTACCATAGCAATAGCAACTAATGTCACTCTTCTACCTAACTGATGATGTCACTAGGATCCCATGCTTTGTATCAAAGGTTGTATGACATCACCTCTGAAGCCTCTTAAATAGTGATGCGTGTGTTCTAGAGTCATATGTGCAGAACCCCAGAGATTGATAGAGTTTCATCATGATGGCTAAAAAGTTAGAAAAAGAAACGCACGAGTTAACAAAAAGGCTGCTGCCTTTTATTACAACGAAAAACGGTAGACCAAACTTAAATCAACATTCCCAATTTGTAGGGAGAGATAACTATTTGGATACTTTGTTGGAAAAGTTGCCTAGTCTTCCAAAATATTTAGAGCAACAAAGGAAAGAGGAAGAAAAACTGAAGAAAGAGGAAGAACAACGGAAGAAAAAAGAAGAACGACGGAAGAAAAAAGAAGCAAAAGAGAAAAAACCTGAAACAGCTGACTCCTCCTCCACCTCCGACTCTGATTCGAGCAAAAGCTCCTGCTCCACGTCCAGCTCCATTTCAGAAGAGGGAATAGATATTAAGACAGCGATTGAACTGGACCAAGAACTCAGGAGAAAAATTGATTATAAAAATAAACTGGAAGCCTTAGTTAAAAAAGGAGAGGAACTGAAGAAGAGGACTGGAAAACAATTTATTTATGAAAAAGAATTGATCATTTGGAGAGAAGAACAGAGGAAGAAAATCATTGAAGAAACAAGACAGAAGGAAAAACTATCAGAACCGCTTAAAAAGACGAAACGAGAAGTTTTTCATTTGCCCAGATCTGAAGTTGTGGAAAAACACAACTTCAGATCTGCCAAACATGCTTTAGAGGGACAGAGGTTTTATAAGGACATGGCTCCACAGAGGATTCCCCAAAGGTTCCTTGATGAACAGGAGAGAAAAAAGAAAGCTGAAATGCAAAAATCTTTGACTGCTGCTTGGGACGATCAAGTTGAATACAAACGGCAGAACAAGATAGAAATGGAGAAGATGAAAAAGCAGGAGTTGCATTCCTTGATGGAATCGGACCGGCTGCATAGGATGGAAGAAATTGAGAAAAAGAAGAAGCAGCAGAGATTCAGCACCCAGGAGAAGACTAAACCAATCATTAGGGAGGAAATTAGAAGACAGAGAGAAATATTTCAGAGTGTTGGTGGCCCAAAGGAAGGCTTCCAGCCCAAATCGGTGTTTGTACAACACAAGAGTGAGAGCAGGTTTCCTGAACTGGTCCCATCTCCAGAGGACAGTAAAAATATTGCTCATAAAAAGCCAGTTCATCACAAAGTTCAGGAGACTCTGCCAGCAGCAGCACCAGAGAGAAGTGGGTCCAAGTCCCTTGTGGGAAGACATTCTGCTGACAAACTGGATGTTCATGCTAGCCACAAACCGGATGTCCATTTTGGTTACAAACCTTATGTGAATTCATATCGCAAACCTGATGTCTATTCTCCTGAGCTAGAAGAGATGCGTTCGAATGACAAACTTGATGTGCTTTCTCTTGAGAAACCTGATGGACATCCTACTCACAAACATCACCGGCATTCTACTGAAAAACATCACAGACATTCTACTCGTAGACATCGCGTGCCTTGTACTCGCTTGTATTTTGGGCAAAATCCTCACGACGTTCTTTGGCATCGTACTGACGAACATGATGGGGATCCTAGTCACGGCCATTATGTGGATCCTATTGACAACCATGACGACGTAAAAACCAGCAATCCTTCACTCGGTCATGAGAAAGTTAGCAGTACCGAGCCTGTCAAACTTCCCTCACTGAAATCCAAGACTGTGCGCTTCCATGACAATTCCCCAAAAAGTAGCAAGAGGGTAAAATTCCCATCTCTTCCCTGAATCGACTGGATGATGTTTGTCAGCTGGCCAAGGAGTGCGACCCAAGTGCTTCAACTTTGAACTAACATCTTTGTGAGATTGTTCGTCAGCTAGGTTAGACATATATTAGCAACTGTAAGTAAGTATAATAGGTTTTCGCTGGGTGCTCCAGTTTCCCTACAAAAACAACAGAAAGGTACATAGATGGGTTGATAAGATATTGTCTGTAATTTTCTTTATTACTAAAATTAAGTAATCATACTTTAAATAAAGTTTTTCTCCGGGCACTCCGGTTTCCCTACAAAAATGGTGGACAGATAGTCAAGACAGACAGATCAATAGATATCTATCTATAGATCTAAAGATATGTATCCATCTGTCTATAGATAGACAGACAGACAGATATTGTCTGTAATTTTCTTTATTAGTGAAATTAAGTAATCATACTTTAAATAAAGGTTTTCTCCGGGTACTCCGGTTTCCCTAAAAAAACAATAGACAGATAAATAGATTTCTATCCATCTATAGATAGAAATCTATAGATATATCTATAGATATCTATATATATGTAGATATATAGATATTTATATATCTATAAATATGTATATATCTATATAGATATAAATATATCTATAGCTATATTTATATAGCTATAGATATATCTATATTTATATAGATCTATGGCTCAAGATAGACAGATCTCTAAAGATAGATCTATGTAAATCTATCTATAGATCTGTAGATAGATAGACAGACCAACAGATAAATGGATACATAAGATATATTTATAGATCTAGATACATTGATCTACCTTAATAGATCTATCTATCTAGTTAGCTAGATAGAGCTATCCAGATCTATCTATAGATCCAGATGGATAGATAGATATCTCTGGATAGATTCATCATCTAGATCTATCTATACATAGATCTAGACAGATCAATATCTATTTATCTGGAAAGATAGATGGATAGATAGATATAGATGTATAGCTAGATTGCTCTACATAGATCTCTTGGTAGATAGATATCTTTATCTAGATTTTTATCTGATCGATCTAAAAAGATCGGTCTATCAATAACATTTATTTGACAGGCTGTGCATAAGACTGACATGACATCTGTCATGAACATGGAGAAGACTTTATGAATTTTTACCACTGTTGTCATAAAGTGTCAGTCGGTAAATGACACTTTAATGCAAAGCTGCATTAAAAGTGTTGCGTTATTCTGAAATGCATCCTCTAAATTATGACAAAAATACAATTAAAATAATATCAGAAAGCTTCAAATGCAATGAACAAGAGTGTGCATCCTCTGCAGTCTGGAAGAATTGTTTCATACTGACTTTGAGTCAATAGGGCACATGACTTTCAAGCTATTGAAGAAAAAAATATAACTTTTAATATTATAATTATTAAAAATATTGAGTATGACTTAAAAAAGAGAGCAGTGCGTCTCGGGTAACAGCATAAATTTGGTGTGAGTTGATCGCTCGACTGCTGCGCCTCAGCTGCTTCGGTTCAAAATAATAATATGTTGTAAAATATTGATCTTTCTTCTTGTGAAATTGCCATAGGGTCTTTAGAGTTTGGTTGTTGAGTCAAAATGTGTTTTGTCCAATTGGGGAATAACGGCATTCATGTGTCTTATTTACTTTTGTTTAGTTCGGGGGTATCCAAAGTGTGGCCCCTGACAGCAGCTGAAAATTTTTCTAGTTTGGAGACTTTTTGATTGTTTTGGAATCAGATTTCCATGGCAACTTTCTGTCTTCTTAAATAGAAAACATCACAACACAAAGAATTTGCGTTAATGAAAACTTTCAGGGATTATGACTTTCCAAATGAGGAGAATAAATTTTTCTGATTGGTTTATTGTATTAATAGTGAAACACTAAAAAAATAAAAATTTCACTGATTTGACACAATTTTTATTGAGTACTTCCAGAAACCAATCTGACAGAGAAAGACAGGGAACTCGAACGGGTCTGACCAAGCCGCGAATGGCACAGTGAGCACAATCCCATCATGTTTATTCTTTATTTATTGCAAACTGGAGATCGAAACATCTGGAGTAAATTTGAAGGGGAAAGTGAAGAATGTCTTCATGCATTTACTGGTTTGGCCTTTTGCTCCTGATCAGTGTTTATAGCGTAACGCCAAACTGCTTACAGCGAACATTAAGTCTGCTGTAAATGAAACTATACTGCTCGTGAAAATTTAAGGGATATTTAAACCTTGGGTGAAATTTGTGGAAAATGTAAAAGGTCAGTGCTGCAGTGATAATATGATGTGAAAGTAGGACATTTTTAAAAATAATAATGAAATGTAATTTTTTTTTACAACCTATTGAAACAAAGGCGTCGTAAGAAGATAATGCAGATTTCTTGCAATTTGTCCTTGGACAGCAATTAAAGCGTGCTATCAGAGGCTTCCTGTATTGAGATATAGCGTTTCTCTCCTCGACTGGCTGCCCTCGGGTCAAGGAGGTCCTGGGGGGTCATGGCGATCCTGGGGGGGTCATGGCTCTCTACATGACTCTGTTAATCCCAGAGGTTTTTCTACGAAGGCCAGGTCTAAAGACAGTGAAAGTCTCTGTATCTGAGGAAGCTCAGCCTTCCCTGCTGACGTGACCTGAATTATTGTCCATGGAGATAAGATCAGGCTCGTGTCACTCACATGGAGGCTCAATAACTGGAGAAATTATGTCATGACGATAGTATCAGTTGTGAAAGTACAATTGGCTCGATGTGAGGCAGTTCTGCATTGACCCACTCGAGCCGCAACATGGTGTTCTCCTCGACGTCTCCTATGGCATTAGTCGCTTTTGCTCTGAGAATCCGCTTTCACCAGAAACCAGCACTGAAGCTTAATGGTTCCCAGACCAGCGCAAAAGCACCCTCGTCCATCGAGATGACGATGCACGCACCTGCTGGGGCGGTCGGGTCTGTTGGCATGTCATCAGTCATTCTGACTGCAATACTGTGGTGATCAAGTCACTGAAGGCCTGATGCCTTCAAATCGGAGGTTCAGGTGAAAAATAAAAGATCCTATGGAGACTCGCATTTCCTGGGAATTCTGAACCAATTCAAAATTCTCAAAAATGTATTTTAAAATGCGTTTAAGTTGAACGTCTTTGCCGCTCCTGTTTTTGAGGAGGTAACAGGCCGCCTCGCCCACCGTGTCTAATTTAAATAAATTTAAATAAATCTTTGATTTTTATTTTTTTTTCTTTTGAGAAGATACCTGACTAAGGCTAGTTAAAGAAGCTAACCTTCCTGAAACACTGTTAGCCACTGTTGAATCATGGCTAAAACCCTTTAATTAGCAGTAGATAGAACCCTGATCAACATATATAATGGCATTTGACAAAATGTAATGTTTATTTCTTGTTTCAAAATTGATCTTGCACCTTTCATAATTGATGAAACAGACAAAAAATGTTTTTATGATGTGAAGCACTTTGAACTTCCTTTGTACTGCAATGTGCAATAGACTTAAGTCCCTAAATTTGTACTTTTTAACTTGTCTTGATAAAAAAAAACTTCAGTTAGCGGATTTAGTATTGTGTCTTCTTGGTGTAAATGATGAAAATAGAGGAAAATAGTGGAATATTTTTCCCAATTTGAAATGACAAGAAAGATGGTGGCAGCTAACATAACCTTGTGCAGATGCTGCGCACTCGCACATTTTCATTAGGCCCATTTGAGGTTTATGTTGCTTTAAAGATGCTGCCATGAACGTCCTCTCTGCTTAGGTCTGACAAAGAACGCACAAAGAACCTGTTGAAGATGAGACGAGGGGAAATAAACTCAACTGGAAGGAGATTCAGAACAACAATTTGCACTAAGAGCTCCTAAATTGAGATTCATTTACGGTTTTCATGCAGTGTTTAGTGACTTCATTCAAAGTGGAAATGGGGATGAATGTAAGACGTGTCTGACAGTGACTCACCTTAGATTCTGTATGAGAGAGTGGTTTCCACCTTCTAGGTTACCGGTGAGCATGTTGTGCGAACTCTGTGCTGCTGATATTTGCAACAGTCAGCTCTGGGTCTGACTCAACGCCATTCTTTACATTTCTTTTTCAAACATGGCGTCCGATATTTAAGGTAACAAGTCATCAAGTTGCACAATTCTATTTTTTTCTGAATAAAGCTCCCCGCCAGGAGAAAGATGCTGAATTTACAGCAAAAGAGAGTGCATGTTTTTATGCAGAGTCTAATGACTTCTGGTATCTGCCCTGCAGGGCCAAACGAAATGTACGCCTTCCAATTCGATTTCAAGCACACTAAGCACATTTCATTCAGTGATAATACACATCAGTAATCATTAGGGTGTGGCACAGAGACGAGTAAAATCTGAAATTGATGGAAGCCTTTTGTTCAGTCTCAGGAGGAGAATACAACAATTCATACTGAAAATGGATTTTGGAAAAAAGGGATATTTATTCTCTTAATATTTCTCATAATACTGTTGAACTGAAAGCAACAAACAGCATCAGACCTTGTATAATAACAGCAACACTGTAAAATGGTTAAAGAATAATGGAGAATAAAAAGCTGCATCCCAAAAACTATCTTAGGATGCAGGAAACAAGAATCTATAGGCTCCTGGTGTAACCTACCACACGGATGGTTTTACATCCAACCTCAACATTTCTTTCCCTAAATGGTGGACACAAAAGGAGCCGCCTCTCGATGGTCCTTCTGGCTCTTTGAAATGAACAGATCCTGAAGATCCGGTTTCTTTTAAAGAGCTGTTCAAATGATCCTATGATTAGAAATTGCGATTAAATCTTGGGTTGCTTAATTAGTTTATACTTTAGAAAATTCTCATAAATGGTACGTCTCCCTTTTTGTTGTGGCTGAAAGGCCTTTTTGCATCTCCATGATAGTCCGCGCCCAATAATAGTTGGAATTTGAATCCAGGACATCTTGCACCTGAAGCGAGAATCAAACGTCCAGAATTTAGTTTTATTTTGTTTTTGTGGGTGAAGGTCACAAAAACAAGTCTAATCATCTGTATTAAGGGTCAAACACATGCATTAAAAATGTTTTGCACATAAATAATATTTAGCAATAACTGTAACATAGAAACAAAATAAAAGGAGAATGTAACAAACAATGAAGGAAACAAGTGGACTTTGAGTTGCTTTTGGCAAAAACAAAAATCCTCATCTGCACAACTAGTTATGAACAATTACAGTAAACAACAACAACCACAAGAGAAACAAGCAAGAAGAAATCAGGAAGGAGGACAACGCGGTCCTCTTCCTCTGGTGTAGCCCGTGTCAGTGTAGCAGCCAGGTCACACACATGGCCGCCATGACGGGTGACAAAAACAAACACCAGTGGAAAATAGCCAGCCTTCACCTTTTAACAAATGTGTATTTAGGTAGGTCAGACTGAATCATGTGGAGCAGTTTTTATATACCATTCACTTGTTCTGAGTGTTAGAAACCCCTCAGCATGGCATCTAACAATAAGATCAATTGATTCTAGAAACATTTTGAGTATTTGGAGCCACTTCCTGATTATTTCTTTTCCTCTAATAGATGGGTGCAGAGAGCCAACAGGATGCCGGCCAATTTGGCTTGCAAAACTCTTGGTTAGACATGCTTGACAGAGAGAAAATGCAAATCCTCTTTGGAGCCAGATTTGCTGAAGCGGAACATTTCTGGGTCCCTCATGAGAGAAGCTTCGACTCGGAGTTGTGCCATCTTTTAATCTGGTGATCAGTTTGCTTTATGTAAGTTTTCAGTGCGCAATCATTAAAACGTACCACATTTCCTCACAGATGGTTATAAAAGCCCTTGTTCTGCACCATTTTTATTTTCAGCCCATTCTTATGTTAAATCAGTTAGCACAGCTCAGTGTAACAATGATTTATGTGCTCCCAATGAACTTCTTTAGGTTTATATAGCAGAAATAATGGGGTTGTTTTGCGCTTTGACCTTAAAATGATGCCGCTCCTCACCTCGCTTGTACTCAGTTTTTTCATAAACATGACAGCTTGCTTGTTTCAAGTTTACCCCTCTGTGGTTTTTGGCTTTTTCACTCCTGTTTTGTATTATGTTCATCTTATGTGCAATACACCCCGCACCCCTTAGTACCCTTCCACTCCCCGGCCCCCAGCCACAGATACTCGTGCGTCATGTTGAACACCACGGCTGCGGAAACGACTGCATTAGTCATCCCTGATAATAGGTTCCCCCAAACAGCTCCAGAAACAAAGGGTATTAATTGCAGCAATCGGGCAGCAAAGAGAACAACACGCTGACGACAGAGTCAGCAAAAAAAAACCCAGAAATGTCACTGTTGGAGAGCAACATCCCAAATTTACCCAAACAGAACAAATCAAAGTCATTTGGAGAGTTAGCAGCTGTTACTGAGATTATTTTAAGATTGCATTTTATGCTATTTGTGAGCAATTCATTCAGCACATCATGACCAGTCTATAGCACCCTGTTACTGGGTGGGACAGCAGCTGAACATTATGGCCTCAAAGTCATATTCCAAACAGGACAAAAATTTTGTCCTGTTTGGAATATGATTTGGGAATGTGATGGCTGCACATTATTTTCAGCATGAGACCAGCTCCTTACCATGGCAGGCTAAAGATATTTCTTGGTGGTCAATACTGGACAGCCAGTGCTAAAGTTATAGTATGTAAATCTCACAGAAATTGTTTTTATTTTTTTACATATTGATTTCTGTCATGTATTAAATAGGCAAAATGTGAAAAAAAATAGAAATCCACCTCCTCCCTGAGCTTATTTCTGTTTCACACCATACTGTCACATCATAGTGACAGTTTTGACAACTGTATAAAAATCATATTTATTATAAAAGTTATGTACTGTTGCTTTAAGGAGGTAAAAAAAGGGGAGGAAAAGTCCTTTTCCACTTGTATCAAGCCAAGACTACTTCGATCATCCATCATAGGAAAACTCTTAAGTTCTCCAGAGATTTTCAGCACTTTCAATCAATAGTCTTCCTCCACAGCCTCAATTATGCTGAGAATTTTCTGAAATGTACATTCCTAAAAGTGGTGACATCTACCTTTGAGCTCCAAGTTGATGTTGTGCATCTTGTGGAGAACCCTTCAGTTTCCGTTGCCGCCAGGAGGAACGTTTTAGAAAGTAGGAACAGCTGCCCGTATTCGATCTGGTTGCTAAATCATTACATTGTGTGAGAGGCAGACAGGAAGATGTTCATTGTATTTGGCCTAAACAAACTGCAACGAGCAAGGACTATGCTTTGTTGACCAAGGTATTTAGAGTGAGTGTTGCAAATTGATTCTACTGATTTTTTGGTTTTGATGTAGTTTGATTGAACGGTTTTGATGTAGTTTGATTGAACGAGCCACTGACAGCACGAGTTGCAATGGAGAACCAGTTTCAGCATTATCCTAATGTCTCATTATTTCTCTATCTTGGAATCCAATCATCAGAGCCAATGGCACAAACTAGTATCAGCAAAGATATTTGAACATTGTCCTTCACGCTGGATTTTTCTTTACTGATGGGATCCAGTGGAAACTCACGTCTTAAATCTCAAGTAAAGCCTGACAGCCCGCCAGGCTTATAATGAAGTGGAGGAAATTCTGCTTTCCATTGACCAATAAGAAGACAGAATCAAACGTTTCTGTCATAATAGAAGCTACACGCTTGACCCACATGCAGATGCTCAAACAGGAGATGTGATTTGGTTCAAATGATAAAAGTTTATTGGATCAAACAAATGATGAATGAGAGTCTGTTGTGTGTCTCGGGGGGGCCTTGGGTGAGGGTTGTCTCTGGGCTAAATACAGGGAGAGATGAGTTAAGTGTAATAATGACGTGAAACAAACAGGGTTCGGGAACGAGCTCACTGGTGAGTTAAGGAGTCTCCGCTGGGAAGGGGGTGACTGACAGGAGGAGGGGTCCGGTCCGGGTCCGATGGTTGGTGGCTTCGCAGAGGTCGCTGATAGATTTGTCGTTGGAGGGCGGGCAGGTTAGAGAGCGGATCTCGGCCAGTCTCGGAAAGGAATCCAGCATTTCCTCTGCGGCGGTTCTTGAGTCTGACTTTAACTGGGGTCTCAAGGAGAGCCTCTCCACGGCTCCTCAGGAGAAAACCCTGTGAGAAAAAAAATATCAGAACAGTTTCAGGTTGCTTGGAACACGTACGAAAAACACCAAAACCAGGTTCAGTGGAGCTCAGAGTACCGGCCATCCGCTCTTCTTATGCTGGTGGTGATAATGCCGATTACGCACAAGTGCACAGGAACCACCCTCCCAACGACTGCCAACCTCTGGCTCCATCAGGTGGAAAAGAAAAAGTTCCCCACCAAGCCTAGTTCCAACACCTGACAGTTTCTGTCTTTACCTTATGGATCTGTCCATATGGATGTTGCACATACCACCTATCACGTCCCTTGTGTTACTCTGGCCCTTCGCAGTTGGATAATGGACCCTGCTGTAGTAAAGCAGAAATGGGCCAGATGTGGTTTTAGAAGCACAACAATGGCTTTGAGGTCTTGACCTTACCTCCATTTTCCTACAAATTCACCTAATGGAGCATCTGTGAGTTGTGCTGGATATACTCAGCCTTGCTGGATCAGGGCTGTTTTGGGACCTCACACACCAAGACATAACGCCTGATGGGTGTGTCTGCAACTGGTTCAGATGACTGATTTTGTCAGGAAAAAAAAAGTTTTCCCGGTCTTTTATTATTAATCTTTTTATTGGTCACCAGTGACACATCACCCTGGCCATAAATAGCTTGTTGCACCATCCTCAGCATTGTGAGGTCTGTCTAAACAGAAGATGTTATTTACTTGTAACAGCTCACTACGATGAAGATGATTTCCTTGTCTTTTTTTTTCCGTCTCTGTGTCTTATTATGTATTTGACAAATTATGTAAATATTCACTCTGCTTTTTCTCCTTAAGTATTTCATTGCTTTGCTTGGATGGATTTACTCACATTCTGAAACACTTGAAAGCTGAATGAGTATAACAACGCGCTTTATCAATACCATGGATGAAAAACCTAAAACAAAGATAAATAAATAAATAAATGTCTCTCTCTCTCTCTATTATATATATATATAATAATAATTAAGCTGAAAGAAGTTCTTAATTGAAAATGCCTCTTGTTTTGTAGATCTATAGTTTTCAATTAAAATGCAATAAATCAGTTAAAACAATGAACTCGGTTGAGACGCTTTAACCCACCTCCAGTGTTTATTAATCACCTGCCGCTGCAAAGACACAGTTAATAAAGGTTGTTGAGGCACTTACCAAGGTCAAGTACACATATATGCTTCTACACACATTACATTTGCTTGTACACACATTACACTCATACTTTCACACAAAGGCCTTTTATTTGTAACTGATACAGAAACTGAATCATCTCCTCACTCCCATCTCCAAGGAAATAGAGATTTAGGTGACGCAAGACATCGGATGACCACTGGGCGTGTTCTTAGATCATAAGCAACGAATCTTCCCGTTTTTAAAACACATGCTGTATAGACTCGGGGCCCCCTGTTTTCACTTCTAGTCTGTGATGGTAATCGTCTCTTTTTTAGTGCTAAAAAAGAATAAAAAACGTAAAGTCTGATTGCTTTGTGTTGGCTGATTTGCTTCTCGTGCGCTTGCACGTGTTTGGTCTATCGGGTTCAGAATACCTGATGTTTTTCACAACAAGGTCAGCTGGAATGGCCTGGTAAGAACAAGGACGGCCACGATGAATTTGCTCTGCACCTCACATCCGGGTCGTTTGTTGGGCGGCGGCTGATTCCTGTCTTCACATGCGACCTCCTTTCATCTCCCGCGTTCTTCATAATTCGTAGGCGCCGAGGGGCTACGCTGTCGTACAGCCGCCTTTTTCTTATTCATTTCTTTCCCAGAAGATAAGACTTGTGAACCTGCACCCGTGCTCCCTGCTGTGGCGTTCTGGTGATTTCTCGAGTAACGTTGACATTTTCTCAGTCTGTTTTCCGTCTGATTAGCTCTGATTGCTCACACGTCCTGCAGTATCGGAAACTGTTAGGCATTTGTTCTTTTTTTGTTTTGTTTTTCTCGATTCACGGAGTCAAATCAAGCGTGCTCCGTGGCCGGGTGTTAACGGGGCAAACAACAGAGGTCCAAGCGACAACGAACCGCGGCTCCATTGTAGTGAGGGGTCGAGATGAGTTCAAGCCTCTCCTTCAGTAGTCCTTTCGGCCTCCTCGGGATTCCTCTGAAACTTTGGGGCCTTTCTTGAGTCCTTCTGCTAAACAGCATTAGTTCAAGCTGCTCACTCTCAGGGTAGGCTGTGTGAGTGCTTTAATGGCGAACCGCTGCCTGGAGAAATAGTTTACAAGTGGGCTGAATCACTTTTGTTGTCTTTCCTTTCCGATCCACAAAACCGCCAACATAGTTTTCAGCACCGGGAATAAAAAAACAAAAAACTCTTGAGCGAACAACAAGACGATGTTGAGTAACTATGTTACGCTATAAAGCTACAACAAAAATGTTCAAAAAAAAATGCCGTCTTGAGAATCGATTTTATGATTGTTTGTCTTAATCCTCCTGGTTCTTTGCATTCTCCTGGAGCAAATCGACAACTGCTCTTATTGTACAGTTACACAAACAAAGGCATGAAATAACGGCGACTTAAGGCACTTGACTGCTGTGTTTATATTAAGCACATTTTTTTCTACATGATTTTGAATTTGTGTAATTGTATGAGTAAAGGAAACGCATTCTATCCAAGCCGGAACCGATAAATCCAGGTAAAACAAAAACAAAAGTGTGCAGCACGAGGGAAAAAAAAATGAAATAATAAATCCAGAAAAAAGCCAGACAGAGTAGTGTTGCGTGTGCGACGTCCATTAGCTTGTCTTAAAAGAGACGAGCCACCACCGTCACGGCCATTTAAAGTCTTCTGTTAGAGGAGGAGGTTTCAAACCTAAAAAGCATTTCAATATTTCATCAGTGATGACACACATATTAACTCTAAACCTACCACTTTTACTTCACATGGCCATTTTAAGATAGTGTTGTTGTTTTTTTTTTCTCGTCTGTGAGGCCGATCCCAGAGTGCTGCAGCAGGCTCTGGGTATTTCCAGCAACCATGACAAATTAATGAGGAAACATGGAGGCACGCTTTAGAAATTCCAGAGAAAAAAATGTATATTTATCCCATTTCTATCCACACTCTTAACTGTCACACCTGTCAGTCGGTGTGGCTTCAGGAAAGGAGACTCTGATTTAGAGCTCTGCAGAGGTGGAACCAGCAGAAACACTTATATATATCTCATATTTCAGGACGTGCAGCAACCCAGAGACACTTCTTCAGGCACACACGCTCAGTACGGAACGGGTTTATTGGCAATAATTCATGGAACACACTCCGGAGATGATGTGTGTGCAGAGACACCCGACACAATTATGAGCTGCTAAGTTTTGGAGACCTTTAAAGCCAGCCTGATGGCTTTAACAACAAACTCCCCACAATTCACATAACCTCAGCAACAATGCAATTTGATGCTGCAGAGAAATGAAGCATGCGCGTCTGAAGGAGGCACTAATTAAGGAATTCAGTCATGTGTGAACCTGTTAAGTATGGAGGACCAAAACTGACAATAAGTTGCAATGATCACCTCATTTGTTCATTCATTCCTGTCTGTCCTTTTTCCATTTCTCGAAGCGTTTCTGCTTCAATTATGCAAATGAGGAGAGCGGAGTCTTAAAGCTCCAACCTGTTGGTTGGTTAGCGTCACGCTCTACTGGCTGCAACAAAGATGGCGACCTACCACCGGTTTCAGAGAGCTGAAGCTTAGCAACTTTGTCAGAAAACAATGCTATGACCCCCTGACTTTATCGTTATTTTTCCGTGCGGACGCTCAGACAAGACGTTAGCGGTTCAAAGTTGGGTTTTTCATAGTTTGGATGCAGCTGCAGACGAAGTCGGCGTCTGATTGGCCAGCTGTTGGCGCAACGAGGAGGTTCAGGCTTTTCTGTACATCACGAGAGCTTCAGACGCCTCTGAAGGGGAACGTCTCCCTCACACACTCGGGCTGTTCTCCCAGTCACGAGTTGAAATCTGTGCATCTGCCAGGTGGAAGTCTGATTTATATTTTATTGTGCGGTTGCCCACATGCAGCCCTGAAAAATAGATGCAGCCCACATTAAAACAAAGAATTTGTTTAGTGGGAAGTTAGCATTTAGTAGGAAACTGTGACGGAATGTGGTTCATTTATTTATTTTTTCTAAAGACATTTTCAGATGAGGAAAGTTACACCTGAGCATGAGAGAGACAGTTGTTTTTATTCAAGGTCTCTTGCATTCAGTGCAGCTGGAAGTCTCCGAGAAGGGATAGAGTTACTTCCTCTGGAAAGGTAGTTTCCAACTACTGAAGGTCTTTAAACATTTTATTTTTCAGCTTCTTGTCTCCAGTCCTGTGTTTTCACCCTTACTTAGTTCCATCTTTTGCAAAGGAAAATGAAAAGATAATACAGAACGACAGCCAGAAAATTGAAAATTTACACCCAAGGTGATTTCTAAAGGTGAGTTATCCCCCAAAATATCAGTGTGTAGTACGTACATGTATCGTCTCAAGGTTAATGCTTCTCTTGGATCTAGTGTCAGGTTTTATTTTTTTTTTCCTGAAAATTTTTTATTCTGTTTAACTATAATAAGTATATATATATATATATATATATATATATATATATAATATATATATATATATATAATAATATATAATATATATATATATTTGAGTCACCCCACCCTCCAGTTACCAAGCAAACACAGCAAACAAGGCTAAGATTTGTCAAGTCTTTTACAAATCTGCGTGTTAAGACATAATTAAACCAAAAAAAAAAAAAACAAAACAGTAACCTTCCTGTATTTCCTCTTTGATATGTTGGTGAAAAAGATAAGAACAAAGACGAAGGTTGGCAAAAATACAGAATCAAAGGGAATTGGAGACGAAAATGAGAGAAGAAGATGAAGGACGAGTTAGTGGAAATTATAACAGAGACAGAATTAACGATCCTAAAACTGATCTCCAAGGTTCACCTCAGTTATAGTGGAAAAGGAATACTAAAACATGCAGGTAAAACATGTATTAATACTCCATGCAGAGAGGAAGAAGCCTTTACTGAAAATCATACATGTCCGTCACACTTTTCAGATGCACAAACACTTACATTTTGACAGACACATCCAGTGGTCTGACCTCATGTACGGGAGCTTTCCTCTCATTTCATGTCTGGTTTTGTATATTCTGGTGACTCTGCTGTTGAACTCAGATGTTAAGAGGTTCATTTTGCCTTCTGGTCCAGGAAATAATCCTTTAATGTTACCAGCTTAACGTTTTGGAGTGGCCCAGTCAGAGTCCACACTTAAATATAAATCTGGAAATTAAGCGGGAGCCTTTCCAACGCCAAGGAGAAATTATCGAAATATCGGTGGAAAGAAACTAAAGTTGGTCTTCAATAAGAACGGCTTGATAGTAGTAGAGATTTCTCAGTTGTTATAAAAATGCTATATATGTCAAATGTGACTTCCTTATTTAACACCTTGAAATTGGGCTTCTGTCTCTTTAAGAAGCTCCTGCTCTTTCTGAAACTCTGCCTTCAGGAAGTTGTCCCAACATGGCTCCTCTACTAACCCTTTTATGAGGAATGTGCTAATTGCTGACGGCTAGTCTGAAGGGGCTTCATCCGAATGGTTCCCATGGAGATTAAAGGGTCTCTCAAACATGCATGAAAAGAATCAAAGCAACGCTCCAGGTAAGTTCTCGATGTAAATTTCTAAAAAGTCGATTTGACTTATTTCATTTGTGGCCCCGCTTTTGTGTGAGACATAATAATTTGTTTGCTAAATAAAAAATTTATAGATCATTTGCAAACTGTCGTCGCTTCGCCACCCATTTCAGGTTGCGAGTTGAGGCTTGGCCTAACCTGCCTCATAATTCAGCATGCAGAGGGATTATTGTTTTATCATGTGCTATGAGTGAAAGGTCACAAGCTTATCCACACAGCTTTTCCTCCCATTGTGCTTTAATCTCATTAGGGGGCTCTTGAGCCGTTGCTCTCTGAATCTTCGCCGACCCCTTTTAGCTTCCGTTCTCCGGCAGCCGGAGACGTGAGGACGGCTGCCGTCCGGCTCAAAACCGTCCCCTCCTTCTGTTTGGCTGCTTTATGGGCCAGAAAAAGGCCCGGCGATGCAACTGTTTTATGATGCATTCCAAACCTGGCATTGAGAACGTTGCATTACGCACTTGTAAAATGGATGCGCTGGAGACGGGAGCTGATGTTTGGCTGCTCTCATTGGGCCTCTGAGATCAATAGTATAGAAGATCCGCCGTTTTAGCAGCGCAGTGGCTCATCTAGCCTGCCTGAGCGTACGGTAGGCTGTCACGCTACATGACGATGTCATCTTAAAACGGGAATAAAAAAGAGGAAAATTGTGGTTTGTTTCCACTGGTCACAGGAACGCTCCTTGTGCTTTGAAAAGATTTGAAGGAACAAGCAATTGCGCACCGAACTGAGAGATTCGGCTTGAAACAAATGAGAATTTTTTAAGAACCAGAAGCCTAATTTCAACTTGTTAAATTACAAAATAACATTTCTTTTGAGTCATATCTGCAGATTTATAACAATGGACTATATGTTAGTTGATGCTATAAAATGGCGCCAAGTGCCTGGAAAATACATAGTAATTTAATTCATACTTGAAAGGTGGGGCAAATGATTTATGTAGAAAAGCCACATTCCATGAAAAATGTAAATTACTAAATTAAATTTGATGGAACCTATGGTATTTTTAACCCACATTTTTGTATTTCAGAAAAAAAAATCAGAAATGTATAGCTTATAGACTGAAGCTTTATGTTGTTTCCTCACTATTCTCACCTTTGCCACCAAGAAATCTAGTAAAGGCTACAAATGTTTCCAGTGCGTATATTTAAAGGCTGTGTTATTTATCTTCCAGGCACATGGCCATTTTAAAACTCAAACTAGTAACTACGTTACCTTGAGCCGTTATAGAAATATTCTAAAACCATCAAATGTTACTTAAAAGAAATTCGACTTCAAATCTCGACTTCAAATCGGGCCTCTGCCACTTTAAGAAGCTCCTGATCTTTGCGACACCGAACGTTTCTCAATAAAGCCATTTGCACTGTCCTTAGGGGTGTTGCACTGAGAAATGTTTCTCTTTGCTGATATTTGCAGGCTAGTCTGGAGGAGCTGAGTGGGGAAGGCAGAGCTCGGCTTTTGGTGAGGGAATAACTTTATAATATGATGTGAAGCTAAAAAAAAAAATTACTTTACATAATAACCCCAAACCTTAAATAAAAAAAAATAATGGTTATAAATATATAACTTCAGTGCAATGCAAATGGTAGTCTATATCAATGCTTAAGAATAGCGCTTCAGTGACAGCTTTCCACCCTTTTCAACAGGACTGTTGGGAAGCTAGACTTGAAATGTCTTAAATTCAATTTAAAAAGAAATGTGGCCTTAAATACATTAATCACACGTCTTAAATCCTGTATATTCTATGTATTGTTTTGTTCTCCCGTACTTTTCTGACAGGCAAAAGCTTGAGTAACACTTAAATATCCTCACTGCATTCTCGAGGCAGCTGAGGCTACTGTTAACTAGCTGCTAATAAAGGCTGACTCTTTTTGAGTCTGTCATGAGGTGAGTGCAAACTTATCAGTTGGCTGGACGACGTCCACACATTTCAGAGGAGGTTCAGGCCTTATTGTCATCACAACTGTCTTAAAAAGATCTTAAACTTCCACCTGACAGAGCATCCTCACCCGCTCAACTCCTTCAGACTAGCTGGCAGCAATTAGCAAAAACTACATATCGGCTGAACTCATTGTAGGAGCTACTTCTCAACGAAACGCTGGTAAAAACTTGGATAAAGGGTCGACAGAGGAGCCATTTTGTGATGACTTCCTGAAGGCGGAGTTTCAGAAAGAGCCCAGCGAATCACCGCTGCCAAATGAAGCCGATGTGGAAAACCAGCGGGTGACTCTGGGCAACTGGACGGCTGTCCAGTCAGATTTCTCTGCACATAAATACATTTGCTGATGAGGCTGCTGCTAATTTACTGAGTCTGACAGACTGATTGAGTTTTACACGCAGAGTTCAACGCAGCGCCGAAATCCTCCTCTAAGTTGTAACGAGTGTGCATTAGCGTAATCAGAGTGTCTGCTGCGTGTGTGTATGTGTGATTACGGCGCGAGTGGAAAGCCGAGCAAACACACCACGTTCGCCGGGCGTTTTTCCGCCGGCCGCCACGGGCGAACAAAGAGGCCTGGCTGCCGAGGCGGAGAGCGGGAGGCTAAGCTGTAATTGAATACTGACAGGAGCGCTGTTCCCGCTCAGGCCTCAGAAGGAGGGTCCGACCTTGAAACGCCGCCGCCGACAGACAGGCGGCACAAAGACCGGGCCGGCTAATTAGATTAAAAAACACGGATCCCGAGGGATGGAGATGTGACAAGCACATTGATTTACTACAGCTCTTCAATTTCCATCTCTCCCCTTGCGTCTCCCTCCTTTTCATCTCGCATTCTCTCAGCAACATGCCTCATTTTATCCCATCCCACTGTGCTGTCACCCCTCTGTGCGTTTTCCTCGTTCCTACGCTCACATTTTCTTACTTTTCTTTCCCCCCCCCCCATTCCATTCCCCGAGCTCCAGACGCGCTTGACTTACAAGAATGGCGGAATTATGACACGTTCAATAAGTTAAACTGTCACCTGTCAGCTGTGTTGATACGCAGAGACGCAAGAATATCGAGTTTTCCACGACGTAATGGCAGATCTTAAACTTTAAACGTACGACTGGCCTGAGAAGTGGTTTTTGTCGTCGAGGCAGAAGCCTCGCTGTCAGCAACTTCAGTTGCATCAGAGTGTGTTGACTGGAGGAAGATTTTTTGTTTTTATGATTACCTGCTATTTGTACAGTGACACCAGAAAAACAGCAAAAGCGGAAAAAAACAAAACTGACTGATGAAAAGTTTGGGGTTACAGTAAACAAGCAGTTTTATTGTGTCACAGAGGGGAAATTCAAGTGTAATAGAGCATCAGATGCATAGGATCACAAAAAAAAGTTCCAAGAAAAATAAAATTTGTTTGAAAATGAAGAGCAAACAGAAACAGCGTGGGGCTGTTATTATCATAATATCCTGACAGATAATTATGACATGGTTCTCCATTCATGACTAAACTTCCAGTCCCAACTATAACTTCATTTTACTTCCTAACTATAACTTCCTGCATGCCTTCCTTTCATAATGTTCCTTTGAATACAGCATAACGTCTGTCATGACTAGTAATTTGCTGCATTACTTACTTTCAATACCAAGTCGCTATTTTTGCAAATATGGATTTATCTTTGGACATTTGTTTACAACTGGATGACATCACACATGATATATATAGTGGGGTGTTTTGAAGTAATAATATCCAGAAAGCTTTTGATTGCAGCCTCATCAAACGATGTGGGGCTTAATATCTTCAAGTTGTAAAGAGCAATTGTTTTTATGCTGGTATTATTGAAAGGCAGTTTATGTTTTAAGCATGTTTACTACATGGAAAGTGACACAGCAGCATAATAAGTAGCCAAGCTTGACATAGTCATGAATACGTGCACAAATTAATGTCTATATTTTGATGTAGTTGATGGTAAACTTTGACTAAACCGAGGCCGACGACAGACTGAAAACACGGGCGTAATATTAATAAGGAGCAGTAAACAGTGGAGCAATTCAGCTCAGGAAATGAAGCCGCTAATGTTTCTTATTTTCCAAGAACTCCACCAACAAAGTGGATTAATGTGGGGCTTTATACTCATTAGACTGAGTGGGGGATTTCTGTGTCCAACGTGGCAAAGCTGCTAATTCGCTTTCTGCAGAAGTGGTTTGAGATGTGCCAGCGCATCATTCCAACCCATCCTCATGCGCTGCTTGGAAGAAAATAAAAAATTTTAAAAAATAAATAAAAAAAGAGGTCAAGCCTGCTTCCCGCGATCCAACGCAAACACAGCGAAGAACACAAACAGGAAGCAGACTCAACCAAACCCTCAAAATGTTCATTGAAAAAAAAAACCAGAAGAGATATGGAGAATTACAATATGGTCTGTGAGAGTGAATTCACTAAGCGGGACGGCGATACCGCGAGGTTAATAAAACACGAAGCGATGTGTGTTTCACAAACTCGAGGGAAATTCAGAACAAAACGTGACATTTTTCTTCCTTTAAAAATTTAATGAGTGGAGTGAACTTTTAGCTGTTCTCTCCTTTAACTCAGTTTTCACAAATCAGAAGACTTAAAGCAGGAGCAGCCATGCTTTTGAGATCCATAGGACTTTATGATTAAACATTTATAGTTTAACTAAATCTGTTAATATTTATAATCTGCGATGAATTGGATCGACGGAGATACTCCAGGACGTGTTATTAAATATTTACTAGTTTAGAAATTAAGCTCTACCCACATTAAAGGCGACCTATTATGCTTCCCTGAAAAGATTGTGATAGATCTAAGGCCTTCCACAACTACTGTTTTGAAGAAAAAATTTAAGATAAATTTAATGGCCTGTGTCACTTTAAATCCAAATGATCTGCGTCTGGCCACGCCCCTCAACTCAACGTTTACACTTGCATGTGAAAACAGCTGCAAACAGATGTGCATGTTATATAACCGTACATCTTTGAAAAACAGAAGTGGAGCCTCCTGCACAACCAAAAAAGTCAACAACAAAATGCTTGTCTTCTCCAGCAGCCATTGTACAACGCATATTGCAGTAAAACCAGGCTGACCAAACATGCTGGAGCTGAGCTTTGGTTGCTAAGTAACAGGGTTGGGTTAAGGCAGTGCTTGCTGATTTGTGGCGTGACTTTCCAGCGGTTTTTGAAATGGCTCATTTTCCAGACACAATTTATTTGGTAATAATTTATTACCAAAAACCAGCTGATGTTTTGTCTTTAGAAAAAAAAAAAGGCAAACATTGGAAAATGTAACAGCTGTTGCAACGCACGTTAAGTCAGAAAATATATGTTCGGTCAATTATTTCTTTGTTTTCATGATACTTCTTGCAATAAATGTCATGCTCCTCACAAACGTTTTTATTTTTCCCTCTGTACCGAAAATGTGCTAACAAGTTGACCTATGACCCAGGGTGTGTCCAACCCTGCCTGCAAAGAATGAATCATCTGACTCTGCTGTCGACACTTATTTGGAGCTGTCAACGGGGTTGGGTTTAACGAAACAGGACACACACATGATCTCGTCTCAACGTCTCTGCTTTGAGATTCACTGCAACAAGGACAAACCTCGGTTTTCCAGTGAAGGAAACGCCGTCCCTCATCATCACACTTCCTCCACCAAACGCTGCTCAGCTTCAGCCAAGAGGAGTTGGTGAATTTTTCACGACTGACACTAATTGCTGATGCTCTGTGAGGTATGCTGCCAATGTAGAACCAAGTAAGACGACATAAATAAGTGAATCATCTGACAAAATTTCAAAGAAAATGTGTGGTATATGGTGCAGAGCTATTTGTTCACACCAAACTGTGTGGACCTGACTGTGTGTCACAACAACAATAGCCCCACTAACACAAATACTGCTCTTGGACAAACATTCACATTTGTTACACTGTTCTTTTAAAATGCTAATGAGATCAAGAAGAGAAATTGCATCCAGTGACTGCATTTAATTATATTGTCTAATTTATTTGTGTGTATTGATGCTTTCATCGAAGAAGCAGTGATAGAAACTAGTAACACTAAAACTGCTGAAAATTGTTTTGAACACATTTATTGGAAAATTCAAAAACGTTCTCGTGATAAGAAGCTGATCACGATAAATGATAAGTGATACGATAAATATAGTGTAGAGATGATGGTTTTGCGTCTCCCTCTCGTTTCTCTCTGCTCATTTCCTGCCTGAAAACTGAAACCAGAACAACAAAACACTTTTAAAAACCCCCACAAAGTTGAGATAGGAAGAGCTAACACCCGCTTCCCCAGTGAGCCTCCTCACTAATTAACCCATCTCCTTCGCTCGGGGTCCAGGCCTCCGCCTCTCCTCTTTGGGGAGAACAGTTACCTGACAGGAAGTCCTGACAGCTAATCACTACGTTCTCACAGTTCGATCAGGGATTACCGAAAAATGCCCAGCCGGCAAACGGAGAACGCTTGCTTTAAGATTGTACAGAGCCTTGATTAACATATAAAAGATTATTGTCAAGATCTCGGGACAACATTGACGGTTTGTCAGACTCGCTGCGCGGACAGAGAGAAGTATTGATCGTCTCTTCAAAGCGGAGTATAATCCTCATGAA
Organism: Poeciliopsis prolifica; assembly: GCF_027474105.1. Classification (NCBI taxonomy): domain Eukaryota; kingdom Metazoa; phylum Chordata; class Actinopteri; order Cyprinodontiformes; family Poeciliidae; genus Poeciliopsis; species Poeciliopsis prolifica. The sequence continues at coordinate 8,782,181 of NW_026562396.1, forward strand.
ACGTACACGTTTTATGATCCCGTTTAATACAGTGAGAGGCCCGTAATTCTCCCAGCAGCTTAGAGCTTACAGCACGCCGATCCATTCGCGAAGAAAGGAGTGCGAGACATTCTTCTGGCTGATTAACAGCCCCAGTCATTGTCCTCTGTAATTACAAATGAAGTCAACAGCTCCATTACTTCCTCTTCCAATCTGACTCGCATCCACGCTCTCTGAGGAAGACAGTGATGGAATGAATGAAGAAGCGAGAGAGCTGTCCGTACTGTACGTTGGCAAAAGGTTACGCTCTCGCTCTCTGCTGCAGTTCCTGGCAACGGAGTCTGCGATGGAAGCTAGGGCTAGTTAACATGGCCCACGATGATGTCAGATAAACAGTTTTCCTGGAACGGCAAGCTGGGCAGCACGTACACGAGCATCACTGGCATCAGGAAGACCCTCTTCCTTGTTGTGAAAAAAACAAAACAAAGAAGCACAATGTGGTTTGTCGGCTATTGAAGTCAGTATATTTCGCAAAACTGCAACAAAAAGTTCTTTCGCATCACATGTATCACATTAAACAACCGGAAGTTACTACAGGCAGAAATGACAACAGCAGGAAGTGGTAAGAGGAGGATGGAGCCACATAAATTTCAAAGACTTGTCACGCGAACAAACTTTTGTTTCTTATTAATGGACACATGTCCATTACAAAATTGTGGGTTTTTTCGACATCAGCGGAACGTCAACAACATTTTGTGCACGTTTGAAATGGAAACATGGCTACTTCCAATCAGGACTTACTGACAGTTTTAACAAATACGTTGAAAAGATATTAGATGCAGCAGCCGGCTAGTGGGGCAGATACATACGTCAGCTGGTGAAGAGCTGCTAATTCAGGAGTTCAAATGTTATCTTGGAACGAAAGATCAGACAGTCTGTTCAGATAGGCCTCCAGACAGACACGCGGTCTGTGTTCAGGCTGTTCGTCAGCCTGTGACCGACTCTTAAAAGACCCATCAGTCAGTTGTCTCCACTTCCTGTCTCCCGATGGCCAATCCGAGTCTGCCGCACCAACACTGTGCACCGGTGGATGGCGAAAGATTGATGACACGACGAGCATAATCTGCTCCGATAAGTGCGGTTCTGTAGCCGACTGTTACGGCTCGTAATTAATGACTGTAACATTTAACTACGGCTGTAATATCACTGGGCAGTGCGGACGGAACCGCATCAGGACCCATGAAGATGACGGCGGTAATTTACTGTCGATGATCTCCCAGAGGGGCATCATTTGCGACGTTATGTTTCATCCAAATTGGGGCGGCTGTGTGTGCTGGAGGTTACGGACGCAGGGTTCACGCTTTGAAGGTCGAGGATTTGGAACAACGAAGACAAGATGGAGGAACCTGAGTGAAAGAAGAGGTTTCTGCCGCCAAGGAGCTGCTCAGCTGTGAGGAAGAGCCTTAAGCAAATGTTCAAAAAAAAGAGAGAGTTTTAGTCCATTTATGAAAATGTGACTGCATACTGAGGACATGGTCCACTGAAGGGTGACAGATATCCGTACTCCCTGTGTGTTAAACCGCAGCGGCCCTGCAGAGCCAGGCACTTACAGCACCGGGCCAGAACGCAGAAGCAGGACCGTGTTCTCCAAGCCATCGCGGCTAAAAGTGCCAAATGCCATAATGCCACTTATGCTTCTCCATCCCTCCGCAGAGTACATAAAATGCCACAGAAAATGAAGGAAATGGCAGCTCCCTGGATGTGGCAGATTTTGTTTGCATATATTTATACACTTGAAATATTTAAGAATATTAGCATGCAGAGAGCAGCCTCTTATTTTTCACTTTGGAGTGCAGGAAAACACATGGATGTGTCTGAAGTCTTTCTTTTTGTGTTTCTTTCTGTGCACACGCCACCGAGCTTTCGTTTGTGAATCATTCCAATTCAAAATTACCATGGATTAATTAGGATTTTGTCGCGTTAACTCATTATCAACCTCGTCATCTATGGGTGTCGAGCATGTACACATGCTATCCACTCTGCGACAGCTGCTGCTTGATATTTAAAAAAACCAAAAACTCTTTGACTCAGTGAGACAACAGCAGACAGATGCAACACACAGCATTTTTCATATTAAGACATTAAAGTTTGAGGTTATGAAATGGAAAAAATTACAACCCTCGTGGCACCAAAACACGAGTCAGTAAAATCATGAAGGTCGTCATATGAGCCGTGACGACGCCAACCGTTTAAACATGGACTGTGTGCATTTAGCCAACACAGGACAAACCGGGACGTAAGTTTGAAATCTCCATTATGTTGTAATGACTGAACAATGAACCTGTTTTCTGAGCAGGTTCATTGTCCAGAAAAACGTGGCTGCATGGGTTTTTCTGGTTCTGCAGATGACTTCAAGTCATATTCAAGACCAACTCAGTGCAGAAAAGAGGAAGCTGCATTGTTTCAAAGAATAAAATGCCACCGTGTGAACGAATACAGAAAAGGCAGACGTTTTAATTAAAGCCTCGCACCTGGACTTTCTTCCCACACGTGAGCCAGTTTGACGCTGCAGGAAGGACTCAAGTACAAATAAACAGCCAAATGTGTTCCAGTTAAAGTGCCACCATATTGTTTGCCTGACTAAAAAGTAAGTAAGCACTTCCTGTTAAAAATACTGAAAAGTATTAAAAAGTAAAAGTACTTGGAAGTTTCAACTCTCATCAACTCCAGGGTTAAAACAAAACTCTGTGTTCAACCTTGTAATTGGTAAAAAGTGAACAGCACTTCAGTTTCCTGACACCGTTTTCAAAACTCGGACCCAAAAGTGGGTTTTTTTGAGCATTTTAACTCAAATATGTCAAAAATTGCTTCCATTTTACGAAACAAATAATGAAATAACACAACGTGACACGCAGCACGTTATTAAAATGTAGTGGAATAAAAGTTATGTACATCACAATTAAATAAATCAATGCAAGTTAAGAGCAGATGCATTAAAAAATGTATTTAAGTACAGTAACAAAGCAGTGGTACCACATTTCCACTGAGTGGCAGTTTGCCTCAGGTGCAGATGTGAAGTTTTCATTCCCTGCTTTCCAGCTTTTTGGGCCAAGTTTGAAAAGATTTGTTGTTGCGGGTGACAGACAGCTTGATTGTACGTCATCATGATCACCTTAACAGATTACCAAACACAGAAAAAGGGACGAGTCAATGGGAGAAACATGTCAGCTCAACTCTGACTGATTGCTAACTTACCAAACTTGCCATATTTGTTCCTGCTTTGGCTTTCTATGATCCTTCAGGCATATACCTCCTTGTCTTTGGCTCCTAAAGGAAAGTATTTGGTAGCTTTTAAAGCTCCTTTTCCAAACGCTTCCTGATAGTTCAATAAGACATCAAAGACAGAAACTACTCCAATTTTTCACTCACAAGAGATTTAAGAACCTTAACAAAGGCAGACAAATTGCACATCTGCCTACCAATTGTTCGTCTCTCTGAGGTCACCTGCTCTAAACGAGGAGAGGACAATAGGCTTCCTTCTGCACAAAAGAAAATTCATTTGTCCACAACAGAGATTGAAAAGATGTGCCAGAGTTGGTTCAACAAAAGCAGACAATGCGGACGACCTCAGATTATACAAACCAGCTGCTTCGTTCAGACGGCTGTGAGGTGAACAGCGGCGACACGCGGCTACAAGGATTAAATCCAAAGGAGTCACTTACAGAAGAATCGTTTGAAGAAGGACGAACCGATGAGTAACGGAGAAGTAGCCAGAAATCCCAATGAAATAAAATTCCTCCACAGATTAACTTCCTAGTGCTACATGCCACACCACCAACATGCAAAATGAACTTATTAATTTTTTTTACATTCTTAATTTAAGAATGTTGTGAATCCAACATGTATGCATGTCTATATTTATACAGGCACTTAGAGGGGAGAAAAAAGGCCCAGCAAACATTTAAATCCATTTCAGAAATAGGCATTTCTTAGGACGGTCCTCATGGTCTCACATGAAGGGCAGGTGCACATATCCAGCGTCTTCCATTAAAAGAGAGATACATGCAGAGGGGACTGATAGCTTTTTATAACCCTCAGCATCTTTATCCATGTGGCCATCTAAAGAGGGAAATAGCTGAGTCCATACACTCAGAGAAACGTCCATTTTCACATGACGTTTTGCTGTCGTCTCTTCCATTAAACACACATTCTTCAGTCTATAACGCAGTGGGTTCAGAGGTAATGTTAACTTAAATGTTTTTTTTTTTTTTTTTTTTTTTTTTTTTCTGACTGAACCTCCTGATCCCCAATCTGACTCCAGTTCCTCCAGCACAAATTTGTAGCATTTCTGTCGTGTTTAGAAATACTGAGATGTTTTGAAGAAGTTCGTTCTTCATTTCCAGTCAAATTCCTCCCAACCTGGACTCTGGGTGATCTTAACACCTTTTTCACAAATCTCCTCCCACTCCTCATCTTCAATAATAATCATTTCGAGTTCCCACTTTTGCTTTATATCTATAGAATTGCCAGAGAAATGCATCTGTATGAAGATCACATATAATCTTCCTCTTATTATTTTCCTTTGCACATTTTATCAGAAATATTTCTAATGATAATGTATTTAGTTTCAAGGTAGGCCATTCTTTATATAATAAAAGGTAATCCCTTAATTGTAAGTACTTATAGAAATCTTTAGAGCATAATCCATATTTATCTTGTAATTACTTAATTGACTTAAGAGTTTCTTCGCTGAATAACTGATTAATTCTTATTAATCCTTTCTGTGCCCGTCTCTGATAACCCACATCCAGTTTGTTGGGAAAAAAGTCAGTAATCTTGATTATTTTTATTATGCGTGATATTGTTAAAGGTTCTCCTGTTTTCATCCTCACTAGAGACCGGACTCTGTCTGTGCAATTAATCCTCTCATTTTTAATTTTTAAGTCCTTACAATTTGTTTTCCCTCCATAAATGGCATCGCTTCACGAGGCAGCAGTGGACATGCATCGTTCCCCGGACCAACTCCTCGCCCTGGACAAGCCACTCGAAGACAACGTGAAGTTCTGCTGCCCACTGGTGCAAGTTCAGGTCAGACAGACCAAGCCCAACTTTTTCTCTTGGGCTTAATAATTCCTGTCTGATCCTTGGTTTCCTCCTGTGCCAAATAAAGTTATGAATGATTTGTGGATGATTTGAGCTGAGACGACAATGCTAAAGTCAATGCAACTCATCTACAAATAAACTTTTTGAGTCCACAGTTCTGCTTAGCTTTCATAGACGTCTGAAAAGAAACTAATTTTAGTCCTAAAAATAAGGCTTTTTTTCCCCCAAAGCCAGACTGGTGTAATCTAACCATGTTGAATCTAACCATGTGAAGAAGTTGTTGTTTTCCACTCACAAGTTGTGATCAAAACCTTGTTTTGGGACGTTGTCTAATGTTTAATTTGGGGGACCATTGTGATGGTAGCTGCGTGTCAGTTGACCATAAAATTGTGCAAATTGACATTTCAAAAACAGATTTTTCTAGAGTGACGATGAATCCTCTCCAGATGATCAAACCACTTCCACCACTCCAGTCTCCATTCATAAATACGAACCCAACCAATTACCTGCTCAAATCGCAAACTTTGGGTGGATGAGTTTAATCTCTGAATGAACCCATGAAGTCATGTTCTGTAGGGCAGTGTTGCCGTTGCTCAGTGTCCTGAGGCAAATTGACTCAAAGCAGAACGCTATACTGAACTGTACAAAGGATTTAATGCCAATGGATCAAATGACCTCACTGACACTAAGGGATACCGCCGGGGTCTCCTCCGGGTCCTTGGTCTTTGAGGTACCTGCAAATGAGTTTCTTTGAATACAAATGCAATAAAAATTAAAATAATCTGCATAAAAGCAGATTATTTTTCTTTCGTAATCGGAAAGACCAACATAACCAAGGAGAGCGGAGCAGGTAACAGCACCAGAAGGTATTTGTTTCCATGGCTAGGTTATACACAAAGAGGAATAATAAAAGCCACACTGTGCCGTATGGCTCCCATGAAGCTCGTGATGGATGCGCTCCGGTGACAGTAAGTGAGCTATGGAGACACAATCAAGTCGCCTTCCTTGACAGATAAGCTGCGTGGGATGTTACAAGTACGTTGTCCAGGAAATTGCAGTGATATAGTGGCATGTTTTCAGCAATTTGCTGAGTTTTACAAAACTTGAAACAGAGTAAGACTCTCAATCAAAACGTAGACGCCCTGACACAACGACTGAGGCCTTGTCTTGATTTTACCACAACATAACTGATGGTCTCTTGTTTAAAGCAATAAATCTTATAGCAAACCTGTACATATAAAACACATATGTATATTTTTTTCTTGTTTAGCTTTTCTGCCAGGCAAAACTTTGAGTCACACTCAAGACATCTTCTGTGACACGAGGCACTTAAAGCCAGACATAAATACGCATTTGTGTCTATAGTTGAAGCTAATGTTAATTAGCTACCAAAGTACCATCGCTAACTAGCAAGCTTTCTTTGCTTCTACTATAAGTAGGTGTAAATTTATCTCCAGTTGACTGGATGATGTTCGTCTTCACCACTGGCTCAAAGCCAGGTGCATTCTGGGAATGAAAATATTGTTGAATTTTAGGTTAAGGTTATAAAGCACAAAGCAACTGGGCCACAAACAGACCCCAGAAATCGCAGTTTTTTTCTACTGTGGGGAGCGGGGCTCATCTTCCGGTTCCAGAAGGAGCTGGAAGCAACGCGGGAGCCATCAGCGCAGCGGCGGCGGCACATGGGGAGCATCTAGGAAGCTCTCAGCCATCTTTTATCTTGCGGTTTCAGCCGCTGCGAACACTCAGATCTCCACAAACCCTGGTCCAGACACTGTTCCTTTGGTTTATTAGGATTTATGCCTCCTGTCACTCTGACCACCGTAGAATCAATAAACCTTTAAGATGCTCAGTCTGCACCACTTTGAAGAAAAGAAGAAAAATAAAAACCTGAACTTGTGCTTTATTTTATAGCTCAATATATGGATGGCTATGTAAAATCCACATGATATATATATTTTTTTTTTATTTTGTCAAGGAGTAAATGATTAAAACGTAAGCTAAAACAAATCTCCCACCATGGAGCCATAAATCCATGTTAACTGATCAACAGGAATGTTTTCAGAGATTATGTGATGCTGTGTAATTCTACATGAACCGAAGGAAAATGACTCTAGTCAGAGGTCATTTGCAGCACTACACGGATTTACTTTATCTCTTAATGCTGTCCATTTTATTTTATTTGTATTTTTTTAAACAGTGCTGCAGACCGACATGAAGACCTTCAGCGATGCTCAAATGTCCTAAATTACATTAAACAGCAGTGAGCCGTTTGGAGGAAATGGGGCCTGTTCCCTGAGATCAATTTAGTTCCCATTCTGACCCCGAGCAACGATTATTGTTGTTATTAGATTTGGAAAAAGTATCATGACAAACTGCAGAGGAGGTTAAGGCTGTCTGTACAAAAATGACTGTGAAATGGAGGATTTTATGTACACATAACTACAAATCCATTCTGTTACTTTATGTCTTTTATTAGATGAAAAAACAAAAACATTACTGTGAAGCACATCTAGCAGCCAGTATGCACACAGTTATCTGATTTGCAAACTATGTGTTCCGTTTGTTTAATATTTATATATTTACATTGACACTCCTATATATATATATATATATATTTAGCTCACAGCAGACAACAAAAGTTGAACATAATTACCTTCTTCCTGATAATTGGCTGCATTTTGATTGGCTGTAGGGGAAAGGCGGGGCTTGCTCTGGGCAAGAAGCACTGCTGGTTCATGTTCATATTTCAGGCCTAGAAAATGCAGCGTAGCGATGAATCGCAATCGATTAAAGTGTTTCAATCGATTGACATCTGGATGAGAATTGTGAAAGTGAGCACAGAAAACAGCCAGTAAACATCTGTTCCTCACAGTCCTGCACCATCAACTTTTTTTTTTTCTCCACGGAGAATGACATTTATTATTTTGTCATCCGTTTCATTATGAACACGAGTCAATTGTAGCATTTGCTCTTTTGTTTTTTTTGTTGTTGTTTTTTTACATTTCTTTCTTTTGCAATCCCTAATTAGATTAGGAAAACAAAGCGGGGGGCAACGAATGGCTAAAAGCAGCAGCAACACAGCCGAAACCAAATTAGAAAAATGACAGCGTGATTCAAAGGCCTCTGGTGCGGAACGGTTGACGAACTCGGCGCCGGCGCCTTGATAACCGCAGAGCCGGGGCCGGGCGCACAGAAAACAAACAAAAACACTTTTGACTGCAGATCTCGGGTAAACGCTGCAGTTTGGGCGAGGAGCTGGAGAACACGCTCTCACCCCAGTAAACAACTTCTCCAAAACACGTTGTGCACAAACAGAGCAATATGTGCCTTTTGGAGGGAATTAGAGAAAAAGAGAGAGAGAGAGAAAAGAAAAAAGTAAAAAGACTTGCAGTCATTCCGGCTGTTATATGGATAAATCCTTTTCCATTCAGCGTTTCAAGAAACATCACTCTGTCCTCTAGGCTTGAAAGTCTGAATATTTGAAGAAGCAAATAAGCTGGAAAGTGCAATAAGGCAGAGGAAAGAAAATATCTGAAGTCTTTTTATTATTTCCTTGCTGTTGCTCGCTGTTGAATCAGCGAGCAACAGCAAGAGGAGCAGCTGCGCTTTTAAATCCAAACACCTGCATCCAAAATAATGGATTTTTAACAGATTTAATTCCTGACACTCTGGATGTAAAACGTTTAATAAAGTACCAAGCAATAATTACTTACAAACCAATGTTAACCAATAATAAACATGAAAAGTAGATGAAATTCAAAGCATTTAATCACTTTTTCATTTCAACGGCGCTCCAGTTAGTTCCTGCCATCAGTGCCAAAGTTAAGTGGACATTAGTTGCAGAGCAAAAACCTCTAATAGATGCATTTCTATTACAAACGTGTGCAAACCTTTGTCTATGCTTTGCTGTTGCTGACCAAAAAAAACACAGAAAACAATTTTGCAATTGCTGTGTTTCCGTCATTATTCAAAATCCCGCGTGCGTACGTTTTCTCACGCGATGAGTCATTAAAAACCATGGCAGCGACGGATGTGAACAGCCGCATGAGATATAGTCATAATTCAGCCGCTTATTGAAGCGTCGGAGCGGCTGCGTATGCTGTGTTTTAGGGAAATTGGTTTTAGAGAAGAGTTGTGGATCCAACACGTTGGGATGAGACAAACTTGATGAACTGAGAGCCAGAAAACAACACAAACAATCTTCTTCCCAGAGTCTTCTCCACCTGCAGCGTCGTCCGTCTGCAGCGTCGTCCGTCTGCAGATCAAAAATATTTTTGCTACGGACGAAAAAACGCCTCATCTTAGTGGAAAACCTTTTACCAAAAAAACGGGAGAGTTTTTCTTTTCCCCGCCCCGCAAACATGGAGCGCTTTACTTTCATAACTTCAATTTGCACTATTTCATGGTTAATGAAAAAGTCACCGCTTCATCAAGAGTGCGATGGCGACACGACTGACAAACGAACGGAGCAAGTAACGACAGGAGACTCAATCTGTCCAAGAACTGGACGTCCTCAGGAAAAAAATAAAGAAACCGCTGATGGATGCCAGCAGACACCTCAGCAGTCATGGGAATGTATGCTTCCATAAGATCGCCTCAAAGGCGTGGAAAACTCAAAAAGAATGTCCCTCAGTCTCATATAACAAGAAATGAGCTTCTTTACACTCTGATTACGACCCATCCTGCGCAAAACAAACGCCGCACTTCACCAGAAACACGCCTTGTGAACGCCAAAGCATGGTGGTGGCTCCATCATTCTCTGGGGATGTGACAACAATCCCAAGCATACAGAGAAACAAGGGGCCAGAGATCGGATGACCAGATGTTCCAGCATGAAGGACATTCAGCCACACCGAACCGGTTCTGTGAAAGCTGCCTTTAATCAAACTGAGCCTGGGGGAAGGCAGGGAGAGTCATGGTAATCTTTTCATTTGTAAAAAAAAAATCAAATAAAATTGTTGCAACTCTGATATAAAATAGATTTCTTTTCGTGTGTCTGCTGAAGACACATTTTGCTTTCATTTATCAAAGCAATTAAAGGGTGAAAGCCTTGAACTGAAACAGTATTGAAGGTCTGAAGAGAGTTGTTAAAGACTGCGTGAGCCTTTTTTCCTGCCGGCCATGAACGGAGCGAGCTTCACGTTTCGTTTGCCATGAACGCAGTGTGTTGCTGTCGTCTCGTGCTTTTACTGAAGGACGTGTGAAAATCGTCTCTCAGCCGAGAAGGAGAGAGAAAATGGCGACGGTAAAGGAAAACGCGACTCTGTGTTGGTCTGCCACACACAGTCACAATCAACATCTGTCAAAAGTATCTGCTTTGGTTGAGAAAATAACTGAAACACTGAGATTCGTAGAGAGACTGACAGGTTTCCTCCTGTTGTCTTTGGGTCAGAGTAAATCAGAGACCGGCAGCGGCGCTCGGGAGGAGCCACCAGTTACCTTCATTTAGCAACCTGCTGCTTCCTGTTCCTCGGGTTTTGCCGTTATGCTAGCTCATCCTTCAGTGCTAAAGTTCACTAGTGCCTCATTACTGCTGAATGCTGAAGTGAATTTCTTTAACATTGCATTTTACGAGTAGCAAAGCTAAATAATTAATTCATTAATTTTTTTTTTCATGAAAACCTGATCAGGTCCATTTGTGGGAAAAACACAAATCACCGTAATTGCTTCAATCGGGTGCAGATTCCTTCATTGGAGTTGGAAATAATAATGATAATAAAAAAATCAATAAAAGTTTCCATTTCTAATAAACCTTTTGTGGTGCTTGTTGTTGTTTTGGTTTTCTTCAGCCCACTTAAGTAAACTGAAATGATTTTTATGCAGACGGGTATGAAATCTACATGTTGGGCCTCTAAACATTGAAGATGAAGCGATTCTTCTGAACAAACAGTTCAGAACTGGAACTTTACCGGCTGTGACTGAAAGTTCATCTCTATGTCCTACTCAGTCCACGCTTCTGCATGTGACCTCAGCAAGTAACACCCATCCAGCCCGGCAGGCAGCATCTTGGATGTGTGGCTGTGTGAGTAAGAGGCCATCGATCTGAGAGACGCCAAGGCCAAAGGTGAAGGAAGAACATCCTGTTTGTTCTGGTTCTGCCCCGGGTTCTCCTCCCAGTACCTAGAAAACCACCAAAGAGAATCATCCAGGAGGCGGAACAATCGCAGGCCAGAAAACGCCTCAACGCGCAACTCTCATTCTTCCAAAGCAGAGTATCTACCCCAAGTTCTGCCCCGGATGAACAAACTCGGCTTGTTAAGAATATATAAATTCATATCTTGTATCAATCGGCTTTGTGCTGATGGACCTCCACCGTCCCACGTAGATGGAGCAGATTGTCCCTTCACATAAACACCTTGGGGCTCAATAGTTCAGTCACTGCAATCTTTGGAACGCACCATTTGTCTCTGAAAGGCTGCTGTCAAGTCAGAGGTAAATGAACGTGCCCTGACCTTGATGTCACAAAGCAAGCAATCTGCAAACGCCACGCCGGTGTCGGCTCGGCCCGAAGCACAGCGTCTGCACGCGGTATGAGTGGAGAGTCATTTTCCTCTGGCAGCAGCAGGATCTTTGATGAACATTGACATCAGCAGCCGACCTAATCAGTTGCTGTTCGTACAAATTAACGGGGAACTGCCAAGTCGCAGCCTTCGGTATTACAGCTCTGGGTCGGCGCCAGCCCGCACCTGAGCGGTGAAGAGATGAGATTAGGACAAAGGGAGTAAATGAATCTGGGGTGTAATGAATCTTTGAGGACGTCTCGCGTTTTCTGATGGATTGAAGTTGGAAACTGTCGCATAAATGCATTAACAAAAGGGCGACGGTGATATTCAGGTTGTCCAAATCAAGTTTTATGATCTGTTCTTCAGATTTTGGAAAGCATAGAGGAACATGGACTGCACAGACTGAACTGGATGACCAGTGACCAACTAAGTGGTTTTAGAGGTCATGTTTGAATCTCTGGGGTTTATTTCACTTTGGATTTGGACACCAAAATGTTCCACAGTAACCAAGAATGTTTACTGTCAGCTGAAGTAGCTTAGATTTCAGAAACACATGTTGAAGTCAAGTGTATTTGTATGAAAAGGTAAATCAAAGTAAAGTAATACTGTGAAGAGAGTGCAGTAATCAATGCAACTACAGATAAACGAATGGATGAGTTTGTCTAGATTTTACTGAGACATCGTCCTCTAAACCTAGAAATGTTAATCAGGTGGCAGAAGGCCGACTTTGTAACTGTCTTTATGTGACTATGGAGCTTCAGTCTGGGTAGGGGTCAAACTAGACTTTTTTGTTCTCTGTCATTTTAACCGACAGCATAAAAAAAACAAACAATTTTTATCTATTATTTTTATTCACCTTGTTGAACCGTGAATTCAGATCCCATCACACATAAAGCAGATTAAATCATCTAACTTTTTTTCCATAGTGACAAAAACCACTGACTGCAGCCCCAATAACTTATGATAAATTCAAGACTCCACTCAGCTGGATCTGTCTGATCCAAACCAATCAATTGAATTCTGAAGTGCACTTTTCCGAGGATTTAAATTTTTTTTTTTTTGCGTTGTTCTGCCAGGTAACGCCTTCCGGCTCCATTTGTTAAAACCGCAGGATGAGTCGAGTTTAATTCCTCGCAGCAGCAGAGCAGCGTCCGCATTGGTTGTACAGCACACTGTGCATGTTACAGTCTGATTAACTTCTGCAGCTTTATTTATTTATTTCCTCAAGCTAAACTCCTCTGTTTACACTATACATGGATTGACGTTGCATTCTCTTTAGTTTTCTCTGTTCTGTGTTTAATGTAGACTAGAATTAAATTCACCATTTCTACCAAAGGTTTGGAATGAGCTTCCTAACCAGACGCTCCAAAGCGTCCGGTCCATAACTCTCCAACACGCTGTCAGAAAGATGCATTTAGCCAATGAGTCGATATTCAGAAAAAAATTTTTTATTGAGTGATTTTAGTTGCCTCTGTCATAAAATCTTTGTGTAAAGTATATAAATGACCAATTGCCTTCAAATTTTTTCGTTGCTTCAAAAAATAGCCGGTCAAATACCGAGTTCTCTGGGTCCGAGTCCAGCACCTACACCCACATTGTTTGGTTGCTGGTTTCCAGCTGCAATAAGTGGAGCCGTGTGCCGACCCTAGATTGTTCTTCTTAAGGTCCAAAGACAATAGCTTCAGTTTAGTTTAATTTAAATTTAAGGTTGTGTCCAAACTCTGAAAGAAAAGACAAGTTTCTTCTGCAAGACCAAGAGCAAGGTTCTTCCTGTCGGGGGCATTTCATAGTTAAAGCCTTGCATGTGTCTCACGTTCCCTGCGGGACAATCACTTCATAATCTGCCTGGATTAGGTGACAGGAACAAGATGGGACAACAGAACAAAGTCACTTTCCTCTTTCACCTCAGGAAGTGAGAACAGATTTTTCTGCTGCAATGGAAAATGTTTTGGCTTGTAATAAAGGAAGTCGGCATGATTTAAAAGTGTTCATATTCTATATGGTCCAGTTTGTGCATAGAAGTTTTCTTCAAAGAAACAATAAAGGGTGACGTTCTACGCTGACAACTTTGAACTGTTACTTGAAGCTCTGAATTTAAAGTCCTTTAATAATAATAATAATCAAATTACCATTTAATACACTTTTTTATTAAATATGCATACTGTTTTTACATGATTTACTCTCTTTTGAGTGAATTCTGCTTCATTTTCTATCAACTCTGAACAACTTTGCTTGTTAATATTCCAAATGTTACAAAAGGAAGCAAGCCTGAAGCAAATGTAAATAAAAAAGGATGAAATTACCCAGAAGCGTCCGAGTCTGAGCCCGGTTTGGGTTGAGGTTCCTGCAGTTTGTGGTGCAGCTTGAGCAGATGGCTCTCAGCAGTTTGCTTTGGGAGGACGGTCGCTCGGCAACATCCTCAGGGACGTCCGGTTGTACAGGTGCGTTTTCATCTGTAGTTATTTTTACCAGGTATTTGGGCCGGGCGGTTTCCTGACCGGAATGCAAAAACTCTGCCCACCGCACCGGGAAACTTCTACACGGATGGAAGTAATTTGGTTCAAAAATGCATTTTGTATTACGTGCATACATATCATTTTTATATTTAAAACAGAATATCAAAAAGAGGAAATGGAAAACCGCCTCTCAAGTAAGACACCTGGCAAAACTTTTTCACATTTTGTCCAGTAAAAATCGCGAGTTTCATTGTTATTAGGATTTTTCTGTGACAGGACATTTTATTTTTTTCCAAACAAATATCTACAGTGTGTGGTATGGAGTTGCATTTAGCCCCTTCACTCTGACGCCACAAAAAATATTCTAGTGTAAACAAAAGCCTTAAAGATGATCTTCAGCTGATTTTTTTAATATTAACCCTGGACAATGAAAAAAAAACAGGGGGAAAGTTGTTGCAATGTTTAGATCCGACAGCATTCCTATCGCGCTTCCACAGTAATCGGTAAATAAAAAAATTAGAATCAGTGGTAGAAAAACAGGCACCTAAGTTTGGATCAGTGGCCAAATTCAAAAGTCCAATCTGTCATCTGATGAAATTAACCATGTCAACATGGTTAATAATCATACTCTCAAGCTTCACTAAGTTTTTATTTATTTCATTTTATGCACTCAAGCTTATCAAACACTTTGAACATAACAACTGAGGAGGGCCCAAACCAGAGCCTTGGAGAACCTCCTAAATATTGGAACCACGCGGGACGGTTCTGGAAGTTTCACTCACACTGTGAAGTCTATTAATGAGGAAGGTGTGATCAGAAAGGTCTTCTAAGACGGAAACAGGAAAGTGTCCGAGTCTGTCCTCATGACGCTGGCAGGCGCGTGATGCAAGGACAAAACGCATCAGTAATGTGACACAAATTATTCACTTGGTTGAGAAAACCTTAAGTTGAATAAACTTCAGAAATGATTCAATAGCTATTTGGCCAATGACATTCAAGCTGGGTTTCCTTAAAATATGTTTAGCCACAGCATCTTTCAACCTGTAGTATGTAACTTTTAGGAGAAAAATGTTAAAAATGTGTTTTTAGATATTTGCTGAAATTATCAGTATAAAATAAAACTGAGAATCTGTGAAAAAATTGCCTTCTCCCAGTGCTTCCAGAGGTATCTACAGAAATCAGAAACAACCAATCGGAGCCAGGAGGCGGGTCATAGCGCTGTCAATCAGCCGGTTCAATGTCCTTAAAGTTTACCAGTGGGAAGGAAGCCTGGGTCGGAAAGGAGATCGACAAACAGAAGAACAGAGAACAAAATGAAATAAAAAATTGATATTCCTAATTTTACTCTCAAAGGATGTCAGAAAGTTAAGAGTCAGACTTTGAAAACACAGATATGAGCCGAGCTTTAGCAGGAACTTAGATCTGTTATTTAGCATCAAATAAAAAATTGAGTTGTTTTTGTTTGAGGATATAAGCTTTGAAAGTAAGCAGCTCTGCACTTTTTATCATCTCATTCAAAAACGCTCCTTAAAGTGCATTCTTTGAAGTTCCAACATATTTTCCGACCACAAATGCAAACATTTATCCGATAACCGATCACTTTCTGTTTCACAGAAGATTACGGGATGGAACGAAACGCATAAAAACCACGAACCTCTGACTGATTAACGAGCCACATCATCTTTATGTCTTCAATTTAAGAGGAAGGGAATCAACATCAAAGCTGAGAGAAGCTGCAGCTGCAGGTGAATCTGACATGTAAGAATGTTTACTTCAATTTCATTCAATTCAAGCTAAAAGAATCATTACTATGGATCCCAAAGAGAAGCTATTTACTGATGCAACACATTTTATTCAAGTATCTTTTAAGAGTCTGTGATGCTGTGGCCAAGAAAGGTAGCAGTCAATCTCGCTTTGAGTCTGAGGAAGCCTCTGACTGAAGACTGTCGCTACATAACAGACTTATGACCATCAGGACATCAATTTCTTCTGTGATGTGACACAGTTCAGTTTTCTTGAAGGCACTGCTCACATTTGTTTTTGCCACCGTCCCACCGTATATGGAGCAAATACAAAAAAAAAGAGAAAATAATGAATAAAAAGTGTACAAAAAGAACATAAGGCAGCAGAACTATTCCAACATGGTGCCATCATGAGCGAAGTGATTCCAGAATGAAGCGAGACCTCCTCCACGACCAGAGCGATGTCTAAATGTGTCCAAAGAAGGTTTAATCAATGCGAAATGCCCAAAGACAAATGCATGCCACACGTTTCACAAGTTACAGTTATAAGAAATTCAGAAAACGTTTCCAGCTCACAGTTATGCGCTGCTCTGTTCGTCTGTCACAACAAAACACAGACATAGTTGTGGACTGGGGAAAGCTCAAAGGGAGTCCATGCATTTGCAAGACACTTAAATATAGAAAATGTATTTATTTATCCCTCGTTTTATCTTAATTTGGTCTGCCCAGACGAACGCCACTCGGTCCATTCGAAGGCTCTGTGTGGCGAAAAAACATCCATCTTGTGGGACTCTCCAGCTTCCAGGAAGTATCTTTTTTTTCCATCCTCCTTCATTCGACACTTCCATTTTTCCCCCTTTCTGTCTTTCTTTCTTTTTTTAATTCCTACGTGTCATGTCTCTTTCATATGAAATTTGGCTTTGATGAATATTGTATGAAAAGGAACCTGCTTCCAAGGAGGCTGACCTTCACGGCTGCTCCGCCGCCGTCGTTTGAAGTATTGTCAAGTCCTGAGAGCTTACACGGGCACTTACGCGAACACAGGTAGGAAGAAAAGGACTGCAAAATATTTAACTAACATCGCCTTGATTTGAAAAGGCTAGCCGCGAGGCTCTGCAGGAAAAGGGCTTAATCACCGGGATGGTGGTATTTGAAACAGCACTTTTAATGCCCTTTCTGCCTTGTTCTGTATTGGGGAGCTGTCTGCGTTTGTCCAGTTAGCTGCTTTGCTGTGATAAAGGTTAATCTGTCCATGTCAGATATCACAGTATAATGGCTGTCTTTGGATTAAAATAACAAACCAGGAGAAACCCAACTAAAACACGCACACACACACATTTTTATTTTTTAATCAGTTTGCTTTTCTGACCGCCCTTCGACGCCGCGGGCCTTTTGAAAGGGAAATGTGACTCGACTTAATTTCCCCTCTTACTGCCTGATGGTCTCGCCGCTGCCAGCCAGCAGAAGAGTTTTGGGTAAATAACTACTGACTTTTTAATCAAAGACACCAGAGCTCATCGCTCCACCTTAACACACACGCCTGAAACATCTGGATGACCAGATGCCGGTTTTTGCTAATCTGATACCCCGCTCTACGTTTCGCTTGGCAGCGCCTCAAACCTCTCCGATTCATCTGTCGCGACAGAGCCTCGACGTTTTGGCATTTCCAGTGCTGGGTAAGCACTTTTGAGGAGAGCTTTGAACATTTCAAACAGGTGAGGACTTCGGCAAACGCAGCGCGGAGGAACCTGCCTTATCGCCGATGCGTTCAGGCGCGTGGCCTTCGTGAGGGTCAGCAGAGCCGCGGAGGAGTTTTCATTCAAAGCAGCAGAACGACCAGTGAACAGAAAGTACGGTGGGTTTTTGTACCTGGGCATGATTTCACTGAGAAGAAATGTAATAATGGCGTTTTTTACGTTTTTTTTTCTTTTTTTAGCCATATTGCGAAGGAGCTGGAGCTAGCTGCCTGAGCTAACTCGCAGGTGAACGCATTGTCAGCACCTGTTACACCTTCGATGGCGCATTTAAAGGATTAGGGGTGTTATGCGTTTCGAGTGGTGCGATTCCATTGCACCAATCAAGTAACTTTGTTACCTTCACTTGTTAAAAATGTGCTGAATGTGTCAAATACGACTTAAAATTAATTCGGGGGAGTCAAAGCGGAACTCCAGGTAAAAAGGTTGGGAGATTATTTCACTAATAACATGGAAGAAATGTCTTGGTATAAGTGAAATAATCTGCTAATTGAATAGATATTAAGGAACTATTGACGTAAAAAAAAAAAAAGCTCCTGTATCTCGCTGAAAGGTTACGTGTAAGTTAGTTTTATCGCATTTGAGTTGTACTAAGATGATTCCAAAATCTCTCAAGCAATTCTGGTCAGGAGCAAAACGACGAGGTAAAAAAAAAAAAAAATTTAAAACAATGTGAAACTCAGAAGAAAAATAACGAACTCGTTGATAGCTTGGAAATGACATCGCCCCCCCATCCCGCTTCGAACAGCTGCAGCTGATCCAGAAGCTGCTGCTCACGTTCTCACTAAAACCAGGAAGATAGAGACATAACACCAGTTTTAAAATCCCTCCACTGGCTCCCTGTAGCTCAAAGAATAGATTTTTAAAAATTGTTGTTAGTTTATAAATCACTGAACGGTTTAGCACCACAATACATTAAAGATCTGCTGTTGTTGTATCAACCTTCCAGACACTCAGGTCTTCTGGTTCTGGTCTGCTCTGCATCCCCAGAACCAGAACCAAGAGAGTAGAAGCAGCTTTCAGCATCTATGCACCAAAAATTTGGAACAAACTTCCAGAAAACTGTAATACAGCAGAAACCCTGACTTCCTTTATATCTCAACTAAAAACACACCTGTTTAGAATTGGATTAGAAATTTAATATGCAACAATGTATTGTTTATTCCATGTTGCATGACTTTGTGTTTATGATGTGAAGCACTTTGAAATGCCTTGCTGCTGAAATGTGCTATACAAATAAAATTTGATTTGATTTTCGTTCGATCACTTCGAATGAAATTCATTCCTCTCGTAGGTCAAGGAGCGAAACGTCTTGAGTTTTGAGCAAAAAAAAAAAAAAACAACAAAAGAGAACAATCCCAACCCGTCCGATCCATCAGAACAACAACAAACACATGAAACGTGAGTCTGAGCCGCTGGATAAATATTTTTCCCCCTGCAGAGGAGATGCTGTGTTTACACCACAGCCGCAGGTGACAGTGATCACCGGCTCATTTGCTCTTCTGAGCATGTCACTGACACTTCATACTCGGGGTTTATTGGAACCAGTGGCCTGTTAATATCTGCCACTCTAATGGAGGGGAGAAAGGCTGCAGGCTCCGCTGGCTGCACACAGTATCCTTCACTTCCCTTCGGCGCAGAAAAACGATAAAGCCTCGATTGCAGGAGGTGACCAGGATGATTGCTGCTGTAGAGCTAAATCAAAACCCCGGCACAGGATAACCTTTAAAAGGTTGATGCACACTGGGAAAGGATGCAGTCAGACTGGGTCGTAATTATCTGGTGAAAGGAAGCGTTTCAAACTAGGGTTCTTAAATAATGTGGAGCAAAATAAGAGATTTTTCACTAGAAAGAGAATGCCCTGAGAACACACAGGGTAAACAGGGAGCATGACACCGAGCCGAAGGTCCGACCCATCAGATCCATCCCATCGAATGTCTACAACAATACACTGCTGAAGGTCTAGAGTTTAAATCAGTCCCTGCAATGTTTTAGGGTTTTTTTTTTTTGTAGAAGTTAGCATGCAAAAAATGAAATGAAATCATTTCAGATTAGAAGAAATTAGGGAAGGCTGAAGACCAAACCCTTGAGTCAAACTTTAAGAGTTTGTGTCGGAGTAAAAGCCAAGGAGTTCGGTTGTTCTTTTTGTTGTTCTTTTTGTGTGACTGTGGTGCGATTTACATCCAAATCTGAGACTGGAGCCCTGACACATTCAGTAAGTACATGTTAAAGTTATATGTTATAAAGCACTTTTCTACTCATACCATCCACTAGAAACACAGTCACCGAGTCAAAATCATCGAGCAGGAAAACGTCAGTAAGTGCCTCAATGTTCCACTTGCTGCTAATCAAAGGCAACTCTAACCAGGTGAGGTTTTAATCTAGTTTTTGCAGTTTTCTAGAAGTTTGTTCCAGATTTCTGGTGCATAGAAGTTAAACGCTGATTTATAAACTAACAAAAGGATTCTAAAACCTATTCTGTGGGAGGCAGAATGGTCTGAGGAGGAACCTTTGTGGTTTATAGCCTTCAAGAACTTTGAAGTCTACCTTGACACCAATAACCGGCCCATGACTAATCCCAAATACTTTCCCAGTCTGGTCTATTGGGAGGTGAGCGCAGCGGCTCTTGGCCCGGTTTCCCGTTTGAAACTTGGGCCGCAGAATGTCTGTTAGGGCAGCCGTCCAAACTCCAGCCCAATCAGGCCGAATGCCATCGCTCTACAATGTCAGACGGCAAGCTGTCGAGCGCAAGAAAGCTCTGGCACCCTCACAGCCGACACGCAGGACCGCCATTTGAAATGCAAACAAAACGGCCAGCAAATGAAGATGGAGGGAAGTGGCGAGCAGCTCTCTCTCTGAGGCTCGCTGTGTGGTCTCCTTTAGAGCCGACATAATGAAGACGACATTACGGCACTTATCTGAAGAGCTGCAAGTCTCTGTATGTAGACATCAGAGGCGGCAGAGCACTTAACCTTCCTTTGTGCCTCCTTTCCTCCCATAGTCTCCATGTCACACCGCCAAACGCCTGACTGAAACCAACGCTCGGGGAATCTGTCATAAGTTTTGAGATGGACTCTCCAGAGATGCCTCCGTTCTGGGATGTGCTACATATTAGGAGCTGCGTTCAGCCACCCGTGTGGCACAGTCTCTCTTCTGCACTTTTTTCAGAGCCACTCCAAGTGCACTTACCCAAAAAAAAACTCAACTCCGTCTAATCCGCACAGTTAGGCTCCTGATGGTTTCCTTCAGCAGATGATAAGATTGGCTCCCATGAGGTAAATGTGATGTGTAACAATGTGGTAAGGGAATAGTTGGGGAGTGGTGAGAGAGGAGAGGAATGTAATCTGTAAATAATCCTCCTGGTTTGGTCTGCTGGGTTTTTGGGTTTTTTGCGCAGCTCATTTCTAAATGGATAAGCTACAGCACCGATTCTTTCCGAAGGCGTTCAGACTTAAAGTCTACAAACACGTGGTTCGTCTGATGGTGTGATCCTCCCAGTAATGCCAATAAGAGTCTAATGTCAAGTCCTGTACAGAGGAAAGTCTTTGCCAGCAGTGGCTGCATCTCCACTGCACATGTGTAAAACAACTAATGTTGAAAATCTATTTCTCAATTTTGGTGTTTCCATTAAATAAGAAACGCAATGAAGAAGTTTGTTCACACAAATATACCTGTTAAAATATATTTATATACCTCGCCGTCCTCCTCAGGCGACTTCCTGCCGTCGTCTTCTTTGTGGTTTCCACCAGAGGCAGCGTCCAGATATTGCTGCTGTGATTTCCGTTACAGTTTTGTGAAATAAAACCGATTTGGATATGGCTAAAAAAATCCACCTCATCCTGGCGGCAAAAGGCTTTTATCAAAACATTTTTTTTGGGGATTTGTTGTGTAGTAAGAAAATGTGTTTTCTGAAGGTCACACTGCACAGCTACAAGGTCGATGAAAAAAAGGACTATTATCCCGACATCAAAGCCCCAAGAGGGACAAGACTAACTGAACCTGAACATTTTAATCAGTAGCGCTTTTCTAATATAAACAATTGTTTTTCTGATATGCACCCAACTTTTGTACATTATCTATTATTTATTTCAGCTTAGAGGTCAAAATGTCAGCGTCAGCCTTCTTTGCCACGAGGAAAAATGTTCAGGTTTAATATATATTGTCCCAGGTTTGTTTGAAGTGGCGTTAGGTTGCAGTTTACATCCAGGCAGATCGTTCATTTGAAGCTAACGCATCTAAACCATTTCACAAATATGAACGTTTCTTTATTTTGCATTTCTAGTCTGTTTTTTCTTTTTTTACTCACCACCACTGGTGGATGGCAGATGGGGGGGCCGGCCCAGCACTTCCTGCTTAAGTGATGTCACTGATTACATCACTGGGTTCTACCAAATGGAGGGGTCTTATTTTAGTATTGCATTGTTTGTTTTCTTGAAAGCAATTTTTTTGAGGTGCCCTGCATTAAATATTTTTATTTTGCAGACAATTTAGATGAGTTTTATTTAATAAAAAAAAAAAAACGAAACAATAACAATATAATGACCAGAAGAACTTGGCGGCTGCAGTTCATACGGATGAGATTCTCAATAAAGTTGCACTTTAACTGCGTATGTTCTGGTAGCGTGCAGCTCAATTTGATGGGATTTCCTCACTTTTTTCAAGCGGCTATAAGCCTCTGCGTTACATTTAGGTCTCTTTAAAGCTTGATTCTCAGACATCCTCCACAGAAACAAAGAGAGGCAGACACTAGTACAGAACACAGACCGGAGGAAAGGGAAAACAAAAACAAACGAGAAAAAAAAGGCAATGACAACACTTAAGAGCGGCTTTGGCACTTCATTTGTTTTTACCCAATTACAGTAAGTGGCGAGCCCAAGGATTATGAGGGGCTTTTGAAAGGCAATGAAATGATCTGTCCTCTGGTGAATCTGAGTGACTGTGACGCCTCTCGCTGCGGCCGACCTGCACAAGGAGAGGCCTTTCATCCTGTATGCTCCTGCCTGCCTTCCTTTAATCACACACCTGCAAGAAATATTTGAAAAAACAAAACAAAACTGCAACAGGAATAAATTGTAAATTGAATTAGTGAGTTATGATATACAGAAAGTGATAGAAAAAACCCCAAATATGACTGGAAAGAAATTTGACGCCTTGAAATTAGGCTTCTGTCTCTTCACAAACTCCTGCTCTTTCTGAAACTCTGCCTTCAGGAAGTCATTGCAACATGTAAACCTTTTAACTACTTTCTGTTTTACCAGCTACTGTAAATTAGCTGATATGATTAGCTAAGTAGATGTTCAGTCCCATCAGGTGTTTGCTAATTGCTGCTGGCTAGTCTGAAGGAGCTGAGTGGGGGAAGAGCTACTCTGTGAGGTGGAGGCCAGCAAAGTCCTTTTACTGCTTTACACATTTTTAGACGTAGCATTTGTGATACCTTTCTATATTTCTTTTCCTCCTGCCACGGCGTTCTTCACTCATCCAGAGGCGGCTCATACCTTCAGAGGGCCACTCTGAGACACAACCCGGGGGGTCAATCTTTCATGTCTTTGTAAAAAGAAATAAATCTGTGGGTGAGGGGAAAAAAACCTGCGGTATCTCTCCAGGATCACAGGAGACCCGTCATAGCGGGCAGGTGCTTCCCGCATGCGGCTCAGACCCTCTTCAGATCAGCAGCGTCCGCCAAGCGCAGCCACACCCACGTCCCCGCATCCCTGTGTGCGCCTCTCTGTTTACCTCCTTTCCCCATCCCCCGATCCGCCTCGGCAAGCAGGGGGGGACGGAGTCCGACCTGACTGGAAGTGTTTCCTAACAAGCAGATCTTTGCTGTTTTAAGACGCCGCCGTCGCTCTAAAAGCCGCATGAAGGCAAGGAGAATCTCAGCAGAAATGCTTGGGTTGGCTCAGTAACAATTAGTTACAGCAGAGGACACCGAGAGGCGCCTCTTGCTGTGAATATGCACGCCTCGGCTCTCTCTTCTCTTTCTCTCGGGCTTAATAAAAATGCACGACTCAACGGCGGCGGCGGCAGGGGGCCGCGCGGAGCAGAAAGATTAAACTAAGCCACCAAACTGCTGCCATCTCTTGAATTTTACATCTCACAAGGCCTGGGAGCAAACTCTGTTCCTCTGACATACTCCGCTGGTCTTTCACGCACATCTGCGACGGAGCGTCTGAGGTGATGCAGGAGAGCCTCCGCAATCATCATCCCGGCACCAGAGTGGAATGTGAGATCGGGATTTGTGTTTACAGTTTCTATTTATTGATCAGCAGTTGGTTTCATCTCAGCAGCCATCTTGCCCCGTCTCTTTCCCATCGGAGAACATAAACGCAGACCAGGCCGGAGCCAAGGGAGGCCTGATGGGCCTTCGTTTAGAAAACAATGCGTCACGTTTTCAAGATCGCTTGGCCTACTTTGTGTTGTCAGACGGGTACAGTTTTAATGATTTTCTCGATTCAACACCTCTGGCTGCGTTTCCTCTGGCTGCGTTTCCGTTAGTTAGGCATGAAGTTACAAAAATTAGTGGAAACATTCCAATTTCTTTTGTTTAAAAACATGTTTTTTTGATAAAAAAGGTTTTTTTCTACGATGAGGAAGCTTATGAGCCGCATCAAAAACTGCGATGGAAGCACTTTTGTCGCATGACGGCGGTTTTCAGACTGGAGCAACGTCACAGTTTGTACCCACTGGCCTCTTTGGACAACGTGCGGCAGCCGCAGCATCTCAGTTCGTCAAACGTTGAGCTCATTACTCGAAAGTGTTGAATCAGTAACTCTAACGTAAAACCGCTGACTATAATTTCCTCAAAATGCTGCGTGTATACGTAACCAATCCCAAATGTAAGGGGCTTATTGCTCCACCGCTGAGCTCCGTGAGGCGCCATCGTCTCCCCTGGCGGCTGACGATGATTTCACTGCACTGCTCTTCAAATGAAAATACCACAATTGCAAAAAGAAGTCTTCTCTACATTGGCAGAACATTGTCGAAGTTTCCTCGTGATCCTGACTTGGTCTGGTCTGTGACTGTAAGTAATTTATGACTTAACATGTCGATGCATTTTACTTCATAATGCCAAGATCCGGAGAAAGCTGAGTTTTATGTTTTGCTGCTAAATTCATTAGTCGGATTAACCTGGACAACACCGGGCAGTGAAGTTGTTTCTGTGCAAGCAGAACAAATCTGTGGGGTCCCAATTAGTCAAGCAGGCGGCCTATTCCAACTCAGCAGATTATTAAGAAGGTGTAATCGTATGATGCTTGAACAATGGCACAGCAAAGGAGATGATTACAGGAAGAAAAGACAAATATAAAACAAAACATTTAGACTTTCTTCCATAGTCCAAAAACACATAAATCTTAAAGTTGTCCACACGTTTCCAGAAATGTTTTAATCGGAAAAACACAAAATGGCCCCAAACACTTTGACTCCTCCAGACCTGTAAATGGCGCTAAACAACGAGTTTGGGACATGTGAATCCGGCCTTCATGTGAGGATAATGGTGAACGGAGCTGGAGAAAACAAGACTACCGAACTAAAAACTGGATGGAGACTTTTTTGTGAAATGGTGAAGTTGAGCACAAAATGGTTGAAAAAGTACCAGCTCTAATTATTTCACCTATAACATATTTTAATATATATTGATGTATTTTAATCGGTATTAAGCACTGAGGAACTATTGACAAGCTCCAGGATCTTGTTGAAAAGTCACTCGTAAGTTAGTTTTGTCTTGCATCAAATGTTCTGAGTTATTTGAAGTAGAAAATAGACCAAAATGACTTAGTAAGATTTTGTTTTTGCAGTGTCCTTCACTTTTGTATGCAAATTTAATTTGGACTTGGTGAGTGCAAGTCTTTGCAAAGTTATCAACATCACAGAGCCTTGGATGAACTTCAAAAGATTATTCTGTAATTAATTTTGCAAAATGAGACACACTTTATTTTAAAGCTTTCATTTATCTTTTGTGATCATCTTCAGTTTTTTTTTTTGTTTTTTTTTGTTTTAACCAACAAAAATGAGTAAAATCTACCTAACTGCTCAACTTTCAAGAGAAATGGATGATGTGTTATTTCTTAAACTCTGCCCTCGGTGTTATCTGCTTTTACTCTGTTAATCTGCAATCAATATAATCCAGCTGATACATGATGGGGCCAGTAAATAAACGTGAACACATTTAGTACATTTCCAATTAAATGCTAATGGATCGAAAGCCCCTCATAGAAGTTTCGGGGGGGAAAGACGACGTTCCCTTATTGTGAGGCCTGATTTATTTTTCCCGCGCTCCATCGTGACAGTGCCGTGTGTCGCCGCTTCTCAGGCTGCCATCTGCTTCTGCTTCACATTCACTGGGCATCTTTATTGCCGTCAGGAAGGGAGGGATTCATCATTCCTCCCCGGCCGTACGTATCCATCAGGGGAAGGAAGCGTTCGGGTTGATGCCTCAGTCCGATGACGCCGTCTGGTTTCCCAGCTCTTTTGTGACGCTAGCTCCTGTGGTCTCTTTTCCACGTCGTCCGTTTTAGTTTGTGACTTTGTCAGAGAGAGAAGGTTCTTCATTTAAATCCATCTCCTGTCACTCGTTTGTAGAAGATGCCCTCTCTGGCCCAAATCCGCCGTGCCCAATTACGCCGGCTACCGTTTCTTTGGGTCGCACTCGATGTCGTAGAGACGCACTCCAGCAATGCCAAGTGGAACTGCGCACGACTTCGCTTCCAAGTAAATGTTAAAAAGAAATAAATCTGTGATGAGCTTTATTATGGATCAGAATGAAGTGCATGACCAGACACCATCATTAAGGGAAGCTGAATGAAGCAGCTTGTGCTCAGGTTACATAATTAGGTTCAGACACAGTTTTGCACATTTATCCATGACCTGGCAGGGGTTGATCTGAATCATTTTGGCCTGGACTGAGGCCCTACAAGAGAGTTAATATTCATAGTCAGTGATGCACTGACTTAATCATAATCATATTTACAAATTTAGACCCTCCTGCATGTTGTTGTTTACATGAGGAAACTCCACGCATGTGGACACAGACAAACCCTCTCCAGGTTATATCTCTGAAAATCAAGTCTGATTGCTGGCTATGTTTTTTTGTATGTTAAGATAGGCTCTTTTTCTGTAGGAATCAGAAAACACGTTTTTAGCTTGTTTTATTAAAAGCTAGCGAAAAACTAGCTAGAAACTAACTAAACACGAGCTAGAAGCCAGATAAAAACTAGCTAGTGTTGAGAATAAATAATTCTGTGGTTTCCTCCAACTCTTTTAGCTATTTGCCTGCTCTTATTTGTGTACATGCGTACATATAGCGCACAAAGCTAAGGCTAAAAGGAAATGACCTGTTTGGGCACGCCGACTTTGGGGCGTAGCTTAGATAGGCTAACAAAGGGAATTACAAACTGATGCCATTTTTTTCTGTTAGCCCATCAAGATAGCATGAAGAAATGGACCGCTGTATTTTCGTCTTAATAAATGAAATTCATAAATTCACCTCACTGACTCTTCTTCAACTAATTATCCTTTCACCTAATGGAGAAAGAATAATTTTCCACACTATCTAAACCCCACCTAAAGACTAGCTAAATACTAACTAAAGACCTGTGGAAACTAGCTAAGGACTAGCTAAATACCAGCTAGTATTTAGCTAGTCCTAAATACTAGCATTTAGGACTAACTATTTAGGACTAACTAAATACTAGCTAATATTTAGCTAGTATTTAGTTAGTCCTAAATAGTTTGTCCTAAATACTAGCTAGTAATTAGAACTAACTAAATACTAGCCTAGTCCTTAGCTAGTTTCTACAGGTCTTTAGATGCTAAAGGCTAGTAGAAACTAGCTAAGGACTAGCCTAGACCTTAGCTAGTTTCTTTAGCTGCTAAAGGCTAGTAGAAACTAGCTAAAGACTAGCTAAATACTAGCTAAAGACCTGTGGAAATTAGGTAAGGACTAGCTACACTGGAGTCAGTGTGGTGAAATCCCCCTTGTTTTCTGTATGCATCTTGCAGATGATGGAAGAATTGTTTCTAAAAAAAAAACATCCCTTGTGCTTGTGGTGGTTTGTCAGAAAATGAATCAGGATTTAATTTACTTGACTTGCCGCAGGCTGTCTGCCTCAGATCTGACTGACAGTCAGTGTTGCTGCTGACCGAATCATTGGGCAGTGACATTACAGAGCTCCAACAAAGACACCGTCATTAAAATGCACTTGTCAGTCAGAAACAACCTTTTTTTTTTTTTTTTTTTTTTTTTTGCTTTGTTCACAGGGAATTATGGTTGGGGAAAAAAATCAGCAGAAAAAGGTAATAAATTATATTTAGAGAATCCAAACTCATATTCACTGTAAAAAAAAAATAAAAATCCTTGGATTGGACGGTGAAATAAATGTGTGAACAGTAAAACAATTTGGAATTGCCGCATTTGTAATCCTCACTGGGGTGTGCTGAAATTCAAACATATTATCCACAAAGGGCAAAAAGGATGTCCCACCTCAGCTGCTGTCACACTATAAAAACCCTTTTATGTCGCGGTGCAGGACGCTCACATTTTACACAAGGTTAGACCTATAATAACACCAAGGAAATGAATACCGGACAGATGGAAACGTGACTTAGAATTCAATCATTTCACTCATCTCATGGTTTCACTCATGGCAACCATTTCCAACTAAAAGGAACATCAATTGGAAGCCATTATCACACAGTCTATGGCTTTCTCTCCTAACAGGCAATCTTGATATAAAAACCATTTCAGAATGAAGTCATGATTAGGTCCATCTGGTGTCAAAGTGTTGGACGTGTCGATCAGAGCAAACAGAAAATGTCTTAAGAGGTTGCTGCTTTTGTGACCCTCTAAAAGGGACAGTTTACATTTTAAAGTAAGATTCTGGGAAGATTGAATCTGTCCTGGTAAATATCAGCATGAGTTTGTAGTTGTAGCTTGGCTTTCACACACGCGCTCTTCACGTCAACCAAACCGAGATCTAGATTTTCAGACCAGAGTTCGCTTTTTTGGTCCACATCCAATGAACCGGACTCTCAAGAGAAAACAAACTAGAGTTTGATTAAAGCTGACTTGATGTATTTGCTCCATTTTTGGTGGACCTGCAGTGGTCTGATGGGTCACAGGCAGCTGATAAAACCAGTAGTCAAGTTAAGATTAGTGTGGCTACATGGTGGGTGCCAAACATTGTCCCTGACTGCTGCCACCAAAGTAGGCTTTGAATTTAAAAAAGTTAAAAGTGACTCAGAAACATTTCTCAGACGCCAATATTATTAATTACAGCATCACTTTGACCCGGTCTGTCTCAAATGTTGGAAAATGATGATTAAGTCAGGGCAGCTGTATTTCTTTATATTTTTTGGTAAATCAAAAAAAAAGTGCAAAATTATAAAGCTGAACTGTGGATTTTGAGAGGGAACCACTAGATCAGACATTACATATGTTCAGATTCTGCCAGGATGACTTCTTGTGTTCTCTAGAACATGCATAAAATAATCTTCGAAATGCATTTTGGGCAGCTGAAACGCTGAGGCTCACTGTGACTTGGTGCGCTACTGGCAAGCGTTTTGCAAAGCAGCCGATCCAGGAGCGCCGTTCACTTTCCCTGCCGCTGACTGGCCATCACCAAGAGCCCAGATAAGGAGGACTGTAGATATTAGCTGAGACGGTTCCTGAGTGTCCCTCGTTTTTGCAAACTGAGTTGAAATGAATTTATCTGCCTTTATACAGCGAATTTAGGTCTGACTCCCCTGACACCAAGGCTTTGCCTTACAACAGGAGTTGACGCAGAAAGCCCAAGGCGCTGAAAATGAAGGGCTGTTAAATAATTCTTGTCAGCAGGGGATTCAGGCTCGGATGCAGACGAGGCTTTAGAAAGCAGAGGGGGAAATGCCCTGTGGAGAAAGGGTGTCATGTTTAACACCTCTGCAACCTATTTTTATCCAGGCTCTTGCTCTCAATGTGCAGGTGCTTTTGTCAAATCCTGAAAACAAAAACAGAAACACGTTCATTTACACAAATGGACTTCTGCCACGAATTCTCGCTTGGGTGAAATCACGCGATTGTGTCTCTCCACCTCGAGCGCAGGAACAGGCAAAGCTGAAGGTCGGAGCGCATTAGCAGGTAGGGAAGGCCCATTTCCTCCACCAACATCCATCTCAAATCATCACAATCTAATCTCGCAAATGTCTTGACATTTGTGGAAGCACAATCAGCGAAAGACAAGGTGAAAGGATTGATCTGGCTAATGTTGGATTGGAGAGGAGCTGGACGCCCTGATGAGCTAATCCAATTTATCATAAATTCATTAAAAAAGAAAAAGAAATCTCCTTTCTTCAGGAAGCACGGGTTCAAACGGAACGTCGTTAGTTTCAGGCGGCGTCTGAGGAAAACCGGAGGCTGCGCCTCTCCTGACGTCAGCCTGACTGCGTGGTTTTAAAACGGTTTAAGTTTATTGAACTGCAGGTGAAATATCACAGAGACGAGATCGCTGACTAACCGCATGTTTTAGACTTTATGAACTCACAAAATTAAAATAAAAACAACAATTATTGCACTTTTGCGCAACATAACTCCCTTAAACCTTAAAGGGAGCGAGTCAGATTTCAGAGACTACGGATACGCCATCCCCCCTTCCTGCTCCTTTCCTTCTGAATTATCTGCATCATGCCACTCTCGATTTTTCTCCTCGGTTCTCCCCGGCAAAGCCTCTTTTAATCTCTCACTTGTTAAACGAGGTCAAACAAAGGCGACGCGAGTTAAACGTGAGGTCAGATGACACGACGAACACGGCTTGACTTTGCGTTTGCTGCTGTTTCGTTCCAGTTTTGATGTCGCTCACATGCTTAGTATCCGGTGAATATCAAAAGAAAACAAGCCTTTCTGTAGATTCGCGCAACGCAGCCGTGCAGCAGCTGCTGACTGGTCGTCACGTCAGATTTCTCTTCTTTTAATGTTGCAAATATCAGCAAAGAAGAGGAAAACACAAAATCCTACCCAGTGATTCTGGACCAATTTTCAGCAAGATATATTATATTTGCTTGTTTAAAGACAATAATTCCTTAATATTGATGAAAAAGTTCCACTTACATTGGCAGATTGTTTCAATTATAACAGAAAAAATATCTTGTTGTCAGTAAAATAATCTGCAGGCTGGAACTGGAACTTATTCATCAATAATGAAGAACTACTGGCTCTAAACAAGCTCCTATATCTTACTAAAAAGTTATTTATAAGTCGCTTTTATTTCAAGACTACTAAGACATTTACACTAGGAACTAGTTTTAAGATACTTGGTAGGATTTTGTGGTTTTGCAGAGATTTAATTTAGCCTCATCGTGTTTTTACTAATCATCATTATCTGACTGGTAAAACGTTTCCTGGAGTCACTGCAGCGCTCCGTTACGCCTGCTCTTAAAATATAAGCTAGAGGCTAAGCATGACTTGATGGAAAATATATATATATATATATATATATATATATATATATATATATATATATATATATATATATATATATCTTAGATCTGTGAGCAGGTCCCCATGAGGAAAGACCAGCTAAGTTAAAAGCGAAAACAAAGTGACAGAGCCGGTGAGCCTGGGGTCTGTAAGCAGTTTTTAGATCTGATGATGTGTGGATGCGGCAGCCAGGTATTTCTGGAGCAGGTGATGGACGAGCCGCAGCTGTGACCCGACCCTCGCACTCCGGAGCTGCTTCTGCAATCAGGAACATCCGAGGAGGAAGCAGAAAGGAGAGTAAACTGCTCGCAGGCAGAGTCTTGTTATTACAGGTTTCAGTTGCTCATACTTGGTGCTAAAGCTTGGATCTGTAATAACTTCAACACCAGACATGCTGAAATATTTGCAATCTTCTCATTTCTTTGAGATGTGAAAACATTTTCATCAAGCAACACCACTTCCAGTCACAAACGCACCAACGTGAAAATGTCTTATTTTCCTGTATCCTTTTTTCCCCCCCCTCCTTCTTCTTCTCTCCATGTGATTTTCCGACCGCGGAACACATTTCAGTCCACCAAATTTGCCTCGCTCTAAGCCCTGCATGCACCATTATCCATAGTTTTATGATTTTCCGCGCCCCACTTTCAGACAGCAGGGTTCCCCCACCTCGCCATCCAGCTTCGTCTGTTATGAAATCGCAAGATCCATTCAGTAATGTGTGGCGCGAGCCTTTCCGCTGATTTATTTTATACCTAGTGATGGATATTCTTTCTCTCTAAACGAAAAGCATGACGCTGGGTTTAAACAGGCCTATCTTTGTCTCCTCTTGTTAATGTTAGGGAGATGGGTGGAGGGGGGAAACAAATCGCAGCTGTGTTTTGACAGAGAAGAAACTCATGTTTTAATCATGCTGAAGTAAAAAGAGAGAAAAGAAAAGTCACTGTGAGCTTTCCACCGAGCTTTTAAACATGCAAAAACATGATACGGATGCTCCTCGGCTGCAGATGATACCATGTTTCTGTCTGGCGGAGTTCATCCGACCGGCTTCATACGTGACTTTACCACATCATTAACGAGTCAACGAGGCTGAAAACGCCGGCAGCCGAGAAAACACAGGGGCATGCAGGGAGATGAATCATCTATTCTTTCCTTAAGGGGATTCTCAATCACTATTTTGTGAGGTTTTGCGAGGAAAACGTGAGGGGGACTTTTGTTATACTTTGAAGGTTTGCTTTTAATCTCCATGTTTTTTGTTGTTTTTATTCTTTTTGACATTTCAAAAACATGCCACCGGGCGCCTGTCGCCGTCTGTCCGCAAAATCCTGCAAGATGTTTCAAGTTCTGCTGCTGAACCGCTAAATATGTTCGCTCACTAAAAAGTTGAACAAGTTGTATGTAAATGATCCATTTTCCCTGTTTAAGTTGTTGACTGATTTTCATAAACTGGGAGTTCACTGCGGCGTATTTGTAATGTAAATGCGACTGAATGCTATTTGACTGAGACGCTGCCTTCCACGTCGAGGTTTCCGTACTTTTTGGTGTTTCTCAACGCGCCTGGTGGAGCCGAGGCCCGGCAGTCAGCCAGCGAGGACGATGGCACTGTGTGTTTTCATGGGCCTTTGAGACCCATATAAAGGGTTGTAGGAGGTTGGGAAATATTTGTTTAAGCTTCTTGGTGAACACCAACACCAAGCAGCTTTTGGTCACAGACAACCACAATTAAAGCTCAAACCAGTCAGGAACCAGTGTCACTTTAATACCCCTGATTGGGAGCTCAGTGGACTCTCGATGCAGCCTTGGGCACCTCTCTTTAAGTCGGCATTTGCCGTGTGTGTTCGCTAGTTTTTAATGCTGCGGTTTAATCTTTGTGGGGCACGAAGGGGACCAACGCCTCGGCATGCTAAGTGATTCAAGTTAGTCTAAATATAATCTCAGCCGACCTGCTGCTTTGGATCACCTACTAAAAGCTCAAATTACATTTACTGTCTTCGCTTTCGAGAAACAAATATAAATCCCCGCCGAGAAACTCTTGAGGTGGCTTCCAACGCACTAATTAAATGCGTCAAAAGCGGGTGGAAGAAGTATTGGACGAAAACCCGCGGCGCGTCTATTAAGCCCGGCAGTGGAGTGTCTGACTTGCCGCTTGATAAAACGCTTCGAAATTTCCGTCACCTTGCAGGAAAAAACATGGTGGCGTTTAGCAGATAATCAGGGAGCTTTTAAGGCTGCTTCCCTGAAAACAGCTGCCAGCCCTCCATCCCAAACGCTGCGGTGACTTCAAGTTAACTCCAGCATTACAGTCACAGCCAATACATGAGTACTTCACAATGGTTGATTTTATTGTTATTATTAGTATTTGTCCACCAATTCCTCATTGTTGTTAAATTGTGAACAGAGGAAAGATCCCCAAAAACAAGAAAATCATTCCTTTGTTTCTTCTTTAACATTTTTAAGGAACATTTACGTTCTCAGCACCCACAGCTCTCATGTTCACTGACGATTTAATTTCATAACCGTAAGCTTCTGAATCTTAACTTGACCTTACATATTAATGAGCTTTTAAATTATCTATCGTTTTATCCACTTTGAGCTTGAAAAGGGATAAAACGATGCCACGCATAACCAGGAAACAAATCAGAACAGACGAGAAGAAAGAAAGAGGAGCAACAATCTGGGCGGCAGCGTGTGTTTGTTGTGGGTTTCCAGTTTATGAATATTAATGTTTTTTATGTCAAATCCTTTTGCATTTAGTGTTTAATGAGAAGCCTTATACTCTTCTAATTTGATCTATTATGAACATTAGCACAAAACAAACAAAAAATGAAAAAACACTTGAAAATCTACAACGCAGAACTAAAACAGAATCAAACCAAACAATTCCCTCAGCGCACATTCGCATTCAAATCAATATAACACCTCCGCTTGGATGGGCTGATGCGGTTCATCCTCTTCGCTAGCATTTGCCCTGTTTTTGAGGAGACAAGCCGCCATATTGTCAATCAAAACAAAGTTCTGAACAAGGCGGAGCCACAGAGAGTGAAAGAAAAGTGGTTGGTTAACAAGGTGTCGGTTGTTTCGACCTATTACTAACAGCAGCTTTCCACCATCAGGGTGTGAAAGTGTGCGAAAATGGGTGAATGTCTATAATATAGTTTAAAGCACTTTGTGGACCCTTTGGACTGGATAAAGCGCCGTACAAGAACAGGCCACTTATCCTGAGGCTTTGGAGTGATATTGGGTCTTAGAGTTGCAGCCATATTATTCAGGAGTTTGCTAAACAAAAGGAGAAGAGCCGTTCCAGACGCCTGTACTTGAAGTAGAAGACTTTTTTTTTTTAAATGACGCTGTCATCTGAAGACTTGTATGCGGTGAGCTGTGCGTCTGACCAGGAGGTTTCCCTAGCAACTGTCAGGTGTTGTGACACGAAACAAAGAGCCGAAACGCTCAATGTTCTCCAGTGTGAACACATCCTCTCATTCCTCAAGAACAGCTGAATGAAAGTGAGTGGGCAACAGATATTTCGGGTGGTTTGTTTTGCGGGAAACGCCGGTGAAACGCAGCACTATAGAAACGGAAATAAAACAGTGGCCTGGAAAATTGATTCTGCGGATTATTCTGGGTGAACCTGGGACGTCTCTCAACCACATACCACAACCAGAGCAATGTACAGAGAAAAAGATGGACCGTTAACCTGAATCCAGTCAAAGGAGGATAATCTGCTGTCTCGGATAATTAGCGCATCGTTCTCTGTCCTAGACCCGATTCTGTCAAACACAGCTTCAAGCAGCGGGCAGAAAAAAATGTGAGGATATCCAGCTTATTTCTCTGTGGAGCCTAAACAGAGACCGCTGCTTACTTGAGATCCTCAAGGACACCGTTGTGTACTGTGTGCTTAACCTCTGTTGTTAAATATAATAAAGAATGCATCATTGTGAGGTGTAGTGCCTGTGAGGGTGTGATCCATGAAGGGGAGACCATTATAAAAGCATCATAAATGAAAAGAGGCTGCAGATAACAGTCCCTAAACGCCGCCGCTGCTCTCCTGCTATACATAATCACTAAAAGAACCAGCACATTACAGAGCATCCAAACACAATGCAGCTCAGAAACCCACCCATTTAACCTTGACTTAACGACGACTTCCACCTACAGAGGATACACAGATATTGACAACGGCACCAAGCGCGGGTGAAGCAGTATGGAGCAGGATACTACACCATTGATCTTCTTTTTCTTGGCAGACACAACAAACCACAGGGAGGCTTCCATCTTTATCTCCATGTTTTAATACGTCTGTCACATACCAGCTAGTCTATTTAGCTACGGGTCAGTCAGTGTGTTTTTTTTCCCCATCAAAAATGATGTGACATGACCACAAGAACTACCGAACGAAACGCAGAGGGTCAGCGATGGGAACCACAATATAGTGACACTATTTATGTTCTCAACGGTAGGAGTTCTGCTCCTAAATGGACCCGACCCGGTTTTCCCTCACCAGATTTGAGCAACTGTGGGAAGTTCTGAATGAAGTCCAACCCGTGGAGGCGTACCAGCCCACCACAGGACACAGAGAATCTTCTATAACGTCAGTCTCAGGTAACACTGCACACCTTGCAGGGACTTGTGGAGCCCATCTACAGGTCCAGGATGTTCTGATACCAAAGAGGAACTCCCGCACAATCAGACAGGCGGTCATAATGTTGTGCCTGATCAGTGTAATACCACACCTTCTAGTTAAACTTGGTTATCTTACAGTAACAACCAGATAAGGTGCAGGCTGTTGTGCCTTTCCAAGATCCGTCTTTATCGTACTTTTAGGACCTTTTTTTTGACACTGCTTCCTCAAAGGAGAGATTAGAGATTACCCCCACCATGTTTTTCAATCTAACTTAACCACACACTGACACAAGCACAAGAAACCCAACTCGTTTGGAACTCGTGTGTGATTGCACTCGAGCTAGCTCAGATAACGGTATTTGATCGCCGATTGGCGCTAATTGCATGACTGTGCAGTGGGAGGCTGGCTTTATGGGCTGGAGCCAGGACAACATGCTCGGTGTGTGTGTGTGTGTGTGTGTGCGTGTGTGTGCGTGTCCCAGTGGCAGGCCATGCTGCAGCTGAATAACAGATGTTGGCTGACAGTCAGGGCCATTTGTCATTTATCTGTCTAAGCAAAACAGGTTGGAAGGTGTCACCCTAAGTCAATGTCAAAGGCTCCGATGGCAAGAAAGGCATCCAAACATTTTAATGCTGTTTAACCCTCTACCTGTCCTCTACGAGCCGTGGACCAGTTTGACCTGTTCTGTGTTCCCACTGCAGATACTTGCTGTGGTCTGTATAAATTGCCTGCTGTCATGCAGCTCTCAAGGTGTGTGTGACTGAATTCAAGAACTCAGTTACAAAGAAACCTGCGTGCTTTCCCTTTTTGGAGCAGATTTGTTGAATGGTGTAGATTTTCTTATTTTGTCTCCTTTCAAATTTCTGCCTCTTTCTGTGCAGGGAAAGAAGCTTTGACAGCTAAATTATGATAGTAAAATTGACTTTTTCTTTTCTCCCCCATCTGATACATTTCCCCCCGCTTTCACACCTTCACTGTAACATCCTGAAAAATATCCCTGCCCGTTATCTTGATTCGCGTCTGATGGTTTTACCATTCTTCAGATCTCTGTCATTACGGTCTGTCACCTCCTGCTGAGAACGAGCCAGGCTTTCTTCACCAGCGCACTCCTTTGCACCGTTGTGTTCCCACAACGGTGAAATTTAACACAGCTGTGCAAGCAGACGAAATGGTACCGTACCCGCAAATCGTAATCTTTTATTGGCGTGAAACGCAGTTAAATTAAACTCCATTCGGTCCTTATACATCTTCCAAATCCAATAAACATCTGCAGTGTCTGGAGGCAGTTTAGCAAATGCCTAATTGACCATTTTGCCAGGAGGAATAAAAAGCTTTGTTGTCTTATGACGTACTGTCTAAAGTATAGTAACACTACCAGTTTGTGAGACCAGATAGTACATGACAGAGATGAGATGTGATATTTCTCATTTTTTGTCTACAGATTGTGTGTAAAGACTTTAACTTGTTCAAACCACTAATCAGTGTCGACTATTTCAGGCTTGACTGGCCTCCTGACATCTGGTCTCTTTTCAGGCGTCACAAACAGAAATTCAAAAAATCTAAACTGTGTTTCTGAGTGACCTCTCTTCAGTGTACATAGTTATCTAGTCAAAGTTTGACCATTCAAAATGTTTTGGATTTGTAACAAGATGCACAAAGCTGTGGTCCAAATGCCCTGTAACTGAGCCAACAGGAAGTTATGAAGCAGAACCCCATGTTAGCTTGTCCTCCTCTGCAGGTCCAGACTTTCACCAGCGTTCACTTTTAGTCGTGTCACACTTTGGAAAACGCTGCATTAAGCATCAAGCGCTGGTTACTAAATTAGCTCAGGTTATTAGCTCATATGTGGAATGAAGCTAACATATCTACAAATGTGAAAAATAATCATAAAATAAAAAAAGGGAAAGGACAATATATGACTTGTCATCGTCTAACCCATAGTGCCAGCTCGACTGCACTGCGCCAGATTTAACATTAAACAAGTTTGTTTTAACATCTGTCTTTGTTTCACAAGATCTCATTCCAATCTGATGTCCTGTATTTCACTTTGTTCTCCGATGTTGGTTTCGTAAATGTCTGGTACCTGATGACATACCACGGGGTCGTTTTTCTGTGCAGGTCGTTTCAGGCGGACGCCGTGTTCTGCGGGGACTGATGGCTTTTTTTTATTATTATTATTATTATTATTTTAAGACAACAGGACAACAACATTGTTCATGTTGACAGCTCTCCATATTTCCCTCAGAACCAGGGCGGCTCGGCTCGGCTATTTCCGACCAGCCCAAGGTCATCGTCTGTGCTCGCTCCGGTGCTCGCTCCCGGCTGCTTAGGGTGCACAAAGTGCAGCAGCCGAGGCGCTTGCCTACATATGGATTATGTCCTCTGTCTCCCCCCGTACCGCCTCACACAACGAGCCTAAGTTATTTTATGTGGCTGTCATAAAGCTGCCGGTGAATAACAGCCACTGAAAAACATAAAAGGCGCCTGACATAAGAAAAAAAAAACAGGACTGATGCACACAGACCTGGAACGTCGCATCATCCCTGCAGCTACACAAACGAAGCCCCTTTCTGCTCCCAATCAGCCGAGCCCACCCTTTAACAAAAAAGACGGAACGACGCTGCCACAGCACCGGATGGCTGCCAAACGAATATTTACACAATTCAGCAGCAGGAGACATGGGGCACAGATCACGCTGCACACAATTAATCAGAGACAGGCCGCTTCCAGGGGGCCCCGCGCGCTGATGGGTTATGAAGAGAAAAGCACAGGGGCTCAAATGAGAAGGCTGTGAATATGGATTTGCCGTCATCATGCAAGGTGACACATAGTGAATAAGGAAGCGAAAGAGTGAAAGAGCGGGAAAGGCGAGGCTTCGTGGAGAATTAGGTTTGAGAAGGAAAAAAAAAAAAAAACCTTAATGAGAGAAAGAAAAAGGCAGAGGCAGAGGCAGACCTCCGCAGCACATCCCAGGTGGGAATAACTCACTTCCTGAGGCTTTCCAAACTCAGGAATACCTTGGATCTGAAATCCTTACTTTATTAAACTAGTGGAGTAATTAAGAGCAGACGAGTAGGAGAGGCGGCTCATTTAACTTTTTACCCAGATTGATCCACAGGAGCGAATTTTATAGAAGTGAATCTCATAAAAATATCTTTTTTGGGAATTATTTTATATTATTTTACGCTTTAAAGCTGCAGTTAGTAACTTTTATTAATTTATTTTATTTTATTTACATATTTGTTAAATTGTCTTTATGTCATGACAATATAATATGAGCCAAATAATAATAATAATATTTTTTAAAAAAAGCTAATTTACTTTATGGCAGTGCTCCCAGTACAAACCAGAAACAACCAATCAGAGCCAGGGGGCGGGGCTTAGCACTGTTACCCTGCATTAATTCCCAACTTTTATTTCCCCTAAATGTAACAATGATCATTATGGCCAAACACTTTCATTTTGGTTCCATCAGACCGCAGGGCATGTCTGTAAACATTAAAGTGGTTTATCACAGAGTGCATTTGGAAACTATAATCTGTGTTGCTTTTAGAATAACGGCTCTCTCCTGCCCAAGTGACATTTAAATCCTTTCGGTGCGGGACGTCACTGTGCTTAATGACACTCTGCTACCAATCTGTTTCCAGCGTCTTCACAAAAACATTTGCTTTTGCTTTGGGGCTGATTTGTGCATTTTGCATCAGAGGACGTTGAAACGGACTACTTCCTGAACATTTCCTTGCTGTTTATTTTATTGTTACTTACAAGCAAGTGGAAGAAGAATGCGTCGTCTTCGGGTTTCTGTAAATGGCATCGCTACGACAACCGATTTTACTGGACGATAAATTGTCAAAGAAATGACCACACGAGGTCCTGATGTGTTGATATTAATAAATATCAACATATATCGATACGGACTCTTGAACTCATCGCGATATTTTATTCCTCTGTTTTTAAAACTCTCTACCTTCTAGTAACTCATGTGAATCTTGTTCCCAATGATCACAAAAGGAAGTGAAAGAATCAACCCGACCCACAGGCTCAGGATCACGGACTACGGCTAAATCTCGACACACTTTAACAAAAAATGCTGCTCTCTCATTCAGGAAACACCCATCCAGCTCTGTAGTGGAAACTTGTCAGAGTTCAGGAAGATGATTTACCAAGCATCAGGAAAAATTATTAACTGTTGGTTGATGGAGTCGAGCCAGCGCGGCACGAGTGCTTGACCTGAGCCGGCGAAGTGGCAGTTAGCCAGGAGGAGTTGATAAATGCTTTATAGATTCATTTTACATCAGCCTTTAAATGAACTGAAGTTGCTGAGTTACAGTTGCGTTCAAAGTAATAGAAGACAAATCATTTATTACTTTTGGTGGAAATTAAATGTTTCTTGACAGATGAAGTTCAAAACAATAGCAGTGTAGAATTTAATCAGTGCAATCATTTAATTGGCGAATAAATAGTGGCCTGATTGAGTCGGTCCTAACTTAACAAAATGGCATTTAAGACGCAGTGTCACAATCAAGTGACTATGTTACCTTCATCAGTTCTTATCAAAATACATTATGTATTAAATAGGACTTGAAAGAAATTTTATTTTGTAATTTGAAATTGAGCCGCTGTGACTTTAAGAAACTTCTGCTCTCTCTGAAACTCCGCCTTCAGGAAGTCATGACAACATGGCTCCTCTGTCATCCCCTTAACACCGAGCAGCAGCTAGCTGAATGGAAGATTTGAGGATTTGCGTGTTTTGAACATTATAACATTATTTAAAAGCTAAAAAAAACATATATTTTACACAGTGCTGCCCCTTTAAGATGGCTCGAGGATGCAGACATTAATCAGAAAAAAGCAGAACAAAACATCAATTCCATGATTCTCAGAAAACTACGTATTCAAAATTAGTTCAGTTTGCACAACATTTTTCTTTGTTTTGGTGAAGTGAAATGTTCAGAAATTTTAAAATGAGTTTTTCTCACTTTTTAAAACAACACGTTGAACACAGCTGTACGTCACAGCCCATCAAAATTAATGCTTCAATTGCTTTTAATTGTGACGTGCCAACCTGATCTCCGTCTGCGCCGTGTGTTGACAGAGGGATCGTGTGCCTTATCCTTTCTCATTAAATGTAGTTTGCTGAGTCTGCTCAGAGAAACGTAACCTTTCTTGTCCCTTTACGGATAGGAGAGGCTTCCGTCACGGCTGCTTCTTTTTCTCTCTTTTTTTTTTTTTTTTTGCCTTCACCTTGTTTGTCTTTATTGACGCTGATGAGGGAGAAACTGATGGATGCGGAACCGTGTGAAGACGTTCCTGAGCTGACCGCGGCGCGAGGACACAAAGCTTTCGGGCGATCCGCTACCAGAGAGAGGTCACGGAGCAGAGCTAAACGCCATCATTATTTTTCAACTTTGGGGAAATAATGTGCACAGCGATTCTCTCCACTGGAAGTGTCTTACTTGTGGAAGCTTAGAGGGAGTCGATGGGTCACTGACGGGAAGAGGTGGCTTTAGCACCGGCTGGGAGGGAGTATATTTTATGTTGTAAAAAGGCAAAAAATACAGCAGTGGCTATAAAACAAACAAGAAGTGCTAATAAATCTTGAAAATAAAAAACAAAAAGAAAACAAATAAGTTAAGAGATCGGTTGCACTTATGAAGTCGGAGGAAGAGGAGAAAACGGTGGTAGCAGAATCAATCTTCATAAACATAAAAACCGAGCGCACACCCTCAGGTAAATCCCCGAGGCCCATCATAACCCGAAAACAATACAATCGGAAAATACATCCTCATCCAAGTCTGACTGAGAGTGGAGTGATGGAATAAAAATGAATTTGCATATAAATGAGGCAGGGACTTAGTATCGGTTTGCTCTTGAATAAAATTATATAAAACGCGTTCGGCATGTCGGCGGCACGTCAGCCGA
This sequence comes from Poeciliopsis prolifica, assembly GCF_027474105.1. Classification (NCBI taxonomy): domain Eukaryota; kingdom Metazoa; phylum Chordata; class Actinopteri; order Cyprinodontiformes; family Poeciliidae; genus Poeciliopsis; species Poeciliopsis prolifica. The sequence goes on from NW_026562396.1 coordinate 8,823,711, forward strand.
TATGTACGAAAATCTGCTCACATGAAATAAAACCTCGTGAACCTTGATGAGGATCAGATGGGAAACATCTTATGTCAAATATTTAAATTCGACATTGTTTGTCGTCTTGTACTCTGAGTGGATTTATTTGATTTGTTACTTCTATATTTGATCAAACCCAGTCAGGTTTTACTTCTCAGCCAAACCAATATCTTAAACCTTCATGACATCTTCAAAATAATCTTCAGCGCATATGGAAAGTATTCACACCACTTCATTTTTTCTACGTACTGTCAAAGCCTTGTTTCGGATTGTATTAGAGTTAAATAAATGTGATTTCTTGGGGGGTTAGGGTTTCTATTTTTAATTGGCAAAAACCTCTAAAACATTTTTTACACATTAATGTAGGTATAATGCAGGTATGATGCAGTGTTTGTATGTACAATTTTGGAGGGACAAAAAAAGTTTGTAGTGAAGCACTTTTCAGAAGAAAAACCTGTAATGAGGAAAATGGGCCAGCAATTCGGACATCTTGCTAACTTTATAGTCCCCCTTTGCCGCATTTCAGTGGAGTTTATTAGGATTTCCTGTGATAGACAAACACAAAGAAGCATATAATTAATTGTAAATCTGAAGGAAAACTTCACAGTTTACTTATTTATTTATTTATAACATGTATGGAGAGGGCTGTGCGATGTGCTCTAAGATTTAGGGAGGAACTTCAAACCCTTACCCTGACTTGAAACATCTTCAAAACTTTCTCCCTGACCCGTCTGGTGTGTTGCTTGATCCTCTATTTTCTTTTAATTTTCCCCGACAAACTAACCAGCGAGGCCTTCTCAGAACAGCTGGATTTATAGAGAGATTAAAATCACACACAGTTGGACTCTGTTTACTAATTGGGGAGTTCTGAAGGCATATCGAGTTTGTTTGTACAGCTCCATTCACACACAGGGTAATTCAAAGTGCTTTACAGCTCTTTATGGGAAAGCCTTATTGAATGGCGATGTGTTTATTCTTGGTGTAAACGAACCAGCAGTTTGTGCACATTTAAGGTTTTCAGTGAGTTCTTCACACAGCTAAAAAGCCATCACCTTTTAGTTCTGGTCTCAGAAACATTGACTGAGCAGATTAGAGATGATGCTTCATGCCTGACGAGACAAATCTGAAATATATTTTACCTCAAAGCCTCATAGACCATCATTGGGAATTTAAATATAATCCTTCTACAAACAGGGGACCAGTGCAGTTTTACAGTTATCAATAAAGACACTACTACTATGATCTAACCTACTAAAATTAATTTTCTTGATGGTTGTTCGGTTGTTTCTCAGGCATGTGTATCTAACCTTGCCATTTTTTTCTTTTTTTTTTTGGGAATGGATGAAATTCAGACTTATCCACTGATATATCCCATAAACACTGTAGCGGGCTGTTGCAGTGGGCTAATGTGAGGTGTGGTCACAGAAATATAAAGTTTGGCATTATGGGATTGTCATACTCCATAATATCATTCATAGACTGAAAAATGACACCACTTGCTGTACTGCAGTTTATTTAGGGATTAGGGCTGAATATACATCGAGCACAAGAAGTATGTATTTGATTGGTAACTTGTGTGATGTTAAACAACTTCTAGGGGATAAATTATAATAATTTAATCTGTGAACTGTGTAGGAAAGTTCAGAATATGTGTGTTGCCCATGACACAACACCAATGCCAAACAGCTTGATGAGGTACCGACTCTTGTCCGCTGTTGTTTACTGAATTGACTGACTGAAGCCTGAAGAAACAAGGCATTCTGGTACCAAAGAGTATATCAATCTAACACGCTGACTCAGAGGCAACCGCAACGTCTTGGCACTTCCTCTTCTTGGCGGCCACCAGCTTGGTCACACATTGCGGTGGAATGGCATCCCACTCTTCATCCGTGCCATCTGCTGTCAGTGGTCCGCTATTTTTCATCCAATCCAAAACTAGTGCATGCGGATACCAGGAAATTTTAAAGCACTCCATGCTTCATTCTGCTGGCCAACTTTATGGAGATGCTAGATTTATTTTCCAAAAGGACTTGGCACCTGCCCACACCGCCAAAAGTATCAATACCTGGCATCGCTGTGCTTGATTACCCAACAAACTCCGCCTGACCTGAACCCCAAAGAGAATCTTTTGGGTTTTGTCAAGAGGACGATGAGAGATACCAGAACCAACAACACACATGGCCTCAGGTGTAGAATCAAAACAACCTGCTGGACTTTCACTAGACCTCATTAGGACCACATGCTGATCAGAATGTATGGATGAACTGGTATAAAATGCTCATTTCTTTATAGATGGTAGAAAGCATCTTCAGAAGCAGCTCTGCCTGCAAACTTCTGTGTAACGTGAGATCATTCAGAGAGTTATATAAAGGCTTTAAGGAAAATGGAAGCATCTATACCCATTCACACCAAATCAGTAAAAGAACAATATGCAAATGTCTCATGAAAAGGCCTTGGCAGGGATTTAAATGACCAGATTTAAACCAACAACCCCATTCCTGTGAGGCGTCTGAACTGCATTAACCATGGCACGACCATGCCCCCAGGTTTAAATTAAGATTAGCCTGCAGGGCGTTCAATTAACTCGGCCTATTTTCAGTGTTTTCTCACTAATCTACCAAGCCAATATAAGTGGAGAATGTGAATTAAATATTTGATTAAACTAATTTAAATTAACTTTTCTCAATTCACCGTGTTTGAGCCTGGCAATATAAAGAAGAGGCGAGGAAGCTTTAATTCACGCTCAGCACGACCACTTTCATCCAGGTCCCTCCAAATGGTCGGTGCCCAAACATGGCTCCTGTCAGATTAATCTTATTCAGTGCATGTGTCTTGAAATTTATGCTAAATTCTATGTTAGAGTTTTGTTGACTCTCCAGCCCAAGCAGTTCTGTTTGGCTGCAAACAATTAATTTGATTTGATTAGTTGCAGTAAGTTTATGAAAGGGGGACCAAGACATTTACTCAGAGGGGAAGTTCGTTTGGATGGCGTTTTCCCTTGAAGCTGCAGTATGTAACTTTTATAAAAAATATTTTCTTTACATATTTGTCCCCATGTCATGACTGTATAATATGAGACAGACAAACTGTGAAAAGATCGACCTCTACCACTTTCTCCCTAAAATACTGCTGCCGCTCCCAGTGAAAAAATAACCAATCAGAGGCAGGAGGAGGGTCTTAGCACTGTCGCTCACACTCGTGCTAAATGTGCTAATGGCGGTGAAACAATTAATTATTTTTTTTTCTCTTTTTTTTTTTTTAATGATTTCAAAACAAAAATCAAAATCAAAAACAGATGCAATAAAGGGACAGAAACTCCCATGTGGCTTATCAATGGACTTACCAAGAAGGCTTTCTCAGAAATCCATTACATAAAGTATAAAAATCTTATTTCTTCAATTGCCAAGTGTCAGCAAGTGGTTTTGATGCCTATGAGAGTCCTTTAGCGCTCTTAGAAACCTTGTTTTTATGCAATCTTAAGCATGTCATATGTATGCGTCTCTGTGGACGCGGCCATTACTTAAAGAGGTCATTGATTGCCAGCAGAATCACCAGGATCCTGAAAGCCAGCCAAGCTGACAAACCCAAGGGGGCCAGGGGATGGAGGACATCCACCGCAGCTCCCTGCAGTTCAATTCCCTCCACATCATTGCCCCAATCGATACTGCTTTCTATCGACAGGAGGAGAGAGAAACTAGCTTCATCACCTGAACTACCTGCTGATACCGGCACCTGTCAGCATCTTCACCAATGAAATCAAGAGCACAAAGCAATAACAATGAACACCAGCCCCCCCACCCCCCACCCCCCACCCCCCCACCCCCGATCCCCAAAGACGTCAGGTAGCCATGTTTACCATTAGCCGGGGGTATAATTACTTGGAAGTTGATTGGTTGCAGGAATCAGGGAGCAGGCTCCATCCCACGATAAACAACTGTTTACGTGCCTGAAACCGCACTGGCTGATTAGGACTGAACATTCAGGGCACTTGCCTTTAAAAATGTAACAAACACCCCGGCTTTGCAATTGCAACTTCGTGGCGGCGTTCTCAGCAAGATCAGAGGTCCGAGGTGCGTTTGTTACGGAGGAAAGAAGAGGAAAATAAAATACACATTGACTTGCCATGAGAGGAAAGTGGCGACTCGGTGTACACACACAGAGCAAAGTGTTTGAAGGAGAAAGCCACTGATGGAAAATGTGCCAACTACTGAGCGAAGAGAGCAGTAGATAAAACCGGGAGAGATAAATATCCCATCAGCCTCAGGCATGGGATTTAATTTTCCTCTATGAGCATTTCTACTTCAACTTGGGGAAATTGATCATTTATATTCCCACACCAGGTGGAAAAAGTGGATGGGGCTGGTGCGCTCGGAGGTGTGTGGGGTGAAATTCACTGTGTGTGTGTGTGTGTGTGTGTGTGTGTGTGTGTGTGTGTGTGTGTGTGTGTGTGTGTGTGTGTGTGTGTGTGTGTCTGAGTGAGTGAGTGACTGGGTGGGAAAAGAAAGATCGGCTGAGAGGAGAGGAAAGCAAGGAAGCATAACTAACCCCTCACCCATCCCTCCGCCAGCCCCCCTGAACCCTGTGTAATGATTCAGGGCGGTGATAAAGTTGTTTCTCAGTTAAATGATTCAGCAGTAACAGGGTGAGGAAGAAAAAAAAAAAACAAATATCAAACCGACAGTCGCCGTTGTAGCCGAAGGGGTGGGTGGTAAGGGTGAGAGCTGGAGGAAGCTAACAGGTAGATTAACGCCGTCCCTCAGTCTGTTCAGCTCCCAAGAATAACATGATCATATTAATCGCGACTATTGATTGATAGCCTCTCTGCCGCCTGACGTCTCCATCGTGCATCACCGACCAAACTCGGTGCAGTCCGACGGTTCCACCGTTCTGTACAACATATTGTGTTTTAATGAGTGATGCTGCAGATAAGCAACCCGTGCCGTGTGTTCAGTCATGTCCTTGTCAGCTTGTTGCTCATAAATAGACATCAGCGCCCGTGCGGTGCCCGCCGTACACCGCTGTAGACAACAATCTCTTCAGCCGCGCGCAGTGACATTAAGATTACTTGACAACACCACACAAACACTCCCACGGGGCAGAACACAAAAACACATTTGCATTGACGCGATTGCTCAGCTGTAATACCTCTGAAAGCTCCAGGGCCCTGCTGGGAGCCAGGGGTGCACAGTGTAGGTTGCAGATAATGACCTTGTTTATATTATGGCTTAAAATGGTTTTAATGCGGCAAAGTAGGTTTTTTTTTTCTTCTTCTTTTTCTTGTTGTTAATCAAACGCAGAATGCTGGGATACTTTTCACGCTACTGAGGAAATTTAAATTTAACATGAGATCCTGTTAAAAGATTGCTGGCAGTTAATGTACCTCTGACTGAACACAAACTTTTATGATGTCGTGCTCATGCTGAATCAAAAGAAGTGCAATTTTACAAAAACGGTGAAGTAAAAAAATGCAATTGCGTACTTGCGACAAGTCAAAAGATCATGGTGCCGTGAAATGTGACAGGCATGCTCATCGTCCGCCACCGTCAACGGAGCGACAAGCAACTTCCACTTCGCTTCTCACAGCGTTTAAAAAGATTTTCTAAATTGTCAGCAGTTTTACAGGAAAGCTACGGATTCAACTCAAAACAATTTGACGGGCTCCACTTTTGATAAAGTTGAGTTTTACATATATGTGCAGGACATTAGCGGATCAATTTCAACAAATGAACTTGTAATTTTAACGCTGAATTGCTTTTTTCTTCCTTTTACATGCAACGTCTGCTGCGTGTTTCCGGTACGGCCGTCAACATGGCGCACAAGCTAAAGCGAACAAAAGCGTTGAAAAAGCCCTTTCCTTTGGCCCACTGGCGCTTAAAAAAAAATTATGTGATGAGACGCTGGAAGAGAATGTGTGCAAGTTGGGCTAAAAACAGTTAGCGCGTGAACGAAGCTAGTCGAGGCTGGATTAGCATCTCAACGCTAATCATGTAGCAGCAGCAGGGTTAGGGATAGTGTTAAGGTTAGGGTTAGGGTACTGACATTAGTGTCCCCAACTCTAATGTCAGCGTCCGCAGTCCACAGTTATGAATACGTTTTTTTTTTCAACAAAAAAAAAAAGACAGACTGATCAGTTTCTTGAACAACTTGAAAGCTGAACGGAAGAAACATCACTTTATAACAATTTGATGTTTTAATAAGCTAAATAACAGTTAAAACGACATTAAAGTTGTTTGTTGTTCAGCTCATATCATGTCTAATTTAGCAGCAAATCAGCTTTTGAGTTATAAATATTTGTTTGTACGGTTTTTTCTTTAAGTGTGATTATTTTCAATTAATTACTGACCCCACAATTAACTCGACAAGAGATTTTAATCGAGTCCCACCACTAATATGGAAGGGCCTCACAGTGGCACAGAAGATGAAACGGTGCCATAATGGTGATGGCAGCAAAGCATTTGAGTTTACTGGGAGTAATAATGCGCTCTAATGGGAACTATGACTAACAACAGAACGTTACGAGGAAATGTCCCATTAAACAGGGAAAAAAATGATAAAAAATAGACGATCAATGCGAATAGGGAAAAAGATTAAAAATGCATCTCTCTTTTTTCTGTTTTTTTTTTTGGTCAATGCATCTTTGTGGTTGTGATTCAAGTGGTGCCGCCGGTGGTGGTTCCCATGAGGGGGGCTCTGGGAGAGCTCGGCTAATCAGATCACTTCGTTCTAAATTAGACCTCTGGGGAATAAAACGCCCAAACAAACGGAAAGATTAAGAGCGGAGAAAAGGGAAAAGATTTCTCCCAACCGAAAGCTGAGATTGGACTGCCTCGTCTCCAGCTCGGTGCTCTTTCTTATCTCGTCCTGGAAATGTTTTCACTGCATCCCCGTCCTGCTGGAAACAGCTTGAACTGCTTGAAAACAGCAATGCCTTTAAAAAAAACAAGCAAGAAACACAATAGCAGAATGATTTTCACAGTTTCCATGGTTCACTTTCCAATCAGTGGCATTCCCTGACATCCATCTTCACACCAACACTGTGGCTTCTTCTCACACTGCCACTGAGGCGGTCAGCAAAAAAATTAAATTAAAAAAAAGGAAGAAGGCGCAATTAGCTGCTGCAAATTGCAGGATCCGTTCCTCTAATGATGTCTGAGTTTTCGCCCCCCAGAAAGAGACGATGAGTTTGCTTGTCGTAATAAATGCATTAATGACGTCCGACGGTTGCCTGTTTGAATTTATGCAGAATCGTGTAGCTTTGCGATGCAGAGCACAAGGGACTCTGGACAGCATGCAGTTTGGATGAGATGCGGCGATGAGAGAGCAGAGGGCCTCTCGAAGGCAAAGGCCTCTTCAAAGGCAGAGTAACAAGCTAACAAGGCAAGGCATTATCTAATGGAAATGAATTAAACATACCCTTTAGAAGGAAACTCATTTTGTTGGTTTGCCTTTAAGACCAAGAAAAAAAAAAAGCAAACTCTGCCATTTCTTTTGATGCGTGTAGACAGAAGGAACAGAGGGAGATGTCGGTTCAAAAGCTGTTTTGAAGATATGCGAGTTGTGACCTACATGGGGTAAATGTTCGGTTCACACATAACAAATTACGGTGAAAGAGAAATGTTCTCGTGTGTCTTATGGAGAAGGATCAGAGCCACAGGAAGAAAAATCTGTAGAATTGCAATTCTCACAATCCTGACTTTGTCTCTCCTAATTCTGAGATTAAAGTCAGACTAAAACTCGTCATTGCTTATATTTTGTGTAGAAGGAAGTCGAGCTCAGTGTCTTCTTCAGCTGTTTTTGTGTCGTTTCCTTCAGTAGGTCCTGGTGCGCCACCACAGGCTTGTTTGAGAAAATCACAACTAACTGAGAAAAAGAAAATGCAAGTTTGGTCATAAATCAAACTGAGTCTGCCAAACTAGCAGGTCGTTGCGACCTATTAATCCCTGCAGTAAACTTAATTCAAAGGTGTTTTCACACTTGATAGTATGGAGGACTCCATTCCATCTGGGACTAAACTCCTCCCCAAACAAACCAGACTTTTTACACAAACAAACCAAAGTTCAATTAAAGTGGGCTAAACAGGGCTGGTATGAAAAATCACAAATCACAGTTTGTACATCTGGAAACCTTCCCTTTAATGGTCAAAACAAACCCCCATAAAAAAAGCTCCGGATCTTTATATGTCTTAAAAACAGTGTTTCCAATGTTGACTTCCCCCGCTTCGCCTCATCTCCTGAGGTGAATGTGCGGCTTCACTCCCGGTCGAGGATTTCGCCCACATTACGTTGTATAGGCGCTCACCTTTAACAAAGCACAGAAAGGCTGCTACTGGCTTAAAAACTGTACTCGTCCCTCCAGGTCCTGATTGGTCTAATCGCCGGCGCTGCCTGGAACAGACCCTGTCACGCTTCCTACAAGCTCTGCCTTCCTGAAGATCTACAGCCGGCCTCGGCGGACGGCAGAGGTCGGGAGCGTGCCTCGGAGGCTGCCGGCTTTAACATTTGGGAAATTGGCTGTGCTGCTCCATGCATAATTTACAGCGACACAGAGAGAGAGGGAGAGAGAGGACAGATATAGTCAGGAAGATGAAAAGGTCCTGCAGCTCCTGCATAGCTCCAGAAAACATCATAATCTCAAAGCTAACAGTGGTTGTCAGAAAAGGCTGCAGCACCTTGATCTTCCTAATACTTTTTTCTTTCTTTTTTTTTCAGAATCAGCGTCTTCGACACGCGCTCTCTCGAGTGTTTGAGGGGGGAACTGGTTTGATATGATAATTCCACTGCTTGGCTCTTCAATGTGCCATATGCCTGACCTCTCTGTGGGGAGAGAAACGCACCTGGCTCTGTTCACAATTAATCAACCTGATGGGAAGGGTGGTGGTGGTGGTGGTGGAGCAGTGAAGTTGTAGCTGAAGCCGGATGCTGGCCAAATTGCACACACTCACACGCATGCACGCACCGGCATCCACATGTCTAAAAACAGCTGCTTCAGCACTGTCCTCGCCTTTTTGCCTTTCTCCACTCGGCGAGTCTTCGGCTCCGTCTACCGACCTTGTCGCTCCCTCTCTCCTGCCCTCCTGCTTATCTGTTCTCACCTCCTTTCTTCTCCCGATTGAAAACGTCTAACATCCATCAGCCCCCTCTCTCCTCGCCTGTCAAAACACACGCGGCATGGAAAGTGGCATACAGCGAAGACCTGGAAGGGCAAACACAGAGAGGGCCGAATATGAAAATATCAGGAACAGCTACTTTCTCCATCAGTCAGTGAGCTCAGGTGAATCCAGGTGCGTGCGTCCCCGGCTCCATTCCAGATGAAAATCATTCATTCTATATTCTACAGTATCGTGTTTTTACTCGGCTCATGGTGCCATTTTACAGCACAATCAAGTAACTATGCTACCTTTAAATTGGTATAAAAATGCTTTGTATATGAAATATGACTGCCTGAAACTCTACCTTCAGGAAGTCATCACAACATGGCTCCTCCATTAACCCTTTAACAACATTTTCACCAGTACTTCATGGAGAGGCAGCTCCTAGAATGAGCTCAGCAGATACACAGGTCCACCACGTGTTTGCTAAGTGCTGCTGGCTAGTCTGAAGGGGCTGAGAGGGGAGACTAGTTAGCATGTTTTTGAGTTATTAGGTACCAGCGTGGCAGCTAGCTGGACACTGAGGTGAGTGGGAAGGGGCAATTAGCCCATGATTGGCAACGCTCAGACCCGCCTCCTGGCTCTGATTGGTTGTTTCTTGGTAGCACTGCAGAGCACGCAGAGAGCTCAATTTCTTTCCCCATTGATTATCTGTCTTTAACCAAACTGTCACAACAGTTTTGTAAAAAAAATAAATAAATATGTAAAATAGAAAAAAAAATTATACAAGGTACCTACTGTAGCTTCAGAGGAAGACAGAGTCTGATTCAAAACATAGAGCAACATAAACCTTTGCAGAAAATGCTGTGTGGATCCATTGGCTCCAAAACACATGATTACTGTAAAACACATAAGCAGAGAAAATGACAATGAATGCTTTTAGCAGAAAAAAAAATAATCAAGAAGCATAAAGGATAAACACGCTGAAGAATTTAGGAATTGCAAAAAGCACCAAAAAAAACACACAAAAAAACTGTTCCTTCATGTCATTGTTTATCATGCTGTTTAAATATGCAGGATCAAGGGTTTTTACTGTTCTTAGAAGCACAATAGATAGATTTCCTCCGCAAGCTAATGAGAGTCTTTGCAGCTCCAGACGTGATGTACAGTAATGAGCTCACAGAAATCCCCTGTGAGGAAGAGTTACACTGAAATACCAGAAGCAAACTCCCACCAGAGCACTTCTCACTTTTTACTTGTTACCAACTAAAGAAAACATATTTCACTGCACTGTTACTGAGCTCAGCTCTGGAGCAATAAGCACATATGATTTCTATTTATTCTGTTGATATCACTGAGATTTAGTGTGTTTGGAGGTCTGAGGGCCACTAATGGAGGTTCTCTGGCCCTGACACCACTGTGGGAGAGAGGAGGAGGGGGAGCAACTGGGCTGTGATCAGCAATATGTCTGTTTTTTAATACGGATTAATTAAAAGGAAAAATGAAATAAACATTAATAGGATTTGTATTCATCTTAACAATACAACAAAATATCGTGATAAAGCTACAAGTCCATATCACCCACTCTGGAACCAGTGACCATTTCCCTGACCTTCCTTGGACTCCATGATGAAAACACACAGATGGACTCTGGTTAGTCGCCAGCAAGGCATCCGGCAACTTCTGAAGGCAACGGGTTGCCCTCAGAGGAAAGGGGGCTGAATAATTTCGCACGCCACCCTTTTCCGTTTTTACATTTGCTAAAAACGTTTCGAGTTGCGCATAATTTTCCCCCCTCTTCACAATTGTTTGGCATTTTGTGCTGGTCTTTTGCATGCCATGAACATGTCTATGTTTGCGGCTGTAATGGGGCAACGCATGGAGAAGTTTAAGGGCTATGAACGCTTTTGTGACCCGGTGTATCCTGACTAAAATGGGGAGGGTTTACGCAGGAAATGTTAAAGTTAAGATAAGAGACTCAGTTCCATGGAAATTTGTAGGTTTAGAATCACAAAGAGTGCTGCCTTAAAAAAAAACAGAAAATCAATTCAGATCTGCTGGTGTACCACCAGCTCAATAATTCATCGCAACCACATTTAAGATGCTATACTTCCACAAAAAGCCCGACATGCTGGTGTGTGTGTGAGTGTGTGTGTTCTCAGGGGAGCGCCCACAAACCCACAGACTCTTCTCGTGTGCCGTCAGGTTTCACGCTGTAACCGTAGTGAAGGTAGAAGGAAGCTCAGATTTGGCGTTTTTTCCTTGAAGCAGACAACATCACTGGATCACATCAGAACAAGCTGGTTTCTCATAATCTAACGGTGATTCAGGACAGATGGACGACGCCATTGGATGTTTCCCACAGGCTGCGGTGTTACACTATAGGAAATATTTACTCAGAGAACGAGACTTTTAACAGGACACATAATCAGCCTGAGGCTGCCGGGCGCTGAATAACAGATGGTCTGCTTGATTTGCACCTTGTGGTCGTTTTGCCTAGGTTTTTATTGTGATCCTTGAATCTAGACGTGGGAAAAAAAATGTAATTGCTTCAGAGACAATCTGCTTATTTTTTGCCTGTTTGTTTTTTTCGGAGCTGTGAATAATGTTACACAATTATCTTCGCTATATTTTATCACGTTGCAATCGCAAACCGATTACCGAGGCTTAATGTGATCGGACAGCAAAGTGGAGAATAGTTCCGCTGAAGCGAAAGATATAGTTTTCAGCATAGTTTTTTTAACAAATGAAGATCTGAAAGGCCTCAGTTGTTTATTTAGAGAGTGTAAAGAATACCACTGGCGGAAACAACGAAGAAACGACAGGAAGTGGAAGGAGGAAGATGGCGCGTCATAATTTTGAAGGATTTATGGCGTGATATTAATTGTGTTCCTGTAAAATGGAAACGCTTGAATTGTGGTGTTTTTTTTTTCAACATTCTATCAAAGACGTTTTACGCACATTTGTAGTGGAAATGAAGTTACCGAAACAAGGCGAGAGATTTCAAACTACAGGCCTGGCGAGGAAGAGCCTTCATCAGAGAGGCAGCTGGAAGACCAACAGCGACTCTGGAGGATCCTCAGAGATGCACAGCTCAGGTGAAAAAGGCTGTTCATGGGACAACTATTGGTGGTTGATGTAGACAAATCAAACAAATGGATTAAGACGAAGTGAACAGACGCAGAAGCAAAAGGAGGAAATCCAATAACAAATCGAGTCCATTGTGGTCCTTTAGGTGTTTATGGTGTGTTTGTGTTGATCTGGTTCATAAATAAGAAAGAAATGGGGGAAACAGCGTTATATGACTAGAAAAAAAAAAAATACACAAAAGTCCTTGGTTACATTACCATGATGTTAAAAGTCTTTGTTTATATTCCAAATCTGGATTGTTGTTGAAGAGTGGCAAGATAACAGAATAACAGAAAAGCAAAAGTAAATAAATTTTTAAAAAATCCCAAATTGTCAGATTTTTCCTATCTGTTGTCAGTTATAAAAGCAGGATACCGATCATATTTACCGTTGAAAACGTGCAGCCGAGGCTAATGAACGAGTCTGCATGAAATCTGAAATAAAGTCAAAAGTGAAATCCTAATTAATCTAAATGACTGTGCCCTGACACCGACAGATTTAAATCCTGACGTTTGAAGGCGGGTCTTGATCTTTTCACGGTTTGGATATTCTGTGTGAGGAATAATTTTTCTCGGCCTCCTGAGTTTCTGCCTGAGCAGAAGTAAACAATGAACATGTTTCACTTCCTGCCACTGGTGGATTGTTCGGTCAGCGTTGCCTAAACGAGCAGGTGAAAGCAAACCCCAAAGATGCCCAATCATAACTCACCTGGCGCATTGCCCAAAAAAGGAAAATAAAACAATTTTAAAAAGTTTCCAACCCTCTGGCTTGCTGCCATATTCTGCATCCCACTTCATATTTACTAGTAGGGTTCAAGGTCAGCGCATTGACCTCACAGGGATGAATACTAAATACAAAAGGGATTTATTCAGGGATGGGAGATTTTTTTTAAATAATAAAATAAAATCTCCTGAGAGCGTCGCCTCTCTGGTTTGTTTGAGCTCTGCCTGTATACAGTCAGGTTGAGGTCTTACAAAGACAGGCTGGTCCAGTCTGTGCAGGATGTGAAATGTGCACATGCAATTCTGAGCAAATACATCCAAACTTTATCGTAACCTTTCTGAGTAGTTTGGATCAGTAGATGTCCAGGCTTTCTGGAGGATTTTTAGACTTTGGACTAAAGGTGCATTCACAACAGCCTAACCTCGGCCGCTTTAATCAAACTCTGGTTCGTCTGAATAGAAACGCTGGTTTGTCTGTGGACCAAACTTTGGTCCGCCTACGAATCTCGTCCTCAATTCGGTTTAAGTGAACTGCAGTGTGGCTTGAAATTGTATGTGGATACAAGCAGACAGGAGACTCCTCCAAAAGCAGGAAGCGAAATGTATCGCAGGGCATTCTGGGTAAAAACATTTCTCAATGACAGGAGAGAAATTCTACAGGCGCTAAAATCTGACGATACTCCTGTTCTGTTTACATTTTGTGATGTCTTTTTCAGAGGTTTTCCTGTCGTTTCCTTCAGTAGTTCTTGGTGAAGCGCCCCCCTCAGGCGAGGAGGGGTACAGGGTATTTCAATTGGTTTCAATAGTTTGACACAGTTCAGTGCGAAATCAAACCGCAGCTGAAAATGTAACAAATGTTGCAACTTTGGTCCCAAATCCAGCTGAAAATTGTGGCCAGACTTATGGAGATCTATGTTTCTCTTCCTGATATCTCTGGTGATTTCATCACATTTTCCCATGAAGAAGCATTTAACTCAAATGTTAATTAAGCATGGGGCTAGAAAAGCGATAAGAAGAAGAGCATCTGCCTTTTTCTACTTCTCGGAAATAATAATCTCAGTGTTTGCATGCTCTTGAAGCAATCGTCTTTTGCTAAAACTTAACACTGCTGTACCTCAGCGAGTAGATGTCATATTAAAACAGACTGTGTTGTTTTAAGCAAGGCTACACACACACACACACACACACACACACCCACACACACACACACACACCCCCCACACACACACACACACACACACACCACACACACACACACACACACACACACACACACACTACAAGGACTAAACAAGAGGAACAGTAATTAACCTGATTACAAGGCACTGCTCACTCCCTGATCATATTACACAAACTGGCAAAATCTGGTTAGAGGCCACGAACAAACAGCTTCCTGTCTCCTTTAGCTGCCCAGTGAAGCTAATGTAGTAATCAGAAGCATTTCTAGAGTCATCCCCAGCTTACACACTGACCATACTGCATGTGTGTGTGTGTGTGTGTGTGTGTGTGTGTGGGGGGGTGTGTGTGTGTGTGTGTGTGTGTAAGATCTCTGCCCCCGACTGAAAACACTCACAGCTTTTTTCCTCCCCCCATATCTCCTTTTCCTTATTTTAAACTAGGCTAATAAAGTCCAGAGTTGCGCAATCTGAATATTTGCAGAAGTTCATGCTGATGCATCGCATCTTCAGATTCCACTCCAAGCACATTTGAGTTCAATAAAGCCTGCTTTCTTTGTGAGTCTGACACCGTATGCAAATCAACACTCACTGGAATTTGTATTCTAGCCATCTGAAAGCTCCTTAGCATGTCTTTTTTTTTCTCCTAGCTAGCGTTGAATTTGTATTTGCTGCAGCAGACTTTTCAAGCAGCACATATAAAAAAAATTTTTTTTTTTAAACTCCAACAGGTGGGACATGACGGTGGAGATATATCAGAGTAAAGCACTGTGGGAAATAAAATATAAAATATTAACTGTGTTTTTTTTTGTTGTTGTTTTTTTTTTGTCTTAATTGGCTGAAGCTTCAGAGAAGGTGAGAGGTGAGGTTCAGGAAGCTCTGAAGAAAGATAATTGTTTTTATCTGTGCAGAGGGCTCTCATTTTAATGATTTTTTTTTCTTTAAGTTTCAGCGTCACTCGCCTCTTGGTTCTGGGCGTCGGCCCCACGGACCCAGACACACACTTCAGGAAAGAGATGATATTGTAAAGCCACAGCGCACGATAAGTGGATTGAGACAGATTCCGATTGGCGGGCTGCGGGGTTTTGTACTAATGTGTGTCACATTAAATCGGGTCCTATTGATATTCAGAGGGTGTCAGTTTTCGGGGCCCTAAGGGGCTTAAATATTTGCGAGTCAAACAGTTTGAGAAGCCAGCCACGACTGTCACACTCCAAGCTTTTCTTCCTTTTGCTGAACACAAGCTCCACCCACACACGCCCCGTTTGTTCAAGTTCACCTCCATGTTCCAAATTTGCATCGAGAGACCCTTTGTGCTGACTTTAATGTTTTTTCTGTCCACTCTGCCTCTGCTGTCTGATTGAGAAGTTTTAAAGGAGCACTATGCAACTTTTACACATGAAAGTTAAAAAAATCTTGTTCTTTTACATATTTGTTAAAACTTTCACCGTGTCGTGACAATTTATTAATCCTCCCTGAGCTAATGTTGCCATTTGAAGAAATGCCTCCAGTCAAAAACAGCCAATCAGAGCCAGGAGGAGGGTCTTAGCGCAGCCAATCATACTCATGTTGTTGCTTCTAAAGGTGGCGGAGAAAGAAATTACCGTTACAGAAAAACCGCCGTCATCGGTGGCCTTGCGCCACAGCATTCATGACTGGCTTTGCTAACTGCACAGAGGTGATTGACAGCACTAAGACCCGCCTCCTGGTTCTGATTGGTTGTCTCTAGTTAGCACTAAGAGAAGGCAGAGGAGCTTGATTTTTTTTCTCCCACAGATGTACAAATACGACATTTTAAACAAATATGCAAAAAAGAAAAAATAATTTGTTAATCAAAGCTACATAATAGACCTTCATTAAAACCTAGAATATATATTTACTTTGGAAAATCAATGGAAAGTTAAATATATCTGTTAATTAAATATTCAAACACCTCTTTAGCAGGTGTTTGCTCGGCCTTGGGATGGGGCAAGCAGTGAAGTAAATGCAGCAACTTCGTGCTCGAAATCTTCCCTTTAATTGAATCCTTCCTCCTGCGGCAGATAAAACCCAGTGTCATGGCAGCACCATTTATTTATTGTCCTTCATCTTGAATTATTACAGGGGACAAAGAAGGGAGCTATTAATTAGACGGGAATGTAAGATGTCTCAATGCCAACCATTTGTCTTGCAAGTGATTACTCAGAGAGAGGCTTTTTCTCTAATGCTTGGCTGAAAGCCGCATTACTTTCAGAGTTGCATCGCGGCGAAGATCAAGACTTCACTGATCAGAAAAACACAAACTGAGATCAGCGTGTGGACGCTGACTGAATCGCATTGTTTTTGTAAGTGCAGTTTTAAATATTAGATCAAATGTTTGTTTTGGTTTTTTTCCTCAAAGATGGAGAACTAAACACAATTCAACCGATCAATGATTTCTGCATGAAACATGCATGAAAAATCAATTAAAGCAGCACTCCAGGTGTATTTTTGATGAGGGAGTAATATTATGTTTCAAAAATGAAACCTCAGAAAAATAAATTTTACTCAACAAACCACCTTTTTTTTTTTTTTTTCAAATTGCCACTAATGTTTTTGGTGAAACGTTTTACTGCTCTTTTTTAATGATTTGTTTTAATAATGCCTATTAGTCCCCTTGGAAATAATAAAAACTTGGCCGTCAATCGAAAAAAAAACTTGACCGATAAGACCGATAAGATATGACATCTTATCGGTCCATTTCCTGACCTGCTTTGGAACAAACTGTACATCAGGTCCCACATTCTGTGAACGAGGAATTTTTAAAATATTTTTTTAATTGTTTGGGGGTTTTTTTCTGTTTCTGAGTGTTTTCTATTTTTTCCTTTAAAGTTGTTTTATGTTCTGTAAGAATGCATTAATAGGATGCTTGTTTGTGTTTGGGAGTTTTGAATGTTTTGTGTGTGCAGTCTAAGCTGTAGTTTCATAACGACAACAAAGACGCCTGCAGCTCATAATGATTGACTTTCTGTGTTCACAGCTGATGGCATTCTGGGATGGCGGCACCTATGCAGGGGTGTGAGGATGGACTGTGGTGGAGTGGAGACCCCGAGCTCCCCCAGCCAGTAGCTCTGCGACCTCAGAAGTGAACAAGCATGTTTATGTCTTTTTTTGTGTGGAAACATTGAAAAAAAATAAAACAAAATAAAGAAAAAAAACGTTCTGTGCCTCATTTATGTTCCTCATATATGAACATGTTGCATATATGCAATATTATATGAATATGTTAAAAATATGAATGATTTGGGAGGGGTTTATTCATAAAATCGTATGCTGTCCAACAGGGACACATCAAGCAGCCACTCATGTGTCAGTGATGAATTGTGACGTCATTGTTTTTCATCCAATGACTGAGAATCCACGTTAGCCTTTGCACATGCTAGGCTATTCGTATGCTAAGTAAAGTTGTTAACACCTCCCTGCACGTTTTAGTTCTCTCCCTGGTTTAACGCGCCTGGATCCAATGATGGCTTGTTAGAGGCCTAAGCCGAGAAGGTTGTTGGTACCAGCAGGGAGAGAAACTAAACCATGCAGGATGTCAGTGCAGCTTGATTTCTGGCCCCAACACGCTGAGTCCTTGGATTCAGGTTCCCAAAGTCACCGGATACATCCCACTTTTTATCCATAAAATAATAATTTATACTATTGTAAAAACAAGTCACGTCATAGTGAAATTGTGTGTTTTTGATATAATAATGACATTGAAATTATTACAAAAAAGAAAAAAAGAAGAAATCAGCTCCACTGAAGGGGCCCCTTCATGGCCCTGGTTTGTACGCCCTCCAATGCAACCAAGATCAGTTCCTGCCACTCAGACTTGCCCAAACTTTCTAGACCTTTTCTGGATCCCTGTAACCCAGTTGAAAATCAATTTCTTGTTCTACATTTCACTTTGTACAGAAGGTGTGGACCCTCTGCTCGTAAGTTATTTTAGTGTGAACGTGTATGTACAGTAAGTATGCATGATGAACACTGTGCCAGTGAATGTGACTTTATGTCAGTATGTCTCGATTTGATACCGTGAAAGACCAGAACTTATTCAAGCTAGGGCTTAGAAAAACGCAACCACCAACCTTGCTTAGGTCACCGTGAGAGGGTGTCTTTTCATCTGCCTCTGTCCCCCAGAATGCTGTGTGGTTCTGGGTCAGAATTCAGTGAATATTCTAAATACTGGATATTTGAATATTCAACATCCATCTGTCCATCCACCCATTTTCTTACACCCTTGTCCCTAGTGGGGTCGGGAAGGGTGCTGGTGCCTATCTCAGGCGAGAGGCGGGGTCACCCTGGACAGTCCATCACAGAATATTCAACATATCAGATGTATTATCTATTGATGTTGATATCACGAGTAGGCCTGTCACGATAAACGATAAATCAATTAATCGCACGATAAAATAAAACTATCGACCTCATTTCAATCATCGTCTATATCGTTTCTTCCTGTTTTTTTCTCTTACTGTTGATGACACTGAATGAAAAAAAGCTCAACTCTGGTGCTCTCCACTGACCCTCCCTTCAACCCTACTTTGTATTCCTTTTGACTTCCTCATCCTCAACCAGTCACATTGGCAGGTAAAACTTCAGCTTGTGAACTTGCATGTGAGCTAAACACTTTGCTCTTACAGCACTTATCTCTGAAGGTCATGGTGTGATGCAGGGAGGCCCAAGGTCAACATGTACCAGTGGAACGTCTTGGTTTGATTTGTTGTCCGCCTTGTTCGTTTTTTTTTTTTTTTGCTCCCCTTTGTTTGTTTCTTTAAAAAAATATTTCCCCAATTTCAGACAATTACATGAATTTAACTATTACGTAAACTTTCACATTTCACGTTTCTGCCCTTCAGTTTTGACAGCAGATGAAGCAAAGTAGATTGTTTTTTTCTTGTCTTTCTGGTACCGTCTAAGACTTCTTCTCAAAATTCATTGCACGGCCATGCCAAATCTCTCCATGAGCTCAAAATTGGCTTGTTAGTAACGATTATAGCACAGAAATGGTAGCAGAGTGAGAGGGTGATTTAACTCAAATCAGCACCAAGATTGCAGACATTAAATTTTTACAACAAAATGATACTATTATCAGTGCGTTAAATGTATGACCCTCTGTCTGTGTCAGTTATCTTCTCTTCCCTTCTTTCCATCTTTCGTCTCTCTCGCGCGCTCATTCTGCAGCCTTGCTATCAGCGCTGAGTCAGAAATGTTCCTTTCATTAATGCTCAGCCGCTGACAGAAGCGGACAGCATGAAAGGAAGAAGCAGCTGAAATAAACACAAATGTGTAATGAGGGAAGAGGGGCGGCCAAATGGCTTGCCAATCTGCATTTGTCACCCGGTGAGCCGAGGCCGCATTGACATATAGATGTGTGATGGTGGCACTTCCTTAAAGTCAATCAGAACGGTCCACTCAAAGCATCACACCGGCCCACCGGAGGCGACTCCTTAAAGGGGGAACAGATCATAGCGCCAGAAGATTTAATCTTTTTTTTTTTCTCCCATCAGTGTGGAACATTGTCCCGTACGTGGTGAAAGGGCTGTCACTCCGGCTGTCTCCACTGGGAAAAATAAAACCAACAATTGCACTGCGTTTCTCCGAAAAGTAAGATTTTGAGATGTCCAGAGTATTTCTGATACAGGAGAGAGACACTCGGCCGAAGGTAGAAATCTCTGCAGATAAATCCAGGTGGGGAAGCAAAGCAGCGGAGCGACAAATGTATGCAGTGGTTATAAGAAGGTGGGTAGACTATCTGAAAATTGTGTTCAGATAGGAGTAGCATTACTTCAACAATAGTTTGCTCGAGTAAACGTAAAAATTTGCAATGCAAGAAATTACTCAAGAGTTAAAAAGTGCAGAATAACTGACCAAAACATCAATCATTTAATATTTAAAGGGGCAGTATTGTGTTTTCAGGTACATCTTATAGCACAATCAAGTAACTGATAAATACAACACTTTTATAGCAACTGAAGATAACAGACATGGCTTAAGAAATTTGACCTTGTCCTTTAACACACTGAAATTGGGTGTCTGTCTCTTTAAAAACTCCTACTTTTTCTGAAACTCCGCCTTCAGGAAGTTATCACAACACGGCTCCTCTATTAATGCTTTATCATGCCAGTGATATTTAAAGGGTCAAATATCACTGGCATCATGAGCTCTGGTCCATTGAGTGTTTGCTAATTGTGGCTGGCTAGTCTGAAGGAGTTGGATCAGTGAAGTTTACTTAACATTTTACTCAAATAACTGTCGCAATATAATAATTATTCAAGTAAAAGTAAAAAGTACAGCATAGTAAAAATGCTTAAAAGTACATGTTTTTCCAAAGCTATTTGAATAATTGTAATTAGTTACAACCCAAAGCGTTAATAGTTTCATCAAGTCTTGTTCACCCTGTAGTGCTGCCTTCATTTGTAGGAAAACATTGGCTTGGCAAATGAACTTCTGGAATAAGATTAATTGAAACGTTTTGGCAAAACATAAACAGAATTTTTCCACGAGTGATGAAAACCATCAGAGCAAACTCCAAAGCTACATCTATCACAGGCTGATCTGACGACACCAGATCAAGCTGCTCTTCATACATAATTTAACATCATGTAACATTAAACTACCCAGCATGTCGTCTGTTGGGAAACGTATGATTAAAGTCCGTTTAATTCGCGTACTTTAGAAATAATAATTAAAAAAAAAAAAAAAACAGCGATTTAAAACAAGCTGTGATGAAGAAAAATAAGTTGATAAAACTGAATTTCTTAATAAGGAAAATCACTTTTGCTTCTTGGGTTGGAGCCGCCTGTCGGGTTCTGGTAGGGGTTCAAGACTAGTTTGGATCTCACCTGCAGCTTGGAGTCACCTGAGAAGTGTTGCCACAGTGCCGGGAGGAAACGTTTGCACCTGGCAGATTTCTGGAGTTTTTGCATCTTTGGCCACAATGTTATACTGCAAGCAAAGGTAACCCAAGGAAATACAAAACACAGTTGTCAAATAACACCAGCTTCTAAACTTAATGACTGTTTGTTCGATCAACAACAAGTGCACTGCAAAAAGTCGCCTTTCAAAGACAATTAAATAACCCACACAAGAACTGGTATGTATGTCTTAAAATAATAAAACAGGTGAAAATACGGCTCGTCAAGATTTTCCAAAACAAGTAAAAATATTTAACTGAAACAATCACAAATATCTTAAGTGTTGTCTTTTCATTTATAAACAAGACCATTTTTGTTTATACACATAAGAAACACTTTCAGAATAAGTAGATAAATATTCTCAAATTAAGCAAATGCTACTTGAGATGTCATTCATTAAATTCCTTTAAACGATCATATAAAACTACTGAACTTTTAATGATACAAAGGATCTTTTTTTATGGCATATTTTACTTAAAGTTCTCATCAAGTGTTTGTGAGACTGACCATCAGTCTGAAGGGATTTTGGCCCAATTATCGCTGCTAAACGGTTTCAACTGAGCCGACACAAGTTGAGATTCTTAAGCAAAAAAAATTATAATTATGCTGCGTTCCAGGTGTACTTGGATGTGGGAAATTCCGACTTCCCATCCAGAAAAATCAACTGGAACTGCCACTGGGGAAAGTGGGAGCAACTCCGACTCCATCCAGTTACGACTTTCTGTTTTAATATGGCCGCTCCCCTCGCGTCACCAGCAGTCAAATATGGTGGAAACATGTTCATTTTAAAAGACACGAATACAAAAGTGCGACTGAAATCAAAGTTGCATGCGGCACCAGCTTGTGGAAGATGATCATGAAGAGGCTTGTTATCCAATCAGAGATGGATTAAGAAAAATGTTTATATTCATGATAGGCAGCCAATAGGAGGAATGGAAGTAATGACTTTTTGTTCTCTAGTTTCTCTTGTTTTCACTGTCTAGGAAAATCAGGCTTATTCTGGTTTAGTTCTCATTTACTGTGGAACCGTTGCAGCAACGGTTCCACTGGGTTTTTTTTTTCACCAAAAAAACCCAGTGAAATGTGCCTGTTGCAGTAGAAACAAACCAATGTAAAAATTTTCATTTGATGCCGCGTGCGCCTATGCACGGATGTGTATATAATAATCATAACCATAATGAGTTTCTGGCTTCATTCCTCCAACAGGATAAAAATGAAAGGAAATGGCGTCTTCTGCTCCGTCAGACGGCAGAATGAGTGAAAACAAATTACGCCTCAATTTCTTCTGCGTGATCCCAGCAGCGATGCCGGCGTCCTGCTCCGTCCGAGCCTGACTCCAGAACCAATGCTGAATGGTGGAGCTCTGGTGTTAAAATGCACTTCTGCAACAACAAGGCCCACTTTTGTATTTTCTGTTTAAAATAGTTTGTAATTAATTAAAATAAGGCCTTTGTTGACCACATGTCATAATATTAATAAATTTCATTGTTTTATTACTATTTTTTTACAGCACCTAAAAGGGCCAGAACACTGGACCATTTAAGTACCAGAGCTGGGAAACTGATTCCTGTTAGAACACAAAGGTTTTATATATATATATTATTATTTTAGCAACATTTAAAAATATGTTACTCTGAAAGATTCTGGCTTTTTAAAAAGGGTCTCTGACGTGACTCCAACATAACTGTTTCTCAGGGATGTTAATAGCTTTGGCCAGCTATCATTAGGGCCTGATTGCTTTTGCCATTCGACTTTATTTATTTTTTTTGGTATTTATTAAATTTCTATTTGACATCTTTGCTTAAAACTCACAGTTTTTTTTTTTTTACTTTAATAAAAACAGCTACCTGTTTGCGGTTTGTTTCTTTATTACAGCTGCTTCACGCTACCATGTGCTAACCCTAAACCAATCGGCTTACATGCAGGCGAATCCATAATTACATGGAGTTGTTTAGCAGTGTGTCAGACGACATGCAAATATGGATCCATAAGTTTATTATCAGCTATTTTTAAGTGTTTCAGTGCAAAATCACAAAGTCTTACAAAAGTGTTTTTGGTCTAGATTCCAGTGCAAATATCTTAGTGTATTTAAAATAAATCAAATTACAAGTAAGGAGCTCCGTCCTTTTAAGCCAATAATTCCTTAATACTGATTTTTTTAAAAGCATCAGCTAAAAGCGAAATAGTCTATCAGTGGAACAAGTGCTCAGACCAGTCAGAGCCAGGAGGAGGGTCTTTGTGCTGCCAATCTATCTCGTGCACACGCTGCTAAATGTGATAATGGAGGAGAAACAAATTACCCTTACATGAAAACTGTTTATCCGCCATCATTGGTGGTAACTAGCCTTAGCACTCATGGCAGGCTATGCTAAGACCCCCCTCCTGGCTCTGATTGGTTGTTTCAGACTGAGTGGTGTGTCAGTACTGGGAGCACTGGGAGAAAACAGAGGAGCCCATTTTTCCACATATCATCTGTCTTATACATCTGATACATCATTTGACTCAGGTGTGCTGCAGCTGGAGTACATCTGAAACTTTTGCTGCCTTGTGTTCACCTGTAACGTGAATTAAAGCCAGCGGTTTCAACTTGGCCGCTGCGCGGAGAACTTTGGGACACTCCGGACATGCTGTACGACTGACGCGTAGTTGAACTGGGTTTATTAGCTCTCTGCTTTAAAAAATAAGGCTCTTTCATTTGTCAGAGGCGGTTCGGTTGAAAACACATCCACTGGTGAGACGCAGCATGCAGATTCATTTCAGCGGCCATCCACATCCGAGTCAATAATCCACATTTACCGAAAGTGGTGAGTCTGAGCAATTTTTGCAAGGACATAATCACTATGCTGCTGCAAAATGCGTCGGGCCAATCAGCATCCAGCTGATTAGATTGAAGTGGGACGACTTGGACAGCTCTGTGAGGACGCAGTGCTGCATGAATCAATTATATCACCACTACACATGTAGCTGAGAACTGAAACTGTGAATAACAATTTTTTTTTTCTTCTTCTTACAAGTCTCGTTGAACAATCATCTTCTGTCCACTAATTTGATCCATTAAAATGTGTCCACAGAAATAGACCAGGATTTAAGAAATGTATCCAGACCACCACATCCCTTTGGTTTAGATTTTTCAGGTCATAAAACAACCAACATGTGAAAAAAGTATTTATAAATTATGCATTTAAGAGTATGGGGACACTGAGAAAGAAAGAAATATGTCATGAGAATAAAGTGATGGTATTACAACAATACAGTTGAAACAATATGAGAATGACGCTGAAGAATTAGTAATATTCTAAGCTTATTCTCGAAATATCTCAACTTTATTCTTGTTATTTTTTTACTTTATTCTTGTTTGACTTTATTCTTGAAATGCTGAGACTTTATTTTTATAATTTCAACTGTCAAAACACTTTAATTTTTTCTTCAAAACACTAAAAAGTATTTTAGGGTAAATTTTCTACATAAATATGACCGACTTTTATGTAAAAAGTCTTACTTATTCTTGCTTTTTAAAGAATAAACTGACTCTATTCTCATAATTTCAAGACTTTATACTTGTAATGTTTTGACTTTACTGTCATAATAGAAGAAAAAACTTTTTTTTTTTTACTTTTCACTAGTGTGGCCCTAATATACCATCATATGTATGAACTGATTAAACTCTGTTTTTATGTTCAGACATGCAGGATCAAGAAACGACTTGAATCTGACAAAGGGGAGCAGGATAAAAGATCTCAGACAGAAACAGATCTCGGTCTTGGTGGGGAATCCAGGGACACTAAACAGAACACAAAGACCGTCTGACATTTGCCTACCATATATTTTATATTACTCTGAGGAATGACGGGAGATGACAGGAGAACTGCTGGGGAAATGTACAACCCGATTCATGTTTTGTAAAAGTAACACAGCATTTCAGACATCATACCAACAGTCAGATATGGCGGGTGCAGAGTGTGATGAATTGGCTCTGCTTTGTTACTTCAGGACCTGAACGACTTTCTGCAAATCAAGAAGCTGAATTTTGCTCGAGTCTAAAAAAACATTTTTTTGAAAAAGAAAAGCTGGCCATTCAGTTTTGCCCTAAATAAAATAAGAAAAACATGTGAAGCACACCAGCATCAACAACAACAACAACAAACAACACAATATAAACAAACAAAATGGAGGCTTTTGGAGTAATGCCGTGTTCCGGTTACCTGGGAAATGAGATTTCTGAGCTGAGTTTGACGTTGGTGCGTTCTAGTCAATCGGAATTTCAACGTGGCGATGCCCAGAGACATCGTTTACATCTGGAAAGTAAAGTTCAAATGTTGGTAAGATGTACTGCTAACACCACTTTCAATTTGTTCAGCTCACAGTTGCATCCTTCAGACTAGCCAGCAGCAATTAGCAAACACCTGGCACAACCACACATCTGCTGAGCTCATTATGGGAGCTGCCTCTTATTGAAACTCTGGTAAAAAATAAAATAAAATAAATAATAATAATAAACACTGATGAAGGGTTAATAGACGAGCCATGTTGGGACGACTTCCTGAAAAAGGAGTTTCAGACAGAGCAGCAGTTTCTTAAAGAGACAGAGACCCAATTTCAATCTGTTAAATTACAAAGTCAAATTTCTTTTAGTCATTTTTATAACAACTGAAGCGAACATAGTTACTTGATTGTGCTATAAAATAGCAATAAATGCCTGTAAAACACATAATACCGCCCCTTTATGCAACCTCCAGATATCATGACTCAACTTTCAAGATAAAATTTATGTATTTAGGATAAATGTAATTTGGATCATCTGGATGTTCTTTGCCCAGTCACAGAGATGTCTCTTTAGGTAAATGCTAGCTTTTATGTTTACATATTTCATCTTTAGCGTAGTTTTTTGCTTGAAGAAATCATATGTTAATGGATACTTGTGATTATTAATCAAGTTAATTCTTGATTATATTTGTAAAAGGGTTCAAATATTCCTCACATCTTGCTATGCAACATTGTTGACTCCCCAGTAAATTATATTTTAAATAAAATATTTTTTTGCCGCACATATTCTTGTTTAGAATAACAACATAACTTCATAACAAGAGCCTACTTTAGTCAAACTGTCCCATAGATATGACACTGATCAGTTTAAATATTGTTTTTGCATATTCATAACCTCTCAGCTCACTTCCTTGTATATATCAAAGCTCTTTTACATCAAATTGCTCTTGTCGATTGAAACTAAATCAATGTTTTAGCAGAAATCTGTTGAGTTATTTTCTTTTGAAAGCAATCATATCAGATTCTCCGAGTTAGTTTACAAAGTGTTTTTTGTTCTACCATCAGGGTCGGTTTCTTGGTTTCCTGGTAGTTTGGTACACAAGCGCTGACTTTTTCCTCTAACACCTAGAGGGAAATGTCCACCAATTCAACCGTGGTGTTCATTATGCCATCATAAATTACACATTAGTGCTGACAACGACGTTTCATGGAGTGTGTAGCTTAGAGATGGACACGGCAATGTCAAATGGAAAATTTTGCGGCTCTGTAATTCATGGGCTTTGATCCTCGGCCAAACCGGTTACTCATCCCGTCTCTTATTAGATTAATGTTAATACATAAAAATATGGCTTGTCTATTCTGGTCAGTTCTCGGCCTCTAAACCAAACTGTTTTATGGCAGAACAAATTACTCTAATCAAATTTGCTCCATCTGAAACTCTAATTTACCTGCATCACAACAGAAAAAAAACAGCATTTTTATGTCTTCATCCTTAGAATCATTCACCAATAAGGAAGCCAGCATGATTCAGATTCAGCTTCCTCGGGCTCATCAGGTGCATATTTATTAAGAGGCTGCTGTCACAAGTCATTCTTTGCCTCCTTGTCATGCTTGGCGAAGCATTTGATTCAACTGAGACAAGCAAAGTATTTTCCGGGTTTGTGTTTTTTTTCCTGCACGGCTGCATTAAGACTGGTGCATGCATTACTGCTCTAGAACCAAATGATGAGAGTCGTTCCCTGAAGGCTAGTGTTAGTGAGAACTAAACATAGGGTTGGACAATACATCAATATATGTACATCAGTACATCGATGTATTGGCTATTGATATTGATCAACAGAATGTATTGAAAATTCACTGAACTCCAATCTAGAACCACACAGCATTCTGGGAAGAAAAGCCTTAGCTGCTAACCCTGTCACAGCTAGATAAGCTAGCATTAACATTAATTAACTCACTCTGTGGTTACCTAGCAACAATATGACTTCATGTTTCGCCACTGTGCCTCATAACTACTGAAAAATAAACAATTGTGTGGAGTGAAAACTGTGGATAAAACAGAATCAAATGGGAACGCGCCATGAGAAATTCTGCGATATTAAAACATCGCAAGGAGCTAACGGCTCTCTTGTGATAGCTAGCCAGTTGAAGTTGTGAAATAAGACACCACAACTACTCTTAAATCAATTTGTTTAGCAGCAAATTAGGTTCCCAAAGGAGCCTATGAACAGCAACAGAGTGACAGACAAGACACAAACAATACGTAAGCCGTCAAAAGGACAGAAAGCTTCGCTACAACAACAATGGCTGCGCTACATCATGATCGCACCGCACGCTATCGATAGCATTAGCGACTGGGAAATGCCGTACGGCAGCTTGAGCACAGTTATCTGGAAACAATAGACATGAGCTTGTTGGATTTGTGAGTGGAAGACATCAATAAAAATAGAGTTAGAGTTAAAGCATTGAGTTAAATAAATAAAAATGTTTAAAAAATGATTTGATCTCTTATGATTTCTTGAAAGTAATGTCAAAATCTGGTTCTATCTTGTTCTTGTGAATTCCATGTAGCATCTTGTCCTTTGAGTCTTTAGGTATCAATGCATCCTGATGTAACATGGAAAATCACGGGTGAATGACCAGAGTGCTTTGGAGTCCTCTGGGCTTGATGAAGCGCTACTAGCTACACTATTGTGTCACACTGGCGTCACACTAGCATGACACAATGCTAGGGGTTTGGGTTTGACTCCACTCTCGAACACGCCGGCCTGTTAAACAAGCGCGCCGACCTGTCCAGTGGAATCAATGCACTAGCTTAGTGCATTTAGCAGAATAGAAAAGCAAACAGAAACTATCTAAAAATGTTGACAGAAATTGTATCGCAAGATAAAAAGTGACAAATATGAACAGGTTAAGTCTTGAGATTCATAATGTAAAAAACTAGTTTAGCAATTAGATTTTAAATCATATTGAATCAAAGCAATCAAGCAGTTGTTGTCAAGCTTTCTGATAAGTGAGCGTATAAAACATGAATTATTAGCATTTGCTTTTGGGGTTTTTTCTTTTTTTTAGAATCTACCTTGTCATTGGACCAAAAAATTAGAAAATTTAATTATTTTTCATCCCAGGAAGCCCGGATGAATCGTCTGCAGGAGCGGGACTGCAGAGAGGAAATGAGAGCAGGAGGAGATGAAGAGTGAAGCTGACAGATGGGACACCAGGAGACCCAGACAGGTGAGGAAGAGGAGCCTGTCAGACCGACAGGAGTCAGATTTATCACAGTTTATCACAGGTCAAAATGCTAATTCTCTCTTACACACCGGCACTCAAAAGTCCACGCGCCCCTGCTAACGTACCAGGGTTTGTGATATAAAAATGAAAATGTAAAAATAAAAATGAGACCATGATAAATCATGTCAAAATGCATTCCTGACTTCCCCCTCCCCCCCTTTAGCTGAATAGTAATGACCATGGCAGAGTGATGACAGTCAACAGTAATTTGTGTAAGTGGGATGGATGTATTACAGGTGTTGGTTAGTTCTTGTCATGGCAAAACATTCAGCTGTTTCCTAGAAAGCTTATGATGGAGACTCATTTCTCTTCAGAAAAGCTCCTATATTTTCTGAAAATGTACAGTAAGTTAGTTTAGGTTTATTTCAGGTGCACTAACATATTTGCGCTAGAAATAGATCAAAACTATTTTGTGTGTTTTTGCAGCACATACTTTGGAAAGTGTTTGTTGATGTTCATGACATATTTTCCGCCATTGACGTGTTTTTGCGCTCTTCTGGTGGAAAGCGCTTCCAAGGAAGACTCGATGATAATGCGCTAACGAGCGGCTTGCACATCGGCAATCACGGGATCACGGTCTTCACCCAGACACCTGCAGAAACACGCCCAGCTCCTTCAGCGATCCCAGCGCAGCTGCTGCTCATCCAACGCATTCTCATCCTGCTCTTCCTTCTTCTGCTTCTCCTCCATCAGAGCAAACTGTAATTTCTCTGTGTAAATACAGTGAGCAAATGTGTGTATTTTTAGCTCGCAGATAATCAGTCAATCAGAGGAGCATTATGCAGTTTTAACACTGCGGCATACAAGCGTCTGCGCGGGGTGCGCACGCACGCGCGCACGCCGGCTTCAGCCTGCTCTGTGCTTTCAGCGCGGAGCGAATCGGATCCCTGTGGGCCCGGAGAGAGAAAAATTACTCGCACACAAAGTTCATATTATAGGCTGGGCCAGAGTACCGTACATGATTCCACTATAGCTGGAAGGCAAGAAAAATAGAAAACCCCCAGAAGCATTTCCTGCTGACGGTATTACCACCATCTTCCTCCTCCTCCTCCTCC
Source organism: Poeciliopsis prolifica (assembly GCF_027474105.1). NCBI lineage: Eukaryota > Metazoa > Chordata > Actinopteri > Cyprinodontiformes > Poeciliidae > Poeciliopsis > Poeciliopsis prolifica. The sequence goes on from NW_026562396.1 coordinate 8,853,375, forward strand.
TTCTCGTCTTCCTCTCTGACGTCACAGAGCCGGCGGGTAATGCTGACTGACTGGCTCTCGCGCCTCTGGCCGTATCGCACAATGAGCGCGTGTCGTCATAATCCTGCACTGTAACCACATGGTGATGTGCATTGTCATGCGATGCGGCTGGTGCACGCGCTCAGAGAGCGTGGTGACGACAGCCGGGGGGTTCTTTACTGAACCACTCAGCGTGTCCTGCTGCTGTATTCTCAGTGAGAACACGGCCTCCGAACTCCACCCGAACCGAACCAGAGGAGCAGAGGTTCATCTGGAAGCCCTTCATCGACCTGAACGAGGACTAAACGTAAATAACGGTCGAGTCGCAGCTAGCTAACAGAAAGATAGCAGGGGGCGCGTGCGTCACTGTCTCCGCCTCGCTTGTTATTATGCCGCTCCCCAAATGCCAAAAATTCATATAAATGCGTGATTTGCGACGCTGTGGCCAGTTATTGGGGGTAAGTAAGTTTGTTGCTGATGAGGGGACGCAGAAAATGTCCAACATGCCGCAACATTTCACGGGTTCCGTTCAGATTTAGACGCGGGGCCAGAAGCGATTGGCTCTTGAATTAATTGCATTATCATCGGCAAACACAGTGATTTTCTCCCCGCCGTGAAAGCTTCTGAGGGAAGACAGATATGATGTCGCCGAGGCGGACACTGCAGGTGGAGAGAGCAACAGGCGTTGCCTTTCTTTTGCTGTAAAGTCACAGTGCCCCCTGCTGGCTGCAGCGGCACCGACACCCCGAGGAAGCAGCCGCCCCCCCTCCTCCATCCTCTCAAAGCCCCGGAACTGGAATCCAGCAGGAAACAGAGCGGGGAGGGAGACGCGGGCTGGGGGAGCAGCGGGGGCCCGAGGGACCCTCACGGAACAGCGTCCCTTCAGAATATGAAAAGGATTTGCTGCCAAGTGTTTGGCAGTCCGTGCTGTGCTCATGCATACTCAATTTCAGGGCTGCATTTGATAGCAAACAGCTTTACATGATAGTGGGATGTGAATGTTTACCATTGAGATGGAAAATATTCAGCTTTCCATGTCGGGCCGTTTTGTATGCGCTGAATACACAAATGCACAATACGGGCGGACTGATACGGTTGCCCGCGGTTTCCATCTATTTTTAGGCTGAATAAATAGGCATTTCTACCAATATTTCTATAACACAGTCCAGCCAGGCTCGACATTTGTTACATTGATGCACTGCAGAGACTGGATCCCTCTTTAATCAGGATTTGCACTCTGTGTGTGTGTGTGTGTGTGTGTGTGTATTCAAATTGAGCAGCAGCATCTCCCCTGTCCGGTTCTCTGGAGACGAAAAGCTAAAACTAATCCATACGCTCTGAATAATGCAACCACTGTAGGGACCCGCCGCATCCTACGGAGGCTTTTCCTGAGACTTCAGGATGTTGTCAGAAATCAAAACTGGAAGGAACAAAACTTGACGCTCCTAATGCAACAAGTCCAAAAAAAAAAATCATGCTGAATTGTCCTTTGACAGGAGACAAAATAAGCTCACCGCTGTAATGACTGTCAGGCTCGGAAGATTTTAGTCTGGGCGTTTTTGATTTCCCCGTAGCATTGTGTTCATTCTGCTTTATGGTGATGTTTTTGTCTCCTTATATTTATAAAATTGTTTTTTTTTTTTGTATTAATGCTGCTTGACGCAGGCGTGCCAGAAACAGACGTGTTGTGCTAAAGTGATGCAGTTTGTTGGGGAACAGCAGCAGCAGAAGGGGCATATGGTTGAGCCGGGCAGAGCATATGTCCCCAGCATTCCCGGCCGAGCCTCTCTGCAAACACGGGCGGGCCAGGCCAACATCCTGGGGCAGCAAGTCTGCTCCTCGCTTCCCTTTTGCTGGAAAATGGAGCAAAAAATATTCTGCTGTAAAGTACTGTAAAGTAGGAGCCTGAATTTGTCACAAAAGTTTTTGGACGTTGCGCTGTTTAGCCTTTTTTTTTGTGAGCTTCCTTGTGTATTCGGGAGACTTTATGAGATAGAAAAAATATTCTTTTTTTTGTAGATAAACCATTTTAAAGGTTTTTTTGTATTTTGCCCCCTTTATTTTGCTACCTTTTAATTAAATACACTTAAAGCTAACTTCTTACCCTACAGGTAAATAGAGGTTTGTTGGGGAACAAACAGCGAACACAGCAAACGGGTACAAAAATGTAATCGTTAAGAGGTTTCCAACAGAATTTGGTTATACCCTATAGATGGGAACCATGAAGCGTTTATGTGCATAGAGAGGTTTTGTAACACATAAACAGAGTAGAATTATTATTTCCATAATTCTAGTTCTTTTCTACACATTTGTACGATTGTCATTTAAAACTTAAAACAGCAACAGAGCCAATTATTGATCCATTCCCTCATTCGTCTTTCTGAACTTTTAAGCTGTGCCTGCTGTGTCAAATTTCTAGATCGCCACAAAGCGTTTAGGGAAGAAAATTCAGTTTTAAAGTAATCTCTTAACAAGACTTGGCTGTGAGCACGTAGTGTCTCTATTGACCCGAACCCAATAGAGACACTATGGAGTACGATCAAGAGGAAGACGAATCACCTGAAAGCCGCTGTTAAAGCAATCTGGGTTTCCTTTACGCCTAATTAAGACCAGCAGGCTCATCGCCTCCATGCCACTATGCACTGATGCAGTAATTCATGGAAAAGCATTGAGCGGATATGGTCAGATTTTTCTATAGAGTAATATTTCTATACTAAAAATTGGCATGTTTATTTTCAAATTCCGAGACTGGATCTGGGGGGATTTTGTTAAAAGGGGATTAAGTGTTTTCCAACCAAATAGAATAATTTATACAGTCCCTAAAGTTGTTATAAAAATTCTATATATATCAAATATGACTTAACAGAAATTTGACTTTGTAATTTAACATCTTAAAATTGGGCCTCTGTCTCTTTAAAAACTGCTGCTTTTTCTGAAACTCTTCCTTCAGGAAGTTATCACAACATGGCTCCTCTATTGATTATGTATCAATGTTTTTACCAGTGTTGCTTTGAGAAGTAGCTCCCATAAAGAACTCAGCAGATGCACAGTTCCATGTGCCAGGTGTTTGCTAATTGCTGGTGGTTAGTCTGAAGGAGCCGAGAGGGGGAATCGTGCGTAAAGGATGCTCTGTGGAAGCTGCAGCTCAGAGGAGAAGCTGCATCTGGAAGGTGAAGCTAGGTCCACCCAGGTGTTTTATGCAGCTGAACTGTTGCTGTGGGAAATTAAAGACAACACGTTGATGAGGGAATAATATTGTGATGTAAAGCTCAAAGAAGACAATTTTAAATAATACTAACCCCCTTTAACTGTAGTCAATAATCATCATGCTCAAGTTTAAAACAATCAGAAACAAACACTCCAGTTTGAGGTTTTGATTTAACGATGATGAACTTCTCACCAATATACACAAGTGACAGGCTCATTTTCTGGCAACGTGATGATTCCACTGCTATAAATTACACGAGGCTGGGAAAACATTAGATATTGATCTTCTGGGATTATGAAAGGCTGATCTGTGTGTTTTCCACACACCAAACAGCCGAATGGCGAGTTAAGCTAGTAATGTGTCACAAGAGTGTTCCTGAGCAGCCAACAAAGCAACACGGATCCAGCAGATGCCTCCCTCCCTTGTCCTCTCCAGTGGAGGAGCCTCCTCTCCTCTGACTCTCGGTTCCAGTCGGCAGGTTGACGTGGACGCCGTCCAGCTTCCCTGCAGAGAGCAGGCAGAACAGAAGGCCTTCGCAGTAATGCTCTGCAGTTTTCCTTACAACTCGGTAATTAACTTCACCCTACGCAAAAACAAAGATTTTTCTCAATGCAATCTCACAGAGAGCGATTTTTGCTTTGTTTTGCTTAAAAGAGAAAAAAAATCTCTTTGTCGCGCGCGCGCACACACCCCGTGGAGATTCAAATGATATGTAATTGAGGTTTAATAGGTCTTTGTTGCAATAGAGAGCAGCAGTCGAATATTAATATTTTACCAGCAACACTCGCGGCGCGCTGTTTGCGCGGCATCGCTACAGCAACAAATCAAAGGCTGAGAAGGAGGCATCTGCTAGCTGCGGCGTGACCTGCTGAGTGGGAGCAGGAGCGCGCGAGTTCGCTCAGACGGAGTGTCACAGTTCAGCCAGACTCAATGCGAAAGCAGATGGTGCACTTAGGAGACGAGGCAACACGGAGAGACACAGATAAGCCCCAGCAGCGGCGGCCTTCTTTAAAGCTGACTGTAATTATTCAGAGAGTCGGCTGAGCCGCCTAGCTTCACGCTCAACGCGCTCACGCTGCCAGACAAGCACGGCCTGCTACTGTCAGCCCCGGAGAAACGCCGGGCCTTCCTCTGCTGTGAAGCTAGCTGTTAGCTTCTCTGAGGAATCAACAGCAGCAGCAACAACATGGCGCTGAGGGAACAGCAGCTAATCTGCTTTATGGCAGGCTGTTAAAACCAACGGAGAAAGCAAAGCTGAGCTTGAGGAAACAACTTTCGTTAACTCAAAATACATAAAACGGTAATTAATTGGGGAGGGTGGAACGATAACTAAGACATATGGAAATTATAGATACATTGTTCGTTTCGAGTTTATTAATTGACGTGAAATTGATTCCGGTAAACTACAGATAGTTTACGTCAGCTGTCGGCAAATTACGGTACTCCATCCTCCTGGATACTAGTCCTAAAACTACTCCAAAAGCTAATAAAACTAAACTAAAACATTTTAAATTAATAATAACTAATAAGGATATTCAAACACAGCCTAAAAACTAACTCAATTGGACAAAAAGTAACAACGAAATAAAACTAAATTAATAAAACCCCAAACTATTAGAACTTTGGCTGACAGTACTGTTTTCCTTTGACTTGTAGATTCCCTCCTCATTTATTTTCTGCAACGTTTGCAGAAACCAGGCATAACATTATGAAAATTTCGTTGAATCCTGTTCAATGACAATAAATGCTATTCTATTCTATTCTATGATCACTTGTCTGCACAAAGTTACAAGTTGGGCTTTTCATGGTTCCGTCTCACCCAGTACACTGCAAAAACACAGAATCTCATCAAGTATTTTTGGTTTAGCTTCTAGTGAGAATATCTTAGTACACTTTAAATAGGACAAGACTTACAAGTAACCTTTCAGTAAGAAATTGGAGGTCATTTTAACTCCATAATTCCTTTATGTTGATGAAAAAGCACTAGTTTCTATGGCAGATTATCACACATATAACAAGACATTTTTCCAAGGTACCACGTTTTATATATCTCCAAAAACAGTACTTTTTACTGTTAAAAGTAAAAAAAAAACAATCTAACCAGAACCACTTGCATGTTACATCGCTCCAAGTGCTCACAGCGATTAAAATCACTGAAAGGGAGAGTAAGACTTAAAAATTTAAATATAAATAAAGTCTATTTGAATCCATTGAGAACAGCAGCGTCATTTCAGATTCTTCATCAGTAGCAGCAGTGGGAACAGAGCTGGTTTGAAAACATCTCCTTCAACATTTAGGGACTCTCCCTCTGGAGGGAAGACGCTGAAAGTGCCTGTGAAGAGGAAAACGTTATGTTTTAAAACAGGAAAGGCTGTCTGCCGTACCTACCTGATGTAAAGGGGCAGAGCCTCCTTCAACAGAAAAGGCGCCGATGGGCCTTTTGGCACACAGCGCCATAGCTAGCTTCAAAGTTGAATTTTTCATTTAAAGCAGTCCCAAGATATTTGTAAGGCTGCAACCCCTCAATGGCTTAACCTTTGATTAAAGTGGATTGTGCTTGTGAGGTTTCCTGGTAAAAATCAATAATCATAGCTCTGCTGGATGGCTTTCGTTCTCTCAGCAGACTGACAGTAACAGAGTCATCTGTGTACTTTATGACAAACTTGTTGTCATGTGACAAGTAGAAGTGACATTAGAAGAATGTTAAATCTTACCACGCTGACGCCGTTTCATGGTTTTGCACAAAACCGTTCTTAGGTAATGAGATTTTAGTCTGGTCTGTTCTGCTTATTTTGAATAGCTGTTTTAGGGCGCTGTGTCGCTTTAAGTCCAAATGAGCTGCTTCTGGCCACGCCCCCTCAACTCAAGATTTACACTCGCATATGAAAATGGCTGCAAACAGGCGCAATTATGCAGCCGTACATCATCGAGAAGCAGAAGTGGAGCCTCCTGCACAACCAACAAGAATGCAGCTTGTGGTCTCTCGATGTTAAGTCATCAGCAAAGCAATTTTCCAGCAGTCATTCTGCAGCGTATACAGCTGACCAAACGTGCTGGAGCTTAGCTTGGGCTGCTAGCAAAAATGACATCTGTGGTGCACGTCCTTAGCATGAAGCCAAACTGCCATTTTGGTGATAACACCTATTTGTTTTTGAACCACCTTTACGCCAGATGTGCTTTCAGACACAAACTCTTAACGATTTATCCGGGCTTGGGATTGGTGAACAAAACAAAGCTCCCCACTTTTTTTGTTTTCTTGACCGATAAATGTCAAGATTCAAAACAGTCTCCCATCTTGACATTTATCAGTCTAGAAAGCAATTACAAAGCAATTTCTAAGGCTTTGGCACTCAAACAAGAAAATATTGAGCAGTGACTGATCATTGACCATTGGGAGTCCATCAATGACTCATCAGAACGGCACAAAGATAACAAGAACAACATCTGAAGCACTGCAAGCCTCACTTCATTTAGAATCAGTCTGCTTCAACAACAAAATGAGAGGGTGTAAAGGCCCATCTCATGTTTGCTAAAAACATCTTGATGCCGAACACCGGTGATAAAACTGTAAACCAACGAATCAAGTCTTTCCAAAACGTCCCACTGCAACTGGTGTAAAAATGAGACAGAAAATATGTCATACATACACAAAACATGGTGGTAGTAGTGTGATGCTGTGGGTTTGCTGTAATCAAAGAAGGCATAAATTTAGCTCTCTGTTGGAAAAATAGAAACTGTCTCACCATCAGTTCATGAATGTATCAGAATAAATGCTAGCTATCACAAACATGTGGAACCAAAGGGATTTCACTTTATCTCTTAAGCCCAGGTTGATTGAAATCATAATCTAAAAACTGCATTTTATTGATTTTTTTATGTTATTTTTGTCTCGTAAGGTGCAAGTGTGACAAAACCTGCGTCTCACACAAACACCTTGAAGCTAAGTCACTTTTTCAATGACGAACCTCAACCAGAAGCTTGTCTTACAGCTGTAAGGTTTAGATCTGTCTGAGCGTTTCTCCAACCTGCAGGCAGGCAAAGCAGCAGGAAGTTTTAATGGCTGCTGCTGTTTTGCCATCCAGAGACGTTTTCTCCATTCCCTCTGCCTTCCAGGCAGCGCCGCCCTCCATGAGCAGAATTCAATTAAACTTTGCTGCTGACCTATTTCCCTAACAATGAACTCAGTGATCTGACAAAAAACAGGTCCATGCCCGCGAGTACCCCGAGGACTGCGACTTCAAGGAACCGTGCGGCAACGTCGCATAACTGCACGCTGCAACACGCCTAACGAGCGGAGAAGAGGCCAGATTTCAACGCAGTGTTTTGGCTGGACGTCCTTATCGCACCGGGGCGACTGTGATGACCTGTGGGTCAGTAAGACGTCTTCACCTGTTACTGTGGATACTCTGAAGACGGACAGAAGACTCTGTCTTGGAGTGTGAATCGGGAGTGTGTTGGCAGATGAAGTGTTAACGACACCATTCTATTAAAAGCCGTTTTCATTTAACAGGCGAAGTGAACGCTGATGGATCCATGGAGTCCATTTCTGCTCCGAAGTGATCCGGTGTGGAAAAAAAACAAAACAACAACAAAAAAAACATTGGGCCGCTGGGACGTTCCTGTGAGCATCATCAGCGCTCCTTAACTATTCTAAAATGACATCAATTGCTGTGCTGGCCTGATCCCAGTGGACCTTGTTAGCTCCATGTGAAAGCAAAATGAGCCAACGTCTGTGTCCTACCTGGCACAGGCAGCCAGGAGCCCCGGCTCCACCGGTGCAGTAGGCTGTGAATGTTAGAAGATGTCCCGCTAATTATCGAAGGGACACAGGTTTGAGCTGACGATATTTGTAGACTTGTTAGCATGTGGAGCCAGATTGTCTTGGCACTCATATAAAGACATTCCAGACGGAGATGGAACGTTAGGATTTATATAGTGAGCAGTGTCTGGGGATGTTTTATTATGCATGGTGTACAGTAATGTTTAATGTACCTCTCAGCCTTCGCTGTCCTATCGCTTTCACACTGCAACCAGTCAAAATCCTTTGAAAAAGATATTCTGTTAAAAAAAACGACATAAAAACCTCAACAAAAAAAAGACGAGCATAACTTTATTCTTCATTAAATGTAAACAAAATGGAGTGGCGTCAGATTTTAGAGGCTGTAGGATTTCTCTCTTGTCTGGTGAAAGATGAGCCATTTCTCTGGCTAGCACTAGCTTCAGGCGTTTGTATAAGTTGTATTGACCCAGAATGCCATGCACTAAAGTCCACTTCCTGCTTTTGGAGCGGTCTCCACATATGGATTCAAACCGAACCAGAGTTCACTTCAACCTCGAGAGTACACTGATCTGGACTGCATCAGAGTTCTGTTGAGCATTCAAACCTCCCAAAACGAACCGGACTTTCTCTGCAAATGAACTACAGCTGGATTAAAGTGGACTAAACAGGCCAAGAAACACTGAGATGTGAAGAATCAGGACTGAAAACGTATTTTAATCACAGCAGCTTTTGATCAAAGATTCTGACTAATAAACAGTTTGAGCGATTACTTATAAAAGATCACTTTGCTCATGAATGCTGTTAGGTAAGTAAACTAACCTGCCAGATCTAAACCTTAAATCTGCTGCGTCAGCAGGTTGTGTTTGGCCCAATCTTCCTGGACATAAATCACAGTGGCAGGCAACCCTGCAGAAACTCCGTCCAATAAAACTCAGACAGTAGACATGACTTGAAGGAGCAGGTAAGTTGCTCTGTCTGCAGCAGAGACATCGGCGCTCCAGTGAGACTGAACCAGACTCCTGATTAGATTAAAGGCAGCGGCTCGGAGCAGGCAGCCCGAGATTGGAAATGGTGTCCGGGTTCACCGAGCGGAGTTACATTCACACCGAGCGTGTTGACAACCAAACAGAGACGGAGTGAAAGACAGGGACGGCACATGTATCCACTGTAACTGGACGCAGCAGCTGCCACACTCGAGACGGGCCACTGCAAACGAGGCATGAGCTGCTAGCAAGGCGCAGCTATTCAGAATCGTCAACATTGTCTGTAGTTTTAATCAGATCCCTGGGATGTTTTCTGTTTATTTGTCATTTATCTTTGATCCAATTTTTGTTTTTGTACTTCACAAATAAACTTGAGTGGACAAACTGCAATATCAATGAGAGAAAAATAAATAAATAAATAAATAAAAAGCTAACTTAGGCAGCCATTTTTGGTAGTTAGTTCCTGTATGTAGTAGTAGATGTAGCAGAATAATAATAATAAAAGCTTATTGAAAATCACCTAAACTGAGAGCTTACAGAGTGCTGATTGTTTTAGTTAATTAGCTATTTGTCTCCCAGTTTGAATAATTAAACTAAAAGTCAGTATGGATGAATTTACTCTTCAACATGTGATTTGATTTCAGGTTCAAGTGAATCGTTACAGATGAACTAATCTCTCGTGAGAATCCAGCCGAACCCCTTAAAGACAAAGTCTGTAACTTTTATTTTCTTGTTTTATTTATTTTTACATATTTGTTAAAACTGTCTCTATATTGTGACAGTTTGGAAAAAGACAGATGATCTGTGGGAAAAACAATCCTCTCCCGGTGGCATCTGCAGAAATACACTGCTCAGTCAGAAATAAGCAATCAGAACAAGGAGGAGGGTCTTAGAGCTGCCAATCAAGTTTGTGTACGCTACAGCTACCTCTCCATAGAAGAGCATGCCAGGAACGCTCATGCTACTTAGCATGGCGGCTGATGACGCCGGATAAACAGTAAGTTGTTTCTCCGCCGTTAGCAGAATGAGCAGCGTACATGAGGATGATTGACAGCGCTGAGACCCTCCTCCTGGCTCTGACTGGTTGTTTTTGACCGGGAGCGATGAATTTCTGCAGAAGAGTTGGATGTTTTTCACAGATGGTCTGTCTCACACACTGCATGGCGACAGTTTTGACAAACATATAAAAACATTTCTGCCTTCTCTTGACTCTATTCTGATTGGCATTTCAGTCACATTTTCTTAACCTGCCTAAACCTGCTTCTTATTACATGAATATATGAATAATGTTTCTCATACCAGAGCAGATATGTTGACAAAAAAAATAAATAATTAACCCACTAAAATGAACTATAATAGTTGTTTATAAAGAGGTGAAAATCCAACAGGATGATATTCTACTCTGTAAACTAGATTGAAATCAAGATCAAGGCAGCTACAAATAATATTTCCGGTATAATATCTAATGTAACTATTAGTTACATTAGCTTTCATGTAACTAATAGTAATGTTAGGTTCCTATGTTGACTCATAATGCAGTAAAGAAGGTTTAGTTTCTCACAGCTGCAGTGAAACTATCAGCATGGAGGTTTATTTGCTGCCTCCTCTCTCCTGTTCTGAGCTCAGAGCCTTTAATCCACACAGTTTCTGGTTCCTGCTGCTGCAGAGCAGACGCAGTTGGAAAGAGCTGACAGTGTTTTCAACATCTGAGGAGCGCCGCTGCCCTTTCAGACGCGTAACGTGTTTTTGTTTTCTCTCTGACAACGGGATCGACCGAAGAGAGGATACACAACACAGCGGCTTTAGTTGCTCCAACATATTACGTATTTCAAAGGGATGTTTTTGCCTCTTCCTTCTCTGCAGCTCAAGGACGGCCTGGAAGACTCGGTATCAAACTGAGTTGCGTCAAAGCTCGAAACCCGTCATGACTACTCCTCTAAGTTGTTCTCGAGCGTCCAACGACCTCAGATCAGACGGGACGACCTGAAATCAATTTACGATTTCAGCTTCCCGTCCGCCGGATGTTTTTGGTCAACAAAGTTTACAGATGAGCGAACGAGGCGGCTGAGAGGAGCAGCACAGGCTGGACTTGCCGTCTCTGTGGGAGACCTGCGGGGAGTCAAGGTGACACAGGAAAACATGTTGATCTCAGCTGAGGTCATCAAGAAATGAGACGGGCTGACCGTTACCCCAGAAACAGGTTTCACTGATGAGCAGCCCCCCTCACATCCCCCCACCTCACACCAGACAATGTGAACTGCCTTGGGTTTTTTTTATTTTTAGGTTTTTGGGGGGGGGTTTAAGTAAAGTTGGTTTCATGCGGCTCCTCATTGTCTTGCTGTCTGAGCTGTCCTCCTTTTCCGGCCCGGGCTGCGGCATTACGGCTCATCTCTGTGACATTTAGTGCGAAAGTAGAAGTGACAGCAAATTGGTCTCCATTAAAGTCTTTAAATCCTGGAAATCCGTCCAGACCATTTCTCCAGGCCGCGGTCCGTTCACAACACATTGCTCAAGCTCAGAGCCATGAGATAAGATCATCTGACAAAAAAAGAAAAGAAAAAAGAAAAGAAAGAGAGAGACACAGACAGCTGAATATCTCATCTCATAACTACAAAGTGCAGGCTTACAAATGCAAACCAGTGAGATTTCAGGCGATGGATTAGCATAAAATAATGTGCTAATATGACGCTCTGGACAAAAATCACCAGAACTGCAACAACACAGTTAAGATCAAAGGTCTGCAACTCCAGGCCAACTTTAATATAACTCAAATGATTTATTTTCCAGACACACTGGGCAATTTTGTAGTGCAATCAAGTAACTATGTTATCCTCACTTGTTATATAAATTCCCACTGTGAAGTTGGGCCTGTCACTATATAAGACTTCAGCCCCCACAGCACACACACACTCCCCCCCCCCCCCCCCCCACACACACACACTGCTCTAATGGTGAATAGTGCAGCGTCAGGCATTCACCACACCGACTTTGTCTGTTCCACAGCACAGAAGAGAATACATTAAATACAATCTAAACATTTGGGATGAATCCTGTTTTTTTTTAGCTACTCTGTCCAGAGTGTTATTGTTAGAGTCCACTATCAGCTGCTGTTTGTCCACAGTGTGGTCTGGAAGTGTGGGCACGACTTCCTGTAGGACACATGAACCCAGTACAAGCTGGTGTAAAGGTCTGCTGTGTGTGTGTGTGTGTATGTGTGTGCGTGCGTGCGTGCGTGTGTGCGTGTGTGTTGGAGGGCAGGGTCACGGGGGAGTAATAGGATTGCTCGGCCTTACTCCTTCTCAGGCCTTTCTTGTAGAGACAGGCCTCTTAAATCATCCTCACTCCTCTCAACAAGATGGAGGACCAGGCGTCGCCTCCACCCACCCGACCTCCACGCCGCCGCCGCTCGTCCAAATGGGGAGCAGATATTGCTCACGGCCACGGTTTCCCCTCAGCCTCCTGCAGGAACAGATTCACATCCAGTCAGCATTCTGTAAATATCCAGAGAGGGAGAGCGGGGGGCAGCGGGGATGGGGGGGTGCAGGGTCACCACAGCTGTGCCACACTTCCTGCTCAAAGACTCGCTGCTGATCTGCATCTTTTTCCTCTTTACTTCCTTGGATTCTCACGGTCTGCGTGCCGCCTGCTGTAATGATGTACGTGTGTTAGCTTACTTTCATATTTTTAAAAAAAGGTCCAGATTATTGTCTACAAATGTAGGAACAGGAAGCGCTAAGTAAACACAAAGTAATTGCCACTTTGTTTTTTACTACTAATTAAAAAAGACTCATTGTCTTCTGTGTGTTTCTATGACGACCCGATTCACAAAAACTGTGTTAAATGTTCAACATTTAGAATATTGGTTTCTGACCTCTGACCTGTCTGCTGCCTTCCAGTGTTGGTGACCGATTCCACGCCGCTGGAGCCCATTGGCTAATTAGCTCACCTCTGCAGCCAATCAGCTGCCCTGGATTTTCTTTAGGGGAATCGGAATAAAGAGGTAGAAAATTACATCACACTTTTATGCACTGCGCATAGTCAAATAATTTTTGACTATGAATTATTTTGAATTGTTTTAACACAGAAAATCAAAAGCGATTCGTTGAAGTGGCGATGCGCTGATCCGATATCTGAGGTTTGGTATCGGAACCGATCCGATACAGAAAAATGGCTGAATTGACTTAAAACATCAATGTTATTTTTTATAGACATAAAAACTCTGCACAGCTCATTTAAAAACACCAGTAGCTTCACAAGTCTGGTCAAACATGTAAAAACAACTTTCATTTGTTCAGTCAATAAACAATAAACCGACAAAAACAACAAGTTGACAGTTTTGGTCAAACATGTAACAGTAAAATGTAGCAAACCTTCATTCAAAAGGACCAGAAAGAGCAGCTGGAATTATAACCAGAATGTATAATAATCTCTCAGACCACAAAGCATAGAGTTAGACAGAATAGATCTGCCCTTCTGGATCAGACACATGGTCACAGAGACCCGATCTAGAATGTCTCAATATCGAGACCGATACAGGTATTGATATCGGATCGGCACGTCTGTAGCTGGAAGAGGGCAAAAGGTGAAAATGTCAAAGATCTTTTTCAACAATGGTAAGCAATCATTTCACTCTCATGACGAATAAATCAGAGCAACTGGAACTAATGTCAACTGTGTTCCTGAGAAGAAATTGTAATTATAAAATTGACAAAATAAAATATATATTTTTTTTAAATCTGTATTTTTGCGTTTCTTGAATTAGCACCTTCAAAGTGCTGTAATGTGCGAACGAGGGAGAAGTTAGAGGAGCAAACCTGCAGACCTTAATGAGCTGCTGCTGCTGAGTGACTGACAGGGAACATGGCCGCAACCAGAGAGCTGTCAGCCGAGGCAAGGGGAAGGATTTGAAAAGTTCATTAAGAGGAAAATTCAACAACAACAGCAACAAACACACACACACACACACACACACACACACACACACACACACACACACACACACACACACACACAGCATTGTCAGAAATGTCGAACAAACGCATTAAAAACTGGAGGCCTGCAGAAGGTAAACAAGCGAGGAGACAGAGGACGACGTCAAAGTGTCAGGACGGGGAATAGAAATGGACGTGAGACGGAAAATGAGCCGCGAGAGGAACGAACACAAGCAGGCTGCGATGTTTGAGTCTGAATTATGACTAAAGAGACTGAATTATGATCTACAGCGAAAGAAAACAGGAACAGCAGCCATGAAGAGGGCTGGGAAGGAGCTGAATTCCCACGACGCAATTTCACATTCATTTGTTTTACAGACGCAAATTCTGAAAATGTTTTGGTAAAAAGTTTTGTTTTTGGGATGAGGTGTTCTTGTTTTTCCTCACAAAACTGCAACGGAAAGAAAATCACACAAGTCACATGATCACCAACAGGATGTTACTGCTGACAGAAAAGACCAAGAAGAAGAAGACAGGAAGTAGTAGGAAGGATGTGGTTTTTTTTAATGGCTTGAGTGGACATGTGATTTTTTTTTTCTCCAATATTTAATGAAAACACTTCATCAGCTAAATTATGTTTTAGCTGAACTCTGGCAAAGTTTTGCCAACATCTGCAACAAAACCACAGATGTTGTGCCGTTTACAGCAGGGAACCGGCATTCACCAGATTTACATGTGATTCTAATAAATAAAAATGAAGAAATGATTCCATCTTCTGAAACACTGAGGACATTTCTGCAAAAATATTTTCAGGATATTTTCTTGTCACAAGGGGAAGATGATTAAAAAAAACCAAACAAACAAAACAAAAAACTGTTGTTCATCACTACAGACGTCCAATCAACGGTGTGGTTGTTTCTAATCAGACAGAACAATAATGAAGGGACTTGAAAGTATAAGCTGCCAGCTGCTGTATGAAGGACCAGAACAGTCCTGATGAAAAATAGCTTCTCATTTCTGGAGTTTGGCTCTCAGACACTCTCAAACATCCACGCTTAAAGAGCTGCAGCGCTTTGTGAAGGTTTTCCTTCAGAGTGCGTTTATGTTCAACGAGAAGCAGAACAAAACCGTGAGGTGGAAGGATGAGGACATGACAAACAAACACAACAAAAACCAATCAAAGTCCTGGACGGACTCACCAGTGTGAAAAATGTCCAATGTTATTTAATTTTGATTAATGGTTATTGAACAGCTATTTCTTGATATTTTAGCAATTTCATAGGTTTTATCAATACAGTCAGGAGCAACTGGCCCTTTAAGAACATTCAGATTTTTGTTTTGGCCCAAAATGAAGATGAGTTTGACAGCAGCGCCCTGCAGAGACGCTTTTCACAGGATTATCATCCAGCCTCATCATAAACTCTAAACATGGCACTTTTTAGAGTCAGTTTGCAGATTGAAGCGTAGTTTAACTACCCAGCATAGTTCAGCACCAAAAGGCGACGAGAGAACTCCAATAAAACTCCAACAAAACTCCAACAAAACTCAAATAAAACTCCAATAAAACTTCAATAAAACTCCAATAAAACTTCAATAAAACTCCAACAAAACTCAAATAAAACTCCAATAAAACTTCAATAAAACTTCAATAAAACTCCAATAAAACTCCAACAAAACTCCAATAAAACTCCAATAAAACTCCAATAAAACTCCAATAAAACTCCAATAAAACTCCAACAAAACTCCAATAAAGCTCCAACAAAACTCCAATAAAACTCCAATTAAGCTCCAATAAAACTCCAATGAAACTCATGTTTATTAAAATTTTAGCACTGATGTTAATACTGATGCATTATAACAGCATAATGTGCTTTTTCACTTGACGCAGCATTAATAATAATAAAAATCTTTAGATAAACCAGACGCAGACAGACAGACAGACAGACAGACAGACCTGCTGCTGCTGCTGCTGCTGCTGATGTTGGGAGGATGGTTCCTCCTCTGATTGGAGGCTCTGGCTTGTTGTTCAGTGTTTTCAGAACAGACCCGATGCTTTGATTGGACCGCTTGTTTTCTGATGATGATGATGATGATGATGATGATGATGACGAGTCAGAGCTGCTTTTCAAACTATCAATTAAACAGATTTAGACCGTTATCGCGCGACAGTAATTAAGTGCCACAAAGCTAAATTTATCCCATCTGCAGCAGATGATGCGGAACGATGATCTCAGCGGTTCCCTCTTTGTTCGCTGGAGCCTCCAGGATTTATCCTGTGCCAGATCAGCACAGCAGCTTTATTCCTCCATCTTCCTCATGATGGAATCATTCATTCAAAATATTTATTTATTCTAAATGGACTTCCCTTTCTCCAGTCAGACAGCTTCCTGTCTCTGCAGCTCTCTGAGTTCACATCCCTACGAGTTATTTAGATTTAAACCCAAATCTAAAAGCTGCAGGGCGGAACGCAACACCTGCGCCAACAAAAATAAATAAAATGCCAAAATCAAAAAATTAAAAGAAAGTAGCTGGCTTTCAATTTAGCTTCATAATTTACAAACTTTAAAAATGAGAAAATGAGAGTCAGCAGGACGGCAAGAAATGTTCTATATTTCTGTATTTTATTATTATTATCAGACGCTGAGAAAGTGTTAGTTTTTTTTACAGTGTGGAAATATTGAGCATCGACTGGCCTGATGAAAGTCTGAGTCACGACCCGATTAATTTATATTAGATGAGTTCCTTTATTGTGTTTCATAAATCATTTATAATGCAGCTAATTTTGTTAAGTACATCTTAACTGATTTATTTGGCTTTTAGCTGCTGCTTGGATCGTTCAGTCTTGGAAATATCGATTAAAAATGTTCCCAAGGTAAATGTATGCAAATCGTTACATTAAATAAATTCTAATTTGACTTTGATTTTTGGGGTATTTTGGTATTTTGGGATGTTAAAATGAGACAGAACCTTTTAGTCCCACAAATGATGAGGAGCTGGAGCGACTCTCTGCCCACCGCCTGGTTTTAGAGAAAAAAAAACAGAAAAAATGAAACTGAATAAAAGAACAAGAAGGAACCGGAAACAGGTCGACCCTCATCCACCCAGAACATCCGTCGGGTTTTGTTCGGCGTTTCTAATGCAGACGAGACGCGGCTGCACTGCAAAAACACAACATCTGCTGTCGGTTCAGTTTTTACTGCAAACATGTCGGTACAGATGAAAAGAGACGCAAATGACTTGCAAGAAGCTTTTCAGCAAAATATGCAGCAGGATTTAAATCAACAATAATTTAATACTGACAAAAACTAAATAAATAAATCTTTGTTCCATTTCACTTATCAATTAGGAAAAATGTCTCATTATGAGTGAAATCATTTGTTAATGAAATAATAATGAAGTACTGACTTAAAAAAGCTCCTTTTCTGCTTAAAGTTAGTTTTAAGTCAGTTTTTGTCTTATTTCAAGTGAACTGATTATTCGCCACTAGACCAAAACTCCTCCATAGGATTTTGTGTTTTTACATTGTCGGGCAAAAACAGATTTTTCCACTTACTGCCTGATATGAAGCCAGACTGTTGCCACTAGTCTACCAAACAATATGAACGCACACACAGACCACCAGGAGACACAGACCACCAGGAGACACAGACCACCAGGAGACACAGACCACCAGGAGACACAGACCACCGGGAGACACAGACCACTAGGAGACACAGACCACCAGGAGACACAGACCACCGGGAGACACAGACCACCAGGAGACACAGACCACCAGGAGACACAGACCACCGGGAGACACAGACCACCGGGAGACACAGACCACCAGGAGACACAGACCACCAGGAGACACAGACCACCGGGAGACACAGACCACTAGGAGACACAGACCACCGGGAGACACAGACCACCAGGAGACACAGACCACCAGGAGACACAGACCACCGGGAAACACAGACCACTAGGAGACACAGACCACCGGGAGACACAGACCACCGGGAGACACAGACCACCAGGAGACACAGACCACCGGGAGACACAGACCACCGGGAGACACAAACCACCAGGAGACACAGACCACCAGGAGACACAGACCACCGGGAGACACAGACCACTAGGAGACACAGACCACCAGGAGACACAGACCACTAGGAGACACAGACCACTAGGAGACACAGACCACCGGGAGACACAGACCACCAGGAGACACAGACCATAGGAGACACAGACCATAGGAGACAGACCACAACTCTCCTCTGACTGATGGGTTTCATCTGAAGAGCGCCTCCTGGTGGCAGGTTTGCTGTCGATCCTGGCAGGTTGGAAAAGGGAATCTATCAGGATGGACCCAGGACTCGCCTTAATAAATACCCCTAAAAAACAAAGTAAAAAATTGGCAAAAAACTCAAAACTCTTGGATTCAGAGATAAAACGTGTCACCATGTATTGCAAAACTAAACAAAACACAAATGAGATAAAACCCTCCAGCTGCTTGAGCATTTCCACACACAGACACGTGCTGCAGCTGCTGGCATCAAAGTGCTGCAGCTGTCCAAAGGATAAGAGCCAAATGGGGGATCTATTATGGATAATTAAGTCATAACATACAACACATTGTTACGGCGGACAGAGGAGAACCAGGAAGAGTTCTGCTTTAAACACACACCAGCTGCACATCTATTCACCTCCAGGATAAAATCAGTGCTTTGACTACACTTGTTAGTCACTGTGACAAAAAAACAAAAAAACAAACTCTACTTTATGTGTTACTTTGAAATCCACACGGTGAGTATTTTTCTATCACCGCCTGCTGCAACGCAACAGTAAAATCTGTGGACCCTTGAGGACGAGGAGGAGGAGGAGGCATCCAAGGCCAGGCGCTCGCTTCCAGCTCTGGGGTGAAACAGGAAAGCGTTGAATCTTTTCCAGATTCTTCTAAAGTCCCTCCTTCGCCGTCATAATAAACCCGGCTCACGAGACAGAAGCCCACAAGAACAGAAGATGTTCTTTGTAAGAGTCCCAGCCAGCCTGAGGAGGTTCAGGTCATCGGCTGGCTGTGGGGGACGAGGACGTCTCCGGCTCCAAGCTCTCCAGAAGTTCTGGCTTGATGACTGGATCTTCTCTCGCGCAGCCGTCCAATCAGGAAGCCAGGAAGGCTAACAGCTGCACACGTTGGGCTCTGCTGCTCTCCTTCCTTCCTGTCTCATGCACTCTGATATTGGATTTTCATCTCACCAAGTTCACCTCTGGAATAAAAAGTTTTTATTGGCCTGGAGCCATTTTTTTTTCTTCTTCTTTTTGCTGAAAAATTCTCCTGCTGTTGCAGGTTGCAGTGCATCGACAGGTGAACTGATAGGCTGAACACGGCTTCGGGATGTTCCTGGAAAACTGACCACAGGTTCTTACTTATCAAACTTTGCTTTGTTTATCTCCGCAAACGATACTCAACGGCTGTGGTCCTACAGGTTTTATAGAACCAGAACCAAACAGGGACAGACTTCCAGGAAACTGCAGAACAGCTGAAACACTGACTTCCTTCAAGTCGAGGCTTAATAACTGGCTGTTTAGTGTTGCTTTTGAGCCATAATAAACGGCCGACATATTGGATGTGCGCTGATGCCTTTTGGTGACATAGAGCCATAAGTAACATGTCGTTACTTTCTTAATCAGCGACTGTGTCTTGTTTCTATGACCTGCGTTTTTACCATGTGAAGCACTGCTAGTTGCTGAAATGTGCTACACAAATTAACTTGAATAATTGGTATAAAGTGCAATGTAAAACATTCATTACAAAAAGAAAAACAACAAAAACCCGGGCACCCCAAGATTTCTGGCCCTGGGCTACTGCCCTCTTTGTAAAGTCATGCCCAACCTGTGTGTCATGAGACCAACAGCTTGAATTCAGGTCTTTATAGAAACACGTGAGCCAATGAGAACAAGCCGATGACACGTGATCAACCTCATATAAACTACTGTCTGCCATTGTGTAGCTAAGGCGCTACATGGTAGTTCATCTCTGTGTTAGCATGTGTGGCAGAGCATGTCAATGGTTTTCCTGAATGCCGGTTATCACCATGTGATCAGTGCAGTGCAGGCACAAGATGGCTGCCCAAACCAGATCAAAGTGGCGGGTTAAGAGGCGGCGGCTGTGGCGAACCGCATGCGGCCTGGTGACACTTCACCGGCTGGCGCTGGTAAAATGAAGGAGCAGGAAATTACATCCCATGTTAGAGGCGACTAATGGCATCCTGCCACATATAAATGTTATGTTTGTGGAGGAAGTAGTTCCAAAATAAAAGGCAACATTTCAGAATAAAGTCCTTCTATGAATCTAAACCAAGGCTCAGCTTTTTAGAGACGCGACCCTTCAAAACAAAACCACTTATTTACAAAATCTTCTTTGGAATTGAAAGAAAAAAAATATTAAAAATGTATTAAATTAAAACTTCAACTTCTTTGAACTCTTCAACTGTTACCATGAAAGGGAATTAATGCATTTTCTTTAGCAGCATCATCAAATCTTAAAAACGTTCTGCAACCTACAGGAGAAAGAAAATGACAGAAAACAGTCACCACATTTATTTATTACCTTTACATTCTTAAAAGTTATTAAGTCACAGTAAAAGGTATAAAGAGCCTTTTATGACTATATGTCTGTGTTTATAATCTGGAGCCAGAGATAAACAGATATTTCACCCAGTTGTACATTTAATGAAATATTATGATTCCACCCAATGAGCTGCTAGAATGTAAAGCAGCAGGCTGCAGGCTAGCTGCATCATCAGATTAACACACATCTTCATTAGAGAAAATCTAATCAAATTTTGTATCATAAGAATTTACTGAACTACCACAACAGAATGTTATAATCTTGCTAAGAACATAAAAATATAAACTACTAGAATAAAGTGTTAATATTACTTAAATAAACTCAATATTTCTAAGATGAATTCAGTGTTAGAAGTCAGATTTTATTCTTGTAATACAACCTTATTCAGAAAATACTGTGACTTTATTCTTGTAATATAAGCATTTTATTCTTGTATGATTATTTTCAAAATACTATGATTTTAGTCTTTTTTTTTAACTTTTACTCATAATTTCATTTTTAAAATGTTCTAATACTCTTGTAGAACTACAACTAATTTGAGTGGGATTTTTTTTCTTTTTTTTAATGTAAAAACAATTAGAACATTTGAAACTGAAGTTATTTTAGCAGATTTTTGGTTCTAATAAACAATAATAAAAAAAAAAGGAGACATCCGTTTTAAATCTGACACCAGGCGGTCTTACAGAGACGAAACGAGGAACAAAATACCACAATAAGCCATTCACTGTGTTATGAACCTTTTATTATTATTATTATTGTGAAATATGCTTTTACATTTTTCACTACCCCACAGACTAGGGTAGTCATAAATAAAATATTCTTACAAAATGTTGCAATAAATCACAAATCAAACTATTTTTTTTGTTTTTGTTGATTTTTTTGTTTCGTTTTTGTACAGTCGATTGGTTTTTATTTATACATCGATCATATTTACAGTTTTGCCCTTTTCTTTTGTTTTTACAATGCTGAGAATGAATAGTGTACCATTTCTCTAGTACAAACATTTCCTTCGATTGAAAGCAGAGGTATAAAAGCTCTCCTCTGTCCTGAGAAGACGCTGGCTTCTACTCTAGTGCATTTTATCGTCAAGATTTTTAAGGCTACGCGGGCTTCACCTGATGCACCCACACACACATCATCATCGTCGTCATCATCACGGCCGTGGTGGTGGAGGAGGAGGAAGCTCATTTTCCTGAACTGCGTCTGCTGATTGTCTCTGGCACGCCCTCCCCCCGCCGCCGCACTCTCCCAACATTAAAGCTGCAGCCGACCGCCTGCGCTGAGTCACCTGTTAGGATCTGACAACTTATTTGTTCTTTCAGTCAGTTACAAATGCCGCGGGGAGAAAATGTCACGGAGCGCGAGGGCCCACGCTCGTCACATTACCCGCCGTAGGCCGATGACCCGCCGAGAAACGACAACAACAAAAGAAGCAAGTCAATTTCCCGCCGCGGGGGAGAGGAGCGGGGTTTGTACTTTTCTGTTTGTTTTGGTTTCCCGGATGGAGGGAGGCGGCACGGTGCTCCCTAGTGGTAGAAAATAAAAAAAACCCACACACATTAGGAAGAAAGAAGAAAAGATAAAAGCCCTTTTCTTTCTGTTTCTGCGACAGAAATCCATAAACAAAAAAGACGTGAAGCAGATAATTGGCGGGAACCGTTACGGGACGTCCCACAGCAACTCCAGGCCCAAACGCAGGCAAACAAGCACCGAGCAAGAGGAAAGCGTGGCGGTGACTCCGATACGGCAACACTGGCTGTTTGTGTTGTCACAACTTCATGCTTTGTCGTTTTTTTCTTCATCCTACCCGACCAGCAGGTAAATAGTACAGCCTACAAATCTAGTTTGGAGGAACAAACAGTGCAGTTTGCAGGAAAAACTACATATTTTATACACTTGAACACATGGTGTCTCTTTGGATCGCTGTTCAACTGGATTTGAAATGAAAAACAAACAATAAAAAGAAAAGAAAAAATCAATATTGATATGAAATAAAAGATGCATCAATGTTTTGGGTCCAAAAAGTGCTTAAAAATACAGAGTGAACTCTGAAATGAGAAGCTTTAGTCGGTGGAATCAACTCGTGGCTTTTGTGTTTCCTTCTTTCACTGCTTTAAACACAAAACCTTACCAAGTTATTTCCATCTGGTCTCCAGTGCAAACATCTCAGCACGTCGGTCAATAACTAGTTGATGAAAAACCATTTCTTCCATCGGCAGATTATTTCACTTATAGCATGTGCTAGCACTGACATAATCTGGCAGTGGAACTCGCACTTTCTCATCAATATTAAGGAATTAGACTTAAAGCAATAGAACTTGCTGAAAAGTTACTTGCAAGGTCGTTTTGTCTCACCAGATGTGTTGAGATATCGGTACTAAAAACTAGACCAGAGACTTTGTGCTGTGCAGCTTCCGACTACAGACTTTCTAATCACAGCCAAAAGCAGAAATCATTTTTTTTTAAAAACAGAGCAAACGCTTTACCAGCAGCCATTAGTATGCTACCTGCGGAGTTACATGCAATTAAAACACAAAAAGTAAAAGCTCCCTCCCACCCCGCTGTCTCCCCTCCAGTAGTCTGGGCTCGGATGAAAGATGAGGGCTGCATAAAAGCTCATTGACAGGCAGATAACGCCGGGATCAAGCTAATATCCATCCAAGGTTCTACAACACACTAAAAGGATATGAATTGAGCCGTTTGACAAGGAGAGATAGCGTGCGTCTCCATCCTTTCATTACAGCCGAGTCTTAAGAGTTTCACTCCAAAATGAAGACATCCCCAATTTAAATGAATTACAACCTCATCAGGGGCCGTGATGGACGGCGTAAAGCCGCCGCGGATTACTCCACTCGCTGTTTGTCGTGTCCGTTTAGCTTACAATCTGGCGGCAGCGAAATATAAAAGAAGGTGGTTGTGATGTGTGATGTGATTGGTTAGGAGTGAAACACAGAGGCAGCAGCTCCTTGTGATAAAAAAAAGAATGTTGCCAGGACAACACGAGGCCCTTTAAGTGTTTTTTTTTTGTTTTTTTAAATTTTTTGATCAGTCGTCGATTAACGAAAGTGATCAGCATCGAAAAACTAATCTGTTCCCACACTGCAAAAAGACCCAAATCTCACAAAGTTACTT
This sequence comes from Poeciliopsis prolifica, assembly GCF_027474105.1. NCBI lineage: Eukaryota > Metazoa > Chordata > Actinopteri > Cyprinodontiformes > Poeciliidae > Poeciliopsis > Poeciliopsis prolifica. The sequence goes on from NW_026562396.1 coordinate 8,877,034, forward strand.
TGGTCTAGTTTTTAGTGGAAATATATTAGTGCACATAAAATGAGATTAATCGAACTCACAAGTAACATTTCAGCAAGTTCATTAAACTTAGAACAAGACATTTTTCCCATGTTACTAGTGAAATAACCTGCCAGTGGAACCGGCACTTCTTTCATCAATATTGAGGAATAGATTACTTAAAACAAGTTTCTTTATCCTGCTGGAAAGTTACTCATGAGTTAGGTTTGTCTTACTTCAGGTGCACTGAGATATTTCTGCTAGAAACTAGAGTTATAAAAAAGGTATTTTTGGTTTAGTTTGCGTTTGGATTTGAAGAGGCGTTCGTGCGCGTTGGAAACAAGAGGATTCTGGCCTGTGGAGACGACAGAATGAAATCAGTGGTTTTCACTTTCAATTGATAGTACAGATGCCTTGATCAATTGGTCAGTCGTGGCAATTGTCCCATGTTCTTTTAATTGGCTCTGATTGGTGATGTCAAATCCCCAATTTTTTCTTCTTTCCTTATTCATAAATTCCTCAATTCCACAAAAAAAAAAAACAATTGTTTTGTTGGGTTTTTGAACGTCTCTCCCAGTCTGGTGCTCTTCTACAGCGAAGTCCCGATGAATAAAGCTGGAACAGATGCTCTGATGCATAATGGATGGACTCATCTTGTCGTTTCTCTCTATCGGATTCAATATGCAGCACGGTTAGTTTTTTGTGTGTTTTTATTACTTCTTCCATCGCTTACATTCCATAAAGAATCTGGGAATGAGCCCAACATAAGAAGCGGTACCAGCCTCGAAGAACAAAACAAAACAAAAGGCTTCTTGGTTGCACCTCTAAACGAAAATCCAACCGGAGGCGCAGTCTGTGCTACATGTCGTACTGAGAAAGTGCGCAGGAACACGTGGACTCCGCGTTGTCGGGAGCGACGATGGAGCCGCCGCCGCCGCTGCAGAGTCCTAGCAGAAGAAGATCTCTCCATCCATGGGGGGCTCGGGGACATGCTGGGGGTCTGAGGAGAGGAGAAGAGAGGAGTCAGTGTCGGGATCTGTCACGCAGACCCATTAACGGGGCGACGACAGGCCGCCTGAGGGAGCCGCCTAATGTGCTGCATGTTCATTTCACAGCCATCATCTCCAAATGTATTTGTGCTTCTCTCATGTCTCGGTGCTTTTAATACCAAATCCATTTTGACTTTTTTTTCTCTCCCTCTCTCTCTGCTGCATCTGTCTGATCTGTAAACACAGGAAGGATCTTGAATGGGGAAAAAATAAATAAATAAATCAAAAGGAAAGAGAGAGCTGCAGCCCCCCCTTCCTGAAATGTAGACAGCTGAATATTTTACTCCCTCCAAACTCATTTACTCCCGCAACAAATGTGAGCGTCGCCTCGGCGACCTGTGTGAAATACTAATCAGGTGAAAACAGGGAGGCAAGAAAATAATTCAAAAAAGAGAAAAAGGAAGGTGTTGTCTGATGACATGCTGATGGAGCTGAAAGCCAGAAGCTTCCAGTGATAAATGTCTGTGTGGTTCACGCCACAGATGAAGCAACCTCTCTGGTCTGAGCGGCTGGCGACTCAAATCTCCCGCTTTCCCTCCTCTGGAGGATGAAACGCTTCAAAGGAGCAGCCGCAGTCCTGATTTTGATCTGTTCACAGGCGGCTGAAACGGAGGACGGAGCGGCCCGGCTAAATGTGAACCAGGAGCTTCCTGGAGTTCATTCAGTAAAACTCCAGGTTGAGTTCAGTGAATGAATTATTCTAAAAACAACATTACAAATGACAGAAATTGTTTCAAAATGAGGCCTTTTATTCCATCCGTCCCTACTGTGAGTGGTATAATGGGCTGTGAGAATTGTGAATTAATTATGACAACAATCATATTAGCAGAATAAAGACGCAATCTTTAATCTCTACAGTCGTTATCTGAGCTACTTCAGAATGACAGAAATGGAGTGTTACTTCCAGCCATATTTAAAGTTGTTGGGAATGCATAAAAACCCCTAAAATACATCTAACACATCTGCTGTCCATCCTCAACACAAATCTTATTTTCCTTCTGCATCTGACTCTGACTGCCCCCCCATCCTCCTGACAGTAAAACACTCCACTTCAACTCGCTGTAAGACGCTTAATAATTCATCAGAATCCATCGGCATTCCCTACCTGCCGCCTGCGCGCTGCCGCCTTTGCTCTTCTTCTTCTTTTTCCCGTCTTTGCTCTTGGTCTTGGCCAGCTGCAGGAAGCCCTTGGAGATCTGGCTGTTGGCCTCGGAGCTCTTGAGGCTGCCGGAGGACGACGAGGTGAACGGGTTCAGGCCCTTCCGGCTGGCCTTGGCGCGCTGGGGCTGCAGCCTGGGCAGGGTGGAGGACGAAGACGAGGAGGAGGAGAGGTCCAGGGGGTCCAGCTCCAGAGACTGGGAGCTGCCCAGGAACAAGGATTCGTCGGACGTTGTGGAGGGAGTCCTCTGGAGGCACAGGAGGGAAATGTGAGCCGGTGCTAACATCAGCACAACTTAGAAGTTCATTTTCAGCGAGAACCAGAAGCTCGTTTTAGGTCAATAATTCCCGAATATTGATAAATTCAGTAAACTATAAATGTACTGGTTAACAAGACATTGTATTCATCTTGTAAGTAGAGAAGCACCGATACACTTTTCTCACTTCCAGTACCATTAATGATATCTGAGGTTTAGTATCTCCTTTTTAATTTATTTTATTTTTTTAAACACAGACATAAATTTACTGAATTACAAATGTATTTGTTAACTCTGCACCAGTACAGCACACTAAAATACACCAACAGCTTCAAAAGCTGTAATCAAACATAAACAACTTTCATTTGTCCAGTCGGTGCAATTAGGAGTATAAATAATAAAAACAGAAACTGACAAGGCTGACAATGATGATCAAATGTGTAAAAATAAATCTTCTTTCAAATGGTTCAGAAAGCATTTCTAAATTTGATGTAAAAATAAATAATAAAGCATGACATCACTCAGAGCACAAAGCATAGAATTAGACTGAAAAGAGCTTCCATTATGCACACTCACAGATAATAGAGCTAGAATTATTTTCCATATCGAAGCAATACTGATATCAATATCAGATCGGTGCATCTCTAGTTGGAAGTGAAAAAATCTTGCAGTTTTTCCAACAATATTAATAAATTATTAACGTAAAATAAGCTCCTATATCTCGCTGAAAGGCTACTTGTAAGTTAGTTTTGTCTCCTTTAAGACATTTGCACTAGAAACTAGATCAAAAATACTTGGTGAGATTTTGTGTGTTTTGGAGATTTATCGTTGATTAATGGTGAGAATGATGTCCGACTTAGAATGAAAGAAAAAGCTAATCTGTTTGGACTTCCTGGAGCGCTGAAACCGTGTTTATCTCCCTTTAAGACGGTGAGACTCTGAGCCTCAGCTCCACCTGCAGGACTCAGGTTGTCATATTTCCCTGACATCCGTCGTCCCGGCTCACCTCAGTCAGCCGCAGCTCTTCCATCCTGTGGATCTGCCGCTGCACGGCCTCCCTCTCCTTCTCCAGCTTCCTCTGGGCGTCTCTCAGCCTCTCCAGGTCTCTTTGGTACTCTTCCTTCTTGCTCTGCAGCTCTTTCCTCTCCTCGTCGAGCTGCTTGTGCTGCTTCTGCACCTCCTCCTCCTGCAGGGTGGGGAGGCAGCACCATGAAACAACACGGCTCAGAAATGTTCACTGAAGCCCTTGTTTATTTCTCCGATTTGTGGTAAAGATGTGATTCTTGGCTTTTTAAAAACACGCTGTGGGTTTTGAATGTCGATGAATGTAAAGCTTTGAAGAAGATAATGTGTCCTGTGATTCGTCTGAGAGCTGATTTCACACAATTACACCTAGAGGACATGTTATGAAAAATTCACATTTTGCACATCTTTTTGTTCTTTGACTTGAATTTCTAAAGCTTCTCAAAACAGCCGAGCACTTCATGGCAATAGGTTCAACTTTTTAGGTGTTTGGAAAATGGCTGGTTTCAAAAACCTCCCAATTTGTTACGTCCCAAATCGGCAGGCACCGCCCCTGACCTAGCAACCACCGGCGAAGCCCACACTGTCACCTAGCAACCCAAGTGGCGCTCCAGCACTTTTTGTACAATGGCTGCTGGAAAACGTGAAAACTTGACATTGAGAAAGCACTGGCTGCGTTCTCGTTGGTTGTGCAGGTGGCGCCACTTCTGCTTTTCAAAGATGTATGGTTGTATATTTGCTCATCTGTTTGCAGCCGTTTTAATGTGTGCGTGTGAACGTTGAGTTGGGGTGCGTGGCCAGCTGAACTTTCTTTGGATTTAAAGCGACAAGCCCCTAAAAAAGCAGAACCGATTAGATTAAAATATCATTATCTAAGAAATCTATTTTGCATTGCCCACAGACCCATCGAAACCAGTTCAGGAAAGAATAATAGATCACCTTTAAAAAGCCCATTTTTGGCTGATAATTGATTATTTAGTATGAAAAGTGTCTGGCAGTCAGCCTGCTGCCATGACAGAGCAAAAGGGACAGTGGCTGATTCTCAGCTCTTTGCAAAGGTAAATAAGACAGGAAAATATTGATTTCTCATGCAAGTATTGGCTGATCATCTAACTCAGAGTTGCTTTCTCAGTTCACTGAGTATTTTGCTTTAAATAGCAACACAAATAAGTGCAGTAATAGCAACACTTACAGGCTTTAGTGTAACTCATCCTTCTGCAGCTCTGGCTGAATGGGTTTTCTTTTGGAGAAAGGTGAACATCTACCTTATTATCAAGTGTTTTTCTACCTTTGACAGGTTTTACAGCAATATTGAGGTCTGGGAGACTTTTTTAATACCTGAGTTTATTGTGAACCTGTAATAGTGGATGAGTCTATTTAGAAACACTGAAACTCTAAAAAGCCACATCCTTTCACCTTAACCAAATCCATAAACCCAAACAATCACTTCAATCTGCATCTCACATCAAGCTGAACGTATAAAAACAAAGAATAGTGACAAAACATAATGTTTGTTACTGGTTTCTCAAATTTTTTTTACCTTTGTGTTTTTATGATATAAAGTACTGTGAACTGCCTTGGTGCTGAAACGTGCCATACAAATAAACTCGATTGACTCGATTTGAAATTTCAAGCAACTACAGAAATCTGGGAAGGGAACTAGAGTTTCTACTTTAAAGCACGATGTGGAAGAAAAGCCCCTGCGGTTCTGAACTGCTCCGGCATGAAGTGATCCCCACTCCTGGAAAACTCAGAGCCCGACACGGAAAAGTACATCGGTGGAAGGCGAGGCGCCGTCTCACCTGCAGGTGCACCGTGGACTCTCTGTCGGAGAGCTGCTGCTCCCTCAGCTCCCACTCTCTCTCCCTCCTCCGCCTCTCCTCGGCCAGAGCGGCCTGCTGCCTCTGCAGGGAGGCCAGCTCCTGCCGCTGCTTCTCCAGGCTGCGCTGCTTCTCCTGCTCGATCAGCGAGCTGGGCCGCGACGACTGGCGCGACAGCGACGAGCACGAGGAGGAGCGCTCGCTCAGGGCCTGCCGCTGGTCCTCGATGTAGCTGTCCTGCTGGACCACCACGGCCTGCAAAGATCACACCAGACACACAAACTCTTTGGTCTTTAAGATGATGTCTTTTGTTTTTTTGTCTGTACCATTACATTGCAAAATTTACCAAGTAGCTTTTATGGTCTAGTTTCTAGAGTAAATGTCTCGTTTCAGCAAGATATAGGAGCTTGTTTTGATTTAGTAGTCTTTATATTTTTATGAAAAATTCAAAGATATTTCAAGTTATAATATGGGAGAAATGTTTTGTTCCACTGGCAAATTATTTCACTCATAACTAGTACTTTTCCTTCATCAATTTTAAGAAAGAGATAAATTTTTTCCCTTCCGATACCGATATCAATATCTGAGGTTTAGTATTGGCCGATACTGACTTTAAATTGTTCTTTTTTTTTTTACATGATGTTTAAAACGCAGACATAACTTTACTAAATTACAAATTTATGTCAGCGTGAAATAAATATTAAAAGAAGTCAAACTAACAAACAATAAATTGATTGTCTTGGTCACACAACTGCAAAAAAATCTTTAAAATGGCTCAGAATGTGCTGTTATATTCTAAGTAGAATGTTAAAAAAGTAAGAAAGGCGGTGGCGTACCTGCAGAGTGCTGAGCAGAAGATGCAGGTTGGAGACGCTGTGGAGGACCTGCTGTGGGAAACAGTGAGAACAACGAGCGTCATACAACCTGTAATCGTCCTGCTGTTATCATCTCGCCTGGTGTTATACTGCTTAGAGTGGCTTGCAAAAAATGTTGAAAATTGTTTGTTTTTTTCTCTTCCCTTTCATTTTTCTTGGACTAAACACACACAAACCAGCTAAAACGCCTTAAAGTTTTTGTTTGCAACGTGACAAACCGTGAAAGAGTTCAAGCGGCATGAATAGGCTCTGTCCTGCAGCGTTTATGGAAGCCGGGCTTCATACAAGCGCGTTACGGACGTGACATTTTTCTCTTTTTAAAACACTCTAAATAGGACCAGGCCGCTGACCTTTGCTTTGCCGAGTGTTTACAAGCATACAAATATGATTTATATGTTGTTACTGGCAGCAGAGGAAGTGAATTCTCTGAAACTGGAGGTGAAATCACATGTGAATTCATCACAATACTCAGCAGCCTCATGTAGAAGTGGGCATTTATCGTATTACTTATCGGTTTTAGTGAAAAATATCTCCTTGTGATAAGAACTTTGATTTATCGTTGAGTGTTAATAAAGCTCAGTAAACATTTTTTTTAATTTGTTAGTTTAAACTGCAAAAATAACATCTCTCCAAGTACTTTTGGGCCTAGTTTGTTGTGCAAATATCTTAGTACTCTTGAAATCAGGCAAAACTGATTCACAAGTAACATTTAAGCAAAATACATGAGCTTGTTTTAAGTCAATAATTCCTTCATATTAATGAACATCAATATTACATAAAAGTCAAAAATCAATACATGTAAAACAAGTAACTATTGTTTTATGTATATTGTTTTGTTTAAAGTGTGCTAAGATATTTGCAGTAAAAACTAGACCAAAAACTCTTTGTAAGATTTTCAGTTTTTGCAGTGTAGTGATAAAAATATAATTTATTTCAGTAAGTGGGATCCAAAAAAGGCTTTTTCAGAAGAGAAGATTAGTATTTATGGCGATGCTGCGCCATGCAGTCGCCGTCCCGCAAAACTATTTATTACTTTTCTTTTTCATCACAATCTTTGCTGCCATCACAATAGTACCACAAAATATTGCCACAAAATTCTAAGTCCATATCGCCTCGTCCCAGATGTCGTATCACAAACTACATCTGGATATTATTATTTCTGGTGTAAACGTCACTTTTTAAAAAAACTAAAAACATTTAGTAACCTTTGCTTTTCTCTCTATTTAAAAAAAAAAGTACTTCATGTCCTATTTAGCAAGGCACTTGCATCTCCGTCTCCTTGTTCATTACACTTCCAGAGAGCACTTTGTGCAACAGACAAAAGCTGCTGCAACATCACGCATGGGCTGGGCTGCAGCAACAACGGTTGTTTTGACCGTTTCCATGCCGACGTCTCTTAGCGAGCTCGGAGACAGGAAGGCGTTCTTACCTCACTGTTCCTCTTCAGCAGCTGCAGCAGGTTAGCGTTTCCTCCCTGCATGCAAAAAAACAAGAACTCAGACCGATTGAAGCCGCGTGCGTGCAGAAGATTATTAATGTGCAGCTTTTCTATTTTACGTTTATATTTTTACTTCAAGATGTGACACATGCCTTTGATTTCTAGCTCAGAGCATATTTTCCTCTCAGGGCTTGTCTGCTTTTGTAATTATCATTATTACTTTTTTGTCAAAGAGATTCATAAAACATCCTGACAATTATTACATGCAGACAAAACTTCATCCATGACGCAACAATACCACCAGCACTGGAATAAACAGAGGTTGATTTGTTGTTGTTTTTTGTTTTGTTTTTCTTTCTCCTTCCCCACCACTGTCAGATAGATATCCAGCTGATGGTCGTCAGTGGCAACGAGACCTGGCAGGAAGAGTCAAGAGGCTAATCCAGCAGAGGGGGGGGAGGAGAGGTGGGTGGGCAGCCACATTTATCTAAATGCTGCTGCTGATGTAGGAGGACACATGGCCTCAGGCTGCGTGTGAGTCAGGAAGCAGCCGGATGCTGAGATGCAGACCTTCTTCAAAACGCTGTCCGACTCCGTCCTGCGCAGGTCTCCCACCGCGTCCTCGCTCTCGTCTCTGTCTCCACCTGGCGAGACGGGGAAGCAAACAAGACAGCATGTTTAAAAAAAAATGAAATAAAAATTTAAATAACGTTCAATCAATACATTTATTTTGTGTCAGGATTCGTCAGAGTGGGGTTATGGATGTGATCGCATTTTAAAGCTGAAAAGTATCCCTCTGAACATCAGCCGTCTTTTCCATAAACGGAAATCAAATCTGTCTACACCTGGTCCATAAGAGAAAATTGTAAATCCCCCACCCGCCCAAAAAAAAAAGAAAAAATCTGAACTTTTTAGGTTAATCTCAGAAATTTTCTAGAAAAAAAATCCTTGGAAATTTCTGAGCTCCAAAAATCAAATTTTTTAGTACAACTTCAAAACTGCTGCCCACAGATGTTTTTCTTAGCCATTTGACACATTTTATAAGAAGAAGAGACAAAAACCTGTCCGTTGTTTGGAGAACCAGTAGAAACATAAACCTACAAGGATTTGCAGCTCAACACATAAAATGTTCTTGTTTTGAAAAAACTTGTCTTCTTATTTTTCTGTTCACTAAATTCAATTTGTGTTGCAACACAAGTAGAGACTCTGCGACTTTAATCAATAGGTCACACAGCAAGCAACAACAGAAAATTAAAAGTTACACAACTTTGGTGTCGACATCATATTTTCCAGAGACTCAGAAAAGACTACAAAGGATTTAAAAAAAAGATGAAGGACTTGAACATTTAGACACACTAAGGTCCGTATTTTTATGAGGAGAATTCTCTTTGTGATTCCACCATCCACTGAAATTAGAACATTTACAACCATTTGGGATTTCCGTCATAGTGCAGCCATTTTATTCTGCGCTTCATTCTTCTCCCTTTCCGTTCCCACAAATTCTGTCAGTAATACTAAATCCCATCTAATGTAGCCATCCTTGTTTTGAGGCGGATGCAGAACCCTAGACCAGCTCGAAGCTTTTAAGCCCGGTCAGGGGAGAAGCGTCGCTTCGAGCCGCGCCTCTCTCAGGAAACCCCAGCTTCTAAATCACCTCGTCTGCTGCGCTGAACAGGTGGATTGTGGGAAGCGTCAGGTGCTGTGTCACCTCCAACTCGGTCAATTAAGTGTGGAATTTTACAGAGGGATTGGGACTTTTCTTTATTTGGTGCGTTTCCCGGCAATCTAATCCAACGTCAGAAGGCGGGGCTTACTCTTGCCGCCGTGCATCTGGTGACTGTCGAAGCCTCCGAACGTCTCGGCCCGACGGGGCAGGGACACGGGCCCGGCGGCTCCTCCCTCGTGCACGCTGGCCATCGCTCCCCCCAGGCTGCCATTCACCAGTCCCTGCAATGTCTCCACTGTCCACACACACACACACACGGGGGCAGACATTAATGTGCAGGTCGGTAAGTGGATTATCCCGGCTAACTGCGTTACAGCTCAGTTCTGCACCCAAGAATCCAGCCAGGCACTCCTGGCTCCCGTTGCCAAGCAACAAGCACCAACCTGTTTGATCCACAGAGCTGCTTCACTAAAACTTTCAACATATTTGCGATGCGAAAACGATTTGGTGTCTGGACGAAAAAGGGGAAAAAATAAAGACATAATGGGGCATGTGCAGGAGAGTGGAGGGATGAAAACAGAAGAAATAAAGAAAAGCAGAAATGCAGGCGCGTAAAAACACTGAAATGTCTTCAAGCTGTGAGCCGTTGCTAAAGCTGCAAGCTGGAAAACATCTTCTTGGTGTTCGAACCAATTTCAGGTTTGGTTTGGAGCAGTGTGTGATTTTCTGAACTGCACTGCAAAAACACAAAATCTTACCAAGTATTTTTGTCTAATTTCAAGTGCAAATGTCTTATTAAACCTGAAGTGGGACAACGCGATCTTAAAAGTCACATTTCAGCAAGATAAACGAGCTTCTTTCTCAGGCAGAAAAAAAAAAACAGTGAAAAAAACAATGGAATATTACTTTTTGTGTTTATATTCAAGAATTACTGACGTAAAACAAGCTTCTTTATCTTATTGAAAGGTTACTTTTACGTTAGTTTTGTCTTAATTCAAGTGTACTGAAAGATTCTTGGTAAGAGTTTGTGTTTTTGCATTAACTTAGTTTGAAACCCAAATAAACATAAGAAACCTTTAGAGAAGTGATACTGTGCTGGCACTGCAACAGAAAACCCACAATTCTGAAACATCTTATTATCTTCCGTAATAAATCAATTAAAACTCTTTATGTATAATTTTTAAATGTTGTACATTCCTCATTGTTCAAATATAAGTAAACCTGTTACCATTACTCCTAACTTCTCTGAAAACAAGCAGAGTGGAGTTTGCCTTCAGAAAACATGCAGCAGTCCTACACCCGAGTCTTCCCCAAATAAAGCAACCCTAATGGGGCAGAGAATGTGACGTGCTTCTCCGTCTGTCTCCGCATTTCAATCTCTTTGTCACAACATTACATTTCAGCGTTTTTCAGAGTTCTGTACTTTCTTCTCGTGCAAATCTTGCCGAACGACGGGGGCCAGCAAACGCGTAAAACGTAGCTGGAACACGACTGCCGAACTCCGACTTCTTTTTATGTTGTCGGCACACTCTTTTGAAAAGATGCCTTCCAGAACAACAAACATCTCTCGCCCTCCACTCTCTCTCTCTCTCTGGCTCTGATGAGACCGAGACAATTAACTCAGAAACAGGATGTGCAATTATCTGAAGGATTCTCGTGGATAAGCAGGTTTATTTAGGGTGCCGGACAAAAGTATCCGTACTCCTTGATCCTCTTCAAATCCTGTGACACTAGCAAATGAAAAAGAAGAAAATAATACCTGACTTTAACTCCTCTCTCCCCCCCAAAATTATATTTGTTCATTTTTATTTAGCCCATTTAGTCTGATACGCCTAAATCTAGTATTGGCTTTAAAAATTACCTGTCTAGTAAATAATCAGCTTCCTTTTTTGTGGAATTTCATTTAAATTTTCTGAACTGATTCTGTTGCGATACAGCCAGAACCAATTAGCTGGTTGTGTCTTTGTCACATGAAACTATAATTTAACTTTGTGCTCAACATACAGATTGCTGCTTATGACGGAGAACACAGCACAAGACCCTGAACACCTTAAACAAACCCAATAAAAAAATCTCTGAGAAGAATTTAACAAACATGTTTACAGAAAACCTCCTTCCAATCTGTCAGAGCCTTTTCTCTCTAGTTGTGTGAGACTTGGCAGCTTGAAATGTTAGCAAAAGGTGATTCTGTGAAGAACTGACTCAGGGGGATTGAATGCAAACACACACACCAACGTTTCAGATTTTTATCAGAAACCGCTGTGTTGTATTTCATCCACTTGAAAACTGCGCACTACTTTATCTGCTGGTCAGTACAAAAAAACAACTAAAATGCTGTCAAGTAAAGTGACAAAAAGTTCTCACAGCCTTAATGGGAAAAATGAAAGTGTTGAGCAGAACAGATTTAGCAAGCGGAGGCCAAAGAAGCATGGCTGCAGATTCAGAAAGAGTCTGCAGCCATGTCAGGCTGACATTCTTGACAGATGTTAGAGCCTGAGCTGGAGAATGCAAATCGCAAACGAGGGCTTGGAGGTCGACTTTATAGAGAACTCAGGCTACGTTCGTACAGCAGGTCTGGATGTTCCAATTCCAATCTTTTGTTGTTGCGTCGTTCATTCTACCAATTAAAGTCAGACTTTTGGGTTAACGACCCCAAAGTGACCCGCTTGTGCAGAAGAAGAACATTGACGTAATACAGAGGCGCTCAGTTTGCATAATAGTGGATTGAGCAGTTTGTGGATGAATTTTAAAGTTCATTCAGCAAATCGACAAGATCATAACAAGATGAAGGAAGCTGTTGAGCTCTCAGCTAGAAACAGGAATATTATGTGGCGCATTGACAGCAACTTCTGTAGAAGTAGAAGTCTGCTTGGATGTGTAGTCGGGACCAAGAAGGGTGGGGTTTGATGTGATCAAGTGATTCAGTGACAAAGGTCTTTCATAAGTTCATAATTATGAACTCATGAGCAAATAAAACGGAAATAAAGCAGATTTGGGTCACATTCACCTCCTGCATGAATGCAGCCTGAAATAGATCACAAGATACATTGTAGCTAAACTATTTGTCCACATAAACGCAGCGTAGCTTGAACACACGTGAAAACAGTGGAAGATTATCAAAATTCAAAAACGCCCAACAAAACCCTACAGTCTAAATTTAATAACAGTGTTGCTCATCTACAAGAAAATCCAAGGGCTGGGAGCCGAGCTTGTCCGTCTCAATCTCACTGTATTCAGTGCTTCAGAGCTGAGAATGCCAAATGAAAGATGCATTTTTACCAACAAAACACACCTCCAAACTTCACTTCCTCTCCGCCTCACCTTCCTGCAGGGCGTCTTTCATGATGGACGCCCCCTGAGGCGGCTCCTGGCTGCAGGCTGACCTGAAGAAAGGCTCGACCTGCCTGCAGGCCTCCTCGCCTGGGCTCAGGCCCTCCCACATCTCCCTGAAGAGCCGCACCTTCTCCTCCAGCAGAGACATAATCTCCGTATCTTTCTGCTTCAACATATCTGCCCGGTGGAAACAGACAATGAGTGTTTGAAGGTGGAGGCGGGGAGGACAAAAAAATAAAGCCGTTTTTCCTTTCACCAAAGACGTGTCTCTTCTCACCTCTCATCTCTTTGGCTTTGCTCTCTAATTGTCTTTTGTCGTCTTCCGTCTCACTGGGGATCCCCTCGTCCTCGTCTTTCTCCCTGTGCGGACGCAGAAAGTAAAAAAATAAAAATAAAAGATTAAAATCCGAAAAAGGTCAATCGTTTAATTATTATTTATTTAACGTGAAGGTAAATTTCAGGTAAAACATTCAAATATAAGCAATTTAAACGACACGAACACCCGTTAAACACGGAACTTCACCTCTGAGAAATTACTTAACTTCCTCTCATTTACAACATTTTCCAAACTTCTTTTCCTGCCACGGAATATATATATATACACACCCACATATATATAGCTCCAGCCTTATCTTGCGGAGAGCCCATTCATATGCATAACTCAGAGAGAAGACGGCCGCGCTCATCGAGTTTTGTTCTCATCTCCTGCCAATGGCTTGATTTCAGTTTTGTATTTCGACAGAAGTCGGAGTGAGACGGAGTGCTAAATCTCTTATTTCTTCTCCCCTCGTCCCTTCTCCCCACACCCAAACACCACCCCCCCACCATTGGCTGCATTCGAATAATCCTCTGCTTATAACCGAGCTTGCCCTGGCAGCCAATCCAGCATTAGATGGACCCGGAGTACATCCCATCCCCAGGTAGAGAGCAGCTAATCCTCCTGGCAGCACAGTGCTTTGTCCCAACTTCGTGTGTATTATCATGAAAAAAAAAAAAAAAAAAAGCACAAAAGTCTGGAAAAAAGTCTCACCCTGGCTTTATACTGCAGAGGAAAGGGAAAAACTGAGCTTGTTCACAGCAGAGTTACAAGTAGAAGTATAAAGAGAAGACTAAGATATGTTTTGAGAAGAGAAGATTTAAATAGAAGTTGGATGGAGGGATAAAAAAAATAAATAAAAACAAGCCACGGCAGAAATCTAAATGAATCCCACTCACATTGACTGCATGGCGGTCTGGATGAGCTGCATCCAGGTGTTGCGTTCCTCCTTGGAGCTGGCCAGGACCTCCATCATCTCCGGCTTCTCGGTGCCCGCCGTGATGAGGAAGAGGCCGCGCTCCTTGTTGGCGACTTCCCGCACGATCAGCTTCTGGAGGGAGATGACCGTGGAGCGCTGGTCCTTCAGGGAGACAAGGGAGGATGAGAAAAAGAGAAAAGGAAAAAAAAAAAAGCAAAACAGGGAGGGTTTGATGAAGCCAGCGTGGGAGGAGAGTGGGGAAAAAAAAGAAAAGACAGACAGGAGGGAGTGGGAGGGTCAAGGGAGAGAGAATGGGAAAAGCACCAGGGAAAGACAATAGGGGAGGGGGTTAATTATTTACACAGGAAAAACAAGTGAAGCAAAGAGGAAGGAAAAAGGTCAAGACTTTATATATATATATATATATATGTTCATAGAGTATATATATACATCTATGAATATATATATATATATATATATATATATATATATATATAATATATATATATATATATATATATATATATATATATATATATATATATATATATATAAATATAAAGATGCAGTGATTTAAAGTTAGAAATAACAATACTAATGTTTTAACTCAGGAAGAGTTCAGAAATCAAAATTTGGTGGAATAACGAGGTTTTCAATGGGGATCAGTGCAGTGGACTCTTCATTTTTCCAGATCTGTTCATAGACGTATACAGACAGATTGGATAAATAGATGAATAGAGTCAATGATGTTGATGCTTAATTGATGACTAAATTAGTTGACAATTATTTGTGTAGTTAATTCATCCCGATTAATCTGATTAATTGTTTAGTGCATTGTGCTAGAGCTGCGATTCACCAATGCTAAGTTGGTCAATCTGAGGTCTTTGTTGTTTAGTAGATACATGCGTTGTGTAAACAGATGATCGAGTCAACACTTGCTTCAACGTCTAAAACTTCAGAGAATCTTCCTCTGTTTGCAGAATCACGTAAAACCTTTTGGTTGCTCAAGTGTGGAAAGACCTCCAGGATTCATTATCTTCACTTTGTGATTCTTATCAACTTTTTAAAACCGTTCAACGGTGTTTATATCCTGTCGTCCACTCCTAATTATTCAATCCGCCCCTGAAACCCTGCTCCACTAACTGCCACTCATTTTAGTATGTTTTCCTCTCAGCCCCCCGACCCGACTCCAGCTCTCCCAAGCTTTTCTGACGGATGCGATTATCTCTGTTTTCCTCCCTCTAATGTGCGACAGAAAAGCATGTGCCACGGCATGAAGCTGGGAGTCCTGTAAACATGGGACGAGCTCCAGCTGAATACCCCAGATGATTTAACACAGCTGGGTCAGGAGCCCGGAGCCGCGTCGGCTTTATGAGGTTCAAGCTAGCGTGCGAGCAGGAGGCGGACGCTCCTCTGCTCGCTGGAGAAATAAACAGCTACTGCTAACAGCAAGAACACGCCGTTGAGAAAAAGTGACAGCATCTGGTGTTTATCACTGGAGGGAGAGCGAGGAGAGGATGGGAGAGAGAGAAGAAGAAGAAGGTGACAGTAAGAACCTACCAGCATGGCAAAGACATATTTCTGGTCCTTCTCCTGAAGGAAGACCAAAACGTCCGACAGCAGGAGAGCTTGAACATCTGGAAGACCAACAAGACATAAACCGCTCACAAATTCTGTTGGTGACGACAAAAAAAAAAAGCAGATGACAGTCTGTACGCTCACCTTTAAGTCTGCCCTGTGTGTTCTTCAGCTGCAGCGCTCCGTCGTGGATCAGCTTCCGCCTCAGCAGGTCCTCCCTGGCGAAGAACTGGCCGCTTTTCAGGATCATGATGGACTTGCTGTCCATGCGGCTGTGGAACTCCTTCAGGCGGTGCTTCTTTTCGTGCTCGTTCACCTTGCTGTCGACGGCGGCGATCACCTCCTTCACCAACCGGATGGCCTCGCTCAGATCAACGTAGTCCTCGCACGTGTCTGCGGAGGGCAGGCGGCCAAGGTGTTCAGACCTCACTTCAGCTTTTAGTGGAATTCACAGTGATGCGTCTTTGATGACTAAAAGTGTCATTGTTTACAGAGGAATGCCAAGTTGCATTAAAAGTCCATTCAATTTAGCTACACTTTCACCTTACAGTTTGTGAAATTGTTATATTTCCGTTTAAATCCAAAGTCAACATTTGAAACATTGTGCGCTCTCATTTTAGCTCAGTTTGGACACAATAAGTAACAACTTGACCTGTATATAGGAGGTTTTTCTCCTGCTGTTTTTTTTTTTTGTACTTGCAGCTACAAAGCAGAGGGAAAAGAAAATAATCTTCAAGGATATTCTGCTGCTTCTTTTCAAAAATACAAGAGTTGTCAAAAAAAAAAATAAATAAAACAGAGTCTGCTTAAATCACCTTGGGGATTAAGTCAGAGCTCCACCATCCCACATGGAACCGTAAAGAGGCTCCAGGGAAGGATTAGAGAGAATGTACACAGTAGGAGGCCGACTGACGAGAACTCGTTTAAATCAGATAGAAATACGGTGCAAAATGTTTCGGCTCTTCAGAGTTCTGCTTGATCCACCACTCGAAAAACGGCGAACAACCAAACACTGCCTTTTTACCCCTTTCAGAATAAATTAGCTCACTTAAATCACATTTACAAAAAAAAAAAGAAAAAAAAAAAAAAAGCGCCTTTCTGTTCGTTTCCTAAACCAGGTGACATTATGGTCTACAGTAAAAAGACAAAAGACTGGAATTGTGCAAAGTTTCTAATAATAACATTTGTGACAATTCAGGCGAAGCTTGTGTGGGATTAGATATCTAAATCAATGTGCTTAAAAGAAACCTCATCAAAAACTATTTAGCATACCTGCTTTGACACGTTATATCGACCTATTTTTCAATCTGCCTGTAACCAGCATAATTTGTCATCCATCATAACTAAATGAGCTAACACAGGAAGGAAACAGTGGTGGCAGCACCACTGATCATGATCAAAAGTCATACGTAAAAGCAAAAAATACGTGAAATCCATCGATCAATTAATCAGTTAGATGCAAAAATTTGTATATATTTGGGTGAGGCTATTTAGTAAGATTTGTCTTCTTCATTTTTCGAACTGGAGATTAAAGTTTTGGTTAGTTTTTATTCATTTTCTTCTTTATTATTTTTTTCTTTGACATTTTACTTGTTCCACATTTCAATTTTTCCCCTTGATCAGTTCTGATCAGTGGCTGGCAAGTTAATTACTGAAAGTGTCGATGTCCATTTCGCTACATGCATTAAAACCAAGAACTTTAGCCATCTTTGTGCTATGTCAACCATCAGTATCTAAGCTAATGCATACAAATTTGACAAAAATTAGCAATGCTTATGCTTTCATAAATCAATGAAGTTCTATCTCTTTTAAATCTGTTACTTTTCAAAATCCTTAAAGTTTTTTGATCTGAATCTCTCAGGAGGATTGTTGATCAGTGCATCTCTATATTTAAATTGGTGACTTTAGATTCTCCTGCTGTTTCACACACCAATAACAAATAATGTAACGAAGGTTAAACGAGGCTGACATGTAACCCACCTTTAGTGTGCAACAGCATTCTCTGAATCAGCACAGGGTACTTTGTGATCCGCTGGGTCACCAGCAGGATGCATTCTGGGACATCAAGCCTCCGCACAGTGCTGCTACTTCTCTTTTTCTGGGAGAAAACAAAGAACAGGAGGTGCATTTAGAGAAACGTGCTCGCACAACCACTGACAGGGCTTCGCAAAAACAACAGAGACGGAGAGAGACGCTGCAAATTAGCAGAGCGGTTCAAATGAAACACATTGTCAGCTTGAAGACGTGAGGGGAAATAACTGCTGTGTAAAACATGTGAAGAAAACTCTCATCCTCACTTTGATGAAGGTTTTAAAGTTTTTGTTTTTGTTCATGAGGTCTTTGTAGACGTTGACGGCTTCGTTGTGGCGGCTGCAGAATTTCCCGTAAACCCTCTTCATACTTTCGCCGTTGGATCCCGAGAACTAAGAGCAGAGAGGGATAAGAAAATGTAATATGCAAAACTCACAGTGACGTAAAAAATAATGATGATAAAAAAAGGAATTCAAGCTATAAAACTTTCATTCAATTCAGTGTAAAATCGGGTGTAAAGCGGCGCTGCTCTGACCTGGCTGACCAGGATGTCTCCTATCCTGTTGATGACGAAGCCGCCCTCTGAGCCTCCCGCCTCCAGCTGGCTCTCCTTCTTTCGGTCCAGGAGACGCTGGAGGAGCTGCGAGTGGAGGTCCAGGAGGTCGTCCAGCACCGGAAACATCTTCTCCACCGTGTGCTGGTCCAGCGGGACCTCCTTTTGCAGGCCTTTGCTGTATACCTCCGACATGATGCGCAAAGTCCGGATGTGATGCATCTCGGTCTGCATCAGCTCTGCGCAAAGTAAAATGAGACATTCTTAAAGTTCTGCAGATCTACGGGCTTATGTGATTTTCTGACACCAGCGTTTAATAAAATCCTAGAGGAACTCCTGATGTGTTATGAGAGTTTGATTGTTTGTTTTTGTCGTACCGTAGATGACGTCTTGTCTCTTGACCAGCTCTTTGTTCTGTTGTTGCAGGTACTGCTGCTCCACGCACAGACTCCACGAGTCTGCTTCGAACTCTTTGGCGTTCGCCTCGAACTCCCCCAGGAGCTGTGCGTCCATCATCTCTGTGCCTGAACGAGAAGCACAGCTTCCATTCACGACATTTCCTCTCACTTCTTCTACTGATCGCTAACAAGACTACAGTTTAAGTTATTCAGACATCATAACATGAGAATTTTTCCTCCATTTAAGTCGATGTAAAACAAACAAACAAAAAAGCATCAACTTCACTGCGTTTTATGTGACAGATTCTAACACTGCCTCCTGATCAAATGCAAATATAATAGAACTATAAAAAATAGAAGTTAGAAAGCAAATACAGTGATAAGATTGAAGTGTTGACATGGCCTCAATTCTTCAGATGTTATCCAAACTAAGGAGATTCAGGATGTTCAGACAAACAAAAGGGGAACCCCTAGTCTGACAAACCCTTTCCTTTGGTACTTAATTCAGGTTAAAGTGTGTCACAGTGAAATCTGATGCTCTTTTTAAGAAAAAGTTCCCACTGATCTCTACAGAGTAAATAAATGTGACTTGTTGTCATGTTAACAGTTAACTGTTGTTTTAAGCCTGTTAAAGTGGAATAAAATACAAAACTAAATGCACCGGTGAGAAAGAAAGAAATTTAATGTATCTAAACTTGGTTTTCAGATTTGTGATCATTTATTGCACATATGCTAGCAAAAAATGTGCCATTGGGTGTATCGTGGTCCAGATATAGCTACTGTATTTTGCAGACTATGTGTCACTCCAGGTTATAAAAATCATATGTAAATCACTCCTCACTACGAGATGCAAGACTAGACAAATTATTAAAAAAGTGCGACTTTATAGTCGGGAAAATATGGTAATTTGAAGTACAGTTCAAATTACTGTACCTGGTTTGTGTCAAAATGTTGAGCTCAATTACGCTTGTTTATTTTGGAAAGATCGTAAAGGGAGAAACAAAGGGTGTGCGCGCGCGTGTTTGCATGTGTGTGTGTGTGTGTCAACCTTCATCAGTGAGCGACTCCATGGATTCAGTGACCTGATTGGTTCTGTTGAGTGAGTCTGTGGACTGAGAAAGGTAGCGCAGGCCTTTGATGGGGATGTCATCAAATGGTCTGAAAGAGGAAATGATCAAAGATTAGAGAAAACAAAACAAAAAGTAGATCTGCATCGTCGTTCAGACGACGGACAGCGGCTCACCCTGCGATGTTGCTAATCGAGAGGCTCTTTGACAGATTGTTTCCAGGGAACGTCATAATGCTGGTGTGTCTCCGTGATCCTGGGATCATCAGAGGAAGATTGTCTTCGGGGCTCAAGATGGCTGACCTGGGACGGTCCCTCGTCCCACCAGCTGGAGGAGAAACCATCACAATCAGATATAGACCCCGAAAAAACTGAAACAGCGTCTTATACGTCTAATCCTTTTACTTGAAGCGGCTTTAATTAAATCGGGCTAAACTCATCGTTCACAATTTACTGCATCTTTGATCAGCGACACTTTGTTTTTATAACGCGCATGCAGAAAGCACACTTCCTACTGCTGCAACGTTGCAGCTCACAGCTGTTAGAAACAGAGGCAACAAACACAAAAAAAATAATCTCAACATTCTCGGTTAAGAGGTTCAAGAAGTGTGGGCAGTGACTCAGACAATGCTGTTTACGAAGGAAGTGCCTTGTTTAAAAGCTGACAGGACAAGCATGTTCTCATTCTTAAGCAGCAATACAACACAAAAAATATTGTAATGAATTAATTACAATACCAGTGAAACGTCCATTTATTTCAGTAATTTTGTCCCCAAGTGAAACACTTGATATTCAATTCGTCTGATTTTAAAAAATCCCAAAGGGAAATTAAACGTTGTCGTAACTCGTGTCATCTGAGAATTTACAGAGTCACTGTGGATGGTGATGCTGCGGGGAGGAAGGATCTCTGGTAGCAGTCAGTCTTGCAACAATTCTGAGGAAGCCTCTGACTCGAGACTTTAATTTGCTGTGTGGGACTGAGATGGTTTGAACTTCCTCCTTCTCTCTCTGCATCCATAGAGGCTCCCCTTTTCAACTGCTCAGAGATTTGGGATCAAAGTTCAGATATTATTTGAGCTTTTTAGATGCCGATCAGCTGATCCCAGTTGGGAAAACAATACCTCGCATCATAATTGTCTGAAAGTTAAATCAGACCAACAAAAATAAACCCATTTCTACACAGAAATGTAGACCTAATGAAGAATATGTTTACTATCCCTCTAAATATGATTTTCAAAAGGTACATTTAATCTGTCCAATGAGCCTCATTTGCAGCTTATTCTACTATATTACATAAAACTGTATGTCATCAAGTCTGACTCGGATTCAGCCGTTGCATGAAAATATTTCAAAAGCAATTATTTTCCTTCTGCTTCATGAGTTTGCACTACTTTGCGCTGACAGAAAATTGCAATAAAATACACAAAAGTTTGAGGTTGTAATGTGACAAAATATCAACGACTAATTCAGACATTTGGTGCCATGAAATGTGGACAGAATATTGTGAACTGAAGCCTCAGGTGATCTGCAGGCCACTGTGGCTAATCTCTGCGTTTTCAACCTCGTACCGCAACACAACAAAGTCCAATGGCCAACGTTTGCCTCACTTAAAAGAAAGACAAATTCACCTATTTGGAAATATTTCAAGTCATAAAAAGACATGGATAATCAATAAAAGCAGAACAAAAGAAACATCAAAATATAAGGTGGTGTATAATTGTTGAAATAATGCATAGAAGAAATATCTGATTGGATTTTTACATTTTTGCTCAAATACTATGATATGTACCATTATTTATAATAGTAATTAATGATTTAGACTATGTGGTTAATACAGCATAAGAAAACATACATTCAAAACAGTAAAAATGAATGTGAAAGAAAAATCTGAAGAAAAAATTTCCCAGAAATGTGTGCAAAGCTCATTTCTTGCTTTTGTGGAAGTCTGTCAGAAACATCTGAAGCACAGTGCAGACAAAAGAGCTAAACGGAAGTGCTAAAGCTCACTTCTGCTATTACGTTATTTCCCTTTATTGGAAACGTGTAGGATTCTCCGCCAACTTTGCACTGTGCAAAAAACTAAAAAAAAAAAAATAAAAAAAAAACATAACTGACGGCAACGACCATTCATTCAAGTCCAGTTTAGTTTAACACTCACCTTTGTTCCTCATTGTGACGCCAGGAACAGAGCATGGAGCGCTGGAATCTGGCACTGCAAACTGCTGTTTGGGCAACTAAACAGAGAAATGGGGGATAAAAGCATGGAAACGAAAGGAAAAAGAAAAGAATTGATTTTGGCTGCAGGACAACAGAACGCTACAGGGTCAGTGGAGGAGAACCGGTAGGGAAAAAAAAGTTTTACCTTCATCTTCACGTTGGCACAAACAGGCATGCTGTCCCTGCAGCCCTTGTGGACGGATGCATTACAGTCTGGAAAGAAAAGCAACATAGTGAGCTTGGTGATGGTGTGTTTGTGTGGGTGTGTGTGTGTGTGTGCGTGTGTGTGTAGGGGAGGGGGTGGAAATGGGAGCAAGAAATTCTGACTGGTTTTCACAGTCAGCCAGGAAACTCCACCAGCCCGCTAATGAAAGCCAGACTGGAGCGCTGTGTGTGATGCAACTGAGGGGCAATACTGCTCTTGGAAAAAGTAAAAAAAAAAAGAAAAAGGACAGGCTTTGACGCACACACATGTATACTGCACTGCATGGGAAAATCTCAATTATGTAAACATTCCCATATCCATCATTTAGTCACAAAAGTCATAATTCATGGCTGCTAAAGTAAGCCCTGCCAGTACAACTTGATCCAGTTCAGTCAGTTTTGCCTGTGTTCTTTGGGAAACTCGTGCGAGGTTCTGATTGGTCCGCTAGTCCTGCTAATTTTCACACACCGAAGCGTTTCCACTGAAGACTTTATCAGAGGTGGAGCACCGTCATCCTCGCCGGGGCGCGTGCAACGTTTCCGCTCTGAAGATTACATCAGTAAACAAACGCTCTCACTGAGTGTGAGAAAATAATAAAGACGTCTATTTAGAGAAAGGCAACGACGCCATCAGTGGCCGGTTCACACGCTGACTTGATTGCTCCTTTTCTACCTTTCAACATTATTGGGTATTTTCCTTTTTTTATGTGGATGTCCAAGTAGATCCAGAAAACAGAAGACAAAGAAACACTGTATTTGTCTGCTGGATGGAAACCAGCCAGACATCTGTGACTATAAACCTCCTGAAAAAAGTCAGCCTCACAAGGCTCTGCAGCAGACTGCCTGCAAAACAAAAAGGGCTGTTTCTTGTCAGCCCAGTATCTGAGGCAGAATGTGACCATTCAGAAGATGGCCGTAATCCATCGCAGAGCTCGTTTCTCCTTTTGAGCTTTTTTGTTTTCACCCCCTCCCCCCCCACCAGAAATACTCCTCCCACCCCACTTGTGCAATAAGCTACATCCTCTTCTGGTTCTCCGGTGAAAAGCAAAATTAAAAATGGCTTTGCCAACACTCTGATGGGGCCGATTCTGAAGTAGTCCCGCAGGAGACGAGTGTGCAGCTACAGCAATGATTTATCCAAACACAACAACAAAATGCAAGAAGGATGCTAAGAATGGCCACCGTAACACAAAGATATGAACACAGATGGCAATAGCGTCATTATATCAGTCATTTGGCATTGTGGGCAGGATGTAATGACGAGAACTGGGTCACTGTTCGGCTGTTTTCTCTGCTTCACATTTAATGACGGCACAGTGCAGATAGCTAAGTGGAGGGCAACAGCAACTAACTAGTTGCTAATTTCATTTAAAAATCTGCTGTGACAATCTGAGCTGCATTGATAAAATGTTGCCATCAAGTGTCACCATGTTTTACTGTTTTTGTTTTTTTGCCATGTATATGCCACGTACACCCCAACGTTACATTAATTAACCTAAACCTTAATTTTTGTGTCCACAGAAAAGTATTTCCCAACACAAATGTGAAGCAGGCCTTTGTGGTTTTTGTTTCGCTCAGCAGATGCTTTTTTTTCCACCTTTGAACTGAAGGACTGTATGCCCATTACTTTTGTCTGGTTGTTTTAAAACTCCGGACTGGAAATAGTGGGACTTCTTAGTGTTGAAACAGTTGATTCAGAAAATAGAATCTGATTTCTGAACAGATCAAAGGTCTCTCAGCGACTGCATTTCGAGTAATAAACAGCAAAAGGCTGACATCACAAAAAAACAAAAAGAAAAGCATCACGTCATTAAATCAGCAAAATGGACAGAAAAAGGTACTTACATGTACAACAGAACACCTCTTTGCCATTGAAAGCTTTATTGCACTGGGAGCACTGGAGGGACTGGTTCGAGCTGACGGGCGTGAAAATGTGTCCGTTCACGGCCTTCTTGTCCTTCTCCTTGGTTTCTTTGTCTTTGTCCCTTTTGTCTCTGTCTTTTTCCTGAGGGAGGAAGATTGCGGGAGTTATTAACGTGACTCATCTCTGACTTCGCTTCCACAATTAACTGGGAACACTTTCACCGGCAAATTGGACATTTTAGGGAAGAGTGCCAGACGCTGACAAAATGTTTCACTGGTCGCCTGGTGGCATACGTTAAATTTCAACCTAAACCCCGCAGAGCAACATGATTACTCTGATGTGCTTCCCAGCAGGGGGGGAGGCATACAGCGGGGACGGATATTAAGTGAGGCAATTTTTATGCAGTCAACAAAGTGTCTTATTAAGGAACTTTTAAAATAGCTCCTTTCTTTGTAAATTGTTTCTACACATGTCAGTGTTTAATATCTAAATGAAATGTAAATCAGCTGCACACAGCTATGACTATCTGACTAGGGTTAGATAAATAATAGAAAAGTCATACTTATAAATCATTGTAAAAGTGTTCAGATGTTTTCACCTTTCGTCATGATACGTATAACCTCTAAAAGTGGTTGAAAATTTTAAAGAGAAAGGAAAATCAACTCCAATAAACATCTGTATTCTGCTGTGGTTCATTCAGAGCTGCAAGCTGTGCCATGTCCAGTGGGTCTGTCGCAATAAGCAGTAAATCAATTAATCGCAGGACAAATTAAAATGAGCTCACTAATTTCCATAACTACCAAAAATTGAATGAAAAACATCTCGAGTCTGGTGACTTAAGCTCTTATTGTGAAGGACAACTTTATCTACAGAGACTTCATAACACATTTATGTGTCGTTTCTGTCGTTTTGCTTATTTATTTTGAATAGAGGAATTCTTACGGTTCCTGTGTCAAATGTTAATTAGAAATAAAGGTTTATTGATCTCAAAGAAAGCCATTACCATTATGTTACTTGAAAATGGTGTCAAAAACAACATCATGACTTATTGCAGTAACTTCTGGGACAGAATTCTGTTATGGTGGCAGGCCGAGGCATGATCACAAAATGCTCCCAAAGCAAAACAAAACAAAAAAATATAGAACAAAAAGTGAAAGAGTAAATAAGGAGGAGACGGATCCACAGGATTGGAGGAGCTTTGATGTAGCTCCCAGACACCTCTGACCTTCTCCACAACAGGGTCGCCTCTTTCTGCCGCTCCCCTCCACTAACGAATAAGCTCATCCTCAAGTAGTCGGGTCGCCGCTTTCACACACACACACACCAAAACTGAATCACAATCCCGTAAAGTGATGCAGAAAAGAACAGAGCCTTCATTCTTTTGGATTTGCATCACAGAGCCTCCACCCAAACCCAGAGGAAATGGGGAAAATAGAGTTTTCCAGCTCGTTTTTAATGGGCCAGCCCTGAGGCCTCTCTCCGTTTGCGAGGACCACAAAGCTCCGATGTAGCCGAGCTCATTTTCGCTCGGTTTTTAAAGATGCCAGAGGGGCTAAATGAGCCATGGCGTGTTTCGGAGCTATTGCAACACAATTGTATTCAATTCTTACTTCCTGCAACAACAACTGTCAGATCAGAAATAAAAAGCTCTCGCAGATTTTATCTATGATTTTTAGCTTTGAGGCATTCGGAAACCCCTTTTTTAGGAGAAAATCCAGAAAAAAATCTACTTGCTGAAGCAGAGAAATCTAAAAAAAAAAAAGAGGGAATGTGAGACGTTTTTGGCTACAAGAAACCTCCACAAGACTCATAACAGCCTGTGACGTCTACAGCGCAGATTGAAAACAAAGAGACATTCTAGTGTAAGAAAGGAAGTAACAGACTATGACTTCACTGGAAAATAAAGAAGAAAAGAAAAGCTGCCACAGAACAGAACTCTTTAAACATGATCTTCTGACAGCCACTAAACATTTTCTCTCTTTTTTTTTTAAAGCCATGTGACTGGAAAAGCAGAGCGGTTCTCTCAGCCTACCTCCAGGCAACCTTTCCTTCTCAGCGAGAAGCCGCGGCTCCCCGAGAACCTCCCGTACAACATCCCTGGTCTGTGGCCCGAGGGGCACGGTCTACAGCCGGCAGAGCCAAGGCTCCATCAGGAACTTGGGCAAAGAGGAAGTGACTGCTGCGCAGCAGGAGGTGCTATTTCTGCAAAACGAGCCGTCGGTGCAGAGC
Organism: Poeciliopsis prolifica; assembly: GCF_027474105.1. Classification (NCBI taxonomy): domain Eukaryota; kingdom Metazoa; phylum Chordata; class Actinopteri; order Cyprinodontiformes; family Poeciliidae; genus Poeciliopsis; species Poeciliopsis prolifica. The sequence continues at coordinate 8,903,025 of NW_026562396.1, forward strand.
GGACGCTGTTGCAGGCTGCAGCGACTACATCCTCTTCCACCGACGTACTCACTTTCGGTGTTCGTGCACAAGAGCAGAGCCTTGAGAGGCTATAAGGGTTTTAAGCCTAGTAAAGATTGACCGCAACTGAACCAGAGGAGAATGGTTGACATGACGACGAGGTTTGGCAGAATCGTCACAATAATTGTTACAACAACACGGAGTTGAAACGGAATTAAAACACAATTTTGGTTTGTGGATGATTTGTTTTCATCCCAACCACAGGCAGAGGCAGCACCTTTTGGGGTCCTGTCACATTAAAAGCAAAGTGCAGTTCAGAGGTTGGAAAACATTACAGCAAGTTTTTGTCTTCCTCTTTCACTTCCTGTTCACCAATTGGTGTCTCGGTAAAAGGGGGGCGGCTTTACAGAAACACGAAGGCAGAGATTGCTAAAAACTGCCTTGTTTCATTTGAACGCCACATCTGAACCCCCCCGGGTGATGTCAGCGCCGCCAAGATACGGGTGACAGGAATTGTGTGGGTTAGAATTATTTATAATTGAATCATTTTCAAATTTGTGCATTGTAAGAGGCAGGAAACGCCATTTCCTGTTGAGGATAATTCCCGTACTGTGCAACAAGAAAAAACCATGAGGTAATCTGTGATTTAACATTCCTCCTATGTGATTGAATGAGGGCCCTGTGAGAAGTGATGACAGAATCAGAACAAATATAACAAAACATGTTTTATCTTTGCCCTCCAAAATAAGATTATTGATTAGAAAACATGAAAATGTGTTGAATTCCTCAAAAACATTCCACAGTTTAAAAAGTCTCAAATGAAACTAGCATAGCCCTTTATAATGGCTTCTTTAAAGTAGAGTGTTATTGATCTAAAATGTTTTTTATATCTCAGAAAAAGTTTATTTACAGTGCTTTGGGAAACATTCACAAAATTTTACTTTTTTTCTGTGATGCTTACAATTGATAGATTTAATGAATCATTTTCTGTTTTCTAAAGAGACCAAAATAAAGTACTGCATATTTGTGAAGTGGAAGGGAATGGTCATCAACTTTTTATTTCTACAAATAAAAATCTGACAGGTGTGTCAAGAAGATATATTCAATCCTCCAGGGTCAAAGATTTTTTATACATCTTTGTACATCAGGAGACAGAAGCTGGCAAGTTGTGTCCTACTTTGTGTCGTTCCTTCACATAATCCCAATAAAATACAGCTCAGTTTATGGCAGTGGTGTGACTGAAATGCTACTCATCACGCCTTGAAAAGTTATTTCTCCCCAAGGCAAAGAACGGTAACCCAGAGCTCATCTCCATTCAGAGACTCGTATATCCGGGACCACAAAATGAATTGTGAACTCCAAAAGCAGCGCCTGCTGGGGAAGTGTGAACAGGAGGAAGTTACAAGCCCTGAAGCGTGACACGTAACTACCAGCTGTTCAGAAGAGGAAGCAGATCCCTGGGTGAATGTGGACGCACCGCAGCGGAGCCCGAAAAGCAACCTGCTGCTCCGTTGCTCTTTGTTTAAAAGGGGTGGCTATGGTCTACCCAAACACACACACACTAAAAATAGGTCATCCGCACGCGCCGAGGTAGTCATTCATTTTGCTTACCCGCGTCTTTTTGTACATCTTGTTCTTGAGGTAGCTGAAGGTCCGGCTGACTTTGGTCGTGTTCCTCCCCTCCGTGTCGCTCCGCAGAGGCCCCGGCTCTTCCTCCGATATACTGAAACGCAGGTCAGCGTTACTTTGCAGCCTACGCAACATTGCGGCTCACACATTCACTCAGACGCGTCTTTACGACGCCATAAAGGTCCAGTCGGCCGCTTCTCCACGGCTAATCTTTACAGGAACCGTAAAGGTCGTCGTGGGTGTAGAGGAAAAAAAAAAAAAACCTAAAGAAGGATTTCTTCATAATGTGTGTGAACTGACCTGTAAGCTACTGACCCAGAGGGGTTGGAAAACAACCTCATGCCTGAAAGGAGAGAAGACAGAAAGTGAGAAGCAGAACTCTTTTATTCATTATTAGAAATAATTTTTTTAAATGTATTTTAAAAAAGGTGAGCAGGACAGAGCAGGATTGATCCTTTGCTGAGTATACTGGCTGACTAGCAAAACATTTATTTGCACTGGAGCTGAAGGTTGTCAGGTCATGTCCTAGCTGCGAGGATTTGGCCGGGACACGGACTGAGCTACTTCTAATGCTTGAAAGTGAGCTGCTTAGCCTCTAGGAACCCCCTGCAGAGCGAGGGCAACGCGCTAATGGAGAGGCCGAGGCTGAGAGCTGCAGGCAGTCTGCCTTTCAGTTCAGCGACACTCAGTCCCAAAAGGCCGTCGGCTCCAAAAACTCTCCGGCTGCTCCGAAGGGGAGCAGCTTCAGAAATACATCCAAAACAATTTAAATATTGAAGATTCATTTTGACGGTTCAGATTGTCACACAGAGTTCTAGCGAGCGCATAGCCGTCTGGAGTTTTTCTAAATTTGTCGCCACTGTTGAAAACCTGCAAACAGTCTGGAAAAATGTCCACTTTTTGTTGTGGTGGTGTAATTTCACAAACTTTTTATTTGATGACATTGATTCAATGTTGTAAAAAAAATGTTAAGAAAGAATTAACATCTGAAAAGCTGTTATTGTTTTGTATTAACCAATTTTTGCTCCCGTCCTCTGTTACATGTCAGTTCCTTCAGACAACACAATTTGACATTTCAGAAAAATTTATTTGCTTAATAAAACAATGCATGTCATGCATGCCAACAAATATGTCTGTATCTGAATAAATCCATATGATCGCAAACGGCTTTAAGTTGATTATTCCAGTAATTTTTAAATGAGGAACATTCAGCTTCTCTCAAAATAATTATTCTTGTTTTGTACAGCACATTAAAGTCTTTAAAGGATAGAGTAAGCAAGACAAAACAGAAAACAGCAATGGTAATAGAGAGTAGAGGAGAGAGATGAAGGTTTGGTCTGAAGAAGACAGGCCCACATTTATTCTCAGATAACCTGCAGCACCTCTGACGGTGCTTTTCCTCTTTTATCTCGTAATATTGCTCCAGTTTCTTTCTTTTCTTCTGAAAAAGAGACGAAACCAAAGGCCAATTCACGGAAAGGTCATGCTGCCACTGTCTGCATGTGACAGAAGCAGCCAAGGTCCAATTCAACACGGCCAAACAGAATTTATCAGCATAATGTATTCAGCACACATTTTACAAAAGGAGCAGGTTTGCTTTTCTTCCTCCTCCCATCAAGGATCGAACCGCCAGTAGATTTATATGAGAAATAATTAGTATTCTCCTTTTGACTGATGTTTGGTGCTGCGGCTCAATCAGCCGCCACGTTGCCTTCAGCGTTGTTTTAGCGCAGCCAATCCTACACTGGACAGGAAAATGATGAAAACCCAGAGGACTGAACTCAGGTTGATGTTAAATTTGTTTGATTTTTTTTTCAGCCTCTCTTAATTCCAGACAGTTTTACGACTCCTTCAAAGAGGAGAAGCCTCCCTGACCCTACACCTGCATAGGTGGGAAAAGCAGTTTTTAATCATGGTTCATTACACTCAGGTGTCGCCAGCAAGGAGGAGGCGAGGTTAACAGAGAGGAGGAGGCAGGTTTCTAGGGCTCTACTAGGAACCGCGACTGCTGTGGGTTGAAAAAAAAAAAAACATCTAGTTTCTACGTTTGCCGTCTGGTACTCACTCGAGTCATCCTCCTCCTCCTCTTCATCGTCACTTGACGAAGAGTCGCCGTAAATGAACTGAGTCTTAGATTTGGTGAGGATGGGGGACAGGTTGAAAGAGAAGGAAATGCGCCTCTTGCGTCTCAGGCATCCCACTGCTGGGAGGCGGAGGGGCGACGGCGGCAACGAGGGAGGAACCACAACAAGCACTCATCATTCGCTCAAAGCGTGTAACTGTGGTACCGCTAATAAGTTGGTGTATTCTTGGCGGATCTTATTTTAGAAATCCACATACGTGTCGGTAACCTAAATATAAAGTCAGTTTTAGTTTGTTTCTAATTAAAATGTCTTGCCTCTTGGGTTTTTCTTCTATGTTTTTTTCAACTTACACCCACAAAACTGAATGCATTTTCGGAAATTTTACAGAACCTTTACAATAAATGTGGGTCCTGTACCAAAATTATTTCTACTTGCTAAATGCCAGAAGAAAAATGTTTACATACAGTCCCTCAGTATTTGGTAGCGTTGTCTTTGAACTGCATCTTTGCGCTGGTTCGATGGCCACAACACAACATCCATGTTGTTGTCTTTAAGCCACTTTGTAGCCACTTTGGCTTCACAGCTTAAAGTCATTGTCCATTTGGAAGACCCATTTATGCCAAAGTTTAACTCCCTGCATTACGTCTTTTGATGTTACTACAGGTGTGCCTCTAATTAGCTCAAATGTGTCAGTTAACATATCAGAAGTTTCCAAAGTCACGACATCATCTTCTGGGCTTCTTCTAGTCGTTTCAGGAGATAACATTATTCTGAATGTAAACTTCACATGTAAAATTCACATCAGAGTTGATGAACACAAACAAATAAATATTGTTATTTGTAAAACATCTTAACTTGTATCATGTCTCCTGCCACTTCAGTTGCGTTCTACCAAATAAAAGTCCAATGAAATACATTCAAGTTTTTAGTTTTGAACAGAGGAAATGTGGGCAAGTCTAAGTGGTTATGATACAGGAAGTGATTTTCAAAACAAAATACTTAGTGATTTAAAGACACACAGCGTTATACTGTCTTTAAATGATGGAAATAAAAAGATAAAAAGAAATCAACCTACAGAAGGAAAAGAGGCTGAAAAGCTAAGGAAAGGGCAAAGAAATCCTAACTCAGGTGTGAACCCGACGTGAGGAGAAACACTCACCATCGCTGTCTTTATGGCTGATGGTGACCATGGAAACGGACTTGGTGAGTGGAAGGGTCATTGAGGGACAGCTGTTCCTCAGCGGCCGATACCGCCGCAATTTCTGCGTCGTGAAATACAAAGCTTCCATCAGATCGGCAGTGCGAAAATGTCAGAGAGGACGCAAACAGAGGCAGATGAACTAGAAACAGGAACGATAAACTAAAAGGGGAAACTGGATGTTTGAGTTATGATGGTTATGGTCATGATTTGCTTAAAAGTTACTGAGAGTGAGGAGGAATCAAACAACCAGAGGACAATGATGATTAGTAGTTCTCACTAATCCCCAAAGTGACGTTTCCCCGCCTTGTTTAGAAAATCTTTATCTGTTCCGATGAATTTCATAAAGTTTATACTACAAAAGTCTAAGTCAGGAGTGTCCAAACACTGTCAGATAAGCAAAAATCATCAGGTCGAAAGACAAAAGACTAAAGGCTAAAATGGAAGCAAAAAAAGTTACCTTTTTTAACCCACTCAATGATAAACTAAGTAGCAATAGCTTAAATGAGTCAAGTAGGATATAAATCACTGTAGATCCAAAACATTAAACGGGCTCAGCAGGTCTGTGTCATCAAAAGAAAGGAATCCACACTGTACATTTTTAAAAGGCTCAGTTGAAAACAATAACAGGGATGCACCGATTCACTCTTTTGACTTCCTGTACCGATAGCTGAGGATTAGAGTCAGCTGATCTGATACAGAAAAACAGGGCAGAACTGATTTAAAACGTTCCTTTTTTTTTTTTTTACGCAGATATAAATATACCTAATTGCTAATTTATTTGATTACTCTGCACCAGAACTGCTAAATACACCGATATCTTCACAGGTTTGGTCACACATGTAAAAATAACACAATTAGGAGTAAAACGGCCGATGTAGAATAAATAATAAAGAAACTTAAACCGACTAAAAAATAGGTCAGATTGATGAAATAAATGAACTGCAACAAATCTTCTTTCAAATGGTTCCGAAAGTGTAATTAACAATTCTAAATACAATGTAAAATAAATAATAAAACAATGCCACTCAGAGCACAAAGCATAGAATTAGGATGACAAGATCTCACCTGATGGGCACATGTGTCATCAATAATCAATCTAGAATTGTTTTCAATGGTGCGACTGATCTAATTGTAAAGATCGGATCGCTACATCGGATTTGGACACCGTTATGCAAGTCGTGTGTGTTTCAGCACTGACCTTTTCCTGCAGCCTGCTGTCCTCCTCCCGCTCCTCCTGCTCTTCCGTCAGAGACACCAGGGAGCCCCTGTCGTCGCTGTTGTATCGGGGCATCCTGGAGCGCTCAAGGTCGCGGGGCTCCTGGATGGTGGAGCCCCTCAACTCTTCCTGGATCCCACTGAGCCCTTCTAAGCTGTAGCTGCACAGAAACACACAGAACCCGACATGTCAACACACTCTTCCAGGTCTCTCAGAACTATTCATCACATCTTTCTGGAGACGTACAATTCCTGCAGTACACTGAAATGAATGCATGCACCTGTTGTCACACACAGACAGACACGCACGCACGCACACAGACACACACATAAAGCTGGGCTCTGCACAGTGTTTAGTCAGCTGAGTTATCGCCGGCCTCTGGGGCAGATTTACAGGCGAAGCAGCTGCAAATGACTTCCAACATCGGCATCGGTGCGGAGGGCTCTGCAGCTGTGATTTACAACCCCAATTACATCAATCTATGACTGCGAATGAGAGGCCCTGAAAAAAAAATCCAATGCAATGATTATGGGGAGGAAAACTACAGCTACATTTCAGAATGAGCTATGCTAGCAAGCTGCGTCTGGGTCTGCTTCAGTAAATCTCTCTCTCTCCCCTTTTCCTCCAGCCTCTCTGGTGGCAGTGTGGGCTCCACGGTGTCCAGCAAATCACCGGTCCTGACGCTTTCTAGCATCACTGACCGAGGGCTGGACTGAAAGAATCATCATCATTGGCGACCGGCCCGGTAATCCTCGGGGTCGGGAAGGCGGACGGCTATATCTGTCACGTTGAAACCTCTGTCCTGGCTCCGGATACTCACCCCTACAGACCCAGAAGTTCCTTCATCCTGACCAACACCTGCAGACTCTGCTGTGGCAATAGGAACTGACGGGGCTGAAGTTGCACACAAAGGAAAACACGCCCATAACAACGGCTCATGCAAATTGAGTCGGTTGTAAACGTGCATCATTTAAAAGCGGTCGTGTTCCAAGCCGACTCAGAGTAACAGATGAGATGTTAGAAGTTTTTGTTTTTGTGTTGGGGAATCGAGGGGGCAATGAGGAAGTGGGAAGTGGAAAAAAAATACAAATAAAAAAAAAAAGCACACAGGGAAAGAGGCAAGAGATGAGAGAGATTACAGCATAAACATACAAGAGGAGACTATGATTGGCTGGACTGAATGTTAAAGTTGCATGTAAGTGTCGTCTTCGAGGAGACATGCAAAAACATTCACACACATTAGGATTGAAACAATTAATCGGATCAATTGCGAATAACCGATTATTGAAATAACCGTCAACTAATTGAGTCATTGATTAGTCGTCATCTGGAGTGTTCGGACTTTTAAAAAAAGGAATTTGTTGAAAGAACACGTTTTAAAAAATTCTATAAATATGTACATACATTTGGAATTTAAGAAATTAAAAAAAAGTTTGTAAGCCTTCGTCCTGAAGCAGAATAGTTTTAACTTAATCTGGTTAGAATTTTGTTGAAAAAACATCTACAAAGAACCTTTTATCCACACTGTATTAATGTTAGGTCAAGCAGAACAGGCTGAACTTTGATGTTTGAAGCATTGTTTTTGGCTGCAGATGCTTCCTTTGTTACAAATGATCAAGCGCTCACTACAGGAATGCGAAGGTATTGCATTTTAGGCAATAAAATGTCTTACTTTAAAAAGGAATTTCTATGTTTATTAGCATCATTCAATATATTCCCAGTATTGTTTTAGTGGTTATATGAAAAATTTGCAAAACATGCAATTTATTGGTGATTAATCGATTCATTTGATTATTCTATTGGTTAATAAAATCACAGAATAATCAATTACTAAAATAGTTGTTCGTGTTTATTTGAAAAAAGTAATCTATTAAGAGTTGCAACTTTATTGTTTCTGCTGGACAACAAAGTAACTGCTCCATCTTCTTTGTCTACGCTTACGAGAACATTTTAGTCAATTAACAGTCCAGATTGGGCACAGCAACTTGTTTCCTGGTGCAAATCAAGAAAGATTTGCCAGGGGTGCATTCTGTACTTGTTTACGGTACAGAATGCAAAAGAAAAATCAAACTAACTCCGACAATAAAGCCACAATATGCCAGGAACCAGGCTTATTGTGCCCGGCTGAACAGCCCCGACTGTTCAGCGAGACAGATGTGGCCATATGGTTGCCTCAGCGACCTACTACAATGTGACACATGTCTTAATTAGAACCTGGCAGATGGTATTACTAATGTGTGTCCATATCTGGATTTATCACACTCTGCAAGAGGGAAAACTGAGTGGCCAAATTTGATAGATTAATGCCAAAAGAAAAGTAGGGCTAGAACTAACAATTACTTTAGGAATCGATTTGGCTGTCGATTATTCTGACAATTAATTAATTGTATAAAAACTTAAGATGCAAACAAATAATTCAATTCCTTTTTTTAAATAGGAAAACAATCAGTTTATTGCCCAAAATGCAACAACACAGGATTCCTTTAATAAATCTGAACCAGGTGAAGTTGATTGAGGCGTTTTGGCTAAAATCTATTTGCAGACAACTGTGTTTTCATCTTAAATACAAAATGTATTCATATTTGTACAGTTTTGGTTTAGTTATGGCTCTGGATATATTAATTTTTTTGAGCAACTTATCTTTTTTGAGTCTGTATACAAACTAATCAGTGACTAAATTAGTTGCCAATTATTTAAATAATTGATTCTTTGTGATTAATCCAACTAATCGTTTCAGCCCTCGTCTGACAAAACCTTCAGTTCAGATCATTTTTATTTAAATGATCTACTTTGGAAAAACTATAAAAAGGTTGTTCAGTCAAAATGTATCCAGCACTAGCTTTTGACTGAGCCAACATATTAGAAAAAACTCCGCTCTGGTTTGTACGATCAATAATAACGAAGAAAGAAGCTGGTTCCTTCATTGTTGCTTCCTCCTACCCTGTACTGGGCAAAAGTGCAGGTAGACGTTATTTTACAGTTTGAACAACTTCCATTCGGGGTTTTATTGCTGTGGCACAGAATCTTCTCCTCCAGGACTGCACTCCAAACCTTTCTGACGCCTTCATAGTCTCCAAGAAATCCCTCCAGGAACTTAAAAAACACAACTCCGTTCTCGATCTGGAGCCATGCAGCTGAGCCTGCAGAGTTTCACTTCACTTTTTCCAAAGAAAAGAGACGAGGTTCAGCCACAGTTTTTTTTTGCCCTATGGTGCTTGATGCACATTCCAGCAGGGGTGAAAAAGACAGCAACATTCTTCAGCACAGTCGCCTGCAGGGATGCAGCATAAAGCGGTAGTGGTAGCAGCAAGCAGATGTTAGAAAAGCAGAATCTTCACACAGTCCACATGAAGACAACAAATGAATCCCGACAACACGTCAGATACCTTCTCCTGTGAAAGGCCGGCTTCCCCTCACCAGGGCTACGGATGGAGCTGGGGGTGATGAAACAGAGACAGGAAGTGGTGCGTGATGGGAGAGATGAATTGTGATATGAGAGAACAGCGTGGAAGAGATGAGCATGATGAGAGGTTGAGTGTTTTGGAGCAGAAGAGATTTTTGTGCTTGGTGAAAAAAAAGAAAGAATAAAACGTAATGTTCCTAAATGGAAAGTTGTTTGGAAGCAATTGTTTCCTAAGAGTTGGGACGCCGTCCATTTGCAGGTGCTCTGGGGAAGCATTTCTGGGCTCATTTAGTCTGCATTAAGGTCTCGTCCCAATTTTAACTGAATCCTTTTTAAGGATTTGACACACAAAATGAGAAAATACATAATAATAACAGGGACTCACAGACACTTGCAGGCTTCAGCAAGTCAAATTCAAAATTTTTTAAGACATTTTAAAGCCATTTTGAACAAAATTTAAGCCCCAAAAAAAATAAAAAATAGAAATATAGAGGGTGGTTGGTGTTTTACAATCAAGCATAGCAAAAACTGTGAAATTTCTGGGAGATTGCACTTTTCACACTCTATGTGACACTCTACAGCCTTAACCCCCATAGTGCAAAACATAGAAGGTTTTTTTTCTTTTGCAGAAAATGCATCTGCTCTCATGTGGATTGAACTCCACACACAAGAAGTGACAAAATAGAAATAGCATGATGTGGCGACAACTGGTAGCCCTCTTCCAGCCAAGCGGCCGATGGCATTTGTTCATGCAAAATTCTGGACTTGTAATGTAATGTGAAAATGACAGCTAGCAACACAACACAGAAAGTTGAAATATGATCATCTTTGATCGCTGCCATCTCGTTCATTGTGTTGGGTTTCACCTCGAGTGGCAATAGCTGTATCGTCTCTCCCCTCGCATCAAGCTCATGACAGACAGACGCGCAACAGCTAGCTAGCAAGGTAGCCTATGTAGCGGCAGCATGAACTGCCTTGAGACTCAGAAAGCATTTAAGATGTCCGACAGTGACTAAAATGTTTGCCTCACAAAAAAGTGACATATATGAGATTAAACAGTCACCGCATGCTAAAATTTAAGATCTGTGATTACCATATCTCAGACCAATTTAGATTATTTTTATGCGGCTAATATTAAAGCCTTAAAACTTTTTAAGGCCTTCATTTTAGATACATGAATTAAAAAATAAATAAAATAAAAAAATTATGAGGATATACGAGATTAAATAGTCCCTTCGTACTGAAATTTAAGAGGTGGTCAACGTATTTAAGGCCAACTTACATTTTATGAATTAATTCAAGATATTTTAAGACCTTCATTTTAGATACATGAGTTAACAAAACTACATTAAAGAGAATATACCAGATTAAATAGTACCTTCATCCTAAAACATATGGTCTGTGATTAACGTATTTAAGGCCGACTTGAATTTAAAATAAAAAAATTAAAAAATGTTAAGACATTTTAAGGCCTTCGTTTTTGATACAGGAAACTAAGACCTTTTAAGGATGCACAGACACCCTGCATAATAAAGAAATACAAGATTTGCCAGTTTTTTTTTTTTGTTGGCTTTTTTTTTTTTACCATTAATCCATCAAAGTAAATGGTTAATCACATCAAAGTCACGTAACAGCATCAAAGGAGTACATGCAGTGGGTTGAGTTGTTTACGTCATATGTTGGTCTCTTTATTTAAATGCTTCGCATGGGGAAAAGCATTGGGGAGGGGAAAAAAAAAGGTCTAATTATTCAGAAAATCAAGGGGAAAAAATTGGACAATTCCAACTAATTGGTGCGTTTTCACTTCTACCATTCCCACATCTGTTTGATACACGAGAGGCCTCAGCCAGGGAACAGTTGAATTAGCGTGAAAACAGATGTGAAAGCCTGAAAGACGTCCATACCAAGAGCAGCGACTCTCTGAAATCTGTCCCGAGCGCCAACTTCTACCGTGAGGAAGAAGCTCGCTGCATAAAGCCAATAAATAGCTATCAGCATGGCCCCCCTGCATAGCACAAACACCTTTAATCTAGAATTAATGAGCTTCAGAGATGTTTTTTGGTGGATTTCTGTTCTTTATGTCAAACTAATCCGCTGCCGGTGAGAGCTTCTTATTCATCTAAGTGACACTCTAATGGTGCCTTGCAGGAAAAGACCTCTTATTTTTTAATGTATTAATCCACGTGCATCCTGGTATGCCTGATACATTTTTGTAAGAATTAAGCCTTTTTTCCCCTGCTCCACTTCTAGTGAATTCTAATCTATTTTAATTTTCAAAAAATAAAAAATAAATATCCAATTAAGTGGGATCAGGAAACTTGATTTGGGGTGTTTAAGCAATCATGTAAAAACAGACGCTAAAGAGGAGGGAAATCTAAAGCCAAAAAGTTTCTTCACAGTTTATGTGCAAGTTTTCACTGCAAATGAAGTGGTTTAATTTCTAAATGACTCTTAAGTCAAATTTAAATATATAGATATCTAAAAGCCTAATATAGGGCAGTCAGGGATGGTTTAATGAATTTCTTGCCCAGAATTACAATTCATACACAAGTGCGCTGCTGACTGCGTCCCTGCGGACAGTTTATTACAAGTACCATTATCATTTCCTGTCACCGTCGGTCTGCCTGTGAGGAAAGCACCACTCGCTGCTCTGCCTTATTTGTGCAGACACGCAGACAGTCAGACGGTGTGAGGATGTAGATGCTTATTGACACAATGCTATGTCAGTGTCAACCTTTTTGTGAGAAATACATCATGACGATTCCAAGAAACTCTTTGCAATATATAATTCTAGTTAGATTCGACCAAACGAAAGCAGCAGGATGTACAAATATGGTCTGAGACAAAAACTTCACAGAATTTGTAAGATTAGCCCTGGATGTTTGCTTTTTTATGATCTGGGTGTTTTGTGTTTGTCAGCCTTCGAGGTGAAGAAAGATTTTTGCTTTGTCTCATTAGCATCTTTGCAACAAATGTCAAATCTTGGTGACCTTCCTCTGATCTTTTTCTGCTTTCACTAATGCTTTGCTTTGAAAAAAGAAATAAAATCCTGTATGAATGCTTTTAAGATAAAACAAATAACACTTCAAAAATATGATGACCCTTTTCCTAAGTGGGAGAAACCACCTGGCATCTTCTGTTAATTGGAAGTTGTTAAAACCAGAAGTTTAAATATAACAACTGTCTAAATTTCAATCAGACCAAATTTCTTTTGGTTTTGCTTAATTAGAATCACTAAAATTATTGTTATTTGCTAAGTCAAGTTTTTATTTCATATGCTAAATGTCTCATTTTGAAGACATAAATACACTGATCTCTGACGCATTCTCTCATTATTGTTGCATTTAGCAAATATAAATAACTGGTAATCCTAATCGACCTAAAACAAAAGAAGTTTGGTCTGATTTAACTTCAGGCAGTGAGAGAATAAAAACGTGTTACTTTTTATTCAGTGTATGTGAACACCGGGTTTCATCTGTATGTATGTGTCTCTCTGTGTAAACTGCTTCCTGATGAATGGCAACAGGCATTATTACACTACAAAGTGTGCAAAGGAGATGACATGAGCAAACTTTAATAATGACAACCTTTGATTCTGGAGACATCAGGTCTAGTGACACCTGCTGACTGAAACTCAGTAACACCAACAGGTTGGTAAAATGATTGGGAATGCACCAATAAATTGGCAAGACACTGGAATTGTCCATTTTTTTCTGAATTGGCCCTGAATTGTGATCAGGAATTTCAATAATAAATTTTTTTTCCATCTCTTTCGATTGACAAATATGAGATTAGGTGCTTTTATATTTTCTGTTAAGTGTCACAAATTATGTAACAAAATCACAACGAGTGCAAATCCCAATCAGGATGACAGACCTCTTTGGAAACAGGAAACCAGTGGGAACAGAATAATCGGTGAGTCTATAATCTAAATGAGTTCCTTCCAATTCTCACCTCCTCTGGTTCATCTCTGATTCTCCTCCGTTGTTCTTCCCTGGACCCCAGCTGTGGCGGCGAAGCGGCGACAGAGAGCGCTTGCTGCTCCTGAAGAGACTGGAACGCCGCGGCACCTCACTCACTCTGTCTTTTGCTTCTTCTTCAGCGTCCCCTGCTCCTCCTGGTCCTCCTCCAGCAACAGCAGGACGATCCTGGCCTTCAGTGTTGGTAGCCTCAGACTGGATACCCTCCTCTGGGCTCCAGCTCAGGCCCTGGCTGCCCTCCGGACTGGAGCTGGACGGGCCGACACTGGCGGTGTCGTCTGTGGAGGAGCAAGAGACGGAGACCTCGCTGGTGCTGTCTCCTCCCGTCACCGGCTCGTCGTTCTGCAGACATCCAAAAAGGAAAAGACAGCTTTTAGCATCAAACATCTTTGTTCCTTCACACCAGACCTGTTTAGTCCACTTTAATCCAACTTGAATTGGTTTGTCAAGAAAGTCCAGTGTGCTTGGGGAAGTGTGAATGTCCAATTGAACTCTGAGGTGAACCACAAATCTGTCTAAAATCCTCTGTCTCAGTTTGGGTCGAAGTAAAATCTGGTGCATTTCAAATGTATATATGAACGCCATGCGGACTGGAGACTGCTCCGAAAGCAGGAAGCCAACTATAGTGCAGGGCATTCTGGGTAAATAATATCAAGACGTACGCGCAAGTTCAGAGCTAGTCAGAGAAATGGCCTGTGGTCTTTTACCAAAGACAAGAGAAGAAATCCTACTAAAATCTGATGCCACTCCATTGTTGCTTTTATAGAAATGTTTGAACCAACAGTTCGGCTCATGAGGCCATTCTGCTTTGAGTTTATCTATAGAAAGTTGACGAGAATCACTGCTCTAAAACAACAAGGAAGTACTTCCAAACACCTAAATTTGTGCTCCTTCAAATCCTTGAAAAGCAAAGAAGCCTTCTTTCAGCCAGCTGATCAGCAGTACACACCAAAGTAACCTGCAGCCGCTCCAGATAACGAGGTATCTCATCCAAAGCACTTTAAACTGTTTGCAAGCACAGATGGAAAATTTTTCCAGTTGTGAAAGAGCTGATTTACCTCGATACTGCTAACAGGCCTCTGTGTAATCAAGATAGACTTCAAGGTGAGCTGTAACACACCCTAGCATGAGAACCGCTAAGCCTGTGTGTGGGTGCTTTATTTATCCTTAAAGCTGACACCTTCTGCTGAGAGCTAACAATGTGTTGATTGAGAAATCTCTACAGAGGACGCCTGTTCTGCACGGATTTGTCTTTCAATATCTTACTTGGCAATTTTCCTTTTGAGTTACATTGATGGTGACAAACTCTTCGAAATAGAATAAAGCTGTCGGCACAAAACAGAAAAAAAAAAGATCATTTTCTTTCTGGCTCAAGAACAGCATTGATGAAGGAATATTTAAAACTAACACACACAAAAAAACGCCCAGATTTTCATGCAGGAAACAATAAAATGAAGCAAAATGGAAAAATAAAACATATGCGCATCAAATCACTTCTAATCACCTGGGCTATCACATTATATATACATCAGCATTTCTTCGCTGAAGCATGTTATGAATTTAGAGAAGGCTGGAGGAGCAATTTAACCCACAGGAATGGAGCGTAATGAGGACCAAATGGCAAGGCTTAAGCGTAACGAGCAACAGCCACTTTATAGCAACACTGACATTATAACAAACACCATTAGATGATGGGGTTGAAAAAAAGGAAAAACAAAAAACAAAGCTTTCACAGATGTTGCTCAAACACACACACAGACACTGTCAAAGTCGCAAGACTGCTGCAGCCAGGAAAGAAACCGTGTTGTGTTCACTCCCTAATGAAGACGCTGCAGAAAGTTTTGAGCTGCGATGGGGTGGGAACGCGCTCTTGCGCCGACACTCACAGGTTCTTTTGGAGCTAATTCGTAGGTGTGAGCTTTAACTCGGTCTATTGTGCTGCCAGCTGCGGTGTTAGCGCCAACATAGAGCCGCTTCTGTTGGGGGCTGGGAAAAGAAAGATCCGCTTTATGCCGCAGAAACAACTTCCTCTGGGAAGCGAGGGAACGTCTGGGTTTGTTGCACGCGGGGCGCAGCAAGCGCTACGGCTTTTGGAGTTGGGGAGGAAAACGAGGAGGAGGATTCGGATAGGATTAAGCATTTTTTACATTTCAGGCTTTCCTGGTTTTCTCATGCCCTCACGCACAACAGTTAATGTTACGCTTTCTTTCCACAAGGGCACATGATGCACGCTGTGCTAACGTGTTAATGAGATCCATGCCATGGCCTTTAGAGTTATGAAACAGTCCTCTCTTTCTTTTTATCCCTTTTCTAGTGCAGCTCGCTAAAGAAAAGGCATTTTCTCTTCAGAGGGAAGCAAAGGCGCTAATCCTCCTCTTTCAGAACTTAGCTTTTGCGGCCTTTGTTTGAAATCAAAGCTGGCGAGCCGCGCACCCCTATTCGCCCATCACTCACTGCCTGCCGTGTCCCGACCCCTTGGCATCCCAGGCCAAACACCAGCAGGCCGCTGATAAGCGCCACGTGGACTTCATAGTTCCATCACAACGAGCTCGAAGCAACGGAAAGATATGATGCTGAGAGAGGGACAGAAAGATGCTCGGTTGATGTCTTGGGTCTGAGCCTCAGGGCGATGAGCACAGACGGAGAGAAACAGTGTTTGTGTTGCATATTTGAAGATATTCCCTAAAGGCACAGCTGCAGAGGCAAACAAAAATATATTCCTGCCGTTCGACATGAGCGAACCTGATGTTTGGAGCACAGCCACCAAAGCGTAAAGCCTCTGTTGCCAATTCAAACCGGATTCCCTCTCAATTTGAAATGTACAGCGATGGGAGAAGTTCTCTTCTTTTTTTTTTCCCCTCATCAAGTCCCTCATTACCAGACTTTCAGAGCAAAGTCTGGTTTTTTGGTCTCAACATTGTCCTTTTTTGAAGGATAATTTTGTTTACAGAAAGACCATAATCCATTTTATTTGTTATTTCTGTTGCCAGTTCTTGTGCTAAATGTTTGTTGGAATTTGAAAATGCCTTCTTGCATTATTATGTCATTACCATTATAATACCTGAAGATGGTCTCAAAACAATTATGTATATTGCAATAAATTCTGGAACAATTTATCGTTACAATTTAAGTTATTGTGACAGGCTTAATATACATTTAAAAAACTCCAATTTAACTGACTTCAGAAATTAACCTATTATTGAACAATTTGGATGCACGATGTATCGAAATCGGCCATTTTTAACATATTGGTGTCCATTCAATGAGTAAAACTGGGCCCATGTCAACAATAGCTTCGTTTCTACCTTGTTTCAGTCGGTGTGTGTGTTTCTAGAAGGGGAAAGAATTGGTCATGTGATATTTGTTTGGTCATGTGACAGTGAGGTGTTTATTGCTTTTCAACCTCAACATCGGACCAAATTTTCAGATAGGTAAAAATAGAGTCAAATATCTTTGCATCAGCTTGAATCCAGCTGTTTTCCAAAAGGCCTCAAAACGTTTATTAGGGAACATGAGTGAAGAAACACCATGAGGACCTTGGAAGTTTAAAGAAAGGATGGGTTATGAAACAGAAAAATTTTCTTTTATTACCCAAAAACAGAGTATGGCACAGCTCCAGATTAGTCTGTCTAATAAAACCCTATTAAAACTCAATGAAGTGTACGCTTATAACATGGGAAAAAAAAATGATTTTTTTTGGGTCACTTTAATGCAACACATCAGGACAATATTTCCTTCACATATTCCACTTAGTGAAGAAAAAAATGCTGTTTCCCATAACCTTGACATAATTTTACAGACCTTTCTGAAGATGCTGTCATATCCTGGCTCTGCATTCAGGAGGCTTTCAATGTCACTGCCAGAGTCTCTGTGAGTGGATGACGGACAGCTGGTGGAACTGCTGGTTCTGCGGGGTAAACTGGGGAACGCCGAAGACGTCGAGGATTCTGAAAAGCATAGTGATATCTAGTTTGAACACCTCACGGGATGAAAATAAAGACATAAATGTTTTGTGGTGAATGGTTTCCTGGAGGGGTAAAAAAAATAATCACAGAAGCAAGAAAAAAATGCTAATTTTGGCAATGGAGGAGAAAAATCTCAGACAAAACCAGAAAATTATTTTCTCAACCTTCAGCAGTTAAAATGAAACTCTCAATGCTGTCAAAACATGTTTTATTTTTTAGTTGTTTCTACAGAGTAAGCAGTGAAGACACTTCTAGCAAGCTGAGGTGGTGAGAAAAGCCTTCGGGATCGATGGCTAAGCGTCCTAAATGAAGCTGTCTGTGCTGCACCGTTAACAACTTTCGCTTTTGCTCCTTAAAAGCTCTGAGGTCAAAAACTAGAAGAAAAATCCAAGTAAGGGAAAATGACAACACTCTAAAAAAACAGAGCTACAGCAGAACACTTGTTGAACTTCCTGTAGGTTTTTTAAAACCCTTTTAGAAATGTTCATGACAGCAGTCACTATTTCAATTAAATTCATCATGTTAAACAGTTTCCACCCCCCGCCCTCAAACTTCAAACCCAGCGCTTAATAACTACATTCAGCTCCACTCATTAAGCTACATTGGCCTTAAACCAACATGGTTTTTTTAACAGTAGCCCACAGTGAGCCTTTTTTTTTAAGGTTTACACCCACCATTACTCCTAACCCCTTATTGAACCACAAATAAGCATGTCTAGAAATCAGCACACAATTCACAGCACCAAGGTCCTGGAGTAGTGGGCGGGGAGTGTGCTTGCATGGTTTTCTGTACATGTAGGAACATGTACTGATAGTGTCCCAGGCCAAACTGGAAGAGGAAGCTTGATACACCAGCAGGCTTTCTTTAGCCAGCAGCCAGGAACAGCTGGATGAGGTCATCCACCCAGTTTGTTGTTTTTGCGATATTCCAGATGCCTATTTGGACCTAAAGATGTGGAAGTTTGTCTCTCGGGAACATTTTGCATTCAGTGAACTCATAGCACAAGAGGAAGTAGCTTTTTATTTATTTATTTACAAAAGTGTCTGTGTCCTCATCCTTCAGGACGTGGAAGTAGCTTAAAGCTACAAGGCAGATTTGTTTTTTGTTTTTTTCTTTTAATTTAGCTGAACTCACTTTATTTCCTTTGGAACATGTCCTGTTTCACTATTTTTGATGTTTTAAGCAAGATGATCATGTACTTTCTGTAAAACAGGCTTCTGCGCACAGATCCCTGTGGTTACATCACAAAACTTCTTCAAAAGATGTCTATTTGTGTTCTGCATGGGAAAATGTGAGTGTTGCATTGATATCGGAAAAGGATAATAATTAGGAGCAGTCTAGGAAGAGAATTAGAACGGGAATGGGAGTTGAATGTCTCAGTCTACCAGCACCTCTTGTGATGTCATCGGCAAATATGAGAATTTGTACATTCTTCATGTTCTCATTTTATTTTGTGCCACTGAAATTCATGCGTCACTACCCAGGTTTGTTTTTATTGTTAGCCTCCACTTGTTAGATGAGAAAAAACACAAGTGGATTGCATCTTTAAAGTTGCAGTACATACATTTTCAAAAATCTATGATTTTACATATTTGTTAAAATTGGCATTGTGTAGTATCAACTAGAAACAACCAATCAGAGCAAGGAGGCGGCTCTTTAACACAACAGCTTCTTCCTGTCTGTCGTGAATGCTAGGCACATTAGCATAGCCACTGATGACAGTGAATAAACAATTTTCCTGTGATAAGTTGTTTCTCTGCCATTAGCACATTGAACAGCAATTACACAAAGTTGATTGACAGCGCTAAGACCCTCCTCCTGACTCAATGTTTTTGGTGGAGAAACATGTAATATTAGCTCAGGGACGAGGTGGAGGAGATAAATCTTTTCACAAATTATCTGTGTTAGTTTACACTTTCACAAAAAAAATAAAATAAAACACACACACACACACAGTCAAGATTCAGAGCAGAAAACACAGCCAACTGCAGTAACATCTTTGCTAGGAAGCAAAGTAAGGCACAAAAACAAGAAACCTCGAATAGCAATGTCAAATATTCTAACAGTATACGCTCATGAATACTTCAATTTGCACACTGCCAGACTGACAAGTAGCGCCTACATAAACCTAAACATTCAGGCCTGACTGGAGGTTAGGATAAAGAGGAACGGAGAGGTCAATGCTGTCTTTAACATCCCACTATACACCAAAACACAAACTGCTCAATTATCAGACACATATTTCATCAATATTTGGTTAAAACATACTATTAAACAGACCAGTAGTTAATAACGTGTACGGTATTACTTTTACAGCAGGTGGTCTTGATTTTATCTTGTTTCCAGTTCAACTCATAATAATCTTACTTTTCTAGCTCATAAGTCCTACTCTGACCTTTAATTCCATGTTGGCATATGATTTATTTTTTTCTTCTTCTACTGAGCAGCGTGTGTTTGAAAACCTTTCTGGTCTTTATCCGGTAAAAGCTGGTGGGGACGCCAAAGCACACAGCGTGTTTGCTACAGACTCTACCAACTCACACCTGTTCACCAAAACTAGCAGAGGACTGTGAGCTCTGACAGCTGTCTTCCTCCCGCTGCTCTGAACAGAGTCCACTACAGCACGCACACACGCACACACACCCACACACACACGCACAGGAAAGAAAGGACAGAGAGAACAGGTGGAGAACGCTCTGATGCGTCTGTGGGTGGTGGAGGTTGCTGCTGAATGTGAAGCTGCTCACACACCTGTGAGCACTGCATTAAATCAATATGGAGTAATAGAAATGTGAAATCTTTTACTTAATTGTTGTGTGTAATCATGTCCAACTTTTAAATGGACATACTTAAAAACTAAGGTTAGCAGGGATTTATTCAATGCCTTTGTTAAAGTCTGACAATCTAAATAAAAATAGCAATAATTCAACATTCAGTAAGTCAATAAACAGCAGGAATAAATGTTGCTTTTATGTTTTGCATCATGTTTGATGTATGTGTAAACACAATGAAACTGTTTCTAGTTTTTATTTTGTAAGAATTCTGTACAAATCAATGCGACTATTCAGATCTGACAGATGTTAAGGAGTTTTAGTTCATTTTGAGAAGTCACATTAATTAAAAAATTGGATGATATGGATTTAGAATTTTATCATATTTTGTGGTACTATTGTGATGGCAATAAAATGATCAAGAAAAACTACTTAAATATATTTGTTACTCACTTACAGAAGTGTGATTTATATGACTAAACTGCACACAGTAACCACATTTAATCATATTATCACATTTACTGATGTTTGTGGATCAAATTACGGAGAAAATAGTAAAGATAACGTTTCCAATAATGTCAGTAAATGGTATTTTGTATGTTTTAATATCATTAATGGAAATCTCTAAATGTAACAATACAAATTATTAAGATAAGAAATGTTCACAATAAATCCTAATAGCAATAAATATGATTCAAATAAATTTAGTGCACATGATTTGTTTGGTCACAAAAATATCTTTTCTACTTGCTGTTGGACAGATAAAAATAAAATCAGACAAAATCAGAAGCTGTGGATAATTTTTTTTCTCTCTGCCAGCATGCATTTTTGTTGTTGTTGTTTTGCAGTATTGAAACATCCTGCTGAATGTACATGGGGCTGTGTTCTGCAGCTGTGTGTGTTTTATGCACATCTAAATTCCAGTCAGCATGTTGAATATAAAAAAAAGGTGAGAAGTCGAGAAGCTGCTGGATGTGTCTGTGGAAGCTTTAAGCAGAAACAGATCCTAATCAGTTGGCGATCTCCCTGCTGCTCCCTGCAGAATTTGCTATATTATACACGGATATAAAGGCTGCATTACATTTCTCAGTGAATACAATGACATGAGTAAAAAAAACACAATAGTTTTAGAGTTTTGAGAAATAAAACTCTGAAACGTGATCTAATTACTTTTAGTGAACAGAAAAAAACTGCTGTTTTTGCTGATTAATTAGGATGCCAGAAATATCGGTACCAACATAGGTTTCGGACCTTTTAGTCATTTTTTAACGTATCGGTATCGGCCCGTTGACCGCTAGAAACAGGCACCGGCAACTCTTGCGACACCCATTAGTGATCAGTGTGTTCGATAAAAGATGAGATGGATGAATGGTTAACAGTCATAACAGCAATATCATGTTTTCATATTGAGTCTTTTTGACATGTAAATGCTACACTTAGTGATAGTTTTAAGGTTAAGACTAATCTGTGGCCATACACATCAGAACATCAAAACTTCATAAGCCAGCTGTCTGACAATGCACAGCAATAGGTGAGGGAGGGGCAGCTTTGTTCACCACATCACCTTTTATGTTATTTCATTAAAAATCCTTTAAGATGGAATATTTCAGGAGTTTTGAGACCATAACTTTTAAATTCTTGGTTGACTTTAATATCAGTAATCACAAATTGAACATTAATCTATGTTAAACTAAAGGGTTGATGTTTGTAGTCTGCAATGCTTCGTTTTTACTTAGACAGCCAGTGTCTCCACGCCTGCATAACTAACATTACTGAATAAAACTGAGCAGAACAGGACACAGCCTCACCCAGAAAAGAAGGAACAACATGGAACATCCCAATCAGCGGCGCAACACAATGACTCAGTGTAGACCGGGAAACCGCAACACAACCTGGCAGGCTCCCAGCCTCGGTTGCTCCGGCAAAGAAAAGAGCCAGTAATAAAGTGTCAGGGGAGACGCTGCTCCGCGTTCACTCCTAAACCACAAACACGACCTGTCTTACACACAAGTGAAGAAACTTTGGTTGTTTGTTCCTGTTTTTGTGGAATGTCAAGGCAGTTCTTCAGCATTGTAATTAGGTTTTCAACAAACTTTATTAGTTGCTCAGAAGTCCACTTTCTGTCATGAGAGTTGAAACGAATACTGAGAAAATATGAATTCAATGGACAGTTCATTTACCATTTCACACATAAATTATTCATACCCCGGCAGTGGTAGACTTAAATTTGTATCATTCAACCAATATATTTTTATTCTGATATGATATGTATCTTTAAAAACATAATAAAACAATAAAAAAAGACGCCTCTTCAAGTTTATTCCTGTGGTGGACAATATTTAGTCCACAATGTCTCAGAGAAACAGTGTTCAGCAGCACCAGATTTCAGGTGATTTGTTTCCTCTGAGTTACAACTGATGAATGATTTTTCATCCTCGGTCAGATTAGAGAAGCTGATTGCATTAAATGCTTCATTGCAGTAGCCAAAACACCAATAATCAAAACGAAAGCAAGTGAAAAGAAGAACATGTTTTGCTTGCTGTGACTGAGCTCAGGGGTTCTCAGGAGGATTGCTGTTATATTTAACACACTGTTGTATGAATCTGGACTGGTTGTGATTAACTGCTGACTGGAGCAGAACATTGAACACAGAAAGATCATTATCAGCAGGTAAGGAAAAAGAAACAGTCAGCGTTGCTGAGCTCCTGTGCATAACAGCTCATAGAAGGCCAGGGTTTCCTACATACAGGAAAGAGTTATGTCAAATACTAGAAACAGATTTAAGGATAAGGAAATTAAGCATTTAGAAGGATTTCTACACTGGTGCTCTCTACATTGGGCTTTTTCGGGATTGGAATTTTTCAACTGGACATCTAGAAAGCACAGGACTCAAGGAGATAATGAAAACAAGATGGGTGTGCTCCAGAGGAATTCAGCAAAAACTCATCAAAATTCTGCCTCATTAAACATTTTCTTGAGATGAGCCGAGTCTAAGATTCTTCTGGCCATTTATGAATCACCAGGGGAGATGGTGATATCCCACAGAGTTTAATTAATCAAGATTATTTGCGTAGCACAATTCAGGAACAAGGCAGTTCAAAGGCAGTTCACATCATAAAAACATGTACCGTCAACAACTGAGAAGCCAGTGAAAAAACATTACATTTTGACGACAACCAGTAAGTTTTGTATACTCTCAGTTGAGTTTACACACACACACACAAAAAGAAATTGACGTCAGGATTTACCTACACTATATTTTTAAAAACAATTACGGTGGATGAAGCAATCCGATGAAACAAACGCTGTTCTCGCTCTTCTTATGGAAATGATTTGAGTCTTGTTCATGTTTGTAAATTCGGTGGTTGGCGAGTCACACAAAGCGTACGTCATCACTGCATCATTCCTCTAACAGCGAGGTTTTGACTTGTGTAAGAACCTCTGCTGGTTCTGACACAAGTCGATGCAGGCCTGACTTGTGACAACCTCGATTGGCATATGATTGCAGTATCAGAGGTACAAACTGACTTTAATACCTCTAACTGCAGTGTTGTGATCACAAAACGCATTAAGATGGCAGAAAGGCACCTTAATCACACCCATAAGTGTTTTCTGAAAGCCTTTCTGAACAATATTACACCAGACAGCAGGATTTTATTTGTAACTATTTTTAATTTAAGCTGCCGTTTGGAGACAGTACCTCAGTCGGCACTCATATTTGGCAGCTACAATATGAAATTAAAGAAATAACATTTGTAGAGATCTTGTTTGTAAGAAATCTTTTTTTGAGATCCTGTTGCTTTAAGGATCTGAGAGAAATATGTCTTTAATGACAAATTTTGTGGGTAAGGCTAGGAGAACAATGAATATATGGTAGGTATATTATGACTGTTTCCATCTGCCAGACTATCAATGTTCATTTATTCAAAACAATTAATTAAATTCATGGTTCTATAAATCACACGTGGAACTTCATCTATAACCAGGGCTGTGTCCAAATCTTTGCCAGAATTTGATGAATGAGGCTCAGCGTGAATTTGTTCCAGAGTTAAAATAAATAAATAAATCTAACATCTAAACCCTAATCTTGATTCAGGACACTCTACAAATTACTTTCCCAGAGTCAATTACACTGACCTCGACACTGATAAATGATGCCCTAATGATTTTCCGCTATACAACCTCAATTAAAATGAAGTGAAACTTTATCTTTGCTCCGAACCAAGCATTTTTAATAACAACCAGGTTGCACGCGTTGGGCGCATTCATCGATAACACGCTTTTGGGCCTCCAGTGAAATGAGGACATTAAGACGGAGGATACATAAAATCAAAGTTGCTCATGCTTACTAGCAACCATCACCACTAACCAATTAAGAGTGGGACTCCCTTCTCTGTTTAAGATGCATGGAAACAACAAATGACTGGAGAGGACTGGAGATATTTAAAAAAAAAAAGAGATAAAACCAAAATACTATACATTTTGTTCTCCAGGTGAACCATACTTCATGTAGTCCATTGAAGACAATCTGTTTTATGTGTGCCAGTATTTTAATCCACAACACAAGAGCTAAAGGAAACCGACTTCTGATGCCTGAGCAAAAGGATTTTTGTATCATTTCCATTCGGTCGCTCAAAGATGCTCCATCTGTCACAGTTACAAATGATGAATGCTAGTGTAACGTTATCTGAATGACACAATCCCATAAAAGCATCCT
Organism: Poeciliopsis prolifica; assembly: GCF_027474105.1. NCBI lineage: Eukaryota > Metazoa > Chordata > Actinopteri > Cyprinodontiformes > Poeciliidae > Poeciliopsis > Poeciliopsis prolifica. The sequence goes on from NW_026562396.1 coordinate 8,927,991, forward strand.
CAGTTTAACAGGCTACTAGATATTTTTGGCAAATGAGGCAGTGTTATACTACAAAAAAAGAAAAAAAAGGGCTGATTTCTTTGTTTTTAAGTACTCTATCCAAGTCTTCCATCATGGGCAGATTGCGGATTAGTTGGCAGAGGGACTTCCTGTCTGTTATTACATCACCAAATAAATAAGGCAGAAAGGCTGCGAGGAAAAGATTTCCACCAGGAAGGGAGTATTATTGTCCAGCTGCTGCAGAGGAAATCAACCTTTACCCTCCCTTCTATTTTACCTCTCCATGTCACCTCTGCTGCTCTCTTTGACTTTCTCTTCCCATTACTGCTTTCGTTATTATCAAACCGACTCACATTTTGATTCTTTTCCTTCACAAATAACGGACTGTTTGTCATTTTTTTTCGTAATTTAGACTGTGTGGGAAAACTTGCCAGGCCGAGACATATTTTTAAAAATCTTTTTTTCATTTGTCAAGTAGTTATGTACAACGTTCTAAAGTTTAATAAGAACCAAATAAAAAAACTCACCAAATCTTTGCCTTCAGTTTAGCTACATACTGTACAGATTACACCATCTTCTTTATTGCAACAAAACTAAGTCGAAAAGCAGAAGCAGTGTGTGAAAGACTTTGATCCGCTTGTCGAATAACCTTTAGCAGCAGTAACTACTTTCAATGATGACCAAGTCTCACCACTGTGAATTCTCACCTCTTCTCAACAAACATGATGTCTGCAGTCATAATTTCATGCACACCTTTGTGATAGTCAGATAGCCTTGCATTTGACGCGAGAACGTTTTACTGCAAAAAAAAGAAAGGGGGTCATGACTGGCAGGAAGTGTGAGTGTTCTGCGGGTGCAATCGCACAACCTCCGCCGTTGTGCATAAAAGCAGGTGTGAAGTGCTTTTGTTCATACATTTTGCTTGGTTTTCACCAGAATGTGGAATGAATCTGGATGTACACCAGCAGATCTTTTTTTTAAAGGTTTAAAATATCGTAAGCATTTGCATAATTAGAACAAGTCAGGTTGGCTTCAGTTAAGGGCCAGTGTTGTGGTATTTTGTGCATCAATCAACTGTCACGTTATGTTACTCTGTGTAACTCGAACCTAAAAAAATGTAGAAGTAACACCAGAGGAACATGCAATGGACTCCCGATTATTTGCGGCTTAGCGTTTGATTTTTCTGTTGAAAGTAACTCCAAATATTTAGTTGAAATTTTACCAATTTGCAGATTTTTTTCTCTTTTACCTACAGCTTATGTCAAAAATTCCAAAGAAGTTGTATCTTTGGAAAATGAAATACTAAGCAGCAAAGCGACTTTGCATGCCATATGCTTGTGTTTGCAAAGCAGCCAATCCTGGAGTGCCATGTTATTGTTTACTGTTGCTGATTGGCTGTACACCCAGGAGCTGAGATAAATAAAACTGTAAATGTTAGTTTCTTTGGTAATGCTAATATACCAGAGATCTTGGTACCTCAGTGATGTATCAATAGCAGAAAAAAGAAAAACTGTATATGTTAGCGTTCACATAGTTTCTACTCTGAATATTGTGAATATTAAGGTTTCTTCTGTGTTTAAACTGCTTTCAGATGTAAGAATATTTATAATATTAGTGTGGGATCACTATACTATTCCATAATGTATTTTTGTGTCAAACTATGAAACCATTCATATTTTATACTGGCGTATTGCCTGCTTTGTATTTTGCTTATAGATTGATAATTCAGTCATTAGTTCAAAGGATGTTAATTTCCACAAAAAAAAAAGGTTGTTCAGATGTACTTTTGCTAATGTAAACCGTAATGCCAACTTTGCTATTTTAGTAGCAAATTAACAATATAAATAAACAAATTGGTATCAAGTTACATTAAAGATTTAAAAAGGAACAATTTTAAAACCTCTAAGATTTTCCAGTATTAATCTCCAACGATCTAAAGTCTCTTTAAGCATGGGAATGATTGTTGTTTCCTGGGGCAAAGTGAAGCATTGGATAGCCCCTCCCCCACCTGTTGATTACACTCCAGGTCAATTAGCTGAAAATTACTGTAGATTTCTTCCACGTTTTGATATCGGGGTATATTTCCATTGAAAATAGGCACATGGTGCAGATTACTCTAACACCAGACCCTATATTTTCTGTTATAACTTAAAATAAAATCTATTAGATGAAATTGTAGATTATTACATACATTTTTAATGCTATTTTTGCTGTGGGTTATCATACCTTGAGAATGATACTGGCCTATTCACAGTCGGATTTAGCTGAGAGCTTGACGCAGTCTTTTTTTAATAACACCAAGCATGTGAAGAAACAACCATGAGAAATGGGAAGTGTCAGCCTAAACTAGCGCTGAATGTAAGGCATAAGAAGTCGAGTCACCGTGGAGACATGTTTCCCCATGAGCCACTTGCTGTTACTTCAACTATTGCCTCGACTTCTGCTGGGTTTACATCACATCTCTTCCCACAGTCCTGCTTCATCTTCAACTTTCTCTAAGTCTAATGAAATTCAGCTCTCTTCAAGTGCGTGCATAAATAATCCCAACACCATCACCCCCATGGAGCCAGCTAAATAATGCATTTCATTCTTCTCATGCTCGCTACATGCAGTAGCACACAAAAAGAAAGCCGGAAAAGCTCAGCAGCACCTCACAATGTTTTTAGTGAAAACAATGGTTGAAAAGGAAAGAAAATGTCAAGTCAAATACAAAAAAGTCGATGCATTGTTAAAAAAATGCACTTTTAAATGACAAAATGCCACGCAAGCAATTATATTAACATGCCATATTAAAATTGAAGGCCGTCTCAAAAAGAGCTAACTGCTGTTAGCAAGTGACTTTGCCTGATGAGCCGAGATTAAAAAAAAGTATTCTACGTAGACATGATGGTCAGTGCTTTAAGCTTCACACTATGTATCCATGTTTAATGCTCTTATTTTGAAGGTGGAAAGGAAGTAGTTCTCAAGTTGCGTTTAAGTAAAAACTTCAGCTCAGTCTGGGTAATAAAACTCAGTACAGTGCCAACCATTCTGACTGATTATATACTTATATTTTGTCATCCTAATGTTGCAGCATTTAGTGTATTTAGTGGAAAACTAAATACAAAGCAACAGAGTGTAGAAACAAAAAACTTGTACCAAAAATAATTATCAGGTATTGATAAAGTGACATTTGGTGCTGAACTAAAGATTTATTTTTGTGAATTTGGATTGCCTTTGATCATCTATAGTTCAAAGTCTAAAATGCTAATAAATCTGTTTCTAAAAAAAAATAAAATAAAGATACAAATTAATTTGCTAAAACACATTTCCTGTGTTTTTATTATGTCATAACCACCTTAAAATTAAATTACCCCAAAAATCTCACAACATAGTCTTGTCAAACATGGATTGGATTATCTTGCACCAAATACAGATTCTTTGAAACACAGTTTGTGATTTCTGAAATATTATAGAAACAAATTAAGAGAGGGGTAGGTGTTGGTTTCTAAGAAATGCAGCTAAAATCTCATCACCTTACTGCGAATACAATATTGTATATCATCTTATCTCCTGAGCTGGATACTGCATGCATGGAAAGAAGACCTGAGAAAACTTTTGATGTTTTACCCAACTTAAAGGTTGTTGCTTTGATCTGAACACCCAAAAACCACCAGCATGTGAAAAAGTCTCAGCTTTGTGTTTTTAAACATCTATGTTATATTTATCTGCCTTCATTTCCTCTTCTGAGATGAAAAAAAAAATGGCCATACAGACTCGGTCTTCTCTGTTCTTTTTTTTATTTTGTTCTTATTTTAAAGTTATGTTCAAGGAAACGCGTGCTCTCTAAAAACTGTACCTTTGCTTTGTCTAAACGATAACAGACTGAAAAGCGGTCAGGTTGGACATCAATTGGCTAAATTTCGAACGGATGGGCATTTAGCTGAAAACACTCACACATTAAATAGAGCAGAAAGCTTATAGAAATATCTAAAACCTCACAATAAAACAAGAGCATTAAAAAATATCAACAATCATAAAACAGTAGGCAATCTTTCTAAAGTGATGGAGGAAACTGGAGCCTCCTGAAGCTCTTACCTGAGTGCTGAGGGTTGCAAGTGTGGTGGAAAGACGCCTCTCTGTCTCGGTGGATCTGCAGAAACAGGAAGACACTGAATCAGCCTCATCACCATGTGACCGTCACCCACAAAGAAATAATGATGCAGAACGACATCGTCTGTTAAAAGAGAGCGCTGATGGTACTGTTGCTAATCTGCAGCAACCCACGAACATCGAGTAAACGACTCGAATGTTCGTGGGACTCAGTGGTTCCTCTCAGGGGGCCGGGGTCTTCGTCTGGCCCATAGAGGAAGTTACTTGAAAAAGGTCCAACTTTTTCCTCCGGTCAAAACACGCCGCCGCTCAGATACTCATGAGCGGCTTGCTTGAGATGTGTGGTCACAACGCTGTCGCTCTGCTTCCTTTGTGGGATTAATGTCTACACAACAGCTGCGGTGGTGCATGTGTGTGCATGTGTGTGTGTGCGTTCCAGAGAGAAAGAGTGACAGCAGGTCACCACAGTTAACTCAAAACCTAACTAGCCTCAGAGAAGCTTGCTAACTTTTAATGAACGCCGTCCATGAAAGGGAAATAAAACTGCTCCCACTTTGAGCTGCTTCCTACTACAAATATCACCAAATAACTTCTTTTTTTTTTTTTTCCTTCCAACCCACTTTGCCACTGGTTGTTGAGCTGACAATTACACAACAAAAGCACAGCCTGTTAATCTGATATCTGCGAACAGAGATTTTCAAAATTTTTTGTCTTCATTGCTGTTTCTCTTTACTCTTTAGCTCGTTTCCTCCCCTCCTTAATTTGCCCCATTTAGCTTCCACCCCCGGTAAGCTCACGCTAAGTCTGGCTCAGATCAGCAAGCTTTGGCGTTGGCCTTTAAACTTGCCTGTACAAAAACGGAGCCTTGAGTTGGGAATAAACAGCTTTATGATCTGAAGGCTACATCCTGTTTTCATCTGGGAAAACAAAAGGTGTTGGTCCAACACGAGTCGGATCAAATTTCACTCACCTACTGTTGGCACGTCAGGCACTTTAATGAACTCTGGAGTGTTTATTCAGAGCCGGTCCAAGATTTTCTGGGGCCCGAAGAAGAGATAAATTTGGGGACCCTCTGTCTGTTCAGCTCTCTGAATCTGATGCAACTGCCTGCTGTTTGGCAGTCATTTTTTTTGACACAGTAAGGTGTCCAGAGTCTATGACAGAGTATTTGGGCAAGCCTAAGATGCATTTTTTCATTAATTACAACAATAAAGTCGTAATATTGCAAGAATATTGTCGGGCAATGATAAAGTTTAAATAATCAGAGAAAAAAGTTGAATTAATGAGCGATTTACTGTATTTTCCAGACTATAAGTTGCACCAAAGTATAAGTCGCATTTTTGAGGGAAATTTATTTGATAAAATCCAACACCAAGAACTGACATGCCATCTTGAAAGGCAATAAAAATAGAATAGAGGCAACCACAGGCTGAATAATTGTACAGTGTGCTCACGTTACATCACAAACAACAAACTAAGAATGTGCCTGGTAAGTTAACATAACATATTAAGAGTTATTCAGATAACTATAACATAAATAACATGCTAACAAGTTTACCAAACCATCCGTGTCGCTCCAAATCACTAAATCGAATGAAATCTTCATCCTCGATGTCGCTTGTAAACAACTCTGCTAATTCCAAAAGTAGAACAACACATGCCTAGAGCGCCCTCTTGCAGTTTAGTGTGAAAATAACATGTGATATGACATAATGATGTGTTAATTTCCACACATAAGTCGCTCCAGAGTATAAGTCGCACCCCTGGCCAAACTATGAAAAAAACTCCAACTTATAGTCCAGAAAATACGGTAGTCAAATTATTTTCAGTAGCAGGGTTTCAAAACGACTGAGCCAACGACCTTGTCCATGTCAAAGAATGAACCGGTAATACTGAGTCTTCATTCTGTTAATGTTGTGACTGCAGTCTTGTACAATTATGACTCTATTGTCATAATTAAAAACTAAACTATGTTTAGTCTGGAACTAATACTCTGTCATAAGAGTCTTTGTCCACAAAGTGTAGAAAAATAGTCAGAAAAAATGCAACTGCAAAAAAAAAAGAAAAGAAAAAAAAATTAAGTGTATCTGTAAGAATGCGAGCCACAGATGGAATAGTCCGGAGGCACTGAAAAGATTTATTCACCAATTTCCACTCCTTCTGAGACAAAATAAATATATTTTTATTGATTGTGACAGATTCCTATTAAGTTGGCGGGTTTCTACATTTCAAGATCAGAATATCTATGAGGAGATTATTTTGGTGTAGAAGAAATATTTTTGCACAGGCAACATATTTTAGACTTGTGGATCATACAGATTGACGTCTTACTTAAGGTTAATATGTTCCTGGCAAATAGTCTCAGTAAAGAAAAGCCTTCAAGTCGACGGCAACGACATTGAGAGATCTCACCTCTGGACAAAGATATTAAAGACCAGGGTTAAGCTTTTACATAAAGAGAATCTCCTGTTTTATAATATATGAATTAAACATTGGACTATAGATGATGGGCTAAGATGTGTGTGCGTGTAAACATGCGCATTTCTGATGCAGAAAAGTGAGGGTCAAAGAGGCAAATTTAAGTTCAGAGTGCCTCAAGTAAAAGAGGCTGGGAGCGCCTAGTGAAGCACATTTATATCTGATTGATTGACTAATCAAGGGCTTTTTTTACACTTGGAAAAAAGGAATTGAAATATTTGCATCTTTTAACAAGTTTCTAATATTGAATAAAAGAGGCTTAAGTGGTTAAATGGAAAATCTTCAATGTGCCAGTTTATTTTTTTTACCTAATTAAACATCAGATCAAAGACTAATCCATTTATAAAATAACCGTTGCCAACTATGTACCTGGTGAACTTTCTACTTACGAGTTGAAAGTTCACCAGGTACACAGTTGGTACAGAAATAAGCTTTCGCAAAGATACGCTTATTTCTGTACAGTTGCAGTTTTTAAAAACAGTTTGTGATGGCATGGATAGATGTAAAGGCTTACTTTTTTTTTTCTTTTTCACATTTCACAGTTTTTATCTTGTTCAAGGTTTGCCATGGATTTCCCATGGATTTTCATCAAATATTACAAACAAACATAAAAATACCGAAGACCGGATGAGAGACTCGACACTACCATGAAGGTCAACTCCAGTGGGGGTTTGAGAAACTAACCCTCTGCTCTCCCAGCGCACGCATCGACTAGCCCACTGACCCAGAGAAAGACTGAGCTCTGTTGTCCAGACCTGGGAGGAGTGAGCAAGAGCCTTTACACTTTAGCTTTCCTGCAAACACACACACATACAAAAAACATTGCTACTTGCAGCCTGCTCAGCAGCGCCACATGATAAAGGCTTGCTTGTGTTGCCTTGACTCCTTCATCAAGTCTCACATGCACACAACAAATCCCACACACTTAGATGCAGATTCGTTTCCCCCCCTTTCCCTCGCAGCTGTGTTCAGATATCAAACAGGGCCAGCTGAGAGAGAACAAACATGCTGACGAGGAAAGATTAGCTGGCCACAGAGGGCTTCGGTACACACACAGACGTGAAAGATGTACTGTAAATGCTTGCACAGATTTTGCAGGTTCCAGTTGCTGTTTGCAACAAAGGGCCCGGTGTGGACTAACCTCATCAGGGAAAGTGGCACTGGAATGTTAGAAACGCAGTCAAATGAGGAATGGGAGCTATAATAAAATATGTTTACAGAAAGAACAGAATTAGAAGACTTATGGCACTGAATGACCTGGAGTGATGGGGAATGAAATGTACAACTGTGAATGGATCAGAGCGTGGAGAGACAAAAGCTTGATGCCTCTTTATTTTGGCTCAGCTGATGTAATAAAAATGTATGGGGACTGTTGAAGGACACAGGTGAGAAGGCAGTTAATAAAAGCCCTGGGATTTCATGTCACTAACTTCTTGATTCTTTTCCTTCGATTTCAACTTCTTGAATAGCACAGCTTCAACATCGCTAACGATCACAAACAGGGTTTCTGCAGGTTTCACCAACTCAAAATTAAGACTTTAAAACCTTTTTAACACCATTATGTATAAAATATACGACCGGCTTCACAGCAATGTGCAAAACAAACCTGCACACACATACATATATATCCATAATCGGAAATCTATATAAAACTATTGAAGAAAAATTTTATTATTTTTTTTAGATTAACTATAGATCGATATTGTTTAATGTAAACATGCCAATTTTTTTAAAACATGCTTATCGATTAAAAGATTTTACGCAATGATGAGGTGATGGTTTTGGCTGTATTGAAATGTAATTACCATGCAAATCTTGCTACTGGCGAAAAAGACGAAGACGGCGACAGGAATAGTAGGAGAATGAAGGCATTGCATGTTTTTCAATAATTATTTTATGATCAAACTTATTCAAGCTTGATAGAACAATCATTATATAAAATACACAAGAAAACATTTCAGACCCACAAGTTTTAAATGTCTTAAATTCAATTTATGAATGGATTAAAGACATTTTAAGGTCTCACTTCAGACGCATGAATTTAAGCGTTTTTAAGGATGCATGGACACGCTGATGAAGAAAAGCGGAAATAAAGCAGGCTTGCTTTCAGCATGCTGTGATCAGTAGCGTCTCGAGGCGTCGGCCAGTGAGGCCTGCAAAACAACGAGTCAGTCAGCAAGGGAGCTGATCACCCCGACTGCAGGCTGCCAGCCCATATTCTGAGTCTTGTGCATATTTGTAGTGCTGGGGAATCTAAACTGCACCCAGTAAAAACACATCTGGTTTAAAAATAAAAGGCAGACTGCTGAGTGACTGTGTATCTGCGTATGCATGTGTCGGTGCGTGCGTGTGTGGCAGAGCATGCAGCGGTTGGACTGCTGCCTTGTTTTCAAACAGGCGTGCAGCCAGAGAGGTTGTGCATCACTGAAGGATGCCATGGCAGACAGCACGGCTGTTCCCAAGCCAGGCGTGTTTACGCGGCACGCTTTGATATGCGACGCTGGCGAGCAGCCGGCCTCGGGATGCAGCTATTCTCAGGTGAACCTGGGAAATGCACTTTCTGCACAGACTAATTTTTTTTCCCCTGAAATCATAAACAGCAATAATCAGCGTTACTCTTATCAAAATCCCTCTCCTCTAAGTTGAAGTGAAATGAAACATCTTGACTCTTTGTGGTCTCTGAGCCTCTTCTCTGCAGTTTTTGTTGTGTCCTGCTGACAGGCAGATGCTGCAACTTTAGGAGAAACCGCTGCTCTGTGAGATGTTTGGTTAGTCCAGAAGAGTGTTTATATGGATACCAGGTGTCAAAATAACACCCACATGAACATGCAACAAGGCAGACCTTGTTACTGTATCAATCATTGGGCAACAATGCCATAGCTGGTCAACATAAAATTTTCTACACATTGTCCAAGGTACAAAATGCATCCTTTACTGGATGAACATCCCCAGAGTTCCCAGTCAATTCTTTTAAGTTAAAGGTTAGAACCTGCAGGTAGGAAGGAGGGAGAGATGGATGGAGAAGAACATATACAAGGATGGACCAACGAATAAGAAAGACAAACAGGTTGATGGATTTGGAGGGAGAATGGACAGATGGATGAATTGAAAGAAGAGCGGATGGAGGAATGAATGGATGGGAAGATGGATGCATAGACTTGGAGGGAAGATGGATGGATTGGGAGGAGAATAGATGGAAAGACAGAAAATGTTTCATGTATGAATATATGGATTGAGAAAAGGACAAATGGATGATGGACGGATGATTGGGAGGAGAATGGATGGACTGAAAAGGATTCATATATGGCAGAAGGGATTGGAAGAAGGACGGGATGGAAGGATGGAGTGTTAGAAAGATGGATAGATGGATTGGGAGAAGGATGGACAGATGGTTTAGGAAAAGGGCAGATAGATAGAATGAGAGGAAAATGTCTGGCCGAGAAAAGTATTCACGTACAAATGGACGAATTGGAAGAATGACAGACAGATGATGGATCGAGAGGACAGACTGGCGGATAGATGGATGGACAGACAAATAGATGGATGAAAACAAACAAATAAGTAATTTGAAAACCACCAGAAGAATCACATTTTCCAGAGCAACGTCTTAGAAATTCTGAAATCTGTGAAGTTGACCACAGCACACTAAGTAAAGTCCAGAAATATTTTATCCATATTGCTTTTTTCTTCTATATTTCAAAGCAAAAAGTAATTTACAAAGCAGCATGGCGTTTTCCCTGAAAACATTGAATAATAAACAGGAAACAAGCTCCCAAAAATGGAAAGAAAGACTTACTGAATAGCTTTCCCAAGCCTGTTGGGCGTTTCCCCATCTATCTGTGGAACCGCATGCAGTACTTACACATCGATCTACTGTACTGCTAAGTTAGTTAGACGAGCATAAAGGCTCATTCACGGTGACTGTACTTGGTAAGTAGAGTAATGATGTGTTCTGTGACTCCTGGCCAGGAGAGACGCTGGGATGTTAAACGCTGGTTGGAATGAAGTCATTTGGCCAAATGCCTGTTTCCATCTGAGGGCAGAGGAAACCGTTAGCCAGCCTTTTCCCACACCATCATATCGCTCACTCTCTTTTCCTCCCTGCTCCTCTGTCAGTCTGTTTCTCTCTCTGTCACACACGCTGTTGCTATACTAGCCTTGTTTTGTAGACAGAGGCTGACATTAGAACAAGTCCAGAAGAAAAAAATAGACCAAAGTGAGGCGTTACGTGTAGCAGGGAAACTTTCCCAGATACTCTCCTTCATGTGCCCTCATCCCTAAGTCCCAACCGGTGGTTATGGACAAATGCAAACAAGCCTAGAAATGTTTTTAAAGTTAACTTTGTACAGAAATTGTCTGTGACAGAGACTAATCTCAAGTATGTAGGGAGCAGACCACCTTCTTCCAGATGTGAACCTCAGGATGACTCACATTCAACAGAAAAGTACTCGCATGTGTGATAAAGGTTATTCCTTGATTAAAGCTCATCAATGCTGGAAAACAGATGACATCGTCAAGATCTTAAAAACGGATAAGAGTTGGGACCGTAGCTAAAAAATCCATCCCGAGAAGAGGCCATAGACTTTATGTTTGAGCTTGATCCGACCTGACAAATTTACTTTTATTTTAGGACCGAGCAAGAAGTAAATGCCACATGTTATTTTAATTAAGATTTTACTGCTTTCGTTGTTCGACCACCATTTAAGTAAGCAGTAACTTCTCTTTTTAGCTTTTGTTTAACATCTTCCATGTTGTTGCTTGCTGTAAAGGCAGAGTAAGTCTAGGCTAGTCGCAATTAGTAATAAATCAATTAATTGCATGATAAAGCAAAATCACTATTTTCCAGTGACACCATTTATCATTTTTCTCTTTCTACCAAAAACTGGATGACTGTAGTCTTCACTAGGCTTGTCGCGATAGACGATAAGTCAATTAATCGCACATTAAAACTATCGACCTCATTTTAATTATCGGCTATATCGTGTCATCTCTTACTGTTGATGACACTGAATGGAAAAAGGCTCAACTCCAGTGCTCTCCACTGATCCTCTCTTCCTTATTTCTTAGTGTAATGCCCAGCGCGCGCTGCACAATCTGATGTCGCGGATTGTCGACTCATTATCAAAACCTGAGACACATTAGCCGACAGAAAGCCTAGCTATAACGGTTCGATCGAACCGTGTTGTGTCCAACAATGGACACAAAATAATAAGTCCAGTTCACTAAGTTTGAAACCAGGCATTAATCAATTCCTTACTACAATCTACCTGCAATGCATGTGGCTAGTGTCAGTCTGACTGAATGAAAATCATTAGAACCTATTTATGTCACGTTAACGAAGAACAGCTGAAAAGTTACCGGGTTTTCTGGATAGAAATTTCGCTCCAACTCCTCCCCTAGTTATTTATACTTTCTTTGCACGAAATGTTGAATAAACATTCATGTTGTCTCCGATGTCTGCTGGACTTCGGGTTGCATTGTGTCAGCTGTTCGGGATTTTCTCCGTGTTTCCCCTCAGAAAGCACGAGGAGAATCCGCGCTTTCTGATTGGCTACCGGTCACATTCAACAGGTTGCGTCAAGCTCCCAGTCTGGGCAAATTCTTGATTTAGATCGGAGCGGCCACGACGATCTACCGTAACACACAAGTGTTAAAAAAATTCTGTAGTGTGAACTATTGCATCAGGCAGTCGGATTCTTCTCTATTTAAATCTAATTATTACTGAAGGCCAATATACTATACAGACTTCATAATCTGCACTCTTTTGGTTGAATGCAGTATTTATTTCCACTTTGGCTTCATGTTGTTTAGTTTTTATTCAAGTACATTTATTGTTAATGGAGACTGAGAATCTATTTTATTTTTGGTTTTTGTTGTTTTATTTATTTTGTGTATCGGTCCCAGTGTTAAGTGTTCTTTTTAAAGTAAAGTGAATCTATCTTTGGCAGGAAATCACATGTACTATTACGTAATTTCCATTAAATCAATGTAAAAAGGTCTTCAAACAATATTATCGTTTATCGCAATAATTTTTGAGACAATTTATCGCCCAGCAAAATCTGTTATCGTGACAGGCCTAGTCTTCACTCTTTTGTTTTGGTGTCAACCAGCCCTTATTTTTGAAGAACAATCTTGTTTACAGTCTTTATAATTCATTTTATTTGTTGCTTCTGTGGTTCTGTCTTAATTTGGATATTTAAAATGACTTCCAGTTCCAGTGTTAAATGTTCAATAGAATTTAAAGTTTATTGATCTTAAGCTTGCATAATCTTGCAGTATTATGATCTTGTATTATAATGTCATTACCATCGTATCACTTGAAAAACTTCTCAAAACAATATTGCAATAACTTCTGGAACAATTTACTGTCCGGTAAAATTTGTCATTGTGACAGGCCTAGGTGAGTGAAGTGCAAATCATCGCCAGCGTCGCATATCAAAGCGTACTGGGGTCATGTGTGATTGGCAGAAGTGAAAGAGGGCGGAGAAATGTGCACATGCAGTGCGCTGGGCTTGTTAGTCAAACTTCTGCACCCTACTTATTTTTTTATATCCTCTACACATAAATCTATCTCCTACTCTATTTACATTATAATAAGGAGTTTAACACAACTTTCCACTCTTCATTCTCATTTGGTTCTCTCTGTGCTATATGTATTGCAAGCGCCACAGAAGCAACTCTGAGCTTTATGCCAGGAATGTTATGAACATGACTTGATCGTCAATGGCAAAGACGCTCCAAGATGTAGCTTCACGAAGAAACAGATGAGCAGAAAAGTCAAGCTTTTGATATGCTGCTCTGGCTTCTTATTTCAATCACCAATGATCATTTGGTATAATCAAATGACTGAAGTTCTCACCAGGAAAGCATCTGTTAGTGCAAAGATTAACTGTAAATTGACAGACTGAAAACATGGAGTGGCGTTTGCTTAGTTTCACAACAGTAGTCTTATTAATACGACAGAAAATGAAGGACCTTCTTTTCAGGCAGCTGACAGCCCGTGTGCAGCATTACCCTAGAAACCAATGTGAACTTCTTGGTTTTGAGATAAAAAGTAAAATAATTGAATATTTATCAACCCAAGCCTTTAGATCACTTTGCTTTCTCTTGCATGTTTGTGGAACAACTGAGGATGAAGAGTGTGACTACACTTTTATATTTGAGAAAAATATGTTGGTTTAGGTCTCAGCAGGGAGCAGCATTGTTGACAATTGACAGATTGGTTTCCCAGGCCTAAGTGAGAGTAAACACCGTTATTATGACTCGATCAGGTGGTGTTTGATCCTCTGAAGCATCTTGTGTGGATCACTGAATCGCGACGTGTGATTTTGTTTGTCGCCAACCTGCTCCGTATTTGGCTTGGAGCAGGTTCAGCACTGCAAAAATTAATGGATTGTGATTAATGTTGAAATAGTGTAGACCCAAATCAGCAATTAAGGCAAACCAAACTCCAACACAGTTCTGTGTGGAGAAAAGAAAAGGTGCCATTTGTGGCTTTAAATAGCATTACCCGCATGGGAGCCGTGTAAAAGCCAATTTACAAAAAATAAAAACAGAAAAACTCCACTTACCTTTCATTTCAACCGATTTGACACAAAATCATTACAGTTCAGTACTCAAGAGGATATAATTACAGTACGACAGCCATTTTCAGAGAAGCTGATACTCTGTTTAAGCTGCAGAGTTTGTCGGACAAGTACCCGCTGTGCTGACCAAATAACCCCGGGAAGACCTTTAACAGCCTCAGCCTCATTAAGTTTTATGCACAGTCGCTCCACAGAGATAGACAGAGAGCAGACATCCGCCATGGTGTCACATAAAGCATAAGCATATGCAGGAGCTTCCATGCAGAAACCACACTCCGCCCCGAATAATAAGCACTCTGTGTCTGAAGGGCCACTATCAACAAACGTGCAATCATGCACCAGCGTGCATCACAACAGAAAACCCTTGAAACACCCATGGCAGACCCCCACAGATTTGTCAAAGCACATTGAAGCAATTTATGATACTTCTGGTAATGCTTTGTTTAAGAAATAAACTTTTTTTTTCTTTTTTTTTTGGAAGAGCTTTTTATGAGTCAGTGTTGCCAGGCCTGCGATACCAACCTGCCTCAGGAACTGGAGCTGCTAATTCACTTCACGAGGCGCTATTAAATTGACTTCATTTAAAGTAATGATGAACATTACTTATCTCTGGCCTCCTTTTTTTTTTTTTATGGTTCGCTTTTACGAATTGGATCCCGCTTTCAAATTTCTCCCCCTGCCTTTTTCTACTTTTGCCATTACATTTTTATCTGTCTGCAGCTCTTAACGGCTGCGAGTTCAAAGCTTCTGCTCCAAAATGACTGTTATTACTGTGGCACCGGCCGTATTGAAACGGCAAAACAACTTTGTTTGAAAAGTGCAGGGAAGTGGCCTACCTTGATGAGAACCACGTCCACCGCGCGCTCTCCTTTGGCACAGAGGCTGTACCTCCTCTTGTGTCGTTCGTACATTTTCCTACAAATATCCTTAAAGGGGTTTTTGTGGATCGGAGTGGGGGAGAAAGAAAATCCACGAGGAGCGCTCTTGAGGAGAGGCTGAAGCTGTCTGCAAAGCCTCACCTCTGGCTGCCACAGAGGCAGCCTCCAACCAAACTCCAGCTCCGGTCCCACCCTCTTTCTTCCCCTCCCTCCCTTCTT
The DNA here is from genome assembly GCF_027474105.1 of Poeciliopsis prolifica. NCBI lineage: Eukaryota > Metazoa > Chordata > Actinopteri > Cyprinodontiformes > Poeciliidae > Poeciliopsis > Poeciliopsis prolifica. The sequence goes on from NW_026562396.1 coordinate 8,943,244, forward strand.
TTTCTTGTCCTCTGTCGTCTCTCAACTTCTCCAGACTCTGTCTGACTCATGCCTTTGCTCTCACTAGCCTTAGCGAGGCTGTGAAAGCCTCTCTCTCATTGTGTGAAGCAGCCATCAGAAGAGCTGCATTGTTACCCTATGTCAGATGACAAAAGGCCGTTATTGATTTAGTTGGTACGATTAAATCATCCTTGTTCTGCGCTTCCTCTGCAAATATGAGGTGCCGACAAGTTACCAGGCCAACAAGAGACCCCTACTAGACCAACACAACCTTTTGCAAAGCTAAAAATATGTCATATTTGTGAAAATCTTAAAGATGTAGATCTTAATTTGGTTTCCCAAATAGCTAAAATATAATAGCTTGAAATTTCAAATGAATTTAAAAGTATATATACAATTAGCACAAAAAGAAAAGGAATTATGTTTGGTTTTTGTTCTTCATGATTCTTGGCAATACAGTCCACAATTTTTTGTGTACTTTTCAAACATCCATTCAACAGACAATGAATCAATAACAATATAGTCCTAAGTGAGAGTAAACACCGTAGGCAGATGAAAGGCTTTTGCTTATCAACTAACTCACTCCCTTTTTGATTATCTAGCAACTTCCTGTAGTGTAACTTGCACAGCAGATGTTGCAGGTTTTACCACCATGATTCATAACCGATTAAAAATAAACTGTGGGAAGAAAAATCTGTGGATAAACAGGAAAGGTCATGCCACCAGTTTGGGAGTATTTCAAATATGTAAAACAAAAATCTATTAAAAAAAGTCTAATTTTCTGTGCAATATGCATGTTTGATTGCAAGCTGCTACTAAATTTACTACATGTTTTTTTTTATCTCTGCTGGCATGCATGACAAAATCAAGACAACAAAAAAGATATGGTCAAGCTAACATAAATGTAATTGTATTGATTTTGCAACTATAGGCACTATCTATGATACAGTTTTAAATGAGAGCAATGATGTATTTCATTGCGTCAGTGCCAAACTTTGTTTTATTTTCAATCTAGTTCACAGGCCACAGATACGGATCTCAACAGATAGGAGTGATGTGTTCTAGCAACCGCTATAACCAAAACAGCTGTCTGTGCAAAACACAGATGGTTCCCAGGAGCACCGCCCATCTACATATGTTGATACTTTTTTTCCTCTTCTTTATGAATGGACTGTTGCTTCTTGCTCGTTGTGTCTAACAGAGAATTGGTCAAAATTCATCTGTGCTTTACCTATTTCCAAAAAGGAAAAAAAAAATTTCACATCCGGCAATTGTAAATATATTCAACAACATATATTACAGCTGTAATTGCTGTTCTGCAATGCCATGAAACCAGGATGTGTCCTTAAGCTTGCTCTAGTCCGGACCTGTCACGCACAATGCAAGTTGGAAGATGTTGGGGTTTTCTATGCAGCTTTCTTCCTCCAATACGGCACAATAACAATGCAACAGAAGACAATAATCATCCACTGGAACGACGTCCCGGCAGACGTGTCCAAGTGTTTTACTGCTAGCTATCAAGCAAAGGTTTGGCAACATTCCTCACCCATCCTAACGCCTAATGAGCACCAGAGAGACTGTTTAAAACACGAGACCAACAGCGCGGAATGAAAACAGAAAACCGTCTGAGAGGGTGTGTCTGCACTGAAAGCTGACCCCGAAGGCATCTTGAAGCTGACAGACTTCATTGATGAAGAATTCATAGCATTTACTGGAGGAGCGACAGCTACAGTAGCAGTTACTGCATTTGAAGGATGTGGGGGGGAAAAACAGAAGCTATTTTTCTGGGAAAGTCCTTTCTTACTATTCTGCGTCCTGACGTTCTTTGGCAAGTCCATCGGCTTTCAGTTATGTTTGAATTAATTCACATCAATAAAATTACCTCGATATCGGAAAAACAAGCTGTTATTTAGGAAACTGTCATTCCAGGGTTTCTTTCTGCTGACCAACTAAATGTTAAGACCATTAGGAATAAAATTTAAGACCTGCATTACAACTAATGTGCAAAAGAAAAATCCCATGTTTACATATTCATATGTATTGCTTCGGTTGGCAACAGAAGTGAGCTAGCGGTGAAGATGAACATCGTTCAGCCAACCATCAATACATTTAAACTTATCAATGATGGACACAAGAAAGTTAGTCAGCTCGCTAGCAAATAGTAAATTAGTGGTATCCTCCACGATTCACAGAACGCAGTGAAGATGTTTGAGTGTGCGTGCGACTCAAACTCTTGTCTGAGAGATAAGTCCCGAGATTAAATAGGGCTTCTACGACAACACTTAAAACCTGCTGTCAATGTATTTAAGGTCAAGACATTTTAAATCCTTAGTTTTAGATAAATGAATACAAGGCAGTTTAAGGATGTGCAGACACCTTGCATCTGTTACCTAGTTTTTAAATTTGAAACAAACATTTTTTAAAGAATTTCAAAAAGCAAGCTACAATTAAATTTTTATGATGCTAAAATCTTCCATTTTATTAAATGTTCACCCAGTCCGACTCACTAATGTGCAAACAATAATACACCGATATGCAAATCAATTTCTCCAAAGCTACGTTGACATGTCACAGGAGGAATCTGGAAATTAAGCCACAATTTTAAGATTGCAAGAGGACTACTCTTCCCATTGGGTCACAGTCAGTCCTTAACATGTATATGAAGTCTCTTGGTACCATTGATTCAACAGGAAGTATTTCCCAACAGCAGAATATGGTGGGCAGTGCCTAGCAACCAGTAACAGAGAAGCAATGTGGTTTAAATTGATTCCTACACTTTACTTCATCCAGACACTTTCACTGCATCAAAATTCCCAAATATAACCAGGATAAAGGGAAATACAACTAAACAGTTGGTCATATCAAATCAAAGAATCAACTATAAAGCTCCTCCATGGTGTAACCTAGCGCACCCTGCTGTTATACTGTTGGGTCTCGGTATTTAAATCCCTCCACTGCTCTGTCTTTAACAGCCAGGATAAGGGGGCAGCTCGGCTGTGACCTGCAGTGATTGATCACAGCCTTACTTCAACTGAACACCATCACAATCGTTTTTTCTCCTCCAAAAGAAATCTGCCCACATTTTATCGTATTCATCTTGGATTGGAGAAAGAAGAAAAACAGAACATGAACAGATTAGTATCATGAGCTCGGCTTCATCCTGACTGTATTTTTAACATGGGAGACAATTTTGATTCTTAATCTGATGGGTTTTGCAGGTATATAAAATGTTTTGATTAGTATTTTTTATATCTATTGTCACCTTTTTCTTTGTTGCATTGTACATGACTGGATTTGAATTAACCTGGTGGGGTTAATTTCTGATATGTAAAAATTTTAATTGACACTGAAAGATGATGATGAAACTGATTTTCTCTTCCATATAATGTCTAAAACAGAATGGTAGTCCTCGCAATTAAATGATAAATATCACACACACTTGAAAAGTTTTTATTTTTACATTTTGCTTAGGTTTATGTAGCTCAGTTTGAGAAATATTTTCCAAATGATACTTGATTGTTCAAATTTGTGCTTATCTGAAAAAAATGTTTTGACAATAAGCAATTTTAGTTTTTTAAAGAAAAGTTAAATATTTATTCTTAACATTGACACGATCTGGAATTGATTACCAAAACTCTGCATCTATTCCACTTCAACTGCAAAAACAGTGAGACTATGAATGTAAGAATGTGAACCACTCAATAAATATTACAATATACAACATTTTCATAACATCCAGCTATTAAAAAGTATTCCCAAACACGCAACAATGACTTGCACAACAAATCGTACCAATGGCCAAAACAGATTTGAATGGTTTACTTGAAACAAAATGAAGATAATTTCTCCAGCTTTTCCATCTAACTTTTGTCTGAGGTCCATAAGAATCAAATATGAACTCCTGAAAACTCTTTTGACTAAAATACATTTTAAAAAGCTGTGGCTTTTTACATCTCAAAATAAACTACTTTGGTATTTATTTTTATACTTTTGTACATTTCTTTTCTCTTAGGATTGTGGAGGTTTTGCTTTCACTTTTCAGATTGTAACGTTTCCTGCTTTAGAGAAACTCTCTTAGGTATATTTTCAGTTTGTTTGACACCAACTAACACCTCTTTTATACAGAAACCCACACTGAAAATGCTGATCCGAATCCATCTTATGTTTATCCATCAGTCCTGCAGGTCTGGCTGCTGGTAATAAAACCTACGACAGGACCGATTAAACAAGAGCTTTACACCTTATGCATCAAGGTGTGGCTAAGCAGCGTAGCATTAAAAAAAAAGAAGCACCTGGCTTCTAAATGTAAATATATACACTGTTTGGTCAAAGATACATGCTCTTTTGATAATTTTAATTGGAAATGTGTTAACGAAAGTCCAGACAGATGAGGATGGTGATCAATATAAGCTGATTTCCAGAAGAAAACTGACACGACTAAAAAGGGAGAAGCAAGGTTTTTGCCCCACAGCAGTGATGGAAGAATCCTAGATTCGAGCAAAGCTAAACTGCCCCGCTGTCTGAACAAGTCAAAACACACAGCGTGGGATTATTGATTCCTGCATTAATCTCAGGTCTAATTCCACTTGCCTTCAGATTTGCTGCGTATTATTCGGTCTGGAAATCAAACAGAATTCTGAGGCTTATTCTGAAAATCAAAGCGAGGGAGAGAAGCTTCTGCCACCGAGGTTATGTCGCCCTCTGCTGACGACCCCGCTGCCCTGCAGGCTCCTCTCGTTTCCACCCCCCGTCCCTCCCAAGACATCTGGCATTCAGAACAAGCCGCTGACCCAGACCGCAGCCCAGGAATAAGCCGAGCCACTCCAGTCTATGGCTGCAGAGGAATCCGTCAGTCAGCAACATTTGGGAGCAAAGCTTCGTCTAGCTAAGGATTGCATCCATGTGTTCGGAGGCTGAGCAGACAGAAAGGGGGAGAGCAGGCTCGCCTCGCGGGACAGAGCAGCAGAGGAGATCTTGTTGATCTTAAAGCGATCCGAACAGTCATTCAGGTCTTTAACACCATATGGGGATTTAATAAGAGACAGCGAGCCACTCGACCTCCAAGAAACACTCTGGGTTCTTGCTGTCCCTCAAAAACATTTGGTGGAGTTATTCACTGACCAAAAAGACTGGAAACCCTGATTTTTCTCAAGTCACAACATTGTCAACATTCGACCAGGAAATATGCACACTGTGATGCTTTCTGAAACCATCACCCGCGCAGCAATTCTGACAACAACACAAACGAAAAGAGCCCCAGACTTTTTAAAATCAATCAGATTTCGTCACCATCGTTTTTTTGCTCTTTTTGCTTTGAATTATCTGTATTAACGTCACACAAATCAACTTCTCCCAACCTTTTTGCATCATTTATGTTCTTGAACTAAAATTTTCCGTCTTCAAAATGGGATTTCTTTGCATTTTGCTCTCCTGCAGTTACATATCTGAGCCATATTTGAAAACACTACATGGGTTTTAGTGAAATTTGGCAGAAATAGTAATATTTAAAAAAGATGCAATCAGTCTGTGAGTAAAGCGGACAGGCGTGGTCTGATTTCACCGTAAATTTCAGTTACTGATGCTATGAAAACCAGATGATCTTTGGATCAGAAACTTTAAGTTCACAGATACATAAACCACAAATCCAAATCAGTTACTCCAACCATGGCCTGCACAACATATAAAAACCCTTTAAAAATGATTCAAAATAAATGTAAACACATTAACTGTGTTTTCATAATAGTCAGAAATGGCTTTTGTTCTTCCGCAGCCTCTTTACTCTGCTTTGTTCTAAAAATAAAAAAAAATCCTCCTGCCAAATGCTACCTGATGTTTAAAGACACTTTATCATCAAAGCCACATTTACTACAAGGCTCAAAGCGAGAGCAGAGATTCTCATCGTACCGTCGAGGCGTCCGGTCCCTCTCCTGGGCCATTGTCTTCCTCTCCTGTGCATCTCACGGCGTCAATGGGTTTGTCGACTTCCACCTCTGGAGAAATGCATGCAAACACAGCACAGTCAGGCCTACAGCACATCTTCCGAATACACAAAGAGCCTGTGTTAAAAAGCTTCCAAAGGGCACATGTCCAGCATCTGTTACTCAGACTGAAAAAAAAAAATACTAGAAAATGTCCTCATAAGAAAATTTTAAAAAAAACTTTGCTGCTGTTCCTTAAGTAAATATGATGTGTTGAATATGAGAGGAAGTAAAAAACTATGGACAAAAAAGGGGAACTGACTACGATAAGATGTTCAAAACGTTGATTTACAACCTGAGAAAAACCAGAGACCCTGTCAGTGATGTTTCAGGGGTCAAGGGCGCTGTCGTGCTGTAAAATTATCCTCGCACTTCACAATAACACACTGCTGCAGGAGTGACGCAAAGCGCCAACCTTGCCCTCTCAACCTGTCTTTATTCTGCACAATTATTTCAGAGGAGTGAAAATTGCACATGGGAAAAGTGTTGGAAGCTCACTGAGAAGAGGAGACTTTTTAAAAGTCTCACTTCCTGCTCCAAACACACACACACACACACACACACACACGCACACACACACACACCAGCTGGCCTGGGAGTGTTTATTTTGCACAATCCTGCCTCCTAGCTGTGTGTCTGAGAGCCAGTCACGTGCTGGGGTAATGTGACTGCCGTCTGCTGACATATGCGAAGCCCTGCAACCAGAACAATGCATGTAATCACATTAAAAGCGCACATCGAAAGTATTGGTACCCCTTGAACATTTTCCACTTCTGTGAGGCGACAACCACACATTTTAATGCGTTTCATGTGACGGGTCTGCACAACCAGAGCACAGTTGTGACAGGGGAAGGGAAAAGACGATGAATGCTTCGTAGAAACACTGTTAACTTAAGTTACCGCTCTGTCAGCTTTGTAGATGGAAATTGTTGCTCGTTTTCCTTCCCAAAAACGGCTCTAGCTCGGTCAGATGGGATGGAGAACGTGAAAGTGTTGCCGCCTGTCAAATCTGTTGAGGATAAAAGGTGTCACCTGGCACCTGTACGCTTGATCATTTGCAGCAAAGGACGCAGCGGTAGCTAAAAAAAAAAGACTTTTAACATCAACATGTGAAAAGCTCATTCCTTTCTGCCAGACCTTACAGTACATAAGGTCTGGCAGTACATAAGTCATCTAATAAATAATGTTATTTTTTTATTATTCGTAACTGAGATTTGTTTTTAAGAGAAATTGAACCAGGTAAAGCCAAATATATGCCACAGTTCTGGGTTGAAAAATGTTTTTTATATATTCTAAATGCAAAATGTATATTTCTGTTGTCAGGTTTTGGCATAATTCCTGCTCTGAGTGTATTGTTCTATCAGGAAATTGCCTTTTTTGTTTTCTGTCGATTACTAAATTTGTTGTTTATTTCAGCAATTCATTCATCGTCATTTCAGCCTTAGAGCATTGCTCTGAGGGATACTTACATCCCGTGCGGTATGACGTTTTCCTTGGTTTCGGTAACCTTTTTGTTCACTAATGCTTTCTATGAAACCTATGAAGCCTTCACAGAACAGCTGGAGATACTGAGAAGTATTGACATACAGATTGACTCTACTGACTCTTTAAGTGGCTTCTTAGAACAATTCCAGTTGCACCAGATTTTATCTCGAGGTTTCACAGTAAAAGAAGTTGCATATGTTTATTGCTTTTTGCTTCCTTTATTCATTCAGTTCAGAGGTCTTCACTACTTTGTTTTATAGTCAAATGAAATCCAAATAAAATATGTTCAAGATAGTGGTTGTAATGTAACAAAACGTAGCGAGAGGAGTATTGAAGCTTTTGCAAGGCCCTGTATGAATATAGTTGTTCGGAGTTGATCTCAGAAGCTCACGAAGTAAACGCAACAGGTCTTAGCGACAGTGATATATCACTGTCGCAGCAAGATGTCAGAGATATGCTAAAAACCCACTCCGACCACAATTAAAGCGAGCTGCATGGCATTTAACTTAGCAGAGCTTTTCCCATTAATCACAAGAAAAGCACTGAATTGGATTTAGAAAATGAGCTTAGGAATGAAACATTGACAAACAAATCACCCCGTGATGCATGAGGGTGTGAAGCTGAAATAAAACCAATGAGAAAAGTAAATAAATCAGCGTTTCCAACCTCGGTCGGCAGTCGCGCAGCTCTCTGTCGCTCCATGCAGTGAATCGGCAGAGTCTGGGTTGGCAGCCATCTGATCCTCGACGGGAGTGTCCACAGATGACTCGGCGACAGCAGCAGGCGGTTCCAGTTCCAAAGGGATACCATCTACGATGTCTGACGAAGGATTGCTGTCCTGTGCTGAGATGGCAAGCTGACCCTCGGTCGACCCCGTGTCCTGAGTCTCCTTTAAGTCATCCTGTTCAGGCTGCATTTGTACATTCCTACTCTTCTCTGCTCCCTCTGGTTTATCACTGGCGTCCGTCTGCTGATCGTCTTCGACGGGGCCGTTGACTTTGACCTCTGATTCAGCCTGGATGTCGATATTCGCATGAGAGTTGGAGGACTGCTTGTTGTTACTTTCGCCAGGTTCTGAAGTAGGGACATCCTCACTGACTAAAGGAATTGGATCCAACACTGAATCCTGTTCAGGACATTCTATAAGCAGTTCCTCACAACTTTCAAGAATCAAGCAATCCATTGTCTTAAAGTCATCTAGCAGCTCTGATTCATTCTCCAACACATCTCTACTACCAACTGAAGGGTTCAGGGAATTGATGGTACCAGCGTCCAACAAAAGCTCATTGTCGTCACCTGGTGAGTGTTCATGGTTTACGCTGCGTGATAGATCATTTAAGTCCTCGGTACATCCGGTTGAGGATATATCTATGTTCATAGTTTGATTTCCCTCCTGCATGGTGCTGTTATCCTCAGTAGGGTGGAATATTTCCGTTGAAGAACTTCCAAAAGATCTAAAGCTTCCTTCGTCATCACTAGAGACACGGTGTGCCACGCCTGAATCCTGGTCAGCTTTCCTCTTAGTGAGCATATTTCCTGGTGATGACTGGTCAGTCCGTGTTTCCTCCTCGGCACTATTCAAAACCCAAAAATCGAAGCTCTTTGGTTCGTCTGGAGCGAAATCCTGGAGTTTGGTTGCGTCTTTGCTGTTGCTCTCAGCTCCAGTGTCAGTCCCAGAATGACGGGCAGCTTCTGGACCGGAGCCCTGCTCCTGCTCGGCTGCGTAATCCTGACCAGCTGTTTCCTGGTTTTGTTCTTGGCTGTTTATGTCTGGCGGAGGTTCCCCCTCGCGGAGGCCTTCTATCAGCAGTAGTGGAACGGCAGATTCACGTCGCTCAATTACATCACTGCAGGCTATCGCCAACAGGTCGGGGAGGTCTCTTGGGGTTGAAATGGGGTCCATTAACTCTTCCCTCCCAACCTCCTTTTTTTCCACCTCATCTGAATTGAACCCTTCAAAGGGTTCTTGGGGAAGTTCTGTTTGTTCTTCCTCAATGTTCTTTCCATCTTGAGATCTCAACTTTGTTTTTGATTCAGGGGAGTTTAAAAGTTCAGAACTCCCTGACAACGGAGACTGGCCCATGACTGAGAAGTCTCCGCTGGCTGTTGTCAGAATCGTGTGCTGTGATCCGCCCTCCTCCTCTCCCCTCGTGGCTGCGCCGTCTCCCGTTTCCTGCTCTTCTCCCTCCCCGGCCTCCTGTTCTTCCCGGATCACAGCTTCCTCTGCCTGTTTACCGCAGTTTTCTGCTGGGACATTTCCCACAGTGACGCTTTCCCCTTCAGCCTTACCCTGTGCCCCTTCACTCCTGTCACACAAATTCAACCCGGGACAGGAGTCAACCCTCCCTTCCTGCTCCCCTTGGCAGCCTTTTTCCTCAGTGTTTGAACTGAGACACACCCCGTCCCCCTGCGGTTCCAGGCTGTGCTGCCGGGGAGGGATTTCTGATGCTGGAGGTAAACTTTCGTCTTTCTCTGAGTGACAAGTCTCGCCGAGTTCACCTACGATGGAGTTGCTGCTCTCCTCTTTGCTCCCTCCGGTTTCTGAAAGCAAGCACTCTGACGTTGAGTGGAGCTGCTGGAGTCGCTCCTGACAGGTTAAGTCTGTTTTCGCACCGTCACAACACTCAGCAGCAGTGTGGAGTGAGTCTAACTGCAGCTCCAAGACAGAAACTCCCTGCAGAGGACAGAAAAAAAGTCACACTTTGGCTTTAATTTAGTAGAGAAACTAACAGAGCTGCACTCTTTCCATCTCTTATCAACAGCCAGCTTCTGTGATTACATAAGGTGTTCCACTGCTTAAACAAACTGAAGCCTGAAGGTTAAAAAAAAGTTAAAAGACAAACAAGCCGCAGACCGGGAGCTGTCTCGCTGCTGGATGACACCAGTGGGAGAGGAGATAAAGGGTAAGGTCACTCACCTTGGCATGGAGGTGGCCTAAAAAGTGCAGAAGATATTCCACACTCTCCTGAAGGGTCGGAGCGATGCGGCCAGGGCGAACGCTCACCGTCAGAGTGTGTGTGTTCAGCGTGGGGGAGTTGCAGCACACCCGAGCATCCGCGGACACCAGCTGGAGCGTTTCAGACGCCTCGCCCGCCTCCGTCTCGGCCCTGCCGTGAAACAAGCGCTATGATGACTTCCTCGAAAGGGAATCGTCGATAAACCTTCAAGGAAAACTTTTAAATCCTCCTTTCAAGTGTTCCAACCTAAAGCGTGACTTTTAATTCTTGCTTGCAGAGACGGTTCCGTAAAGCAGGACGCACCTCTTTTTAGGGCAGATCTATTTGCGCAATCCTGGGTGGATCGCTTCAGCTCAACGCCGAGGCCCGCTGTCTGAAGTCACCGGCCCGTGCTGAGAGTGACTTCACTTTTCAAGAGCCAAATGTAATCATCAACACATAAAGGGAGGGTTGGACGTTTTAAAACTACACCCTGCAACAGGGAAGCTCTCTAAGTGGCAGTTTTCTTTCAGTTAGTGGCATCCTCATTTTATGTCAAGTGCAAACTATTCTGCCATAAACACGTAGCATTTCCACTTTAAGATCCTCAACCCATTTAGTCAGCAGCTGTTTTTTTTTTTCCTACCTTGTACTTATACGTTTGTCTGTAGAGAACTGGCATAATTTGACTCTACAAGTCTTTCAGTAAGGAGGGTAATATTGTGACTAATACCTGACAACTTCAACACGAGAACAATTAGAATTCCAGAGCTACTTCTTGTGGCTGGGATGGCCACATGCCTACAACTTGTCTCTATGCACTGAGTTGGAAGCACAGAGAAGGGTTGCTTCAGGGGCTGAGTGCCCATGTTCTTTGAATACTTCTATTGTTCTGTGAAGACAAATATCATTTCAACAAAGGAAGGAGGAACCAAATTAGCAGCCTTCTGGTATGCTTGCAGTGATCATCGCTTTCTTCCCTGTGCAGTCATTCAGTTCCTGTCAATTCGCCCTTTCACTGTACATCACACTCATTTTGTACATATAGACACATTAGTTCTTACCTGTGCTCTAAAACCATCAGCTCATTTTTCTTCATCATTAAATGTTTTCAATAGGCTTCAAAGGTACGGTAACTGAAGTAATGCGAATATTATTGCCTGAAAAATCTGAATTTTATTCTATTCCTAGTTATTTAAATACTGGTCTCATGGAATATGGCATGGAACCAATCTGTATCAAACCAAAACACCTCCGAGTGGACCCTCCTGGTAGATTTATAGAGTTACATCGTCACATTTTCCAGCAGCAGAATGCAAAAAATAACTTAATTATGTCAAGTGAACTGACGGATGGTTCATATGAAGTGTCTGGCAGGAATTGGTACCATTTTGTACTTGGGGGCAGGGGAAGAAACAAAACATGAATGAATTGATTATTTCAGCAATTAATCACATATTATTTGATCAATCACAATTCATTGAGCCCAAATATGTTCATCAAAATTTTCAAAAAATGTTGAATAATTAATTTCTAATTTTTAAAAGTTATTTAATTACAATATGTTTTTCTTGTTTTGAGCATTTATGCATTCATCTGAGGTCACAGCAGCATAAAAAAGTCAAACCATGCCCAGGTCTAGGCTGCACTCACTTTGTAAGGAGCTCACAGAGACGCTCGTGTCCTCGCTGTGTCGCCACGGCAGCCGGGGTGTGACCTTCTTTGTTGACCAACTGAAGCGCTTCCCTGGCTCCGGGTTGCCGCAGCAGAAAGCGGGTCACCCGAGAAAGGCCACGCCGCGCCGAGAAATGCAGCAGAGTCTCGTGAGGGCCCAAGTCTGCAGAGGAAGAGACAAAGGCACCAATAAATACAAACTCCACAAAACAAAGAGAAGCTAAAAAGAGCATGCTGCAGACCAGGGAAACCGATTTGTCGGTGCCACATACCATCACCTCAAGCAGCTCGGCAACACAGAAACTGCCAGCAGAAAAATGCAGCAGCCCGGTAAACAACAAACTTTTTGGATATTTACTGAGTGATAAAGCCGCCGTGTTATGCTGAATTAACCAATGCAAACTCTTTTGTGAATAAGGTGTGGAAAAAGATGTAACAAAAAAATGTTAAAACCATGACCGTTGTGTAGAAATACATTAAGAAGCTGTGTCTCACACGAAAACATTGAAATTACCAAAGACGCTTCACATAGTTTCACCACAGTAGAGGTGAGCCACATCCACCTCTACTGCGCCAGACTCCCAGTTTTAATTTAGCCCGCTATCTGCCCTCTGCCTCCGTCGACCTCCTAATAAAACCATAAACTGCTGAGACGGGGCCCTTTAAATTCCCACAGAGACAATGATGATTTATGTCCGCACACACAAACACAAACCTCCTCGTGTCTGCCAAAGCAACAGGTTCTGAGAAAGGTTGCCTCCAGTTTTAAAGACCAAACTGCCAGCTGATCCACAAACCAGCTCATATCAAGTCTGTGTAAATAAACTTCTGTCCATCTTCCCTGGTGTTGCTGGTAAAAAAAACAAAACCAAAAAAAAAAAAAAAAAAAAAACCATTTCTGCTTCTAAAGGAAGCTGATCCAACATCTGTGCAAAAGCTTCACAAAGAAATGTTTATGGAAGACTATGGAAAAGTCTATAGACTTTTAAAGTAATATCTTAGTTAAATGAGGTTTGGCCTACAAACTGCAATGAAATTTCTTTTGCACTGCATGTGTGATTATTTGTGTGGAAAAAGCAGGAAGTGTGTTGCAGTGCTTAGTGGAGGCAGAGAAATGGAAAAAAAAGGGGATGGAGGGAAACTTATCAGCACCTGAATAATTATCAAGCAACTTCTATATAATCAGTAGCGTCTGCAGATGAATGGTTACAGTACATTTAGCCTGGGCCGGTCCCAACCACCCTGCCCTGACGAACTTTTAATCTAATTGCTGAAACGTAACGTTCCACTTGGTCAGGCCGGGGCCGGACTGGAATGCGAGATGCCAAACTGTGGCAGGAAATGCTTGGCTGCTGGGTTATTTGGTGGGTTTACTGGAAGATGGCTGCCATCCTAAGCCATGACATTTTCACACAGAGAATGGAAGAGAAAAAAAAATCCAGAAAGCTCAGCAATTAGTTCAGTTTGAAGGCTGAATGAAAAGATTTGCTTCTTCTTGGCAGAAACACAACAAAGCTCTCAGCTGGTTAACTTGCATGGGGTTAGTTTTTCTCATCTCTACACATCTTAAAACCGGCGTTTTAAGATGTGCATCTTTAGGGTCAACCACATTTTCTTCTTTGGGAAATGAAAGTTCCCTCAGACTGGATGGATAAAAAGAATGTCATATTTTTGGCAGAAATTTGTCTTATACCTATAGGCTTTGATCTAAGAAAAGGGTTTCCCAAAGCTGGAGTTGAGATACTGCTTAGGATTGCAGATCAACGAGTCTGTAGATCCAGCTATTCAATGTTCCACTTATTGCTGCAGGGTCATAGGTGCCTATTTCCAGCAGTCATAGGGTAACAAACTACATGTCCATCATGGGGCAAAACAAAAACACAGAACAAACAGCCACACACACATGCCCACACTGACACCTAAGGACAATTGAAAGAGACCTATTAAGCCAACAATCATGTTTTTGGCGTTTAGGAGGAAGCCAGAGTACCTGGAGAGAACCTAAGAAGGAAAACTCCATGCAGAAAGAGACTCGGCAGGAGGCCAAGTAAACAAAATTGACTAACTAAAATGTAGTAATACAAGCATACTCAATTGATAAAGAGAGCATATGGAGAGTTGTGCTGTATTTTGAAGGTTGGACACAGAAAGGTTTGGAAACCATTCATCTAAACATTTCGAGGTGCATCTTTAGGGTCAATGTCCAGCTAGATGTTGAACCTCACGGCGCAGGCGGGTACTTTGCAGGCTCTGATAGGTTTTCTTCTAGTATTGCTCTGAATTTTTCTGTATTTATGATTCCACGAAGCTCAAAGTAGCTTTTCTGTCTCTTCTAACGAAAAGCATCCCTAACCACCCCAAATGGTTTGACAACTCTGAGTCCAGTTAAGTGCTCACCACAGTACTGAGAGTGCCCTCTTCCAAGTGTTCAGTGACATCCATATAAATACAGATTGTGGAAGAACCACAGCGCTGGTTCTGTTGGACCTTGGCACAGCATTTGACAAGGTTGACCATAACATATTGTTGAAACGACTGGAAAGTTGAGTAGGACTCTCTGGTACAATGGTTCGAATCTTACCTAAAGAACCTGTAACTTCTTACTAGAATGGAAAAAGTCACATTGTACCCCAAGGTTCAGTCCTGGGTTCCCCTCCTATTTAATATCTACAGACTCAGATTAACTCAGGTCATATCAAGAAATAAGACTAGTTACCATTACTACACAGATGACACACAACTCTACATTACAATGTAACCAGTTGACTCCAGAGTCTCATCCAAGCACTGCATACAGATGAAATATATTTTTACAGTGTTCTGGTGAGGACCTTCTGCTGTTTAATGGAGGTCTCCTCAGGGGCTAGGGAAGGATGAAATCATCCCACAATCTCCAGAAACAAAAACAGGGCAGCATAACAGCAGATTACACATTCTAAAATAAGATGCTACAAAAAAAAAGCTTTAAAGGGACAGTATTGTGCAAAAATGTGCTTTTTTGAACTTTGCATCATGTTATTATAATATTCTCTTAGCAAAATCAAGTGTATAGAAAAAACATTTCTATACACTGAGCACCAGCTGGCTTACTGAAAAAAGGTTTATAGAGTCATAGGTAGTCATAGATTTATAGGTAAAAACTATTAAAGGATTAACAGAGGAGATGTGATGACTTCCTGAAAGTGGAGTTCCAGAAAAAGCAGGGGGGGGAGTTTAATGAGACACATATCCAATTTCAAGACATTTAAATTATGAAGTGAAATTTCTTTCAACTCATACTTGATATATATAGCATTTTTATAGCAAGTGAAGTTAACAGAGTTACTTGCTTGTGCTATGAAATGGCTCTCTGTGCTTGAAAAGCACATAACACTGCTTCTTTTTAACTGCAAAGTTATATATGGGTGCTTTGGTAATGTAAAGTTGATGTATGTTGATAAAAGCACATCACATTAATTCCACTGCGGCCATAAAGGATGGTGTTAACTCGTAAAGAGGGAACAATATTT
This sequence comes from Poeciliopsis prolifica, assembly GCF_027474105.1. Classification (NCBI taxonomy): domain Eukaryota; kingdom Metazoa; phylum Chordata; class Actinopteri; order Cyprinodontiformes; family Poeciliidae; genus Poeciliopsis; species Poeciliopsis prolifica. Next base: position 8,958,826 of record NW_026562396.1, read on the forward strand.
CTCCTACGAGCACAAAGCACGTCTGCCCCGTACTGCTTTATGAAATGATACAAGATCAACTCTACAACACTGAGCTGATCGAAACTGTGGATCCTTCAGACAGATATCGATTTTTGTTGTGAACCGTCGCTCACTGTCCAAAGATAATTTTGACACCTACTGCAGCAGGCCGCTAAGACAAACCGGGAACTGTTAAACCGTTTTAATGACATGCAAGATTTCCCAGGTGAGATGAACATCCGCTGACAACAATAAATAGCTGGCGGTGGTGTGAGATCAGTGGCTGCTGTGGGCCCACAGCTTGAAGGATGACTGAGATAAACCACTGTCACCTCCACCTGCATTCCTCCACTATCCATCATCTGACAGATCTGATAAATGGGAGAGCGGGGCCGCGCTCTTCTCCCCTCCCCTGCAGTTCACCGTTGCAGAACGTCTCGCGTTGAAGAGGTGACATATTGCGCAGCAGAGCCTATTAGAGCACACATCACTCACCGCAGCTGGAAGCAGCCTTCCACGTCCAAACTGTGACAACTGATTGCGATGCAAAAAAGGGGGGAGAGGGTGTGTCTGCGTGTGTCCATTACGTTAACAAGTGGATCTTATCTAATTGAGAGGAAGCCCATTACTGAATTCATCCGTTTATTTCTCCGACTGAACACCAACAACAAACAGATTCTTCTTAAATGTGGAGGCTCTAAACCCCAGTGATATAAACTTTCTGTGTCCTGTTAGCCCGTTTTCCTCAGTTGTGCTGAAATATTTCGCTGGTTCTTTTGCCTTGGTCCAACATCCAAATCTGAGCTGAACCATGAGATATTATCTTTGCAATAGCCAGAGGCAGAGGCAGCACACTAACTACTCCCAGAAGTCCTATTTATGCTGCTTCACACAGAGCAATTACCTCGCAGAGTTTATCATCCACATCAGCTCATTTAGCTTCCTTTAACTGATTAAAGTGAAATGAGTCAACGGCCGGAGAAAATTGCCACTTTAATTTCGATAAAACCGTGTCTTAGTTTGCACTGATACGGCCACTTCTCACAAACCAAGCTGCTGCTGCCTCTGCCCAGAGAGGATGAAGACGAGAGCCGAATCGAAGGTGTTTCACACTGAGTAGTTACTGCTACTTCCATAGCAACTAAACAATGTTATTTCATGGAGGTTAAGGTGCAGAGCTGGTGATAAGTTTAGACTTGATCTTTCAAAGACACATTTGAACCATTTTGTCAGCTTGGAAAATTAACACCAAACAAATGTGAAGAAGTTGCAAACATGCATAATCTGGAATGACATTGACCTCAACCCCATTGAAAATGAATAAATAAAAACATCCAGCTAGAATCAAATCAGGATCTTGTTGACAGCTATAAAAAACCTGGAGTTTCTATGCAACTTGCATAGATTCAGAGAACATTTGTCTGAATATTAAAGGGCTAGGATTATATACTTTATAGCCACAATTTGCAGCACAATCCAGTAAATGTTACCTTCAGTTGTCATGAAAATGCTGCATACTTAAAACAAAACTGACTACAATCGGGCCTCTGTCACTTGAAGAAGCTCCTGTTCTTTCTGACACTCTGCTTTCACCATGTCATTACAGCAATGTTTCTCCATCAATTTTACAAATGTTCTTTGGAGAATTGGACTGAGAAGTACTTTGTATGATAAGCAGTCCCACCAGATGTTTGCCAATTGTTGCTGCTGCTAGTCTAGAGGAGCTGTGAGGTGAAGGGTCAGCGAGGGATGACCTGTGAGGCGGAAGCTCGGCTGGAGACTGCAGCTCCGAGGAGAAGTGGCACGGAAGGCGGTTTTTAGTGAGACCAAGCATTTAAGCGCCCCGATGGTTACTATGGGAGATTCAAAGATTTCTCAAATCTGCATTAAAGAACCACAGCAGTACTTTGGGCATGTTTTTGATGAGGGAATAAAATCATACTGTAATATGTAACTCAAAAAAGTCGATTTTACACAAAACTGCCTCTTTAAATTTCTTTGACACTGTGTGGATGAGAAAAAAGATTTACAATAAAATCTTACTTGCGCATCCAGTTCTTGTTCTTTTCTAATGTATTGAAAGTGTTTGACAGAGAGTCATCTCACCCTGAAAAAATGTTGAAATGCATCTTTAAAATTCCCAAATTAGCACATGCCTTCATGTTAATGATGCTGATACTTTTCACTAGCAGTGACAGCAGATACATAAACCTCTACGATGCTTTGAAGCTGTCAACAGTTTCTGGTATGAAGGTCGGATATCAGGAAGAAACGGATACCCTACGGACAAATTCCCATTAACATCTTGCGTTTCCCCGGGCACTGTTCGCTCTTCATCTAGCACCATTCTGTTTAAGTGCATCATCTCTATAGAGCCATTGTTTTGTAGTTGCATTACTGTGAAGAATGACAGCTATGTGAAGCTGAGATTTTATTAGGCATGGCCTCTGCATACTGGTTTTGCTCTACAGTGTCAGTCAGCGTCGCTCTCACTCTTTCTGGTGAATTCCACACCTTATCGTTCATCATTTTGCGTTTTTTGGTAAAGAAGGGGCCGCTGCGGCTTCTCGTGCATTAAATCCAAACTCAGTCTTCGAGGAAAAAGTAAATGTATACCAATATAGTCATGTGATCCATGTTACAGTTTGTCAACTGACGGCAATCTTTTGCGTCGTCACGCTTTTCCCATCTGCTTTTAATGGCTGGAAATAGACCAGGCATATTAGTTTTAGTAGAGCAAAGCAGAATTTGCCAGGATCGTCTTTGAGTTGCCTCCCGACTACAACTATGACACAGCAAAACCCTGTAGGTCCAGGCTTGCATGGAATGGATTATAACCTTTTTTTTGTTGTTGTTGTTATAGACAAGTGGTTTTGTAATTGAACAGCTATAATTTTTCTAAATGTATTTGAGACAATTCACACAAGTGGTTTAGACCACAGTTACCCCGGACATTACTGCTCTAGCTGCAGTAACATAAAATATGGTTAATTTCACTCTGCTTCTGCGCTAATGGTGCTTGAGAGTAAGAGAGCAATTTATTACTGAACAGCGATATTCTTTTGTAAAAGGCAATTACTTCAATCAGATCATAATGCAAATTACACACACTGAGTCAATACATAGAAAGAAAAACAACTTAACAGTTTTGAGTTGTGTAGCTATAACATAGTTCCCTATAAAACCACTAATACCCCTTGAATCTTTTTGCATGTTAGCAGATCACAACCACAAACTTTAATGTGTCTAATGGAGTCAGACTAACAGAAAGTAAATGTAAAGTGATTACCAGAAGTTGACATTCAGCCAATAAAAAGATTCATTAACCTTTCTCCCTCACTGTCTGAAAAAAATGTTTCCATTTGCTGAATGCAACCGTGAAGAATGAGAGCTATGTAAAGCTGAGATTTTAGTAGGCATGGCCTCTGCATACTGGTTTTGCTCTGCAGTGTCAGTCAGCGTCGCTCTCACTCCTTCTGGTGAATTCCACACCTTATCGTTCATCATTTTGCGTTTTTTGGTAAAGAAACACTGGGAAACAGTATGGCAGAGATTAATTTACACATATTTTTACTCGGTGTATGTAAACTTCTGGTTTTAACTGTAGTTGTGAAGAGGAAAGAAAAGAGTTGGTAGTTTTTAAAACTTGTCAGAAGACTTAAAGGCATAGCTTTTTGTGTTTTCAAGGCACAGAGTCATTTTATAGCGTAATCAAGCAACAATATTACCTTCAGTTGTTATAAAAATTTGTAAGAGATGAAATACTTTTTACTGAGTTGTTTTTGTGAAAGAAATTTAACTTAAAATTGCGCCTCTGTTTCTTTAAAAGTTTCTGCTCTTTCTGAAGTCACCACAACATGGATCCTCTTTTAACCATTTAACAATATTTTTACCAGCATTTCACTGAGAAGCAGCTCACATACTGAGCTCAGCAGATGCGCAGTTCCAACAGGTGCTTTCTAATTGACACTGGCTAGTCTGAAGGAGCTTGGAAACTCCACGCCCCAAACCCTAAAGAAAAGAGCAGGAGATGCACCTTTAGTCCCTTCAGCTGTTTTGCTGAATGGTTGCCATGAGATATTGAAGGATTTCTCAAACATGCATAAAGGACTCAAGGCAACGCTCCAGTTATGTTTTTGAATAGGGAATAAGATAATATGATGTAAAGCTCAAAAAAGTCAATTTTACATGATAACACACCTTTAATTAATAACAATCATACACAAAATTAGACTATCACAAAAGTCTAATCTGATTCATTATTGTTTTTGGTAGCAACATCACAAACTGCAAAAAACACAAAAACCCAAGTAGGAGTCGTTCAGCAAGGCGCTACATGTGATGGTTTTCCAGGCTCACCGGTGCTGCTGGTCTGTTTGCTCCCCAGCAGACTCCATTCTGGAGGCAACACAAGGTGGTGGAGGGCCAGTGCCAGGTTCTCATCCAGGCGCTCACACTCTTGCACTGGAATCTGACACTCATCCAGGAGGAGGGCCCCGTCGAGGCCGTCGGCCCGGCCCGCTGTGCTCACCTGTGTGGAAGGTGATTACAGAGATGAGTCGACTTTTCAGCAGAGGAGAGCGAGCAGAGATTTTGGCACGTGCTCCTTTTATAAAAGTCGAGCATGAGAGCATTAACCAGGCGCCGATAAATAATGGAAGATGTAAATGTAGGGAGTCGCTTCCACACGAGTGCAATTTGGAGCTCCGGCTGTGTTATTGAAAACATCAGATTCAGCAAGTAAAGAAAATAATGTTCCATTTAGAAGCGCATGAACGCTGGAGTCCGGATCAATTTTCTTCTCTTCGACTGTACGTTTCTAAGCGACTGCGAGCTGAGAGAAAGAGAATTCAGTAATAGAGTATTAATGTCAGACATTAGGGCAGCAAACAAAAACAAAATGCATTATTTGGTTTCCCTGCTCTCAAGATATAGCGCTATGGGAGACGAAATGACGGCTCACCAAGAACTGGGCCATGTCAAAAGCTAAATCCTGGACAAAGCTGAATCGATGCTCGGCCAATGGAGCCACGGTCCCCAGGCAGGATGCTGGGTTCTCAGGGTCCCTGGAGGGAGTCTGGGTGGCTGAACACAAGGTGACCAACACCACCTCACAGCAGTCGTGAGCTATGATACAATGAGAGAGAAACAAAGAGAGATCAGAGGGGAAAACGAGCCTGGAGAGGACTAAATTGTTTTGGTTTTTTACACCATTCAATCAATATAATTCCTGCAGCTGGAAATAAAATGTTTTCAAGAGCTTGTACTATTTTCATCTGTGAATTGTACATATTTATAAAAAAAAGATCAACACCTCAGCACCTTTTGCATCTATAAAGCCTGCAGTTTTAACCTGTTTTGACAGTTTTAATCATAATCATCATCAGTCTCTTTACATGAAATACATAAACATTATTTTAAATTATGATGATGAAATTATCAAGATGAAATTTAGTCACGGCTAAATTACTTTAATTATCAATTAATCGGTTGATTGTTCTGGCGATTAATTGATTAATCTTATAATAGAAAAGGACACATTCTGGAGAGATTTCATTTGAGGCTTTTATAGAAAACCATAACATCCAAACAACTCAATTCCTTTTTTAAATGAGAAAATTTTATTGCCTGGAATTATAGCATTCTTTAAGTGTACACCTGATATGTTTTAGTAAGGAACACATCTGCAGCTAAAACATATACAAATCTACAGACCTCAGGTCTTTCAATACAGCTGATAAACATTCATGTTTATTTGGAACTATTAATGCATTCCAGTACTATAGAAAAAGACTTAAACAGTTAAGTTAAAAATATGCAGAATATGACTTTTTTTTTTATCCAATTAATCGATTGTCAGAATAATCAATTCCTATTATAGTCACGGAGCCAAAGTTATGTATTCCAACAAAATGACACTACTTGGGCAAATGTCACACAGTGGGTGAAACATTCATTCAGCATTAGCGAACCGTGTTTAAAATTCAAAGCCACGCCTGAGCTTTAGAAAAAATAAAAAATTTAAATAATTTATACTTTTTCTGATAAGAAAACACATTTACCACATTTCCAACAGCCAAGTCTTTTAATGGCTACCAAAAGTTATGTGAATTTTTTTTGGGACATGTAACCGTGTATTACTGTGTAATTCTCTCCTTTTGTGGATTAGAAAGGCTCTTCAATAAATTTCTATGTGTCGCCTTATTCTGGCCTTTAAAATTTGGTTGTTACGTTTGGATTAATGATCTACCCAGAAGAGGACTGTTCTATTGAATCATTAAAAATATTAATTAATATTTAACATTTCTGCCCATGAGGACTTTACGGAAACCTGATATAAGCGTTCCATGAGATTCTTTCAAAATGGTTTTGATGCAGCCTGCAGACGTTGTAGTTGTGCAGCCTTATGAAAGCAGAAGTGACAAACAGACGGTTGATGCTGACTGAAAGTACAGCAGTCTGACAAAGTAACAACAACCCTGACTTCTTTTCATCTCCAAAATACATGTTGACAAAGTGTGGAAATATTCGGAGAATGAGGCTTAATTGATGACATTCTCTGATGGTTTTTATTAAAACGCTCTATGCTTCAGTTTTTAGCTGCCTCCTTCACACTCGCACGGCTCCCAGGGACACTTTAGTCATTTCCTTGACGGCAACACTTCCGCAGTTCCAGCGGTGGCCGACGTGTAGCTCATTAATGTGATTTGCCGAACTGAAGACACTCAGAGTCACAGATTAACCTGACATACTTTTTTCTAGGCTGTGAGGAGGAAGCCTGGGCACAGAATGGAAAAAAGAAAAGCAAACTGTATTCACTACATATTCATCATTTCAGACTTGCAATGCTGGAATAATTCCAACTCACAGAAAAATTAAAAGCAAATAGCCGTGATCTTTATCTTACTGAAACATTTGTCCAATTGAACTCCATCTCCTTTGTTGACAAGTCAGAGTCCAGCAAATTAACAATGCACCGTTATATTCAGTTATATTCTTTTTATGCAAATGAATGCAATGAATGATTATCACAACAACAGAATGAGCATGGAGGACAGAGGTCTATGCAAATACACTGTAGTTACATGAAACATGTTTAACGAGAAACATCTCGTTAAACATTTGATTCTTTTGAAAGAAATCTTCACATATCAATGTTTTTGAGCTGAAAGGATTAATTGGATTAATTGTGATGCTTTTGTAGATAAAAAGAAACTTTAAAAAAAAGTTTATGGTTCAAAATCAGTTGAAAGGAAATCTCCGAATCACCTTTTGCTATCCAATTATTAATCGGTTAATCCACAAAATAATCAGCAGGTCAGTCCTACACTATACTGATGCTTAAGTCAAGAAGAAAGGGCTGAGCTCTCCACATGATAATGTTAGGGTCTTGTCAAAAGCCAAATAGTATTATTAGCTGCAGATGAATCTTTTGCTACAAATGATCAAGCATTTACTAAAAGAATGCAGTCACTGCATTTAGGCATTAAAACGTAAACTTTTTATATTTTGTTTATTTGCATTGTTAAATGTATTTCTGATATTGCATAGAAGAGGCTTAGGTGGTTAAATGAAAAATCTGCCAAATGTGCCCATTTTTTTATTTGATAATTCTGACGATTAAACGTTTAATCGGTAGAATACTTGATTATGTTTACTTCTACAATATTATTTAAATCTGGAAAAGGAAGTGATTTGATTAGAGGCAAACGCCAAAAACAAACCTAATTTGAGACATTAAACAAATAGTATCAACAAAAAGTAGCTGGAAGTCTTATTCTTGTTGACTTTCCTACGAGAATAAGACTAGTAGAGGGTAGATATTCTGGCTTTCTGTGGGGTTTTAGTAAAATTTTCTCCCTTCATGTCTCTGTAGAAAGTTACATTTGTGAAATCCCCTCTTATGACAGACAAGCATTATTACAGCAATGGCAGTAATAACCTGTTTGCTGTAGATGGTGTGATGATGTATCAAGATTTTTTGGGCGGGGGCGGGAGGGTACTTTAACATCTTGCCGTCTGCTGTCAGGATGATCTTCCTTGGATCTGGTCTAGTTCGTAGTTGTTATAAATGTCTTCAAGTTGTTGATATATTCTTCAGTTTTGATTGTTGATTTATTTGACTTTCTTAACAATATTAAAGATCTCACTGTCCGCAGGGTGATAAATCTCTCATAAATAGCTTTCTCTGTGAATGTATCCAGTCCTGACAGATTTCCTGCTTCTGAAATATTGTAATTATTTGAACAACTACAGTACCGCCTCAACTGGCAACATTCCCCGCATGTGATTTACCACTGCGCGGCTCTTCAAACTGAGACAGCTGACAGCAAGCCAAGTTTGTTATTGCTTTACTCGAGGGCATTTAAATCGCAGCGATTCACAGAATGCACTGCCGCTTTTATATAAATTTTTTTTAAGCCGTCTGGGAAAACGCGGCGTCCTGGCCGGTTGCAAACTCGGCCCTTTGGAGTCCATATCGGCCCCATGGAAGAAGCGGCGAAGCGGATCTGTGAAAAGAAAGTAACACCTCTCCACAACCCCCAACAGACGCCTGTAATTCAGCTGAGCTCTTAATAAGATAACGCCGTTTATCATGTCCTGTCTTTATTCTTTACCTGTCAGGAAGGGAGACGCAGAGGAAAACAAATTCTGCTAGCGCTCTACTTCCTGTCCTTCGTGCTTGGTGCTGCTTCTCGCATCATTTATTGTTGAACGCAGAAAAGCATCAAAACTAGATGATATCTTTTGCTGTTTGCCAACTACTGTAGCAGTTTTAATACAGTTTATCGTTTTTAGTAGACTGTCCAATATGTTTCAAGCAGCTCTGCACTGCACAAAACACAAAATCTTACCAAGTAATTTTGGTCTAGTTTTCTACAGCAAAAATCTTAGTACATTGAAATAATACAAAACTAAATTAGTTGCAACTTTTCAGCAGGATATGGGAGCTTCTTTGAAGCCAATAATTCTTTAATATTGACGAAAAGTCGCTTGTTATATTGGAAGATTATTTCTAATATAATCTTTGCATATATAATACATTATCATTATTCTTATGGAAAAATGTCATTTTTCCGTTATAAGTGAAATAATCTAGCATTGAAACTCATACTTTATCAGCCATATTAAGGAATTAGCTATTTAAAACAAGCACCTATATTTTCTAAAACGTTACTTGTAAATTAGTGTTTTATAAGGATAAAGACAGGATAAATATTCAATATTCCAAAGTATTGACTTTAGGAATAATCAGAAATGTAAAAGTATTACTTGGACACTCAAAAGGACACATTGACTGTATCTAAAGGAACTGAACTACACTAAAAATCACAAATGATTAACTATCCTAAAAAGGCAAAATGACTGTTAATGGTAGACATCTTTTGGTATTATTAGCCTTGGTTATTATATACTGGAAACCATATTACCTGTTGCTCTTTAAAATAAAACAACAAAAAAACTAATTCTTAACAAGAGCTTGTGTGCACGGTGAACTTTGCTATATGATGTGTTTGAAGTTGTTGCTTGTTTACCAACTCTGCAGTCAGTTGCTCAACAAACACGGACTGAATTTACTCAATATAAGCTCAGCCTGATGTAATTCATCAGTCATACTAAAAAAATGGAAGAGAAAGATTTCTGTTTCTGTAAAATCCAACAGCAGCAAGGACGATACATTCTTGAATATTAGCTTGATATAAAAAAACCTTGTTGTTCCACTGGCAGATTTTTTCACTTACAGTGAGATATTTTTTCAGTTTGAAATGAAAAGATCTGTCAGTGGAACCAGTACAGTTTGTACTCAAGAATTGACTTAAAACAAGCTTTTATATGAAGAGTTTTCTTGAAGTTAGTTTTAATTCAAGTGTATTACAATAATTTCCACAAAAAAAAAACCTGAAATTGAGTGTTTTTGCAGGATAATGAAATTTTATACATTGTCTCAGAGTACATAAATAAACAGCATAATGCATCCGACAATGTGTAATTTTTCTCTCTGCTTAGTAATCACTCACTACTTTGTGTGAAATACAAAGGAAATACTTTTAAGGTTTGCAGTGACACAAACTGAGAAGAAAATTTAACTGGTATATATAATTTCCAATGCAGCACAAATTGAGTTTCAAGTTTAGTACCTCTAATCTAATTTCAGCCATTTCATCTATTGAAAATGGAAATTTTGAAAACAGGAGAGACATTAGATGGCATATGTGTGGATTACTGTCTCTCTTCCTGTTGGGAGTAACCGGGGTTGTGGAGGCGTGGCTGTGGCGGTGGCTCACCGGGACATAACGCCTGTAAGGTGTCATGGCTGCTCCTCAGGGTGCTGGTTAGATGTCTCTGCGTGCTGCCGGCGAACAGCAGGAAGTAGTCCACTCCCCGATCATCTGCAGCCAGCTCTTCGTCGGAAAGCTGCACTGTGACAACACATCGACCCTGCTGAGACAAACGGGACCATAAGTGAAAGGAAGAAAAAATAAAAAATGCATTCTTCATATAGTGGAGAGTGTGCTAAGCTATGAGGAGAGTTTTATTTTTGACTTGCCGAATGACTTCTTTAAAACCTTCTGGAATATAAAAACGTGGAAAACTGAGATTTGGTTTGAGACAATAAAACACTAACATTTTTTTTGAAAATGTGCATTTTTGCATTTCAACCTTACAAAGTCAAGCACATTCATTAGGGGTGGAAGATACGGACTTCATGTGATATTTTGTTGAAAACAATGAAAGTGATGTTAAGACATATTTATTATTTTTTTGTAGGGCTGCAACTAATGATTGTTTTAGTAATCAATTTATCTATCAATTATTCTGACGTTGAAAGTTTGTAATACATTAATGTATTAGAAACATTAATGGGTTTTTAATACATTATTGGAAACACATTTAAAGATGCAATTGAAAATAAATTCCTTTCTAAATAACTAAATAAAATTTTTACTGCCAAAAATGCAATACTTTAGCATTAAATCTGAATTGGGTGAAGATTTTTAAAAAAAAGTTCACTTCTAAAATTTTGACTAAAACATATTCAGAGACAAAGGCATTTTTATCTTCTATACAAACTATAAATATTTTGTAGTTTTAGTTTAATTACTGGTCTGAATATGTTGTTTTTTCAGTATATGCTCTTTTTTGTAGTCTGCACATGCCAATTAACGATTAATCAATTACTAAACTAGATGACAATTAATTCAATGACCAATAAATTGTGAGTAATCCGATTAATTGTTTCAGCCTTTCTTTTTGTTTTTACAAACTGTAAGCCTGTGAATGCATGGCACATCAATAAAATACAAAATAGGAGAAAAATAGTAAAAATAACAATCCTGGCAATATGGACAGTTTTTTTGGGACGTTAAACTTGTTGATTTACTTTGATTTTACTTTGATTTATTGTGACAGCGATAAATCAAAATCATTTTGTTATAAGAAACTTATCATGATAAATACTAAACAATATAATAAATGTCCACTTCTAACACTGATTAATCGTGATTAATCACAGGGCCAGAGTGTAATTAAGCTGATTAAAATGTTTTAATCGATTTGACAGGACTACAAAATACAAGCAGTTTAATAAAATACCACAAAAGTGTTGGCCATTCAGGACCAGTGTTGGCAAATTGGGCAAGTTTTCATCCAAATAGGCAGTTTTTTAACATGTTTGGGGGGAAAAAACTGCTTTGGGTGGGTTGTTAAAATTTCGGCTGCTTTTCACAACATTTGGCGGATTTTTATAAGGGTTTCAGAGGACAGTTCTTTTGAAATAGTCGCCATGATGTGGCAGAAAAACACAATATAAAATGCTGTGTTATTACTCATCTTACTAGTTAATTTTGATTGAAATCTCTAGAATCCGTTGAATATGAAATTGTCAATTATTAATCAAGTGTCACTATGTAGCAGAGGTGTAAAGCAGAAGTCCCAGGGTAATTTCAAGATTTAAAAAGATATATCACCATAAAAAAAACTCCAGTCTCAATGTGGTCAGTCAAGTCCTTTACAGTCCCAATGGGATCTGGTTCTGGTCAGAATATAACAAAGGACAATTCATGATGCTATCATTACATTAATTTTGGAGTTGGACGGGCTTTGCGTTGTTTTTGGTTTGGAAACTCAGATCTGGCGACCCTGTTTAGGACACCAGTAGACAGTCAGTTACTTCATTTGTTTCAGTGTCTGGAGCTTTTTAACTGCACAAAATTTCAGCTACATTCAGTTCAACTGTGTGAACTGGATAACCACTGAATTACCAGAGCGCAAAGATTCAAAAGCGTAATTGTGCATAAATGCTGCCTGCTTTATTTCGAACGCAACAAAGGCCCAGAGTGAGGCTGCACAATTTGTGGAATGATGTGGTGTCATCTGAGGACAGACCAAAGGGGGGAGGAGATGGGACAGAAAATAGGGATATTGTTCAATTAAACTTTTTTTTTTTCCCACTGGGGTCAACAGAATGGAGAACGTCTCCCCCATTTACTGTGAGCGACGCCGAAGCTTTTTCACCCATCGTCTGAGCTGAGCAGAGGGTCAAAGGTGCTGCCTTCCTCTCTTTCAGGGCAACGTTTCTTCAAGTCTGGAGGGCAGCAGCGAGGCTAACCAGCAACCTTGGGACTCTCTGTTCGGCAAAGCCAGAAATGCCGTTTGAACGGTTTGAGAGTGGAGGAGACGTGTTCAAAGTCACCCCAAAGGCCACGGACAGAGAGATGCATCCTGGAGGGACCTGCAGAGAGCCAGAAGTGAGGAAGCCGGCTCGTGACGTGTTTAGCGGCGCGCAGAGCGTGTCAGCTTTAACAAGGAGAGATGAGGAAGTGCAGTAAATGAGTCGAGGGCCCAACTGAAGCCAGCAGCCATGACATCCTCTCTATTAAACCCTCATCTCTTATCCTCAGCTCCGACTGAAAATTGGGGTTTGCCTCGTCGGGAGTGAATTGACACCTCAGTGATTTTGGCAGTTTTGTGCTCCATGGGAAAATGAAAATACATCGATGTGAAATAAGTTCCACATTTTCAGCCACAAACAAAGGAGAAGCAAAAGGAGAAATGATTTTCTCTCTTCCTCTGGATCACTTCAGACAGAATGCCGTTACACTCCGTAGCGATAACAGCACCGGCTTCTTGCGGCAACTTGGCGGGCCTCATGTTTTCCCCAAATCACCCCTCGACCCCGTGATAAACGACGCAACATGGAGGAATCTTCTCTGACATAAGAAAGCCGATTCAATGAATAAACATTCATAAAAAATATCTATATATGTACCAATATTGGGTAACGAGAGCCGAGATAGAGGCTGGTGCTGAGAGAAAACAGAAGTGAAAGCAGAGTAGAAAGTCAGCTGAATAAGATCGCTGAGAGTCCCTTTTTGGATGCAAACGTGTTGGCAGCAGGCGAAGAGACGAAAGATGTGAAACATCTGCTGGAGACGGCAGGAAACAGAGCTCCACAGACAGCCATCTTTGCAAAACATGCAAAAGAGCAGACACAAACACACACACACACAGAGGAACTATACTGGCTGGAGGCTAAAATCTGTGCAAAAACACATTGAATTGACTTATTTGCTCGACTTAAACGACAGAAAGAAAATATATGTTTAAAAGCCGAGTAAAGCGCACCCCTGTGTGTAAATGGACGCCTGCATTGCCACGTTAAATACTTCAAACCAGTGGAGAGCAAAGTGACCTGCTGAGGTATTGAACTGCTAATCATAAAGTTTCAACAAGAAGCAAGCAGCTCTTTAGCGACATGAAAAGCGCAGCTGGAGGCTACAGACCTCAGCCTCTCCTCCCTCACCGCTTCTGAGTACACATGTATGAGCCGAGCCATTTCCCCGACTTCCAGCTGCTGTTTGTCCAGGTCAGCAAAAGCTTCATTTTAAATAAGCAACACATCCACTACTTTGTAGTAAGACTTTGTATTCAGTCACGCCGGATGATGTTGTTGGAATAATAATGAAGCTAAAAGCATCATCTCTGCAACACTTTCACATTTGTCATTGGTGACGTTTGTGATGGTATGCTACATTTGATTTTCACCAAACAAGGTGATGTAAATGAGCTCTAGAATGAGCTCTAGTTTGATCTCATTGGTCACAGAAACCCTGCTCCAGAAATCGTGTGGCACTGTAAAAAAAAAATTGAACAGAGTAGAACTTTTATCCTAGCATCCTATCCAAACAACCTAACCTGGTTAAAACACCTGCTTGGTTCAAAGTTTTATTCTTGAAAACAACTTTGAAACTTGACATGCTAGAGCAAAAGTTCAGGACCCGGTGCAACTTTTCATCTCTTTAATCACATATTGGATCATTTGTTAATGCAGCAAATTTGCATTCACTACAAAATTAAGTATGACTCACCTTGCAGTAATATACTCCTTGAACTTATATAGAGTTTATTTTCATGTAGAAAAATTGGTATTGGGCAAAACTGTACTCAGTGCACACCCAATTTTAATATGTCCAAAAAAAATTATTTTCCATCTACTTACCAATATGTATCGGTTTATTAAGTTAAAGTCAAATAATACCAACTGAAATATTACATACCTTTTGGTACGTAATAGCCCTTTTTTGAATGACGCTGTAACAATATAACCATTTTCCTTCGACTTAGAGGATTAAACACATTTAGTTTCTGTTTTAAAGCACTGACGGACTGAAGCAGTTCCTAAAACCTGAGGCCTAGAGGTCTAACCACCCACCTGGCCTCAGTCAAGAGTCAGATTGTAAATCACAGATAAGATTATCTGGCTGGTAAATGAGTTAGCAAGTCAACTCTTTAAATACACACACACACACACACACACACACACACACAATCTCTTCCATGTCCTATATCTGCTTTGTGTGTGTGTGTACCTCCTCTCCCTGCCTAGTGATTAGAAGAGCAGTGGAACCACAAAAGCACCAACTCAGAAATATCCCAAATGCTCTCACACACTCACACACACACACTTCATTAATTTTGTATCAACATATTCAGGAGCCACAAGAGCAACTGCATATATTTTGGAGTAATTTGTTAGGAGATCAAACTGAAACACTTAATGCATGACGAGTAAAGGCAGCAAATGTGCAACCAAAGAGTAATTAGCAGAATGAAGCCGGCTTTAAGTGGGTATTAGAGCATCCGCAGGGTTTGGGACACATTCTGTTTGAACAAGTGAGGTTCATCGTCCAAGTGAGCAAATTGTGTTGGAGAATTTTTAATTCCTCCCATTCAGAACCACACCGACACGCATCCTGAGCAGGAAACCAGGCAAATTATTAGCTCGATCGACCCCGACGAGGAACAACACTCAAAAATGCAGTATTTGCTTGGATAGTGAACGCGACAAATGGAAGCAGGACAAAAAGAATTTGCTGACAGCATCACTCTTCGGTGTGGATGTAGTTACTGAGCAAATGTCTTCCATATTTCTCATGTCATTGCCTTGCTCCATAGTCATGTTGTCCTTTTAAATAATTATTTGCTTATGCTGATTTTAGAAAAAAGGATTCATGTTTTCTGCTAAAACGTTTTTAGCCCCCGGATGATTTAGTTTTTTGGCTGTATAAAAAGTTGTTTTTCATAAAAACTACTACTAAAACACTTTTTTCACATTGTGGGAGTCATGTGGATAAACAACCAGATATTACTACTGCAGAGTGTATGGAAGCCCATTCTGCCACTATGACAAAAAGAAAACAAAAACATATTTAATTAAAATGAGATAGTAATATAATTATGATAACTATCTTACTACAAGTTAAAAGTTTGTTATCTCATTAGGATATGTTTTTTTTAATCAGAGTGGCAGAAAACAGGCTTCCATAGGGATTTTTTAGTCTCTTGTTGCGTGAACAAAACGTATTCACGTGTGGTTTTAATTACGTTTTTTATGTCATGGAAACAAAGCAGGTTCTGCATCTTAGAAGAAAAAAAAAGGTGCATAAAAATATAAATTAGAACTGTAACCTGCAGGTAAAGCTGAGCAACAAATCAAATGCATCAATTAATCAAACTTTCTCTTTTGAAGATTACATTTTTGGAGAATCCAAAATTAATCACAGACGGAGCTGGTTAAAGTTTACGCTGCGCTGACCTGACAGGCGTCCCCATTCACACAGAGCAGCAGCCACACGGGTCAGGAAAGTGACAGGACTTAAATATGTAAACAACACAGTGTTTACATATTTAAGTTTGTTTGTTTGTGTGAGAGGAGGAAGCACAACTGGGCGCACTGGAGAAACTGCATCAAGTACACACAAGAGCCATTGTGATTTGTGATACTTACATACAAAGGAGCTTGCTGTGGATTGAGTTTCATGTCCCTGGACACTGAAAAGAGAAGAACAAATTACGGGTTAGCGGTTGTGGGATGCTCGTCATTGTCTCCGCGTTCTGCTTCAAAAACAATGGAAATTCTTCAGAAGGGCACAAAAAAGGGTTGTAAACACCAGATGATCATTTTGACACCTCAGAAATCTTGTTGATGTAAACACTTGGGACAAAGAAAGCGTCCTCTGTGATGAATTTATGCTAAGTTTTAACTTGAAAGCTCTTAGAAAATGTATCCCATAAATTCAATGCCTTGATTTGTTTCTTCATGATTTATTCACTTAGACATCAGTCACCTTTACGGAGTTTCCTTCCTACTATTCGGATAAGCTTTTGAAAGTGGCCTCGTGTGCTGAAGAACGCACAGCTTTCACATCAGACAGACAGATTTTAAAGGAAGAGGTTCAACGTAAACATACTTATCTCACAATTACTCATTCTCATCCTACAAGTTCAGCTTTGAGAGAAGAAAATCACTTTGCAATCAGTGAACGCACCATGGTTAATTCCCAGCATGTCCCCATGACAACGCTTCATCGTCGATGATGAGTCACTGCGACTCAAGTTAAATGATTTCTTTTTGCTATCAGTGAGTCATCAAGAGAGAAAACAGAGGAGAAGAAGTTATTTGAAGGGGGTTTTCTTTTCAGACCAAAAGGGAGAAGATTTTCAACAGAAAACAGGGAAACTGAAGGCAGTACAGCAGAGCTGCTACTGCTTTATTCCTTACACACTCTAGAGCACACGCACACACACACACACACACACACACACACACACACACACACACACAGAGCGCTGTTTACAGTTCAAAATGTTGGTCGTAAACTGTAACTGCTTGAAACTAATGGCACGAAAAAAACTAATTTATCTTTTGAGTTGCAGCTCCTCCTCCAATCTATCAACCACAAAATTTAGTTTCTTGACACTTTCTGGTAGTTCACAAAGCATGCCATGTGAAGTCCTCAGCCAGTACAGCAATTGGTTACCATGGAGACTGAATGCGGGTCGGAAAAGAGACATTGCTGACCAAAAAGTTAGGGCAATTTCTTTGCCGGGTGACAGCTGGCGCTCCCCTGCCAAGTGTTGTTTGGTCTTCTAGTGTCCCAAGGAAGACTTCTCCAGACAAGCGAAACCAGTTTTGTCTTTGTGTAATTTTTATAAACAGGAAATGGAAAATAAGTTGAGTTGATCATTTTATATTACACAATACGTGTGTCTAAATCACAGCTTGTAGTTCAAAATCTTTACAAATTTTATATCTTAAGAACTATTGTCACTGGATTAGTTTGGCCCTTCTAATCAACAAAAAAAGCTTAATAGATTTTAGATAAAGACACCTCTGTCCATGCAAGTAAAAAAAAGAAAACAAACTAATGAAACAAAATGAATTTAAAAAAGGATTTTTTTTGATCCTACAGTGAAAGTCAAAACACAGCATCCAAGAATCTACAAAGTAGTTTAACAACTACTAACCGGAGATATCAACTTTGTATCACTTGCATCAAATATTGTCAGCTGCAGAGAACGCCGCGCTTTTAATGTGACGCGACACCACGCATAATTCAGCAGACAGCTCTGCTAATCCCACTGTTATCTGATTGCAAACCCACATTCCAGTAACTTCTCGTCTCAAGACATCAAGGTGTCAGACGAAGCCCACGTATTTCAGACGAATTGAAATTCGTCTGAAATACCATGACAACTAATGCTTGAAGTTAAATAAGTAAAATCTGCAGGAACAAATGCAGATGTGACATTAATACAAGAGAACAATTATCTGTCAGGGAGTGACATAGAAGTAAAGGCGGGTCAAATTGATAAAAACCAGGCGGCTATAATGTGCTGCCGTGATACAGGACATTTTGTCACAAGTTTAGTGAAAGAATCTTTGATCAAGCTATTATTATTATTATTATTATTATTAAAGCCTTTTAATACAATATCAGAAAAACAATAAAATATGGTAGTGAAGGATTCAAAGAACTTTAGTATCAAACCAGCAACAAAATTTGGACTCTTGCCCAGTTTAAGAAGTGTAAAAATACATATATAAAACAATACCATATATTCCTTTTTTAAGTAAGAAAAGGGACATTTTTATTGCTCAAAATGCAATAACAGCATTCCTCTAGTGAACACCTGATCATGTGTAGCCAAGGGTGCATCTTCTGCTGTTCACTTTTTGGTTTTAATCAAACGGTTAATAAATGGTTAGCAAACGATGATTAACAGGAGAATTTTCTAAACAGCTTCATTCCTGCTCCGTGTTCGTTGTTCTTTCAGCAAATGTGTACTCCAGTTAGTGATTAATCGATTGTTGAGTTGAATATTTGCATAACTGATTCACTACAATTAATCTCATTAATTGTTTCAGCCTGATAGTAAATATCTAGAAATTAAGGTATTTGGAAGAAAATTTCTAACTCCCTCCCCTGACCGCATGTCGCTAATATGAAGTATAAGTATAATACTTGCTGTAACTAGGTGAGCACATCATCAACATCGGTATCGGGCAATTTTTTAACATATCAGCATGGGTCCGCAAAGTGAAACTTGGGCTGATTTTAATTTTCATCTTCTTGCTGTTTGTGTTTCAGGAGGGCGTTGGCCTTGTGGCATTTATTTGGCCATGTGACAGTGATGCAGCTCGTGATTATGGGGGTGTTTCACTGAAGCAGGGAAGCAACATCAGTAGTGTAGTGACATTGCAGAAAAAACATAGCACTGGTAAACACACGGAAATAAATAAGCAGGAATATTAATAGATCTTACTTTAAATAAACAGTAATATTGAGAATGTGCAGAAATAACAGTAGTGTGAACAGTTAAGTTGCACCTGGAAATCCCCGTCTCTCATTACAGAGGTCAACAGAGCAAAACTCGCTCGCCCACACTCTTTCACATCCTTCGAATGAAGCTGCCAGTTCCCTACCTGTGTTGGTTTGTTTGTTTGGACAAACCTGCCTCTTCCAATCGCCAACTGGTTTATCAGCAAGCAGAGGACAGCAAAGCAACAAAAACACTAGTTTGCCTCTTCTAGAAGGGCTTACGTGGTCCCGGGATCACTTGGCAGAATTACATGCAACATGTTTGACTCCTCTACTCCCGAGTCTGGAAAAGCAAGGCCCTAAAGCCGGCTTCTCGACACAAGGTCAGAGGTAGTGGGTGTGTAATTGCTTTAAAAAACAAAAGGTGTAACAGCTATATACTCGGAAGACAAATGGGTTGGAAACCTTTCTGCTGAACCCTCCCGAACAGAGCTTGGCTCAAGCTCACGTTCGCTGAAGAGTCAAGGATCTGTTCAGCTCCGAGCCCCCGTATTCTCCTCTGTTATTTGCGGAGACAATTTTCTTTTGTTTGCTGTTCCCTGGCACTAAAACAAGTCCTTGCTTCTGGCCCCGGTGGTTAGCGGTGCATTAATCACATCAACCACACAGCGGGGGAGGCGGCGACAAAAGGCCAGGACCTAATGAGTTCAGCAGAGAGAAAGAGAGAGAGAGAGAGAGAGGACGAGCGACAGCTCCAGAGTCAGCAGACCAGAGCACAACACAATTCACTTTCTGAAGCCCAGTCCAAACATTTTTCCAATTTTCTGCTAAATGTTCAGGCCTGAGCTCGAATTAGGCGGCTCAGGTAAGGGGATAATCAGCAGCTCTAATAATACTCTGGAGGCTAATCCTCTTGCCTTAAGTGCACTGGGCCAGGGACCAGCTCCCTCACGACATACACAGCACTCGCTTATATGACTCAAATCATGTCCGCCAGCTCTTCGTGCTTTTTTTACATTTCTATCCCCTTGTCATCTGCTGGCTCTCATGTCCTCGTTATTTTACTTTGACGGCGTCTTTGAGGCCACGGTGTGATCCAGCTTGCAGCACAATAGGGCAAATATTTACAAGATGCATTGCCACATTCACAGTATTCACCGGCGAGGATGGAGCCGATAACATTTGTTCACCTGCGGATGGCTGCTGTGTCCTTTATCGCCTCCCATCCTGTTTTACATTCTCCACACATTCGCACCAGCAGCGACGGCAGCTCAGGCTGTCGGTGTGACTGCCGCTTTTTCACAGTTGTTAAGGGAGAAGAAAGACTCCTGTGACACCTGGGATTTCATACAGGTGGGGGGAAATCTGCAGGAGCATCAAAAACTGACTCCGTCAGAGTTAATATAATATTTCCTTTTCTACTGAACGGTTTTGATGATCATCTCCATTTGGTTTTGAATTATGAGTTTCTTCTGCAAGTGAAACTAAAACAAGTTTCACTTTCTATTGCACAAAAATGCAAACTGGTTTGAATTTTGAATGCAATCAGAAAATAATGAAAATAAATTTTTACACAGCTGTTTTTTTTTTTAATCTCTTTTAAAATTGTCCACTCCCTGTTAAGTCAAATCATTGTCTTTTTACTACCCAGATCCAAAGGAAACCACTAATTGCCATTTTTGGAGTTGGAGTGACCACGATAGCCGCTGTATTTTACTTCACCTTCGTCTAAGTTATTATGGCTCTACATTGCTGGGACATTTTTGAGGGTAGAAAGAAATTTCACTAGCAGTGAAGGGTAGTTCTGCAAACATGGATGTTGCTGTTGGAAAAGCGTGAGCTATTTAAAATCAGTGGATTACATCGGTTTGACATGCAAATATTGGCAGACTGCCGATCTCCCAAACTGAAGAACATCTGGCCTGATTTAGCCGTCTGTCTCACTGATTTTTTTTTTTATCACTGTTATATTTTAAGTAAATATCAGAATTGTTTTATTTATAGACCAAAAATGGATCTTAGTTTTTATGCATATCATGAAGTAGAAAAAAACGAAATGATTTTTCACTATTTTTACAGGAATCATTAATAAGACAGGGGGAAAAACAGATTAATTCTGATCTCCAGCCAGCAGATTGTCTAGTTGCAATAAGCTCCAAGGTCCTGTGTATTATTACAGAGTAAATGGAACATTTTCTCTGATCAATCTATACGGAAACATATTAATGAGATAAGTTAGCTGCCACATTTTAGTTGACATTATTGCAGAGAGTCCAGAGGTACAAAATTAACAATTACAGTTCAACACACTTCATCAACAAACATTATGAGTTTAGGACATTTTAAAAACAAGCAACCTTCAGACGGGTGACCATTTACGATCAAAGGAAATGGGCTCAGCTTTGCTGCATTGTGTGTAGATGTAATTGCCCCTCCACTGGTTTGTCCGGATGTATTACACCATTCCACATCTAACCCAGAGTTCCCCAACTTCCTCTTGGGTGTGACTGCTGAGCTAAACTTCCCAGTCAGTCTGAAGTACCAAAAATGTCCAGCCATCTGAGATAGTCCAAGCTGGAACATTTACATTTCTTTTTGTTTTGTTTTGTTTCCAAAGGCTCTCTTGTAATTGCAACTGAATTGCCCCACTAGAACTAACCCAGGGGTTCCCAAACTTTTGACTCCTAAACAGCATTAGCCTCTAAAGGACCCAGTTTGAAAAGCAAGAGAGCATGCTAGAAAATGCATAAAGAGACAAAATCGTTTAGAATGTTTTTTATATCTTTTTTATTCTCTATTCTGTAATGATTGCATTAGGTTAGCATAAATGTCTCCTCCTACCTTCTGATTTTAGTTGGGCGTGAGTTCTTAGGGGATTTTTTTGGAGCAGTGTCCTCCACAGCGGAGCTGCTAGACGGTTCCTTCTGCCTTTTTCTTTTCAGAAACTTTTCCGTTTTCCGCTTTCTGTGCTGGCAAAGCAGCTTGATAAAAATAGCAATCAGCCAATCAGAGGGATAGAAAGGCATATAATATTTAAATAAGTTAAACTCAGTCATATTTTTTATTTCAATACTAAAACTTAAAATTTGATAATAAATTACAATAAAAAATTGCTGAAAAATTCATTTCATTTATGCTTTTTTTTTCCTCATATGACCTTCAGCTTTCTGAGGCAGAAACACTGGAATAAACAAAAAACAAAAATATTCATGAGAAACCTCTGCAAATCAATTATTAAAGTAGGATAGGTTGACCATTCAAAGACTGTCAACCAACATCCTGAAAACCTTGTTCAAAATGTACAACACCACAAATGAATGGATGCAACATGTCGATGCCTCCTAACATCGACATGTTGTATCGATGCTAGGAGACATCGATGTTTTCATGGGTGCCTCTCTACACCACCCATGGAAACATGTCTAATACGTCTCTGCTGCGGGACTTTCACCTGGGCTTTCGTGGATGCACACTCAAAGTTATGCATGAGAAAACACCCTGCTGATTAAACACTTTTTAGCACGTCATTTACAGTTCACACAGAGCGCCTAATGTCAGAGTGGCATTCATTTCCAGTTGGTCGAGTTCTCATTGGTCGAAATAGCAAGTGCATGTAAACTGAAATCTCCATTCCTCTGAAGGTGAGGTGTCCATCAAAATATGTTGGATGTATTTTGAATATGTCTGTTTAAATGACGTAGGTAAAACAAGTCTAAGTTTACAAGCCTGTGTGTTAGAAATGTGTAGATTTTCTACAGACATTTGACTAAATCTATTACATTTGCACTACTAGAAATGCCTCGTATCACTGCTTTCTTAAAGGGACTCAAAACAAAGAAAAAAAAGAGCTCTTGACCACAAATGGATGATTTTCAACTCAGTCAGCCTTGGAAGACGACCATTCTTGTTGGACACTCAAAAGTTATTTTTTCCCCTTTAAGCTCAGTGAACACAACATACAAAGCACTACTGGGTCAAACTGACAACAAGATCAGTGAGGTGTTTTTTAAAAAAAAAAATTTTTTTTTAATGAAGTCAGATAATACAGAGAAGTAAGACGTTCAAATAAATTCTGCATTGTCTACAAAACACTAATAGATATCTGTGGAATCACTCAGGATGCGAAAGAATGAAAGAAACAGGAAAACTTTACAGAGATAACAGTAAGGTTGAACAAAGTGCAAAAAAGTTGCTCTTTTCATGAGGAATGAAAGATCTTGGCAATGTCAGAGTTGAACTACGAATCTACATACTCTAGGTGAAAACAGATAACTACTGTTTTTGTAATGTCAACTGTGCTAGCTGTGCTTATCACTTTGTTTTAAAATGTCAGTGAACGTCTATTTTACGGACACTCCTTGCACGCAGTTGCTTTCATTGTTTTTAGATTTCTATATATTCACTTTTAAAAAGTGTACCACAAGTTATACGAAACCTTTTTGCTTTTACAGCTGCTAAGGTTAACAAATGTGAATTGTTCAGCAGCTTTACATTCTTTGCCCTTTTTTGGCAAAGATCAGTTTGTTTCTTTTTACATTAGCAAGGAAACAAGGATTTGATTTTTATAGTAACTTGAAAATATTAGACACGATATAAAGCTGTAACATGTTCCGGGAACATAATTTCATAGCCCTTACATAACACAATCACATTGAGTAACATTTAAAATTAAAATCTGGTTGCTTCATATCATTTTCCAACTGCCCTACATGATACACACTTCTACACAGCTACAACAAAACAGTTGTTGGCACAATGCTAGCTGTGCCAAGACAAGCAAACAGGAAATTGTCAAGAAATCGTCGCTAATTGGAAAAGCTAACAAAAGTTAGAGTCAACTACCTGATAATGTCATCACAAGACGAAACAAAATATCTGTATTGTAGTTGTGTTGCGTTCACCAATACTCATTCATACCTAGAAGTATTAGGACTGCTAACTTGTAACCTCTACCTATACTCTTGGTATTACTTCTGGTTCTTAATCTTCAGAGCTGAAATTAAGTCCAGAATAAATCCCACCCAACTACAGCAATGAGCTAAAACAGGCAAGAGAATGGGGAGGCCTAATTCGGTGATCTGACCTCCACAACCACTTCTTTCAGTGGAAGGACAACGAGACCCCAATTATGATGTGAACAAAATGTAAACGTTCTTGTTGAGTATTTTGCTCATCCAATGCCACAAACATATTTTCTTCCTCCATGCAGAACGGTTCATCCAGCCCAACAGTTCCTCTTGAGCAACAATCGTTCAAGAAGAAAAGACAGGGGACTTATAAAATAGCAATGCACATGTTGGCCATCTTAAAATTCAATTCCTGTTGTAAGAAACTGCAAATCGTTTGGCCTGAATGCAGAAAGGGTGAGCAAGTTCAAGACAATTGAACTCGGTTGCTACAAGATATGCTAAATGCTGTGGCTAATACCTGGACTTTGAAGTCAAGTTACAGTCTGCTTGTAAGATAATATCTTTTGAAACTGAAAAGAAAACCTTTGAAACCAGTCCTCAACAGGCATTTTCTGTTGTAACCACAAGAAACAAAGAATACAACAATTTTACGCCCCAGACTCAGCCACTTTTGAATTTTTTTTTGCTTGTGTGTGTATGAAATAACAATTGGTTAAAAAAAATAAAAGAAAAAGCATGCCATAGCATTATATTAAACTTGCCTCTTTATCTCAGTTATGCTGGATCCTCAGAAAGGCTGGAAAAAAGAAATGTAGGGGAGAAAAAACAAACACTTTTTTAAATCCAAAGTCATTCTTTGGTAATAGAAGAACCTTGAGAAATAATATCCCCTAAACTCCCCCTACGGCTACCCAACACCTGCTTAGAGAGATTACACAAGCCATTAACTCCATCTAAAACACTGGGTGCCGCCAGCTTTCAGCCAAGCTTCTTACGAGTCTCCGTTATGGCACAAACTGCCACTATGACACAGTTTTCTTCCTCTGATGCAAACAAAAAAAAACGAAAGAAAGAAAAAAATCTACAAAGACACAGCCACAATCAAGTGCTTGGATGTGACAAATGGGTCAATAAATCAAAAGGGGGAAAAGGGATTTTGGTTGAAGAGAGGTAATATATAGACCAGCCATGTCTTTCACAGTTCACTGGGCTATCAAAATAAACCATTACAGCCATGTGACTTCAGCATGAATGGGACAATGAATAGGATTAGCTTCACAAGTCATTAATCGGACTGTCTCCTGACCCTCCTTAATAATCAGCTGAGGATTCTCTAATGCAGCCACATGGACAAAACGCCCTGCAGCTGTGCATCGGCTAATATTTGGCATTAGTCTTGTCATGTGAATATGTAGCTTGTGAAGGGCCATCTTTTTCTTTTAATGGCACTATGCTACAAAAACATATGACAAGAAGACAGACAATAAGAGTTCATATAGGTAATCACTCTCTTTAAACTGTAGTTAAAAGGTTTGTCTTAGCTGGTTAATTAACTGGGTCTAATTATTTTGGCCCACTCTCATAGAAAACAGCCTTACCTAGAAAATTGAACTCCATATTCAATGTGTTTGCTATATTTTCAAGAGTTTTTAAGCCTTGAAGCAAATAATTTATTTATTTCAAGTTATTCGAAATTTATCAAATAATGTCATTTCCTCCTGTCCTTCTGAAATAAATCAACTAATCACATTTTATGATCATCAAGCCTGTCACAATACATTTTGCCGAACAATAATTTGTCCCAAAAGTTATTGCAATAATGGTGTTTTCAGGTCATTTTCAAATATCATAATGGTAATGGCATAATATCCAAAAACACAGTGACAAAGATAAACTTTAGCTTCTAATGAACATTTAACACTGGAACTGGAAGACATTTCAAATACCCAAAATAAACAGAAAACAGAAACAACAAATAAAAGTAAATGTGAAGTCTCTAAACAAATTTTTTCTTTAAAACAAATATTGGTAGTGAAACCTTTTCACAACTGCAGAAGCTAACATCTTTAATCTTCCTTATTTCCACTATTGCGGGCGCAGTCAATCAGCGCCCTTCAAAATAAATAACTCCACTCAATTGGCTGCTCTGCAAATGCCAGTCAATATCCTGTCAATGACCATAGCACTTTCAGGTTCCCAAGCTGCATTTTTTTTTTACAATATTTGAGATGTTCTCTCTAAAATGTTTTCCGCAAATAACTTGGAGTCATGTTCCACAGAAAAATTTGCAGAAATACTTAACCATCAATGTACTTGACAACATTATTAAAACACACCAAGCAGTTTTTTCACCGACTTCCAAATGTTCACCAGTACTATTGCTAGAAGAAAACCAATGACTGCCATTGCTGTGGCGCTTCTGCTTCCTTCGGTCTATAACTACCTGCTGACTCACACCTACCACTACGAGTTTTGTGTGTGTCGGCTAAGAAAAAAATGGACCATATCTTGATTGTCATTAGCAAAGAGGATAAACTGCCAGTGGCACAATATTTTTAAAGTTGTCCTAAACTGGACCGTTCCTCGAATCTGGAAGCAGAAAGCCACTAGGAAAAAATACAAAAGAGGAAACAATTATTTTAAGGAAACATTGTGTCTTTGTTACTCAAAGAAACAAGCTTACCAAGCAATAAAATAGCTCAGTTTGCCATCTGGCTTAGTTTCATTTTGTTGTATTTTAGTTGTATTTTGTACCCAGAAAGGAACCATTTCATGGCTCCCTATCCATAACTTTTTTAAATCTTGGTATTTAGGGGTTTTGAGGAATTAATAATAATAATAATAATAATAATAATAATAATAATGATAATCCACACTAACTTTTTTAAAAACAAATAGAGAAAACCAATTTTTACCAATAGCTGGTAACATACTGGGAAATAAGAAAGACTAGCAAGCAAAAATGCAATGCTGCGACATCAGTAATCTAAACAAATTCAAAAACAAATCTTTTAAAAGAAGCTTTACAATTTTGAAATGAAAAACTACTCAGCAAATATTTACCAATATTAGTTTTCCAAATTTCAGTTCAAATAAAAACATGCATTTGTTTAGTAAGAGATCAGACAAACCAGCAAATTAATTTGCCCTCAAATCCTTGAAATATAAACCTCCTGAAAGCTATTTAGAGGAAAAATTTAAACGTACAACAACGCCATTGAAGTATTAATAAACAGTGAATGACTGAAACTTCAATATATAGGAAATGACACTTCCACAAACAGCTCATGTTTTCATTCCTCTGACAGACTTGTGAACATATTCAAATTACACAGCTTTATTGCTTTTAGAACAAATACCAGACGGACAAAGTCTGGTAAAGTCCCATCAGTTGTTAGGGGATCACTGAAGACTGGAGCAGTCTGACTGCAAACTGTTTTTGGGAATAAAGGTATTATGGTTTGACATTTAAAAGCCAACTGTGCAGGCCCCACAGCAAACCTACTCTACAGTCCTAAACTATTGTGTTGGATTTCTTTAAAAAGTTTCATCATCACTATCAAAAACTATGTTCCCAACCACAGACTGAATTTTCAGCAAAAAGCAGCAACTATTATGTCAAACCAACAGGTGCTCACAGCTTGGTAATAAAAAATAACACCCCAACCATTTCTAAAAAGGGTTGCAAGAAGAAACGTTTGATGATTGAAAGATCCCAAAAAACTGCCACAAGTAAGTCACCTTCAGTCAGTCACTGAAGAAAACAAATTCCAAGACAGCAGCACGCCTAAGTCGTCACAGATTCTTCAGAAAAAAATAGCTTGACGAGCACAACAAGCTATGTGAAACTTCACTTAAGTGTTTAATAGCCACAGAGCTTGCTGCGGTCTTTCTAGGTCAAATGCCTCCCACAGGCCATTAATTAACTTGAGGAATGTCAATGCAGATCCGTGTTATTGGGACAACAGTTAGCTGTGGCTGCCAGTTTGTGAAACTTGGTGAATATAGTCGTGCTGCTACAACACAAATGCAGAAGACGAGTAAAGGGGCACGGGGACCCAAAAATAGATCCGAGGTGTCATCAACACCGGGACCGCAAGGACCTCGCTTAGTTCTTCACAAAAGGGTAGATCAGACTTTGTCCTCCACCTGTGCAGATGTTAGCCCTCCAATATTAACTAGGTAAGGACATCTAGCCTGGAGACCTTGTTCTGTCAAGCAAGATTTTTTTTTCTTTTTGAAGCCCAGGCTTTAAGTCTCCAGATTTATATGATAGGAAACCTACAGGGTAAAAAGAGAGTGAATGTTTAAAAGGTCTATTTATTCGGGTGAGATGGTAATACAATACTGAGGTATCATAAATACTATTGCCAACTTGATGTTGGCCATGCAAAGATAAATTCTCTGCATTTGGTTTTTCCCTTTATGAAGAGTACACTTTCGGCCTTATAGGGGTTCCTGATATATAGTGGTGTCATTTACTCAATGGTGATGCCTTCAGTTAACCACAATGATAATAAGTTGAGTTTGTAGGTATGAACTGCTCCTTCTACCATGACGAGGCAAAAATTTGCCTCAAAAGTCAAACTCTATCCAACTGGTCGACTACATTATCAGACTACATCACGCTTCAAATAAAGTACCCTATCAAATAATGCATGATAGCCATCCTTTAGGATTGTGATTTTGCACATGTTCATCCTGACAAAACAGTCACGATACCTTATACCATTTACTGCTTGCAAACACTGTCACAGTTTTCATATACTTTTGATGCATATACTTATAAAATTCTAAAACTAAACATTCGAACAATTTTCTAGGATTCCACAGAACCATTTCTGTCACTGCTGGAAAATCTGCTTTGGGCTTCAAACAAAATGAGCCGTAAGAGTACTGAAGATTGCTAAACATTCCCTCCAACTATATTTTATCCTCAAAAGGAGTTTATTTGCAGATATCTCTTGCAAAATTTAGTGCTTCTGCAAGTATTACATGGTTATTTAGTAGAGATTTACTTGTACAAATTGCTGTCGAAACAAGGTCCGGAGAGAAAGTAGCCGGTTTTAAAGCTAAGTGGATCCATGCTGTTTGCCATCTGAGCCCAAACAAGAGTTTCATTCCAGACATGAATGCTGTCTGAGTCATCGCACAAGGCTTCTAAAACACTAGACGCTCGCATCAGTCAGGAAGAATGCGCTGTAGGCCGGCTGGTCGTTGCCAGAATGAATACATTATCTTTGAAACTAAAGCCTTCAAGAGTGCCACAGCGAGGCCAGGGTACCTCACTTGTATCTTTTAAAGAAAGCAGAGAAGGTTGAAATTAGCGCATGAGCTCAATGTCAAACAGTGCACACTGGGGCCAAGCTCAGGGTAATCTCTAACTGCATAGTTGTACTTAATGGATAGAATCTAAACAATTCAGAAAGTCATAAGTTAAAACAGACCATCCTTTTTCCTCTTCAAGAGACTCTGATTGTTGTTGAGGATAATAATTATTCCTAAAATCCATTTCATAATAAATTGTAAATATGATTTGTGTAGGCAGCTGGCAACATCAGAGATTGTTCAGTCAACTGAATTTAAAAAGTTGTTCAAAACTATTAGAAATAGATTCTTAAGAAAACAAAAAACAATTCAAGTTTTAAGCAAATATTATTGATGCATACACTGATTGCCGATATTCAAGTGAAAGGGTTTCATCCACACAGATCCCACAATGCATGTTGGGCTCAGAAAAACAAAACATGCTCAGAAACAAAATCATAACAATCATAGTAGTCATAACAACTACATGTAATAAAATTTGTGAAGGGTGTTTATAGATATAATCCATACAATTACATATTTGCTCGGCGCTGTGTGAGAGCAGCTATTAGCGCCGCTCAGAGGGACAGTGAGAACCTCTGAAGTTTATTTTACTGTTGTAGACAAAAAAAACTAACAATGCACCATTTCATATACTGTTTTTTACTACTGAAGTAACAGTAAGCTTCTTTAAAAATATGAAAAATTAAAAAAGGGTTAAATACAAATCAACGAGATCCTACCCGACTTCCGGGGAAGAAAATGGAGTAGACGGGTGCGATAGAGCCTCTTTCCATTAAGATGTAGAGTATGCACACTTTGATTAATTTCTATCTCTGTTGTATTATTAAGACTTATTTTCTTTTGTCCAACTGTTTGGTTGTCTGGTTTTATGAGGATCCCCAACAATTGTTTCACCTTTCATACTCCAGCCTTCCTTTTGATAGAGACAGACGTGATATTTGAGTGAGACTCAAAAAGCAGAGAAAAAAGGGAGCCAGAGCTCAAAGTGCACCTGCTTTGTATTGAGGCCTTGCTTCGCTATCAGTCCTGCTCCTCCAGGGCACTGAGCTAAAGAACCGCGTCACTTCCTCAGCAACACCAACAGCGGTAACGTGGCCGCACCGTGTTGACCACCATTGAGATAGTCACGGATGTTTGATTTAATCAAACCTGCCTATTGTCTCTCTGGACAGATACGAGGCCGTGGCAGTGACACGACCCCAGCCCGGCACACAAAAGAGGCCTCTGTGCAGAAACTGCACACAAACGCTGGCTGACAACACAAGTCCCGGGGATGAAAGGTCTCTTCAGTGTTTGGTGACAGTTATTACCCTCTCTGCTGAAACCAAATACCTGTGGGCCTAGATAGCATTATCTTTCTGTGAGGCACACCAGGGGGGCTGGCCTGTAATCGGGGCTTGGTCCTTGATCAACTCTCTGCCCCAGTTTTTATGCAATCACCTCCTCCCTTTCCTCCAACCTTTAAAGGAGTAGCTTAGCAATCATAGAACACTGCACTGCATCAGATGGTATGTAAAACTAAAAGAAAACCTTTAGAGGGTCTCATAGTTCAATCTCTGATGGAACACCAGGTGCCCAACATGATGAAAACAAAATTTTAAGGTCAATCACTGCTCATACTAACCCTCCTGAATAAACGTATATAACACAGAGACACGAAGAAGAAGATAAAGGGAAACTGCTTTACAGATAGAAGGTAGATTTATTAAAAGAAAGCAACTATGGAAGGCTAAAGGAATACACACAGAGAAGAAATGTGCAGCAACCAAAAGAAGAGGCAGGCTTTGTCAGACAGACACTCTGAGTTGCCTGGAAATATGCATGTTTACCCCAGGATAAACTCTTGACCTCTTTTGGGTCAATTCCACAACAATTCCTAACAGCCCCATGACAGATAGCCCTCTTTAATCCTGCAAGAAAACAACATGAGCTCGGTGTCATTTGAAACTAACACCAAAGCGGTTTGTTTTGGGACCTGGATTTTCCCACCTGGTTTCATATTGCAGCTCTTCTAAAGCACATTGTTTTGTGTACAACAAGAGAGGATGATTTTTTTTTTTAAATAAAGAAAAAGGAAATGGCTATCAAAAAAGGATGTACCTCCTAACATGCTACTTTCCATAAGAACAGGCCAAAAGCTAAAAATTAAATCATGTGTGTGATAACTCACACCTAGACGTTGCTCGCTGATGGTGAAAACCGTACCTTAAGGACAAGCATCAAAACAAAATCAAGGCAATCTGCAACTTCCCTGAGAAGCCAGGCCGTCATCATGGCCTACGACTTTCACAATTTAAAGCGTATTCACCTTGGTTAACTAAAGCCATGAGAGTGGGTGACAATAAGAGACCTTACCAACAACCTGGGTGACGAGGTTGGCTGTGAGCAGGCTCCTTCAGGTGCACGCCAAACTCATTTTAAGCCCATCAGAGAACAGGTGTGTTTATGCTGGGCAGGTATCCTCGGCAGACATGCAAGCTCTCGCCACAATGATTCCGCTGAGCTAAATATGGCTTTGTGCTAACGTACACAGGAGGCTCATCAAAGCCCTGATGTCAGAGGGAAGGGGCGGGGCTTACGGGCCACAGGTCAGGTCTTTGCCTGGAGTAAAGGAGCACCTACACTTTTAGCAAGAGGTGTCATCTAAATCTCCCTTCATTCTGCCTTCTAATTTAAGAGTGCACTGAATTTTCCCACAATTTGATATGATACATGATGTACATGAGCTCTACATTGTCACTTTCAAGTTTTTTTTTTAACTTTGTTTTGACAAAAGATATTTTTCCTTTGTCATCTCAGAAAAAAAATCCATGCAAGTCAAATTAAAATGTAAAATTGTCATGAACCTACTAAAGAAACTTTATCTTCCCTTAATAATCAGTGTTCAGACTGAATTGTAGATTTAAAACCATTCGTCCACCTCTTAAAAAAGGAAACAATTTAAAGAAATAAAGAGAAATTCAATAAATCTCCAACTGGTAATGTTTCACTTTTAAAGCAAAAATTTTTTTTAAAGATTTTCTCTTGTGCAGCAGTCACGTTTATTTGTGGATTTCTTTCCCACTATTAGATCAGACACCAACCCAATAGATGCTGATTAATAGCTGCCTTGTCAGTCAATTTATTTGTGTCACTCAGGCCCTTATGAGCATTTTTATTACCCTAATTAATAGTAGAATGATTGTAGATAAACTAACCGCAAGGCAGCAGTAAAGAAAATAGTGCCTTCCATGCACTGCAAGATAAACTACTGCTGTTTATTTTTATTTTCTTCAACTGAGTCTGCTTTCTGACGCCAGAGCGAGATAGTATCTATTTGATGACAAGTGAGGCAGTGAAAATATTCCAAATATATCTCTGTCGTAATTCAAAAGTCATGTTATTTAGCTGGAACTGCGACATCTGAGTTTTTTGGAAACTATGCAAAACAGGCTCTGCTCGCTTCTTCTACATCTGCAGACTCCATCTTGATCCAGCCAAATCACACAAAACAAACTATTGCCTTTTCTGCATTCTCTTACTTGTGTTGTTTAACAACAGATAAACCCATAAAATGACACAATCGTAGCTCATTATGATTGCAGGTTAATAGGTTGACATACAAGGAACTCATTTTCCAGAGTTGGCTGATTAAATCCTGTGTTTATAACCAGGACGATGGGAGATAAAACGGCCACTAAATCCAGATAAAAACTGCTGTGCTGGGAATGTGGCTCCACCTGCTTGTAAAGATATCGCTAATGAGGAATGGTAAAGCATACAAGTGTCTTACGTGACTTTTCTGGCATCAAATGTTCACCCTTGACGGTGTAACGCAAGCACAGAATCGGGGAAAAAATTAAGCTCAAATTAAAAAGCTCATTTAAAGGGACTTGGGTAAAAATTCCTCTGCTGAGCCACATTCAGTCTAATTTCCCCACTTGTAGAATAGAAAGTGGTTTCTGTAAATAAAAGCAAAAAAAAAAAAATTGTCTTGAAACAAAAGCTTTTTTCTCTACTAGCTAGTATTCAAAATGGTTTTAACCTGAAACAGATAAACCCGATAGGGTGAAATATATTCTTAAACTTTGTTGAAACACTAAAGAGATTCATTCTTCTGTGTCAGAGAAGTCAAAAAAATTATAGCATAGCACAACTAGTTTATGTTAAAAAAAAAAAAAAGAAAAAAGTATACAAGTGAGTTTTAAGCATGTTAGCCCATAAAAATGAAATCTTCATCCCTTTTCTAGTCTTTGGTGTTTGTATTTATATTATGTAAAAGCTACAATAATTACATTAAATAGGATTTGTACAAATCCACCTGGAGGAAACACCCTAGTGATTAGGGCTACACATTCATACAATAGGGATATTCTTAGTAAATGTTGTGATGACAGTATTGGTTCAGATAAAAACACAGCCTCCTCCCTCCGTTCTTTCTTGTCCGTGTGTGACCTTTAGCATCTTGGGCGCTACTATCCGGTGTAGATACCTCTGAGAGACTTCATCACAGCCTGAACATGACTCATGAGTGCTTGGCAACATCAACATTGCACACATTGGCATCGTTAAACATTTAAGTTTCTACAAATTGTAAAGCTTACGCTCTTAGGTGAGGTTTAACAGCTTAGCTTGAGGCAGAAAGGAGAACAGCAGGAGTAACGTTGCACAATATCAGCCATATGTGTAACTGAGAAACTATTGTCAAATGTTGCGATGGCAATATGGATGACAATAAAACTTTTTTTCTTCCATTCTTTCATCACAGTGTCACCAAAACGTTTTCTATACATTAAAGCTATTAAATTATAACTCTGTTGTGGGCGTTTATGGGAGTAAAATCTCCGAGCCTGCAGTCTCCTTACAGTAACAGATAAGCTGTTTTTTAGTTTGAACTATGACATTTTTATTTATACGAGTGAACTCCACTAGTTCCACAACATTATTATCTGCGTTTTATGCAAAAGGAAACTTTTCTAATCGGTCAAATGTGCATTTCTTGAAGCGGCGGTTCTTTACACTCCCTAAAGTTGGAAAAAAGTCTGGTTATGCCCGGCATGCTCTCTGGCATCTCTTTAAGAAGACTTTAAGCCGTAGTGATGACATGACGGAAAACTTGGAAGAATATTTTAAACCGTAACGTCTTAAAGCCTTGACAGCAAGAATCGTCCTATGCCTAATTTCCATGCATACGTCAATGTCAGCAAGCTACAAATACGTCAGGGGACCCAAAAAAAAAATTACAATCTTAGTGGAAAGCCTGGAAAAATTACCACAAGCAAAAAAAAAAAAAAAAAAAAAAGCCAACAACAAAGCCAACACGACAATTTCCGGGATGATAGAAAAACGCTGCTCAAGCTACCGCAGCGGCGGACGCCGTTTCAGAAACAATACGCTCAGCTGTTGTTTGGCGGGGCCGAGAGGATTCCGGCAATTCCAGTCCTAACAAAAACTAAGTCAAGGCTTTATTGTGAACATCAGCAGGGAATTGAGCCGTCACCCACCTCGGCAAACAGAGAAGGAGAGCCATGAGACAGAACCCGTTGATGAACGAGTACCTGGAAGCTCCATCCTATGGTAAATACAGTGTAATTATAAGGCTGACACGCCGCGCATCCTCCATCATCATTAAATTAGGGGGTTTGTGAAGATGAGAAATTGGCTGGGTTCAGCTTGGAGCCAGCGGAATCCTCATGGAAATTTACAGTCCTTAAAATGGGAGGCCATCTCCTCTTTCATTTTGTGTTTAGCGCCAGAGATAAATACATATTTCTCTCTTTTGAGGGGGGCGGCCTCATGGGTGAGCCTGGGTTTCTGCTGGGAGCGACATAAAAATCAGGCTAATGCGCATTTGGTTAAACGGAAAGCGAGCTGAGCCACTCGGATGCTGCGAGGACACCTCTGTCAGAACGCCGGAGCAAAATCCATTGTGTTGCACCCACTCTGACACAATGGTAATGGTTCAAGGCACCAGCTAAAATTACAGGAGGCAGCGATATCTTATTTTTAGATGAGGGATTTAAAACTGTTTGCACGTCTTTAGGACTGAAGAACGCCACAAGAAAGAGGTTTAGCTTTTAAGTTTGATCCTTTGTTCTCCATACATATAGTGCTTTGCAAACGGTGTGAATGTAACACCTTAACCTTTTTTTGATTTTTGTAAATCTGCAAACACAAACTTCTGCGGACTTTGTTGGAGTTTTATGTGATGTACCATTAACACAAGCTGATGTAGAGTCACCTTCCTCATCAGATTCAGCTGCAAGTCTAAAGTCCCCAAATTGGCTCTTTAGAAACTGGAATTTTATCCATTCTTTTGCACTAAACAGCTCAGGTTCAGACATATTGGATGTAGACTTTGTCAAACTTTGACTGAACCATTTTAAAACTTTTGTCTGTAGCTCCAGCTGGTTTTCTTCCAGAAGTGCCTTTTCCTTTGCTCCACCCATCTTCCAATCAACTCTGACCAGCTCCCCTGCACCTGCAGCACCTTCAGCAAAAGAGTAGCATCCCACACCTGCATTCCCAATTCTTATTGGCTTCTTCTGGACACCAGTCACATAAAGAAGTCTGATTTAAATCATGAAACTGCTTGCAGAAAGTGCATTTAATCAGATTTTTAAATTTTGCGATGTTTTTTGACCTCATTGAACAGCCCATGGAGAAAATAAGAAATTTGTCGCAATAAATGATAAACTACACAGTAATTGCTACATTTACCATCTTCTGACCTCTGAAGGTCACTGGACATTATTTAGCAGTATTCTATGTTAATTGTAAAATAAATAGTAATGATTAATCCAATGCATCATTGATCTTCTTCCCCTTCTTAATGATGTGCTATCTTATGTTGCTCTATCAAATGGAGCTCCAATAATATACTCCTTGACCACTTGGCTGCTTCAGTCCTTAAGAGCAGGTTACCAAAAACCCACGTCTTTTTAAGGAGTCTCCACCAGACTGGAATACACACACACACGCACACACACACACACACACTCACACAATCTGACTTTCATCTGACACACTCAGGTTAAAATGTAGTTATCAGAAGAAGTGAAATTATGCCATGAATCTGACGCACCCACGTTGTAAGACATTTCCGGATGAAGTCATAGCTCTATTACATTCCTCTAAAATGTAGCCTGGTGAGAACTTTTATTAGTATGAGGACTGTAAATAGCTAACCTACAATCATGGATATAGATTCAGATATATAAGCTAGTATTGTTGCAGGAAATATATTGCCAGATTCTGCAAAAAAAAAACAAAACAAAAAAAAACCTAAACTCTAGGGTTTTTTTCCACCTTTCAATGTAGCAATAAAAAGCATGCTCATAATCACATAAAAAGGAATGTTAGCATCAGTGTGGATCAGGTCAGCAAGGGAACTTTCAGTCTCTTCTGGAGAAGGCAGCAGATGGGCCTCACAGCAGTGGTTTGCACTCTGGCTCAGGCAGAGTGGGACAAAGTCCAAGTTAAGTCACCGTGGACGGTGAGGAAGATGAGGCTTGTGCCG
This sequence comes from Poeciliopsis prolifica, assembly GCF_027474105.1. Lineage (NCBI taxonomy): Eukaryota > Metazoa > Chordata > Actinopteri > Cyprinodontiformes > Poeciliidae > Poeciliopsis > Poeciliopsis prolifica. Next base: position 8,995,668 of record NW_026562396.1, read on the forward strand.
CAAACTTCAGGGCAAACTCAAGGGGAACCGGAGGGCGGCCATGTTAATGTCCCCGGTCCCTTTGAACATGTTTAAGTGGATGAGGTCAAGCGGGTGTAAATGAGTCAGGAGGGGCTCTGTTTTTCCCCTTCCACATGTGTGCAGAGCAGCTCACAAGCATGAATTAGATCCGAGCGAAGTCCCTGCTTGCAGTTGGGCTTTGGAAACCTTCAGATGCAACTGGAGCCACTAGAATAATTAACATCAACATATTCCTATTTTAATTTTGTATGATGAATCAACACAAGGAGGTGGAGAAGTCTAAGCCTGATAGGAAATGCTATAATTTTTGTTTTGTTTTAGCAAATAAAAGTCTGACAAGGTGACACTCCTGAAGCAAAGCTAGAACAATTGCAAGAAGTCACCTGATTCGAGGCGTGATTAACATTAGTGAACAAACAGCATCTTCAACTGGTCAGAGAAGTGGTGACTCACAGCTCAGAGAGAACAAAACACTAATTTAACAACAAAAAACTCTGAACTTTAACACCAACTTTTATTTCAACTGTATCAATAAGTCTTTGAGCCGTTAGGAATTATAGTTTTTTAAAAACAAAATCAAAAATGTCCTTACCAAGTTTTTCTGGCATTTGACGAATAGAAATAGTTTTGGAAACTCTAACTGGTCTAAAACAAAAAATGTTAAGTCACAACTCAACTAAGACTACAAATGTCTCTTTATCGGGTGCATGAAAATATCTGGTTTCGACTGTAAACATTTTCCAAGTTGAGTTTTTTGTTTAACAGATGTCAGATTTCACTTTATAACAAAATAGTGTGGCTTGAATATCAAGCACTTTTTAAAGAAATCAAATACTTTAAAAACCTTGAAAACACCTAACTGAAATTCAAGCATCTTCAAGGATTTCAAGCACCTGCATAAAGCCCTGCATACTATATTAACAGAACGATTATTAATCAGGAAGTCAGCAAACGTGACCTTTATGGAAGATTGGAAAGAAGAAATCAAAATCTACTGTCCTGGAACACAGTAGAGGTAGCATCATGCTGAGGGGATGTTTTTCTTTCCTTTTTTTTCCAACAACAGGGAAAAGGAAGGGTAGGTGTGTAAAACACCTCTTAGCAAGACTTAAGGATGAGGTGGAGGTCCACCTTCTAACAGGGTAAAAGAGCCTAAACTCAAACCTAATGCTACAATTAAATAATTTAGATTTTTTTTAAATTAACTATTTATAAACCAAAATGGTCCAGTCAAAGTCCAGACTTGACGCATCTCTATTTGATGCCCCAATCAAGCATACAGAAATGTGTGATTAAGTCATGAAAATATCCCACAAGCCACAGTATGTCTGCTTCCTATCGATTACATTAGGATTATCTTAGTGTGTTTCATCCGAAAAAGGTTTTAGCAGCATAAAAAGTTATTGCAATTACTCCAAAGTAAACCGTGGAGGCTGGGTAGTTCTCATGAGCATCATTATATGCATCCATAGTTGCACAAAAATGTGTTTAATACCGTTAGACAGAGCGCACAGTTAGCTCGGTGCTGTTACTATTAACATAGCGCACAATATGAGAAGATACAACTCGTTTCAACTCTTATTTGTAGTGTTATTTCAGACTTGTAAAGGCGACGTCTTTAAGCTCACAGCAACGTGAGAAGATCCCTCACAGGCCGCAGCCGAGCCGAGATGTCATGGCTACCGAGCAACAAGTCAAAGCCCAGCGCCGCCGCGGCCATTCACAAACTTTTTCTCTCAGCGTAAAAACGCCGGCGAAACTAACAAAAGCGGCAAGCAACCCGGGCTGCGTTCCTATCAGGTTCAACACAGCGAGCTAAGCAGGGAAACTTGCTGCTCTCTCTCTCTTACCTCAGGCAGCTGAAGCTCAGTCAGTGTGAAGAGGGCGCAGCCTTTAAACGCATAATAATCCTCCCAGCACAGGCCCCCGCAGTCAAGACTTCGGAGCTGGGACAGAAACGTCCTGGGTTAGCAACAGGAATCAGAAGAACCGCGGTGTAACTTTTCCTCCCCGTGTGTGTCCTCCACTGGCGAACAGGGACGGCTTTCCAGCAGTTGTTAGTGTTTCCCAGGACAACTCCAGGAGGGAGGAGTCTGTTCTTGGAGTTTGGTTACAGACGACAGGAAGTCAATAGTCAATACTTTTCCAGCTCTTCACTGTGTCAAACAAGCAACGTGAGGTAGAACATTTCAATAAAAACTGCGTCACTCCGACAGAGAGAGAGAGAGAGAAATCTCGCGCTCGTTACCAACTTCTCACGAGCTGGCCTGAGAAAAATGTTACAGTGACATCCCGTCCTTTCACAATGAAGCAACTCAAGTATGAAACTAATATGACTCCTGTTTTTTTTTTCCACCACACACACACACACCATTCATTTAAACCCTTATTTTGGTTTAGGGGAAAAAAAATTGTTGGCCAATCTTTCCCCGCTGAGATATTTTCCACCAGCCTCCAAAGAGATATATACATACAATTCCACAATAATATAACATTCTTCACATAGCAATATAACATCAAAGGTCAGATTAGCTACAATTAACAGGTCTGTTCAACAGGTCTTCTAATTGTCTGCTGAACAATTAAAAGGTGTCATGTTGACACTGACTTAATCGTGAAGATTAAATCTGATCGTGTTGGATTAAACAGCTCATCCAATCAGAACTGCGAAAAACACCAAACTAATGTACTGCCTGCAAGTTTAACTCTGAACGGGCTACATTTGATTAAATTCAGAAGAATGACACCAGACGACTTTGACCCAATAGAAACAAAACACTGGCGCGGGAAAACATTCTCACATAAAATTACCCAGAAATCAGAGGGACTTAACCAAGAAAACCCCCTGGATGCACCTGAAAGTCAGGTGTTAAGCAAAAAAAAAAGAAAGAAAAAGAATCTTACACATATGAATATTAATAGACTGACTCGGCTCTATTGTACAAAATGGTATTTATACAATACCAGTTTAGCAAATATTATGACATCAACCAAACATTACCATTACAATAGCAGCAGCAGCTCCAAAAAGGAAACAGAAGCGTCATTATTAACATTTTCCTTAACATGTATCCAAAGCAGCATTAGCATTATGCTAACCAGAACCACGTTTAAACCACAATATAGACCAAATAATAGCGGCTGATAAAGTAGTGATAAGGACGCTAACAATACTAACACACGCTGAGCAACAGAGGGTGGAGCTTACCTCTGCAAAATATCTGTAAAATCTTCTTTATTGTCACTCAAGGTGGAGAATTCAGTCTAGGCTTCGGCTGCCGTCGACGCCATTACGAACTTTTATCGCCATAACAACCCAAAACCTGTCGGGCATCTTAAAGATTCCTAGGGCCACAAAGACATTCAATTTAGCTAAATTTATCGGATAAATATTGACCCCTGTCTGTGGAAATGTTATGCAAATAATCCAGGTTACATTTAGGCACACTCTGTTAAGCAACACAAGCCAACACGGTGTTTTGAGTCATGTTTAGATGTTTTCCGCCCCTTCACGTCATTTGAATTGAGCTATTTTTGTCTCGTGAGTAAGCAACAGTCTTTATCTAAAATTCAAGTAATTTAGGTAACAAAACGTTTGAGGACAACTTTTATTTTGAAGGAGAATACGTAAGCCACAAAGTAAAGGGGAGGCAGAGAGAAAAAAAACACCATCAGCATTATAGCACAAAACTGAAGTTTTGAAAACAGTGGGCAAATGGGGGACACTTATATGGAGCCACGCATAGGCCAAAAAAAAATGGAATTAATTTGAGATGTAATTGCTCTGTACAGGTAAGAGAAAGGGCAGTCAAAAGACAGAGGACTAACATCCCCCCAAAAATGTTGGGATTCTCTCTTGAGAGCAACATCGACTCAAATATAAATAGACACAAAAGTTGGTAGCTTTTATTATTACTGAACACGCTTCTTAAAAAACAAAACTTGTGGCTTATTTATGGAACTCTGCAAGTGCATTTATGAATAAGACTGAATGCCAAGCACCAAATGTATTGATGCAAAGCACATGTTGGTGTTATGTCACTGTGGCTCCATGTCCTGCAGAAGAAGCTCAAACCTTTTGCGTTCAGCTGCCCTCTGCTGGCTCTGAGGGTCTCCCACAACGGCCCCAGGAAGCAGGGACACATTTTTGTGTTTTTCTCTACAACAAGGCTCTAAAGAGCAACTGCACATTCACGACATATATGTCTGACCCTCAGAGATACGCAGAACCCACCCCCCATCCAGAACTGTTTTATGACTTTATGAACTCATTGCAGGTCCGGATTGACGGCTATTATTTATAAGACCAGACTTTATCTGTAAGAGTCAGGCAAGAAAAACAAACAAACCAAAAAATAATAATACAAAAAAACAGATTTCTGCTTTTCACAGAGTAGCTTATCTACTCTTGTGCTGGGGATCACATTGAAGATTAAAGTTTCGCTGATAAATCACTACACTCTACCTTTCTACCCCTCTGTCATCCCAGAAGCAAATATTTGTTGGAGATGAAAATAATCATAAATTCCCCATGTTCTCCAGCAGCCTTTTGGTTCGGCAGCAGCTTTCAGGTCATACAGGACCTCCATTAAGACGGATGGGTGGAGGAGAGGCTTGAAATGAACATTAGTCCATTTTTAGGGTTCTTCTGGGAAGCTTTCGGAATTTTTTTCTTTTTTTTTTTCCTGCGTCACTTTGGTGCATCCAACAAAATGACAATGTTGGTGCTTTTGGAGAGAATAAAAGCTTTCGTCTCCCAGGCTTCGTGTGTGAGAGAGAGTCGTGCGGTAGAGGTGACACGGTGCATTTTATTCAGACTTTATCAGGTAAAAGCTCCTTTATTTGTACAAAAAGGAAAGTATTTGTCCCTTTAGAGATTTTCCACAAAAAATGCAACGTTAGAGAGAGCCTGAGCAAATAGAAAAAGTTGTCTTTATGTTTTTATTAATAAGGGAAAAGCTATCTGTGCAGACCTGGCTAACTGTACAAAAAATAAAAATAAATAAATGAATAAAAAATGAAAAACTTTCTTCAATTAACCAAAAACGTTTTGGAAAATTGTTTTCAATTTTATAAGCCACAACCAGTCGTGATTTCTTAAGGTCAGTGTTTATGTTTCAGCTATTAAAAAAATTTTTTAAAAAGAGAGTGAGAGAGAGACTCGGTAGAAATGGCAACTGTGAGTCAGAAACAGAAACACCATATCAAAAGTCAAACACAGTTATAGTTTCGATTATAAGTTGTAGCTGCTTTATTGCACACTGATGTTAATGCATGGAACCTTGAATTCTGCTAGCTACCAGAAAATCTTTTCACTTTTTGTTTTGTTTATTTCGAACATAATAGAAGTTCAAAATCACACACGTGAACAAGTAATGCAGAAGACACATATTTTTGTACCACAATAATCTTAACTTGCTTGTACTTTTTGTGTGGTTCAGTTGGACTTAATTACGAATGAGAGGCATTCCCTTAAACAGGACCTCACAGCTGCACTGCGTAACTTTTTAATGTTTTCTTTGCATATTTGTTAATGCCATCACTAAGCGGTGACAGTAGAATATGAGACAGACAATCTTTGAAAAAATATGAGCTCATTTTTTCCTGTGGTCTTCTTGTCATCTGAAGAAATACACCGCTCTGTGTGCAGCCAGTTCTCCACACTGGAGTCTGCCATGGATGCTAAAGCTAGTTAGCATGGCCACTGATGACGGTTTTTCTGAAACAGTGAGTTGATTCTCTGCCATTGTTAAATGTAGCAGCAAGTATGTGGGGTTGTCAGAGGGACAAAAAATGAAGGAAATCACCAAATTCATCCCCGTGTATAAAAACTGCAGACAGAATTTACTGCGGCGTTTTGTTATCTGTGCAATTACACCTCACAGTTTCATGATAATTCCCAGGCACGCTTCGATGCTCCGAGACGGTTTTTTCTTTTCTTTTCGTTTCGTTCCTACACAGCAAGACGGAGGAAATGAGAGGTTGTGTGAAAAATCACACATCCAGAGTCAATTTAAAGTTGACAGCTGCAGAGAATTGGTGTGAAACATCCTGAGAATCGTTGTACCTGTACAGTATGCATGTAAAGAGCTGTGCTACAACAAATGGTGGGTGGCAGCTGAGTGAACAGTGCTGCCAGGGAAACAGACACTTTCAGCCCAGAGGAAGCTTTTGGAGCTCTTTCTTTCACTTTTATTTTTATCTTTTCGGTGTTGGAGCATTTTAGGCTGAACATCTGTCAACTTTCCCCAAAGTAACAAGGAACTGAAACTTCAAAGCGCCGCGGATTCTGGTGTTGCAGTCACTTTGTTTCAATTCATGTCTATGTGTGCATAAATATTGAGAAATATTTTAAGCTGCGGTGTTTTAGTTTATCAAAGCTGCTCAAATTGTTATCTTCAATCTTATAGTGAATCAAATAACAAGAGATGATGTAACAGGTCATTCTTTGTGATGAACCCCCAAATATGTTTTCAGCAAGTTCTGAGCCTTCCCTCGGGTCTCGCTGCGTATTTTGTCTTCTTTTACTGTCTAATCTGCCTTAGCAGCCCCCAGCATCACTGTTTGGCTTTCACGCTCCAGGTTTTGCTCAGTACTCATCATCCACATATTGAACAGCTTTGAATATTATAGAAAAGTTAATTTATTTCAGGAGCTTTATGACTATGTAGCTTTAATTGCACACAGATGAATGTTTGAAAGACTTTATTTCTGTTAATTGTGACAACTTTCTGCTTACAGTTAATGAGAATGTGATGTTTAAAGTTAGAACATTACACCAGACCATTAAAAAAATAACTTTATTGCGCTGCAGCAATATAATGAAAAGTATGTTTAATACCTCCTCAATGGTTTCTGCTTTTAATATTTCAAATGAGCCTTATTGCAATGCATTGTAACTGATCAAATATGACTGTATGTACCTGCAAAAATAAGTGCTTTTTTTGGCCTGCAGATGATAAGAATACTGATTATATTTAGATCCATCCTTGTTACAGCTGTGGATATTTGACTTTGATAATTAACGCCTTAAAATTGGGCCTCCGTCTCTTTAAGAAACTCCTGCTCTTGCTCAAAAGCAGAGCTAGGTCCTCTCAGGTGTGTCACACAGCTGAATGGTTGCCATGGGAGATTAACAGATTTCTCAAACATGCATAAAAGAATCGAAACAACTTTCAAGGTGTGTTTTTGATGAGGGAATAACATTATAACATGTTGTAAAGCTCAAAAACAGCCAATTTCACATAACACTGCCCCATTAATACGTATGCATTTCACAGCTTTGTGGATTTATTTGAAAAAATTGCACACCATATATAATTTTCCTTCAACGTCACAATTATGCGCCGCTTTCTAGTCATCTATTGGATAAAATTGACATGTAGGAGTTGGGTAGTAGTGTCACTAAAATGTGAAAAGCGATGTGAGTTACATTGGAAAGTGCTGCAGATAAGGCAATAACAAAATGGCCGCCTCCTGTGCAGCGTGAGAAAGCAAGTGCAGTTAATCCTGAAAGTACTTCACCCAAGTGACGTTAGCGCTCCCACCAGCTACCATCGCTGTCTGCTTTCAACTTGCAGGGGGTTTTTATTGTTGTTGTTTGTTTCTGCATTAGTGTTTACTCAGGGTGGGGGATGAGGAGGGGCTCAGCTCAATCTCTTCCATCCAAGGCCTCCAACTTACAAGACCTCCTTTTGTCACCACACAAAGGCAACTATGTCCTCTTTTGTGTCCTGCTTGTTACCTCGCCTCGCTCGTGTTCTGCCAGGCGGCGTTCCGTCCCGCTTCATCATTCCTCTCCAGTCCCTCTGCTCTTCCTCCAGACGGCGATATACTGTCTGAGTGCGGCTCAGCGTGGCAGCAAGTGGGGAGCCTTTTCACCAGCACCTGGCATTTATCTAACCCTCAGCTAGTCGTCGAGCAGGGGGGCTCTGATGCCGACGAGTCTCCAAAGCAACTTTTTTCTTTTTTCTTTTTATTCTCCCTGTGCTGCAACTTCACATATACAGACAGAAATAGCTGCTGCTATTGCTGCTGGTGTGCATTTGATGTTGTGTGCATGTCTCAGATGTGCTGGCAGACACCAGCTGGTGTCTGGGAAAGTTGAGTGTTGAGGACGCCATGACAGTGCTGTGAAAACGTCTGTATGCCTTTACAAATTTCTCATGTCTTTGCTTTTTTGTTTCAACGTGTCAAACAAATTGTAATGCAAGACAAAAGGTAGCCTGGGATATACAAAATGTGGTTTTCAGATGATGACATTGTGTGAAATCATAAGGGTCCTTAACCTAATAACTTGTTCCTTGGCAAAAACAGCCGATATCAAGTGTTTGTGTAAACTGGCACTCAGTGTTCAACACCCTTGTGGCAGAATTGTGGTTTATTATTCTTTCCAGAATTGTTCTGAAAACATTTATAAATGTTTATATATATATATATATATATATATATATATATATATATATATATATATATATATATATATATATATATATATATGTTAAAACTGCCACTATATTCTGACAGTGTAATATAAGACAGATAATCATTTTAAAAAATAGAGCTGTTTTTCACCCAACCTTAGATGGTCTTAGTGTTTATATTTTAGTCTAAATCTGAGTAATTCCAGTCCCAAACATGTCCAGAAGATGTCAGTGTCTGAAGTGCAGCAGGTCAATAAGCCCAGTTGATCCCATCAGCTGGGATTTACTGTCTGCAGTCTGAGCACAAAACGACGGTCACACAACTTCTGTGTGCGTGTTTTGCCAGGATGAAAAAAAAATGTTCTCGGGACTTTGTGTGGAAAACACTTTTTTTTTCTTTAAAACCGTGGGTAAATTTTGCCAAAGCTCTTGGAGTCTCGCCCATCTCCACACAGCAGTTTGCCATCTGTGAATGGAAAAGCACAATTCTTTTGTCTCCAACGTCTGTTCTTAAAAAGCGTCTCTGTCTGATGGCGGTCCTGGATGAACGCCAGTGAGGCCAGTCAGGTGACTTGGCATGTCCGGCTGGATGAGAGGGTTTTGGTCAGAGCCACAACGCCGCCCTCCTCCCCCACCTTGTTCCCACCTCCGCGTTCCCACCTCCATTCACCAAAGCGTAGCAGATTAACTTCCTCAGATTGCTCCTCTTTAATTAGGACCCAACAAGAGGCGTGGAAGCACCGTGACACCACGCTAATAACTCAGACGAGCCCAGCTGGGTAAACAAACCGAGCCAGGAACTGATGAGGATTTCATTAGGACAACAGAGTGCAAAGACACTCATTCATACACACACATACATTATTAATGTCTGATGAAACCGTCTTTACTCAGCGTGCGAGGGTAATACTACATATTTCATAAATTCCTATTTTCTGCAACTGGAGAAGGTAAGGTAAGTCTTCATCTCAAAGAAGATGAAGACTTACACACACTCACACCTCGGGAGAATTTAGAGAGCAATTAACTAATTAACCTGACAGTCATGTTGTTAGACTGTGGGAGGAAGCTGTAGCAACCAGAGAGAACCCACCATGCACAGGAAGAACATGCAAACTCTGTGCAGAAAGTCTCCGGGCCGGGAATCGAACCCGGCCCGGAGACTCCAACAAAATAAAATTTAAAGTAGGAAAACAGCCTGTCAGGCTTTGGGAATATTGGCGCTTTTTCATCAATGTTACCTGAAGAATTACCTAAATCTTACTTGCTGCAAGGCAACAGTGCTGCCAACTGTGCCACTGTGCAGCCCTGTAAAATACTTACACAGCATTTCAAAAAAAGCTTAACATGCCAACAGTCTGACATGGCGGTGGCAGTGTGATGGCGTGGGGCTGCTTCAGCATGGACACCTTGCTGTAGTTAACTGGAACATTGAATTGTCTCTCCAGTTGAATCTACTAAAAAACGTCCAACCATTAGATTGTCACCTCAAACATACACAGGTAATTCTGCAGGACAGCAATCCATCTCTGGTTTTGTAGTGGCCTAGTTTAAGTCTGGATGTGCTGTGACTGTCACAGTGTGACATGACTCTAACCAGGATGTTCTTCATTGAAAACTCCCCCAATGCAGCAGAGCTAAAACATTGATGTCAAGGAAAGTTGGACATAACTCCTCGACGGTAATGAACACTGCAAAAACTCTAAATCTTACCAACTATTTTGTCTTGTTTATAGTACAAATATCTTAGTACAATTGAAATAAGACCAAACTAACATAGAAGTAACTTTTCAGGAAGATAATGGAGCTTGTTTTATGTCAATAATCCCTTATGAAAAAGTTCTAGTTCCAGATTATTTCACTAATAATAAGACATTTTTATCATAAGTGAAATAATCCATCATTGGAACTAGAATGTTTTCTTCAATATGAAGGAATTATTGACTTGAAACAAGCTCCTATATCTTGCTAAAAAGTTACTTGTGAGTTAGTTTTTTGCTCATTTGAATTGTACTAAGGTAATTGTACTTCAACACAGGCAGCCCATGCTAAGGTTCATTTTTCAGACCTGGAAAAGGAAGATATTAAAAAATTCTCCAGGATGTTTGAAGAGACGTCACGTCTGCTGCGTCACGTTGTGGGGGGAGCGATCCTCCCTCTGGCCCACAGCAGCCATCATCAGGCGGTAATCGCATCGCGGCCGCATCATGTGACCCCTTTCCAGATGGAGCAGAGGGATAAAACAGGAAAGGCAAATTTCTTGCTTCAAAGCAAAGCGAGGCCTCCTTAACACCTGAACTCTGACGAAATGTCTTTAACCCCAAAGGTGAACATGAAAGCGGATTATTTGGCTGCGTGGGCCTAAAAATGAAAAATAAAAAATGCTTTCAAAGTGCAGCTGTTTGTGGTCTGTGGGTGGAGTCACTGCGTGGAAGGTGTGACAGGCGGGGAGGAGGAGGAAAAGGCGGAGTCAGATGGACGCCGATGGAGACAGAGAGTACAGCGGCTAAATTTAGCCAATGGTTCTGCTGGGGTGGAGCTAATCCTCTTTGCGGTCGAATTATCTGGCCTTTGGATTAGAGAGCTTTGCCTCCATGCAAGACATCTACTCTCTAAAATGATGTCCCATCGCGGGACGTACCATGTTCCGCCGCGGGCGGAATCGAAGGAGAACATGCAGAAGATGCAGAGCTCCATTCTGTTCTGGTCAGGAAGTGTCGTGACCTCTGCTCAGGCCAAGCATTTTCATGCTGTTTTTAAAACTTTCCATACAGCTTGAGTTGCACACAGAATTGCCTTTTCTTTACTTTTAATCTTGTTTGTTTACTTTGGATCAACATTACTAGCTTTTTCTTCTTTTGCTCTTTCGTTTGGTTTGTTATTTTGTGCATATTTCCCTTTATTTTCTGTAAAGCGCTTTGTATTGCCTTGTTGCTAAAGATGTCCTATATAAATAAAATTACGTTTACCTTTTACTTTTCTTCCACTGGCAGATTATTTCACTGACATATTGGCTCTTTTTCATCAATGTTAAGAATTCACTGACCTAAAATAAACTCCCGTATCTTGTTGAAAAGTTACATTTTCTCATATTTCAAGAGAGGTAAGATGAAACAAGACCAAAAATACTTGGTAAGGTTTTGTGGTTTTGCAATGCAGCATGAAGCACAATGTCAAAACTTTTTAAAATTCTGTGTTCTTGTTGGACGCAAGTACTTCTTTGTACATGTTCAAAAAAATAAACCAAAACAAATCTATTCATTATGGCACCTGTTGCTGTGCGGTGGGGCAGCAGGTTTTCACAGTAACTAATGATCTGTGAAAAAAATCCTCCAACGTCAAACTTGAGAACAAGATCATATGTCATACAAAACTGTCACAACACTGGCAACGTTAACAAATTTGTAACTTTTTTACAAATTCGATCAATTATTTACTTAGGAGCAGAATGAAAGTGCATGCCACACTTTTCAGATTCTGCGAATTCAGTCGTGTTCCGCTGCGCATTCACACACCAATCCGTGTCACTTTGACACATAAAAATTGACATTAATACTTGAAGTCGAGGCAAAGTGTGAAAAAGGGGAAGGGTGATGACCACATCCCAATCCAGCGGTATATTCCGTTCGGTCCGATTCTAAACCTCAAGAATTACACAGGAAGAACTGTGACCATCAACGTCGCAAGATTCCACAGAGACAAATCGGCTTCACCCCCCTTCTTCCTTTCTACTTCAAGGAAAGAGGAATACTCCAGTCCTACTTGCTGATTTGCTGATCTTGGGGCAGATGAGCAGTCAGCATTCTGATTCAATGTCTCACTCAAGGACACTTTGGCGCACGGCCAGTCCTCCTCTGCTGATTACAGGAGTTAAATAAATAAATAAATGAAGGGGAACTCGGGTTCCCTTTATTTTAATGCAGGCGGCGCATTAACCAAACGTGACACCGGCGGTGAGAACCATTCGCCGCCGTGTTCGGATGCTAATCTGAGAAACATGTGGACGGGGCTTCTCTACGTGCGCTGTGATTGCAAAAACACTGGAGGCCCTTGTCCATGTTTCCATGACAACAAGCATCTGCGGCGGTGAAGTGGTCTTGAGAATCCCCCACTCTCCGCCCTCCACCCCCAAAGAGAAATGAAAGAGAGAGAGAGAAAAAAAAAAGACAGGGAGAATTTCAATCTCTCACATGGCAGCTCTGACCTCTGACCTCTTTGCGGAGGATCGTTAGCAAACGTCAAAAAAGTTTTTTTTTTTAAAACAGCATGTAAAAGGACGGTGTGCAGCCTGTTGCTATTCGAGCCTTTAGGACTGTACCATTTGGCTGAAGAGGTGTGTGGGGGGGAGATGTTAGACCTGGGAGGGGGTAAGCCCTGGGTGGGAGGGACGGTGTGTTTGTTGTCTGTGTGTGTGTGCGTGTGTGTGTGTAGGGGGGGGGTTGTGTGAGCTGGTATACTAATCCCTCGGGTTTGGCTGCAGCCCGGCCTCGAGACAAACTGTCATGTACGCTCGGGACAATTGAAAATGCTAGTTGGATTTAAACTATTTTTTTCTTTATTTTTAAATACTAACCTATTCCCTCCTCAGAAGTTAAAGGAAAATACAAACTATGGTAAGATCATGTTCTTTTGGCTGCTTTTCACTTCAGTTTGTTTTGTCACATAAATCAAGAAAGAAGTGATCGGACTGGGAAATACGGCAATATGACTGGAGCTGAAATCGTTTTCTGTTCTCACGCTGGATGTTAGCCTTTATAGGGTTGGTATGGCTTGCTTCTCAAAAAATAAACAGGCCACGATTATTATTATGATTTAACTCTCACACTGTTGCAATTTCTGCAAATGCATACGATAAGAAGGGATTGATGAGCAAAGGAAATCCGGTTTCTCCAGAAGTGAATTTGGCGGCCCGTCCTCAGAAGTCATGTCGGATTGTCTTTTGCCCTCTGAAGCTCGGTGAAGATCACGTCGAACTCAGTCCCCTCACAGTCCGCTCATTCTGCCGTAAAACCAGTCCGACGCACCAGCGGCTGAAAGGATCTGCAGTGGAGGCAGATTATTATTATTTTTTAATTCTCTGTTTCATCTTCCTTCGATTGCCAAAAATATTCACCTTGTAGCTCAGAGGAATCTTGAAGTTCTGACAGAGTCCAAAATGAATAAATAAACACCTAAAAGGGGAAGCACTTTATAATAACTACACCTCATTTAACCATCATTTAACCTTGAAAACATCATTAATTAAGGATGAGCCATACTTAATAAGCTGTAAATCAATACGTTTATTAATGCTTAACCCGTAATGGCTAATTACTCCCAAAGCCAACATACTCAGTATTTATTCATGCTTACTAACTCATGAATTTACTTCTGTATGTACTGTGTGCGGATGTTTGCAAATGCTCAAATTATAGATGTGCTTTCACAAAATGTTAAGAGGATGTTTGAACTGGCAATATATGAATCCTGCAATGCATCCATCGACCACAAAACACGCAACATTTTGTCAAATATCATCAAAATGATCAAGCAAATAAAAACATATCACTTATATTGCTCAATGTTTCAGTTGCTGTGGGTCAAAAGCAGATCTAAACTGGTGGGTTTTAAGCATCGATTTAAAGGAACTTTACTTTCTGCAATGTAATCCATTGTGAGAACCAAATTAATTGGGTAAATATTACATATATTTTTGCTATGTTGCAATTTATACTGTCCACAATCAGCTGGTGTTAGCAGGATTTGCCTGTTATAATAACGTTGTCATGATTTGATTGCCATTGTTTTAAGGTAAATTTTAAATATCTTGCACGGACTGTATTTACAGTCCTCAAAAATACTTTTTTTTGCAGTGTACTGTTCTCCAAAAACTCAACATAAAGTCTTGGAAACGGCTGAAGTGAGGAAGAATTGGTGGGAAGAATAGCAAAAAACGATGACAAATGCTGTTTGAAGAAGTGTGTATCTGTGTGTGTGTGTGCAGAGGAGTGTGTAAGGTTTCCAGAATAAAAAAATTAAATGCAGCATCGTGTACTGTAAAATAAAAGTTCATGGCAGCTAAGGCCCACTGATGAAGTGGTGACAGTAAAGTTCAAACTAACAGCAGATCAAAACAGCGAAAGGTCACTGGCAAAATCGCTTTCAGCAAATTAAGTTGCATCCTGTAAATCCTCGCGCCGTCATTGATTCCTTACGATTTCAGAGGGACTCGCTTGACTTTTCGGAAAAGCGGATCGTGACCTATTATAAGTCCGCACACGCATTTAAAGCTTGTCGGACATCTGAATTAGTGCGGGGGGCGTGAGGCGGCCGGGGGAGCTGGGTGAAAATCTGAGTGTTATGTAAGCGCCAGCTGCAGCGTGATGATGAAATCAACATCAGTTCCCCCCGAAACCGGACCGAGCATCGATCCTGCTGCAATCCTCTGCTGAATTGTTCCATGTTTTATTCACAATGGCTGAAGAAAAAATGGATGGTGGTGATCATGTAGTGCTGCTGCTGCAAAAAAAAAAAAAAACAGAAAGAGAAAAACTGTTCTGTTCACACCGTAGCACTGACTTCAGAACTTCAGTTGAAACAGAGAATTTTTTTTAAAAAAATTAGTTTTAATCTGGATTAAGTAACTGTCATCATGTCTGGGTGTAAGAACAGACCAGAATGACCTCAAACGATGATTTCTGCGCCATGTCTCACGTGACACAAGCAGATGTTTTTGCCACATAAACCTCAAAATCTGATCATATTCTGAAGCTGGAATATGATCATTACTCAAGCTTTAGACAGACCAAGGCAGAGAAAGTGATAAAAAACAAATAAATAAAAAGAATTAATGCTTTTTGTTTTACTGTGAAATTATGCCAGTTAATGAAGAAGCTATTCCATGGATTCAAAAACAGTATATCGAGTTTTAAAAACAGTTTGTCGTTGAATCTTGTTTCTATTGGAGGGAAATCCTGTTGGTAGAAGATAAAACTTTCAATGGTCACGTCATCTTTGTGTCAGTTTTCTGTGTGACAGGCGGCATTGTGGTTTAGCAAACTTCCAGAAAATTGCAAAACAGCCAAAACACTGACTTCCTTTAAAATCAAGACAAAAGACCTGCATGTTTTGTTTGCTTTGATTCACAGTAACTGGAACATTGATCAGCACATTTGATGTGTGTTTGCTTGATAATTTTGATGAGATGTAATGTTTATCGCTTGTTTCGTAATTGGTTGCTGTGTTATCTTTCTATGGTGTAAAATATTTTGAACTTCTTTAATTCACTGGATTGTGTAACTAAACTGCAAGTGTGGTGATATACTTGTAATTATTGTGTCAATAGTTCCTGTCAGAAATATTGATTTCACTTGTGACTTTTAGAAATCACATTTGAAATCTGTTATTAACCCAAAATGACCCTCAAAATGCAAAACTTATCATTTTTAAGTATTTTTTTTCTTCATGGCTGAACCTATATACTCATGTGAAAACAATAGGATACCACATTATATATTAATTGATGTCTTTTTTTTCATGTACTTCTAAAATTACAAATTGAAGAATTTCAGAAGGTATTTTTGTTTTATATTTTAGTGTTTATTAATATGGACTAATAAAAAAAGCATCTTTTTGATGCTTTACAATGTCACTTCCCCATTTTTGTAATGACATGCTGAAGGGGAGTGACAGAAAGGGCAGGGGCTTCTTAAAGAGACAGGAACCTATTTCAATGCATCATATATGACTATGATGTGTCGTCGTCAAATTTCTTTTCAGCTATTTTTGGTGTACAGCATTTTAGGCAATATTTACTTGATTATGCTATAAAAAGACACTATGTGTCTGGAAAATACATAATTCCCCCATTACAAATGTACATCAAATATATCCAAAGATCTTATTATACATGACAGTAAGTTAAACTTTACCTCTGGTCGTTTCTCACCCAATGTTTCAGACTTGATGCCTTTATCAGGACTTACTGTAGGGAAATGTGATTAAATGACTCAAGAAAGGGGGAGGTCACCGACTGAGTCGACTGCCCTTGAACTAAAATAAAATGGAATATAGAAAAAACTTTCATATAATAATGTGCTTCATGCTTCCTTTAAGAATTGCATGTCTGCAGATTTGTCTGATTTGTTTACAGATACAGATAGAATGTAGAAATAGACAAAATTGCAATGAATACTAGCTATAAAATGGGGCTAACAATGTGGGAAAGAGGAGAAGTTAAACAGGCTGTGGAATTCACACTAACACAGAACTAACAGAAGGTAGATAACATGTAGCTTCTGCTAGCACAGAGCTAACAGAATGTAGATAATGTGTAGTGTCTGCTAACACAGAGCTAACAGAATGTAGATAATGTGTAGCGTCTGCTAGCACAGAGCTAACAGAATGTAGATAATGTGTAGCGTCTGCTAGCACAGAGCTAAAAGAATGTAGATAACGTGTAGCTTCTGCTAGCACAGGGCAGACACATGACGCATTTAAGAGTAAAAACGCAAAGAAACAATTAAAAAAGACTTAAAAGCTAACTTTTACTAGTTCTTGCTAACTGGCGGGTCTCATGTTAGAGTCTTTAATAGTCATGCTAAGCAGTCATGTCTTCCTCTAGCATGAGTCAGCCATGTTACATTGACTCATTTGGTTATTTTCTAACTTCAGGGTAACCAAAGTTAACCTGATCTTTAAGCTCCACCACAGCTTTCTCTCTAATCTGTCTGTTAACAAACCTTTTAGCCTTACAGAACAGCTGGATTTATACATACCAAGTATCACACAGGTGGATTCTGTTTACAAATCAGATGTTTTCTAAAAGTAATTGCTTACCCTGAATTTTCTCTAGAGGTATCAGAATGAAGGGTATTGAGTAAAAAAATGTATATTATGCTTTTTGGATTTTTGTTCTATACTCTTCTTCTTTACAAGTATGTGCTGCTTACTATTAATCTGTTTGAGTAAAATACTTTAGTCCATCCATCCAAATTTATTGTTACTGCTAGATTGTTCTGTGCAATACAAAGAAGTACCTGGACTCCAAAAAAACATTTAAAAGTTACTCATTTTTTTATTTTGATTCTGGAATAAAAACAACTGAAAAATAATGAAGTCATTAAGGAATGTAATCTACATTCAGCAACTAGTTGGACACTACAAACCGCTCATTATCTGAGGTCAAAGTTTGCTGTGAATCCCAATCAGACAGAGGTCATTACTGATCTGTTACATTATTACCACAGTATTCACTAATACTGTCACATATTGCATGTTTTCCTTCAGGCACAATATTAGAAAAATATGCAATATGTGATGAAATTAGTGAATACTGTGGGAATAATACAACAAAACCAACCTGGTCCATCGATTCTCCTGTTAAGAACCACGTCAGAAATTAGAGGTGCTGAAAATTCCTTCACATTTCAACAGTTGGAGATTTTAAGTGTGACGTTTGGTCATATGATAGACTGGAAGGTTTTTTTTATGTGACATATAGATGACCATAGAAAACCAACTAATGTTACAAATATTATGCTCTTTCTTATTTTAGAAGTGATTGGCCTTGGTCAGAAAGAACACTCTGCTCCAAAACCATCTGACTATGCTGCCTTCACAGTCAGCCCGGCTGTTTGGTTCAGAAGGGTTTTATAGGTGTCTACAAAATATGTTAACATAATAAAGAAAAAGTTAGTATAACAATATACACATACAAACAGAAACAATATATGAAAAAATAAATTTGTGTGCATTTTTTAAAATGCAAAATAAATATGTAATTTGAGAGCAAATCAAAGAAAAAATATTTTTATGTCGAAGTTGTAACACTCGAATACACAAAGAAAAATCTGAAGGGAATTGGAAACTGAATTTTCAATCTTATTACATTAGTATCCGTCGGGCACCGATACCAACATGGTATCTATATTTTTGGATCGATCTGCACACCTCTAATCAACACTGCTCTCAAGTCTGAGATGTTTCACAGGAGCTCAGGCATCAACAACCATCAACTTAAAGAAGGAAACATTGATAAGTGGGATGTGAGATGTCGGACTTGTGCACTTGGAGCAGAATGAAGTCAGTGTTTCTAAACTTTCTTTGTCCACCAAACTAACCTGCTACCGCCAAAGACGTGCCACAAGGTTCACGACTGCTTGATTCTTCATTTATTTGCTGTGAACGTCCTCCAAACATCACCCTTCCTGTATTTTTAGAGAGGGCAAAACTCTATGTATTCAACGTCCTTTGGATTTCAAAGCATCTTCTTCTGCTCGGGACTCATTTGAATGTGCCATTGTCACAGCGACGGCTGCTGTGTGACGGATCAAAATGGCGACAGAACATTTGAGCGCAGAGACGGAGAGATTATCTGCCTGTGCAGAAGGACAAACTGCTCACTGTGGAAAAACGGCTTTCCTCCGTATATCTCTGGCGGGCGAAAAAGACGCTTTCTATTCACCTAGAGTGATAACAAGAGCTCACACAGGAGCAGAGAAATGCTTTTTAACATAGAAAAGAGGGATAAGAATGAGGATAAACTACAAGTAGAAGACAAAAATAATAATAGAAAAAAAAGGAAAGGTATTGTATGTTTCATAATTCTTCAGTTTTTTTCAAAATGGCTGCTGCAGTGGTGTCTGATTATATTACCATGCCACACTACAGCCATTGCAGATGCAAAAAATGAATAAACAGAAAGGAGGAGCAAATTTTCAGAAATTTGCTTGAAAAAAACTCAGAAATGATTAATCTCAGAAACTTTCTAGAAAAAAATTGAAATTTCAATTGTTTTCTTTTGTAAATTGTGAAATTTTGCAATTTTTCTGAGTTTGACATTTTTTGAGGGAAATATCTGAGATTAATCTCATAAGTTCTGAAATATTTCTCCCAAATTTTCACCATTTCAAACTCAGAAATGTTCCAAGCTTTTTCCGGCACATTGCTGAGATTAACCTCAACATTTCAGAGTTTTCTGGCAGAAATTTACTCTTTTTTTAGTTCAATCTGCGCACACGCTTGTATGAGTGTGAATTGTTGCACTGGAATGCTTCTGCTTTACCATCTCTGCTGCTGACTTGACAGATATGTTGCCATGTTTTTGTATTTGTTTTCAGGTTCAGCATGCAGCTATGTGCTCCAGAAAGCAGGTAGCAGTCAATCAACACAGTTTGTGACTGCTTAGAAGTGAGACTCTACAACCAGCTGAAACCCCCCAAAAATAAAAACAGACAAACTCACGGCTCCTCTGGAAGATTATGCCATTGTAGCTGGCAAACTTGAGCTTCTTCAGCACACAAAACCCTTCAAGACCGAGTCCCGTTTGCACAGGCAAGTACCATGGATGACCCCTACCAAAACAATGTGAACCAGCAGATGACCGAGGGCGGAGAGTACACCTACACTCAAGATGGAGGAGGTCAGGACGGCTACCCTTACCAGACGGACTACCCCCCACAGGATGAGGACGCCGCCAGCGACGCCACGGAGGGGGCCGATGAGGACGATCAGATGTACGAGGGGGAGTACCAGGGCGTCCCCCACCCCGACGAGATCAAGGAGGCGCGGCGGGCCGCCCGGCTGGAGGCCAAGAGGAAAGCCCGTCTGGCCGCTCAGCAGGAGGAGGAGGAGGAGAGCCTGCCGGAGCAGTACGAGACCATCATGGAGGACTGCGGCCACGGCCGCTTTCAGTGGACGCTCTTCTTCGTGCTGGGATTGGCGCTGATGGCGGACGGCGTGGATGGCTTCGTGGTGGGCTTCGTCTTGCCCAGCGCTGAGAAGGACATGTGCATATCCAACGCAGACAAAGGACTCTTGGGTGAGTAGAAGCGAAGTGGTGGGTCGTAGAGGGCGTCGGTGTGAAATTTGAAATCTCCACATTTATCAGTAGCGTCATGCAGCCAAACGGTGCCTTTTCATAGCACAATCAGGAATGTCAGGACAAACTGAAGGGAGGCTGTTTTTGTGGAGAGGAAATAAAAACGACCCCAGAACGGAGCTTTGGAGAACACCTATGTTAAAAGGAAGAGAAAGTGAAATGTAAGCTTGTTGACTGATTGGTGTGTGACAGACATGATTCTATCCGTTTTTGCATCTTCCAAGAAGATGAATTTACCTAGTTTGGCCATTAATAGTTTAAAATTTACAGCGTCCAAAGCTTTTTTTCCAAGTCAACAGCATCACTCTTGTCCAATATTTTTTCTCAACATTGAATTTAGCAAGTCTCTGTTGAGTTCTGGGCTAAATTGCATTGGATGAAGTGAAGCGTGAGGAGCTGCATGAGCAACCATCAGCATGGCAACAAAATTAAAAAAGAAAGTGTAGGTATTCAGTTGTTTTTTTTCCCAGAGAAAATAACTTGCTAAACTTCTCATTTTATACATATGGGGATTTGACAAACATCAGTCAGTTGAAGTGAATTTGATGCCACAACAGAGCCTTACAGTAAATGGTGCAGTTGCATTTTTCATTGAATCCAATTTCATTCAAAAATACTTCAATTAATTAACTATTTCATCCAAGTATTTTCAACGAGCTGCTGTGGATTGTGAGGCTTTAAGGGAGCAGTCAGTGTGGAAATAAATCTCAAGAAGTCTGACTGAAGACTTGTATGATAGTCTCATGGCTAACTGCTCAATATCTAGAGAAGCTATTCCTCAGTAACCTGAACTGCTAATCCATCTCATTTGCTGCTGCCACTGCTCTTTAAAACTCTTTCTGGTCATTTGGCTAGAAAGCAGAATTTTGAGATTCTTTATAATCTTATAATCTTTATAGTTATATATATATATATATATTATATATATATTATATATATATATATATATATATATATATATATAGTATATATATAGTTATATATATTATATATATATAGTTATATATATATAACTATATATATATATAGTTATATATATATATATATATATATATATATATATATAATATATAATATATATATATATATATATATATATATATATATATATATATATATATATATATATATATATATATATATATATATATATATGATTAACAAACAAAAAGAACCAACCAGAACTAATGTATGCTAGAGAAAATCCCACTAACTCTACAGTTGATGAGAAAATTCAACACCAGTTTCTTCTTCAACAATGCCCAGGAATATATTTCTAACCAAGCGATCTGAGGCGACACGTTACTGTCCTCTCAGGGAAGACTTGCTTTATGGTTTTTACAGCCGCCTTCACAAAATGTCCTCATTAGTGCTCATCAGTGCACAAGCCTGGGCTGTAAGCAGGGCAGCTCCATCTTGCTTCACAACCTAAAGTGAGAACGTTCCCACTGGCATTCTGACGGGTTCATTCTTTTATTAGCAACACATTTAGCAACAAATGGAGTGTGAAATGCTAGCATTTAAAAAAAAACCTCAACACAAACAGTGTTTTTAGATAATCCGCAAGATTTACTAAGTGCGCTCATCTGTGGGTGAGCATGGAACCCGTTGGTGAAATGATGATGTGCTTAGCGGAAATAATAATAATAATAAATCCTACAGATGTTTGGCTTTTGATGGCTGCAGATAGTCTGACTAAAATATCCCCAAGATACTCTTCCAACTAAGGAGAGGAGGCTCGGATTAAAGAATGATTACGGTGTCCTGCAGTGGTCAGATGCTTCATTGTGTCCAACCAGATTAGCCTCGGTGGCACTGCTACTGTCTGAACCTGGAGGAGACCGTCTCAGGGGCGCCAAACTGAGTCAGCAACAAAATTAGAACTTTGTTGCTAATTCAGAAATATTTGCAACAGATTTTGTGCTCATACGTGACGGTGAATGTGACTTTATCACTCGCTGTGCTGGTGACGTTTTCACCTCCTCGCCTGTGGTGGCGCTGTACCAACAGGAGACAACACACAAACGTCTGAAGAAGACATTGAGCCGCGGTGGAGCAGAAGCGTTAACTCCCTCCTCGGACTGACTAAAATGAAACGGTCTGACAATTTTTGTTGGTGAATTTGCAATGAACGCACGACTATGTGTTGGTGCGAAAATGTGCGGCTTGTTCACTTTGCGCGAATTACCGCAGAGTTGAGAAAAAGTGTAGCTGGTGAGTGGCGTTTCCGTTACAACTGTGTCGATGTTCCGCAGACGTCAAACAGACAGTGTTTCTTTTGACGAGACTCGGTTCAAATGACGTGTGAATAAGTTTGTTTAGGCGACAAGTCATCCTAAATAAGTATAAACAAGTATAGTCATCAGACGTCAGGTCGTCTCCTCCGTCCGGTCAGGTTGTTGAACGCGATTTGTGCGATGCGCAGTTTCGCAAAGAACGCTCAGTCTCGCGATACGACCGGAAAACCGCCGCAACCTCACACAAAGACAGGTTTGTTTTTTTGTTGAAAAACGTGAGTTTTATTTCCAAATAGGCATATTTCAGTAAATTTATTTTCATAATTCCATTTTACGCAATTATCATGTCAAACAGATAAAAGCTGCATTGATTGATTAAGTAATATTTCAGCACACAACTGCTACCTTTACGGTTCTACTTATGCGTCCGTCTTTATTTTCTCTCCATTCAGTTGCAACTTTAAAAACACAATCTTAGAAAACATTTTTTTTTTCAATTGTATGCAGCCTTGTGGAAAACGCACCATGAAAACACCTGCTCCTTCACTGTCTGCTCGGAGAGCTGAGCAGCAAATTAAAACCCCTCACCTTTATCTCCCGGACCGCGGCGCGCAGCGAGGCGATGCAGCAGATTGCACGTCACTCATCCCATCTCGACGACGGGCTCCCCGGGACGAGGCGTGGCGGGAGGCTGATGAGGAAGCGGCCGCCGTTTTGCTGCGTGCCTTCCCGGGGCTAACGCGGAGCGTGCTGCCGCGGTCAGAGATGCCCGGCGCCCCCGCGGCGTCCCGGCGCAGAGCCTGTCAGACACTCTCCGGGCCTCTGACGGGCGGGAGCGTCTGTCTGTGCAGGGCAAGAGGAGAGCTGTGATCGCTGGCTTAGAATACGAAGCAGGTGCCGCAGAGTGGTGCTGCCGGATGCAGGTTCATGCTCGGCACACCGAACAGACCGGGGAGCGGAAACGTGTTTATGGAAGAAGGTTTGCGGAGAGTTTTGGTAGAGATTGCGTGCTGACCCGCTGGGGTTTCTTCAACTGCCTAAAGAGTGAGGATGACGCTCTTTGGATAAGGGAGTTAAAAATATGGAAGTGAGGAGAAAAAAAATGTGGGAAAGTGATCAATGGTTTTAGAAAGTTGAGGTAGTGAATGGTTTGCAATGTCTGAAAAGCATGCAAGGAATTTGTGTCCAACCCCAGTGATACCTTTTATAAAACCCAGCTGCCCAGGTTTCTGTACTGAAATAACAGGAGATAACAAATCAGTTAATTTGACACAACCAAATTAAGTTTATACAGTGAACATATTAAGCGCATGCATTCACACCAGACCTGTTATTTTGCTTTAATTGACCTCTAAACTCTGCTTCGTTATGGGAGGTGCGAATCCCAAAATCAAAACTTTGGTCCTCATGAGCAACACCGGATCCCAGGTCCAGTTGAAGTGAACTCTGGCACAGGTCGAATGCAACCGCACTGGAAACTGCTCCACAATTGTAGAGCAGGGCAGTCTGGGTCAACAGAGCCAGAATGAACACGTGAGTCTCACACTACAGGGATAAATGATTCCTGTTTAGTTTTATTTTTTTATTACCAGACAAAAGAGGAATTCTACAACTACTAAAATCTGAAGCTACTCCATTTTTGTTCACATTCTAGGAAGAAGGAAGTTGCGCTTAGTGTCTTCAGAAGTTTTTGTGTAGTTTCCTTCAGTAGTTCTTGGTGCGGCGCCACCACAGGCGAGGAGGTGAACAGGTTTTTCAATTAGTTTGGATCGTTTGACACAGTGTGAGTGTGAAAGAGAACCACAACAGCAGGAAATGTGACCAATGTTGCAATTTTGGTCTCAATACAAACCAATACTACCAGACTATCAGGCGTGAAGTTGCCATCTTAAGCAAACTTAAATAAATTAAGTTTGACAAACTTAATTTGATTGTAACAAAATGTTTTTTTTAAGTTGGCGCTTCATTTTTTTAAAAGGTCATCTAACATTTGCATCCTGCAAACATGACTCAATGGACTGCCAAGACTGAAATCCTTAATCTAGATTCAAGATGGCCTAGTCAAAGCCCAGACACAAATCCAATGCAGTTTCTGTGAAAAGACTTGACAATCGATGTCCAGTCAATATCATCAAGCTTCAACTATTTTATGAAGAAGAGTGGAATAGTCTCTAAATGTTAAACGGGTCAGAGTTCAAAAGACTCTCTGAAAAGTAAGAGGCTGAACACACGAGCAAGTCTCACTTTTCAGATTTTAAATTCTAAAAAGCATGTAAAAGTGTGCCATTTTCCTGAAAACCATGCGTTTTCCTTTCACTTCTTATTTTAGAAGCCTTCAACGTTAGTGAATTATGTAAAAACAGTTTGATCAGCCAGTTGGATTACTGACATGTCAAACACTTCTCATCTGTACTTGGAACATTTCCCTTCCAAATGCCAAATATTTTTCTGCTAATTGTTGACTTTGTCACTTTGTGCAATCAGCAATTTCACCAACTGACAAAGTTGTTCCATTTGTCTTCAACTCGCTCACACAAAGAACCCAAACTAGGAAAGCATCATCGCTGGGAAACCCATCACTCAAACTGAAAAAAAATATGATCGAATGATTTGATATGAAGCAATTTATAGCGATATCTAATCTGTCTTGGGTGACTAAGTTCTGCTGACAAGGTTAGTGTTTTCATGACTCACTGTAAGCCATATGGTTTATCGGCTAAATTTGTATCTTATTCATGGATACAATATTTCATCTTCTGCGTGTGGCAGATGGAGTTATATCGCTTTCACTTCTAATGCGGCTGAGAAACGATGAATTCTCCTTCACCCTGAAGGTATTTGGCAGCTTCAATATATTAAAGGAGACTTTTTCAAAAGTAATGTAGCTGAAATAGATCCTGATTCTCCGCCTGAAGGACACCGTTCCATCCTCTCAACTTGTACATGCATGTATACACACATACACACTCTAAAGTTGGGTGTTAAACTCATTTTCATATTGGACCACATGATAAATGTTCTCAGTTGTGCCATTATATATATTGGTCATAAACTGTTAAACAAATAGCTTCCTAACAATAACCAACCGCTTTGACTCATTCCAGTCTGATTTTCGTGCTCGCCACAGCACAGAGACAGCCCTTGTTAAAGTGTTCAATGATGTCCATATAAATATGGACTGTGAGAGGACCACGGTGCTGGTTCTGTTGAACCTCAGTGCAGCTTTTGACACTGTGAACCATGGCATATTACTGAATCGACTGGGGAGTCGGACTCTCCGGTTCAGTGCTCAACTGGTTTGAATCTTACATAAAAAACAGGGATTTCTTTGTTTCAATTGGAAAACTTCTCATCAAAGAGGTCAAAGGTCACACCTGAGGTAACCCAAGGATCAATCCTAGGATTATTTAATATTTATATGCTCCCAATAGCTCATGTTATAACAGGAAATAATATTAGCTACCATAACTATGCAGATGATACTCAGCTGTACTTTACGATGTCACCAGGTGACTCAGAACCCGTCCAATCACTGAATAAATGCTTTGAACAGATAAATGTGTGGATGTGCCAAAACTTTCTCCATCTGAACGAAAACAAAACTGAAGTCATTATTTTTGGACCTAAAGAGGAACGATCTAAAGTCAATGCACAGCTTCAGTTATTACAACTAAAAACTAGCGATCAGGCCCGAAACCTGGGAGTAGTGATGGACTCGGACCTGAACATTCAGAGCCACAGAAAAACAGTCACAAAGTCGGCCTTCCATCACCTGAAGAACATCTCCAGGATTAGAGGACCAGTGTTGATTACTGCAACAGCGTCTTCACAGATTGATTTGTTGTCTGTCCAACAAAACAAACAGCTGCAGATGGTCCAGAACGCTGCTGCTCGCGTTCTCACTAAAACCAGGAAGATAGAGACATAACACCAGTATTAAAGTCCCTACACTGGCTCCCTGTAGCTCAAAGAATAGACTTTAAAAAATTGTTGCTAGTTTATAAATCACTGAACGGTTTAGCACAATACATTAAAGATATGCTGTTGTTGTATAAACCTTCCAGATCCCTCAGGTCTTCTGGTTCTGGATCTGCTCTGCATCCCCAGAACCAGAACCAAACAAGGAGAAGCAGCTTTCAGCTTCTATGCACCACAAATCTGGAACAAATTTCCAGAAAACTGTAAAACAGCTGAAACACTGACTTCCTTTAAATCTCGACTAAAAACACACCGGTTTAGAGTTTGTTTTGAAACGTAATCAATTACTAATTATCAATGTCAATTGGCTTAATGTCATAGTTTGTTAATTCTATGTTCCATCACTGTGTTTTTGTGTTTGTTATGATGTAAAGCACTTTGAAATGTGCTATACAAATAAAATTTGATTTGATTTTAAAATATTAACCAATAGCTGTGCCTACATTCAATAAGTACTATTTAAAATTAAACTATATTCAACATTTTTTGACGTATTTTGTCTTTTCCACCAGTAGTGTCATTCGGTTGTTGAACACGCGACTCTTGTGTTGCAAAAAAATGTGTTTCCATCGCAGTTTTGGGAAATACAATAATTTCAATGCAGCCAAAAAAGATGTTTTTTTCTAATTAAGGAAATGTATTTTCATTATTCCAATTTGTGCATTTATAACATCAATGGAAACGCAGCTATTGCTGTATTTTAGCATAAAAATCGCTTTGATTTGATTGAAAAAATAATTTTTAAGCACAAAACCGCTATCTTTATGCCTCCTTCATGGAGTCTGTAGGGCCACATAAAAAGCTATAGCGGCCTAGATTTGGCCCCCGAACCTTCATTTTGACACATGTAATCTAAAGCATCAAATTGCCAAAGTTAACAGGCAACACGCTGCCTCTGACTCTTGTTGCCTTGACGTCCCGTGCGGCCTCTTACTGAATGGGATGTGTGGGGAGCAGAATGAAGCATCTGCAGGCTTTAGTAATCCGTGGGGAAGGTGCACGACGCACACTATGGCTCCACGTGCCGCTAAGCTGCTTATGCCTTCAGTAATTAGGACTGTGTAGTAAAAACACAGGACTGGCAGGCAAGAAGTAGGAGTCTAAAGAGGAGTAGTTGACCAAAGATGATAGAGAATTGACAAGAATATAGAAGGAAAACAAAATAAAAAGACATTGAACTCTGACAGGAGAAATTGAGGTTCTCTGGACAGAATGCTGCAACTCATAAAGTCTTTGCATTTCAATAAAGGTGTACAATGATAGTTGAATCAACACTAGTCACATAGGTACAAAAGGTGGAGGTTCTCTGAACAACATGGGCCTTTCTGTCCATCAGATCACCAGTTTGAGTGTGTGTGCGCTTTGGATGTCTTAATGAATGTTACAGAAACATCCGGAGCTAAATGGACTCAGAATAAAAAGGATGCATCACTGAAACATAGCATAAAAGCTGCTGAGTACTCTGCACTTTCTGTTCATGTGAGGGTGAAGGGAGCCCCCTGGTGGTGCAGCTGCTGTTTTAAAGCGACTTCAGTGCAGTGGTGTCCAAACTTATTGGCACAGCAGTACTGAGTGTTTTTTTTTTTCCACTATAAGTAGATAACATGTAATGTTTGTCACTGGTTTCTTAATTGGTGACTGTATTTTGTTTTTAGAATTTTTTTTATTTCTGTATTTTTAAGATCGAAAGCACTTTAATCTGCTTTGTTGCTGAAATGGCTCTCTGGCCGTTTTGCCATGTGTATTAAACAGCCACGACCAGGTCTGCATTTGATAAAAAAATTTTGGATTCGTTGTCACTTTTTTACTATTAAAATAAATTCAATTCAAATCAAACTCCTAAATGAATCCATGTGTTGCACCTCACGTTTTCCATGGGAAGATGTTAAATTGTCTGTAGCTTTATCTGAAAGGTGAGGCATCTTTTGCTACCGTAACGTTGTTTTTAAATGTGTATCAGGTTGTTTTTAACGTTACGTTAAAAACAACCGTAACGTTGTTTTTAAATGTGTTCTGGGTTTTCTTGAGCTGAAAACCCAGAACAGAACCATTACTGAGTTGCAATAATGATTCCAAAAGGTTCTTTGGACCCGGCTGCTTCGGTAATGTGCGTCTCTGTGTGCATTCTGCAGGCCTGCTTGTGTACGTGTCCATGATGGTGGGTGCCTTGGTGTGGGGCGGTCTGTGTGACAAGATGGGGAGGAGGAAGTGTCTCATCTACGTCCTGACCATCGACCTGGTCTTCTCCTTCCTGTCCTGCTTCGCTCAGGGATACGGCTTCTTCCTCTTCCTGAGGTTCTGCTCCGGCTTTGGGTGAGACGCCTTATGTTTTATTTGTTTTTTGTTTTTTTTCCCAAATACACATTTGTCTTTCCAGCACAGCATCACTGGGTTTTTTATAATAACTGACCTTTACTGTGAATAATCTGCTTAAAGAAAACACCTTTGAAAATAAGATGCGTGACATTTTAAGAAGCTATGTAACTGCAAAAACATCCATTAGAACCTACTGTTGTTGTTGTTGTTGTTTGTACCAGGTAGAAAGTATGAAAGGAAAGGCACAACTCTTTCACAAGAGTGGATCTCTGATATTCACAGTCCTCTCCCATCCCCTCTTTTCTTCAGGTTTCCTATTGGATTTAGAAATAAAACGATTAATCAGATTAATCGTGATGAAAATAACAGTAATCTAATTTAGTAATCGACTGTTAAGTCAGAGTGCACAGACTCAAAACATGCCATTTACTGAAAGAACAACATTCAGAGCTGTACCGTATATAAGCCATAACTGTACAAACAATATTTAGATTTTCCATTCGAGAAAATGTAAAATGTTTTGGATGTATGGGAGATTTGAAGATATTCTACCCAAGACTCCTCAAGTGGCATTTTTACCATTTGACCTTTACAATGTGTATTTGGTTTATTTGCATCTTTTAATACATTTATAATATTTAATGTCTTAAATGGAAAAACTCACAGAATGTACCAATTTTTTAAATCAGATTAATCGAATCATCATGAGAATAATCAATAGATTAATCCATATCTAAAATATTCGTTAGTTGCAGTCCTAATTGGACTTGGGCGTGTGACTGAGATGTTAAGTGAAGGAGGCTGATTTGACAACTGCATCTCCAAAAATGAGCTTTCTCCTTGAAGACGGAGCGAGGTCCAACCGGGCGTTTTGAAAAAAGTTGATTTTACATAAAATTCTCTAACCAGGGGGGAGATTAACAAAATTTCTTCTGTATGCTTTCATCATCAATTTTGACTTCATTCCTTATTTAGCCTTTCCCCAGACAGATGATCACAGCACCACAATGTTGTGAAGACACTCTCAGCTTCTCTTGTAGAGGAGCATGTCGTTACAAGAAGCTTCTATTGCTGTCGCATGCTGGCGCGCACCACGTCCCCCTACTGTTGACGCCACCTCAAAGAGATTCTAGCTGCAAGCTACACCCAAGGAGATCTCTGTTTTATTTACCCCAACAGAGAAGTTCTTTGCTGTGCAAATTCAGATAAGGGACGGTGGTTCTTCATTGGCTTTTGATTTCAGTTTTGTGCTCATTTCCTGCTGCTGCCTGTAAAGCCTTTTTGTGCAATAAAAGCTCTGGATTTCTCAATTGTGCTTTCTATGCTAGCTGCAGAACAAGAGTTTAAAATAAATGCGCCGGTTCTCTACAAATGTTTGACCTACTCATGTGACTCTTTCTCAGCTGTGAGTGCATAATCTCAACTTTTATTACAAAGTTTAAACTGCTGAGAATTTAAAGAAAAATGGTTAGAAAAATGATGCAAACATCACATAATAATAGGACTGAAATACAGCGATGTGCTTTTAGATTCAAACTATAACAGTTCTAATCCGGATTAGTTGAAGTTCTAATCTGGACTGTTTTGAGAAATACACTGTTGTACTCTTTCATACAGCGTCCACATTAAAACCTGAGTTCTTCTGGACTGGCAAATTTATTTTGCCCAATTTGGATTTTTTTAAAAAACTGACGGCATTGTTTGATAATTAGAGTCAATTTGGAATGTATATAATTGACTTGAAATCAGTTTTGTATGATTTTGATTTCACTTTTTTGTGCAAAGAAGACATGTATTGTGAATTGATGACACAATGTTAGAATTTGTTTTATTTTCCAGCTGGAATTGCGTGATAATTCATAAGTAAATGGGAATTTACTTATTTTATTCTTCTTTCTATTTCTTTAAATTGCAAAAAAAAATGATAATAAAGGCTTTCTGTGAACCAACATTAAAGTAGAGAATTGTCTACATGTCTCCCTAAACTAAACCTAAATCTGTGAGTAAATACGAGCCATAATTGTCAACGCGTAATTTGGTACTGTGGCTTGAAAAGGAAAATATCTTTCCTGTTGCAGAATTGGGGGATCCATCCCGATCGTGTACACCTACTTCACCGAGTTCCTGCAGATGGATAAGCGTGGAGAACATTTGAGTTGGCTGTGCATGTTCTGGATGCTGGGAGGCCTGTACGCCTCCTTCACCGCCTGGGGAATCATCCCTCACTATGGTAACACCGTCAAGGCTCCCATAAATAAACACGCTCGCATTTTGCTGACACACAAATTAAGATGTGGAGTAGCTGAAAAAGGCACAAGAACGTTGAGCCAAAATAGACTTTGCAGTGAATGTGCCTTCCAGTCTCCATGACTGAAATGCAGGAGCTCAATGTTGACATCGAAAATACGACTCATACGGAGGAGCTTTTGGAGCAGTGATTTGATAAATAGTGGTTTTTTACTTTTGTTTATATTTAGCTTATAACCAATGAAATGGTCAAAGAATATGTCAAACCTCGCTATAGCTTGCACACACAATTTTGCAGCTAACAATAAAAAACCCCAGCTTTTCCCATGTTAAATTAAAGTCATTAACATACTTTGCAGACAGTAACTATCATAACCCGGTTCCACTAGGTTAGTATTTATTTCATCCAGTGGGAGAAGTTCAGTTAAGTTTGCTCAGGTCAAAATGGCTGACGATTAGGAATGATGAGGCTCCTTCAAGGCCGTTCTCTCACCCCACAAGCTAACGCTGCCCTCCTACCCGAACAACAATCCTAGCAGATTGTCTGGGGGTCTGATCGGGGTCTGATATCTTTTTGAAATTTAAACTTGCTGTAACTTTGTTTGTTTGCTTGTTTGTTTGCTTGTTTTTTTGTTTGTTTTTTCAGGCTGGGGCTTCGCCATTGGAACACAGTTTCAGATACACAGCTGGAGACTGTTTATGTTTGTGTGTCTCTTCCCGGCGCTGGCTGCACTCATCGGAGTCGTGCTCATGCCCGAGAGCCCACGTTTCCTGCTGGAGGTCAGACCCCAGGGCCGCATGATAGAAAGAATATAATCTCAGAAATGAACAGTCGTTGCTAAAAGCTTTCACACTTTTAGCAACTGTAGGACTGCACAGTCACTGCAGCTTTTGGTTTTATGGTGGTAATTAGGGTATAGTTTTTCAAAAAGAGCAGTCAGATAAAAAAAAATTACAAAAAAGAGATAATGAATATTAATTTAAAATAATTAATCACACAGTCTTCTTTGCATTATTATTAAAACATGTTTTTCAAGGAAAATCCCATTGAAATTAAAAATCTCTTTTCCAAGAGAATCCTGGCCAAAACTGGGAGCTTCACATGGAGTTCACAGATCATTTACAGCAAAGCAGAAAAGGCTGAGTCTGTCATAAATAAATTAGTTAAAAGATGCCTCGGTTAAAACGTTTACCGACAGCTGATTCCTGGTCAAAATCAGTAAGAACATCTGTGAAAACATTTCGAGACAACAGCCCCTTTAGGTTCATGTATTTCTGAAACTGATTCCAAGCAAATGGAGCAGAAAACTGAAAAGATTTCTTTCCAACTTCAGATTGGACTTTAGACACTGAGAGGAAAAACGATGAGAATATCGTACAGTGGACTTTTTATTTAAGTAGGTCAACACATACGAAGAAAGAAGTCCTACTATAGCCTTATAAATAAAAATATACCACTGATTGAGTCTACCAGTAGCCAAAGCCATCCACATGTAAAACCTTTGAAACCTGTTATAAATCTTGGCCCCGGCACAGAAAACAACTTTTCGCATCATTACAGTCTTAGGGGAAAGTGTTAACAATGGTAGAGTGAAATCATTCTTCAACCATGGTTACTAAGAGAAAGTGCGTCCTGTCATAATCACCTCGGTTCAAGGAATCTTCACGGATATTCCTGCAAGCAAAATTGCACCTGAATTAAGCATTGTCTATAACTTAAATCTGTAGGATGCCCTAAAGTTTGAGGACTGTCTCCTAAGCACTTCTCGAGAGGCTCCTCTCTCAAAAACATCAAGGATAGATTTGTGTTCTGCAGGAAGTACCAGAACTGGACTACAGAGAAGTGGGATAACCCCGTTTTCTTTGATTAAAACCTTTTTAGACTGCTTGTGAATATCAGGAACAAGGAGAGTCCTTAGACAAAAAGGTGAATACGTATCAAGAACTAAGGTCTCCTGAGACCATTTATCTGTTGGGTTGGCTTTTTCCAACCCTACAATGCCAAGAAACACTGCCGTGAATAAAGAATGGGCTCAAAACTTCCTCCAGGAGCAACACTGCCCAATAATGCTAGAGCAATTTGGTAATGAATAGTGCTTTTTTTACCCCTGCTGTGATGGAGCACCATGTCACATGGCAAAATGGATAATGAATTGGCTCAAAATCAGAGCATTTATACTCTTTTCAATGATCAACACTCAATTCTATGTTAGCATTACATCAAACAAGCCATTCTTCTAATTGCTGGCTTTGTCCTTCTCCAGCTGGACTTGGGGTTGGAACAGTAACCCTGAATAATAGCAGTAAAGAGGCAGATATAGAAAGCTGCTGCATCGCTTGGCTGCAGGGTTTGTTCTGTGGTACGATATAAAACAACCAACATCTGGTTTAATCAATTGTTTCACATCTATTTAAGGCCGTGGCACCAATATTGAATAAACCCAGCAAATACATCTAGTATCAAGCTCGTAACAAATCCAAATTTGCAATATTTGACTTAATTAATTGTTGTACAATATTTAATTACATGTATCTGAATCCAAACAGCAAAACAAATTATATATGTCACAACAAACCCAAAATGGCTCCTTGAAAAACCAGAAGATAATGCTTCTGCATGTTGGTGTTCCTGCTAAAGCCTTTTTTTTTTTTGCCCCGATTTTCCCTTTACAACAATCTTACAACGTCTTGCAGTGAATGCTGTGTTACCTGGTGGTGTGTTGAATATGCCAGATCTAAAATCAGACATATTCAACATTGTCTCGGCCCTTTTATCGCAGCTTGTGGGTTTTCCCTGTTGGGGAGCAGAACGGTGACGTAAGAACAGAGGGGAATCCCAAACAGTTGACATGGCAACTGAGAGTCCGGTGGACATCGGAGGTGATGTGTGGAAATGTTTATTACTATTTATAAAGGTCATTTTTATATATGTTTATCATATGTGCTTATGTTTACTCAGTGTTGAGAAACGAGATATCTTCTTCCTGATAATCTATCTATCTATCTATCTATCTATCTATCTATCTATCTATCTATCTATCTATCTATCTATCTATCTATCTATCTATCTATCTATCTATCTATCTATCTATCTATCTATCTATCTATCTATCTATCTATCTATCTATCATCTATCTATCTATCTATCTATCTATACATACATATATATATATATATTATATATATATATATATATACATACATATATATATATAATATATATACATACATATATATATATATATATATATATATATATATATATAATATATATATATATATATATATGTATATATAATATATATATATGTATGTATATATATATATATATATATATATATATATATATATATTATATATATATATATATATATAGATATTTTAAGATCTACCTATAGAGCTATAGATATCTAGATAGATGGATCTATCTAGATAGATTTGATAGACAGACAGACAGATAGATAGATAAATACATAGATACATAGATAGATCTATATCTATCAGGGGTCCCCAAAGTGGGTTCTGGATGTCCGGCATCCTGCATGTTTTAATTCTCTCCCTGCTGGTACCAACGACTTTTTCAGCATGTCAATGTTCTTTTTAGGCCTTGAATGAGCCATCATTTGATCCAGGTGCGTTAAACCAAGGAGAGAACTAAAAAGGATGCCGGACCTCCAGGACCCACTTCTGTCTGTCTGTCTGTCTCTCTCTCTCTCTCTCTCTCTCTATTTCTCTCTCTGTCTGTCTGTAGGGAAACCCAAGTACCCAAAGAATACCTTATTTAAAGTATGATTGCTTAATTTTAGTAATTAAGAAAATTACAGACAATATCTATCTATCTTTCTGTCTGTCTATCTAAAGATTGATAGATATCTATAGATCTACATCGACGGATCTATCTAGATCTTTCTATCTATAGATCTATAGATAGATCCATCTATCTTTCTATCTGTCTATCCAACATTTTTGTAGGGAAACCGGAGTGCCCGGAGAAAACCTTTATTTAAAGTACGATTACTTAATTTTACTAATAAGGATAATTACAGACAATATCTATCTGTCTGTCTTATCTATCTGTCTATCTATCTAGACAGATAGATACATATCTATTGATCTATCGATCTGTCTGTCTTGACTATCTATCCAACATTTTTGTAGGGAAACCGGAGTGCCCGGAGAAAACCTTTATTTAAAGTACGATTACTTAATTTTAGTAATAAAGAAAATTACAGACATTATCTATCTATCTTTCTGTCTGTCTATCAAAAGATTGATAGATATCTATAGATCTAGATCGACGTATCTATCTAGATCTTTCTATCTATAGATCTATAGATAGATCCATCTATCTTTCTATCTGTCTATCCACCATTTTTGTAGAGAAACCGGAGTGCCCGGAGAAAACCTTTATTTAAAGTATGATTACTTAATTTTAGTAATAAAGAAAATTACAGACATTATCTATCTACCCATCTATGTACCTTTCTGTTGTTTTTTTAGGGAAACTGGAGCACCCAGCGAAAACCTATTATACTTACTTACATTTGCTAATATATGTCTAACGTAGCTGACGAACAATCTCACAAAGATGTTAGTTCAAAGTTGAACCACTTGGGTCGCACTCCTTGGCCAGTTGAGAAACATCATCCAGTTGATTCAGGGCAGAGATGGGAATTTTATCCTCTTGCTACTCTGTGGGGAATCGTCAGGGAAGCGCACAGTCCTGGATTTCAGTGAGGGAAGTGTGACAGGCTCGGTACTGCCAACTTTCTCATGACCGAGTGAAGGATTGCTGGTTTTTACGTCGTCATGTCTGTCAGTAGGATGCCTGTTATGTCTCTGAATAGAATACCCAAGAAAGCTGTAAGGATCATGCTCAAGAAAGCTGTGAGTAGAAAGCACGTTATGTCTGTGAGTAGAATGCCTGTGATGTTTGTGAGTAGAATGCCTGTGATGTTTGTGAGTGGAATGCCCGTCATGTTTGCCAAGAGAAAGCACATCAAGTTTGTCATTTGAACGCATCTCTTCTAGCTCAGGAGAATAGACGTCAGGTTTGCGATAAAATTTACGTGAGGTTTGTAACCAAAATGGACATCCGGTTTGTGGCTAGCATGCACATCCGGTTTGTCAGCAGAATGTGCCATTCTTCTTCCCACAAGGGACTTGGATCCACTTCTCTCTGGTGCTGCTGCTGGCAGAGTCTCCTGAACTTTGTGATGAACTGGCTTTTTATGAGCAACATTTTTACTGTCCTCTGGAGATGGGACCAGTTCAGGAAACCTGCTCTCACTCTTGTGTTGTACCAATTTGGATTGGAAACCTTCCTTTGGGCCATTTCCACTCTGAAATATTTCTCTCTGTCTTCTAATTTCCTCCCTAATGATTGGTTTAGTCTTCTCCTGGGTGCTGAATCTCTGCTGCTTCTCCTTCTTTTTCTCAATTTCTTCCAACCTCTGCAGCCGGTCCGATTCCATCAAGGAATGCAACTCCTGCTTTTTCATCTTCTCCATTTCTATCTTCTTCTGCCGTTTGTATTCAACTTGATCATCCCAAGCAGCAGTCAAAGATTTTTGCATTTCAGCTTTCTTTTTTCTCTCCTGTTCATCAAGGAACCTTTGGGGAATCCTCTGTGGAGCCATGTCCTTATAAAACTTCTGTCCTCCAAAGCATCTTTGGCAGATCTGAAGTTGTGTTTTTCCACAACTTCAGATCTGGGCAAATCAAAAACGTCTCGTTTTGTCTTTTTAAGCGGCTCTGATAGTTTTTTCTTCTGTCTTGTTTCTTCAATGATT
Source organism: Poeciliopsis prolifica (assembly GCF_027474105.1). Taxonomy (NCBI): domain Eukaryota; kingdom Metazoa; phylum Chordata; class Actinopteri; order Cyprinodontiformes; family Poeciliidae; genus Poeciliopsis; species Poeciliopsis prolifica. The sequence continues at coordinate 9,032,542 of NW_026562396.1, forward strand.
TTCATCCTCTGTTCTTCTCTCCAAATGATCAATTCTTTTTCGTAAATAAATAGTTTTCCAGTCCTTTTCTTCTGTTCCTCTCCTTTTTTAACTAAGGCTTCCAGTTTCTTTTTATAGTCAATTTTTCTCCTGAGTTCTTGGTCCAGTTCAATCGCTGTTTTAATATCTATTCCCTCTTCTGAAATGGAGCTGGACGTGGAGCAGGAGCTTTTGCTCGAATCAGAGTCGGAGGTGGAGGAGGAGTCAGCTGTTTCAGGTTTTTTCTCTTTGCTTCTTTTTTCTTCTGTCGTTCTTCTTTTTTCTTCCGTTGTTCTTCCTCTTTCTTCAGTTTTTCTTCCTCTTTCCTTTGTTGTTCTAAATATTTTGGAAGACTAGGCAACTTTTCCAACAAAGTATCCAAATAATTGTCCTTCCCTACAAATTGGGAATGTTGATTTAAGTTAGGTCTACCGTTTTTTGTTGTAATGAAAGGCAGCAGCCTTTTGTTAACTCGTGTGTTTCTTTTTCTAACTTCTTAGCCATCATGATGAAACTCTATCAATCTCTGGGGTTCTGCACATATGACTCTAGAACACACGCATCACTATTTAAGAGGCTTCAGAGGTGATGTCATACAACCTTTGATACAAAGCATGGGATCCTAGTGACATCATCAGTTAGGTAGAAGTGTGACATTAGTTGCTATTGCTATGGTAACCAGGAAAAGCTCTGAAGTGATTCATGCTTTCTAGTGAAGGAGATGTTTCAAACCATCAAAACATTTCCAAATCAATTCATTCATATTAAGACATTTTACAACCATTTAGACTAGCTTCAGCCAATATGGCTGTAATTGATAAAGGCTTAACAATGTGCAAAACAGTTTCCATTAAATCTGCTCAACAGTGTTTTCCTCATCAAAAGATGTTTTTGATGAGGAAAAGAGTTTGATGAACTCAGGTTAAACTGTGGCTGTTTCTCAGCCAGACATTCATTTATCCAGACTGCAGTCATGCAATCTTCATCATTTCACTGTATACTGTAGTATTCTCTGCAAAGTGCAAATCAGTTTCTGCTCTTTTTGCTCCTGTGAAAATAAATAAAACTGAACATTTGGTTTCCAAAGGAAAAGAGAAGTTAATTCTCTACTCCAGAGTTTTCATGGTAGGAAGACACTGAGGGGTTTTGGTTCAGGTCACGAAACTGGTAAATGGACCTGGGTGGTGCAAAAGGGGAAAGATCCAAAAAATGCTTTATTTTTTATATTGTCATTTTCTGCTAAATATAATTAATTATAGAATTTGAGTATGGTTGAAAGTGTGCCAGACACTTTGTAAATAAACCCAAATTAAGCTCCCTATTTCTTGTGTCACATCTTTAGTGCTTTTTTTCTTTATCTTGTTTTATTTGATATGACATATGGTTGACTTCCAGTTTTTGATTTGATGTTTTTATCTTGATGAGACAACTTCTGCTTTATATATGTTGGAGAATGGCAGCTTAAGGACAGAAAGGAGCGGAAGACAAGGGACAACAAGGTTTTAAAATGTGACTTGTTATTAGTGGCCCCCTTGATAGAAGCACAAGGTGTTTCTTTTGTAAATAAGGATGGTTCTAATTTTGATCGATTGAAATTGTGAGTTTGTTTTATTGTATATAATCACTAGTGTATAGTTTTGAATTAGAGTTGATATTTTTAGTGAACATTATTTTTAGTTGAAACATTCTGGTTGTAAGAGTGTGTTTTTGTTGCTTACTCTGTCCTATTTGAGTGTGTTTGTGCATTCAGCTGTTACAGTGAAACTCAGGGTTTACTTCCTATAAACCTCACTGTTCACCAGTAAAGCCACAATCCTTCATTTGGGGTTGGGATAACTCTTTTATCTTTAATCCCATTAGCCCAGTGCAGACAAATGAGCCAAACACACTCACCTGAAAAACTCCGTAGGTTTTATTCCCGACCGTCCTCAGATGGAACATCATTTTGGTTTAATTTGTATGAAAGCGCATTGCTATCAGGTAGGAAAAAATATTTTGAGCGTCATCACGTTATAGCGAGAAACTTATCTTAGACGTGATTCGTATCTTGTTAAAACATGATAATTTTATGTCCAGGAAGTGGCGCTATTATGCTAGGATGGTAATGAGGGGGTTGGGGACCACTGGTAATACAACTATATGTATGAAATGGTGAGTTGGCTTATTTTCCACACACATTGTTTTGGTCAAAATGGGGTATCTGAATTGAAATGTATTTTGTTAATTATTCTGAACAGTTTTTTTATATATATATTTTAATCTATTTTAATGTTTTATTGCCTGCAACTGTTTATATAAGCCTTACATTCACCAACTATTTGCATGTTTTCACTGGCATTTTGATGATTGGGAGGCTTCCTTGCTTTTACCTTAATTTCTAATTTTGCTGCACAGATTCAGGTTGGTACTTTTATCTGGGTCACTCCAAAACATTAACATCACTTCCAGTAAAAAAAAAAATTAAAAAAAAGTACTAAAACTAAAAGATTGCTTCAAACCTGTGCTCTAAATAGCTTTGTGGTTAGCGGTATGTGTAAAGCATCCAAATCTTGCACAGATGAGTCATCAGCATGCAGCCACATCATGCTTAGTAGACCGGTGTTCAGAATTCAAACTACCTATTCACTACACAATTTGTGGTTTCCACCAGCGACCTTGAAACCTGAAGAGGCATTTTACAGTCTATGTGTTTGTGGATTTCAGAATGCCAGGCACGATGAGGCATGGATGATCTTGCGACAAGTTCATGACACCAACTGGAAGGCCAAGGGGGAACCGGAGCGAGTCTTCACCGTAAGCCTTCATTCACACCAACATGCATGGCTGGCCAAACACATTTCACCACTAATTTGAAAGGATAATGAGAGAAGAAGATGCTTACATCTTTATTATCAGGTCTTGAGAGAAAGTACTAATCAAATGTCTCATTCTTTGGGGAATGATGTAGACTGCTAAGTAACCCCTTTCAGTTGGGTTATAGTGCTTCAAAAGTACTTGCAACCCTTGAATATTTTTATCTTACCTCAAATTACATCCACCAACTTTTCTGTGTTTTAAATGTATTTTAGTTACTTAGGCCAGTACAAATATGTGCATAACAGTAATGTAGAATGATAGTGAATTTTTTTTTTGTAACGGTCTTAAGACGAGAGATCATTTAGACCCCGCAAGTTTTTTACTCTGTCTAGGTCTAGTGGGTGGCACTGACCCCACATATGTTTTTCTTTCTTTGTTTTTTTCTTTCCGTCTGTTGTTTTGGGAATTGACGGTCTGATGGAACAACCCATAACCCCACTTCCCCGCTAATCATTCCAGACTTTTTCACCCAGTCGGACGTCTAAGAATGAGAGCAATCATTGAGAGAAATCAAAACACATTCTGTGTCTCTTTATTGCAGGTGACGAATATTAAAACTCCACAAACACAGGAGGACGAATTCATAGAGATCCAGAGTGACACTGGAACTGCCTTTCAGCGCTGGACGGTTCGAAAAATGACCATGCTGCAGCAGGTTTCAAAACTTCTCTGTTTTACAATTCAACAGATGTGAAAAGGTCAAACAGAAACTTTTGCTTTGCTTTTGGTTGCTTTTATCCTGACACAACGTTGCTTGTGTGAAAACCGTGACTCAATGACTGGTTTAATGTTCTGTGTCTCTTTCCTGAAGGTGATGGCCAATGTGATGTCTTTATCTGCTCCAGAGCTCAGGCTGCAGGGTCTTTTCCTGGTCATCGTGTGGTTCTGCATGGCTTTCAGGTAGAATAACATCTTAGGAGACGACATGGACCAGTTTGAGATTCGCATCACATGGTCACCTTGAGGGTTGGTTTCATGGTGTTAACACAAAAATACAAAATAAAAATGAACAATCATTGATTATTTTTCTTCCTAACTCTTCAACGTCTGACAAGAGGAATGCTTTCAAAAATGTAACCTTAATTTTTGATTTAAATATTTTCATTGTTGGATGAAACAGAATTTAGTTTTTTCTGTCACTGGTATGACAGATACCAATGGCAGGTTCATACCTTTCTGAGATTTTCAGTTCAGGTACATGAATGACATAGGTGCTTCGGTGTGACATTTCTTTTCTGTGTGTGACAGCTACCACGGACTGGGAGTGTGGTTCCCTGACATGATAAAGTACATGCAGTATGAGGAGTACGAGTCTAAGGTCCGAGTGTTTCATCGGGAACGCGTGGAGCGATTCCACTTTAATTTTTCCCTCGTCAACCAAGTCCACCGTGAGGGAGAGTACATCCACGACAAGTACATTTATCACTGTTATAAACCCAGAGATCCACAAAGTTAAGGTTCAGCTTTTTGCCATTTCTGACTCTCTGGGGTTTTTGTTGTTGTTGTTTTTAAGATTTGCAAACATCGAGATTAAATCCGTCAAGTTTGAGGATTCGCTCTTTGAGAACTGCTACTTTGAGGACATCAAGTCCACCAACACATTCTTCGAGAACTGCACAATCAAAAACACAGTCTTCTACAACACAGGTGCTGCCACTCAAAGCATTTACTCAAAGTAATACTTTTGTTTGTTTTTTTTGTCTTGTGTCAAACGTCGTATGTTTTCTGTCCAGACCTGTGGCAGGAAAAGTTCAAAAACTGTCGAATGGAAAACACCACCTTCCTCCATCCAAAGAAAGGCTGTCATCTCAACTTCCAGGAAGAGAACGACATAGTAATCTATCTGGTCAGCTTCCTGGGAAGCTTGGCTGTGCTGCCTGGCAACATCATCTCGGCACTTTTCATGGACAAGATAGGAAGGATCCGAATAATAGGTGACATGTTTAGCAAAACATCAGAGCAGATGACCATTAACAGGCCTCCTTAGAGTCTGTCTGGGTGTTCAGTGACGATTCAATGGTGTCCAAAGCTGCAAATTGGTTAAAGAAACAGAATGAAAGTCGAATTTTGCAGCAATTAGCTCAATGATTATTTCTCTCTTTTTTTCTCCCAGGCGGTTCTATGCTGGGATCGTCAGCCTGTACTTTCCTGCTGCTCTTGAGCTTCAGTCAAGGAGCAGTAATCTGTTGGCAGTGTCTCTTTTATGCTGTCAGTGTGGCAGCCTGGAATGGGCTGGAAGTCATTTCTGTGGAGCTCTACCCCTCCTCTAAAAGGTACAGTTCACCTCTGGCTCTTTAACAGACGCAACAGAAAATGACCTTCCTGTGAAAGGCCGTCATATGAAGGTCATTTTCTGTTTAAGGTGAATTTTGCCACAAGTGGAAGTGGAGTGCATCGCACTGTGGAATTAAAGGGGCAGAACTATGTAAAATTGTTATTTTTGTTTAACCTTTTTATCACTATTCAGCTGTGCAAAATGCCTGGGGGTGCTTAGCCCCGCCTTCAAGATGTGGCTCCTCCTCGTAGCTGCGGTTTCAAAGTTTGGCGCATTTACTGAGCTCATAATAAGAGCTACTTCTCAGTGAATCACTGGTAAAGATGTTGTTAAAGGGTTACCATGTTGCGACGACTTCCTGAAGGTGGAGTTTCAGAAAGAGCTGGAGATTTCAAAGAAACAGATGTCCAATTGCTGGGCATTAAATCAGGACGTAAAACTTCTCGTCATATTTGATGTATATAGAATTTTTGTAACAACTGAAGGTAATATAGTTACTGGATTGTGATATAAAAAGGCACGATGTGCCTAGAAAATACATGATACAGCCCATTTTAATATATTCAGTGACAACTGAAAAGAACTAATCAAGTGTTGTTGATTTTACCGTTTGAAACTGATCAAAACTATTTAGATAAATCAACCATTTAAGTAGTTGATTCATCTGTGATATGAAGTACTTACAGTGACTATTAATAACACCCATTGCACTTTTTCCAAATTTTGCAAGTAACATCAGCAAAGTTCTAATTATTCTATCGAGCTCACGTGCGATGGACCAAGACGAGCTTGAGGACGAATTCAAAGTAGATAGAAAATGATAGATGATTTTCAACAGTTTAAAAAATAAATCTGAAAAAAAAGTCACTCATTAGTATTGGTGCCTCTTGACTCAGAAGCTTATGGAGTCATCTTTTTCTACAATTACGGCTGCAAGTATTTGATGTTTTGCACGTTTAGAAACTGACCAGTTTCCAAATGTTCAGTCTTCTGTCTTCTCATCTCCAAAAAGCCAAGACTTTATAGATCAACATTATTGTTCAAGTTTTGCCAAAGAGTTTCAACTTAATTTAGATCTGGAAATAATTACACTTATTCTAACAGTTAACAGGTGGAAGTCGAGTCTTGAACTTTAACTATTACATTGCCGATTGGACCTTTTTTAGGGGCATCATAGTAAAGGAGGCAGAACACAAAACCACATCTCACCCTTCAGATGTCAGATGTGTCTACTTTCACTTCACAGTAATCTGCTACTTTGTGTTGGTGTAGCAATAGAAATCACGGCGGTTTGTAGTGGTCAGGTGACAAAAGTTCATGGAGCATGAACACTTTTGCAGGGCACAGTGTGTGCCAAGCAAAGTCCCATTTCTTTCACAAACCATGTTGTGTCCTAATTGAGAGATTTAAGGGAGCCGTGAGCAGAACTGAAACCTCCGCTGCTTCACCCTCTTAAAACATAAATTAGTCTAATGACTGAAACTTTTCAGTGTGCTCCCCAGCTGCTCTAGCCAAAACTCATTATCCCAGATAATGATGTAGACATTAATGGCGTCTGTTGCACCCTCAAAGGCTGTTCACTCAGTAAAAGCATGAATGTGTGAGCACAGATAAGTCTAAAAGATTCGTTTTTCCATCTCATCATTGACGTTTGCGTTTATTAGTGTCAACTATGTTGAACTCCTGAAGCCTTACCCCTAGAACTTCTCATTTGGCCACATTTCCACCTCAAAATTAAATGTATTTTATGTGGGTTTTATGCAAAAGACCAACACAATAGAAGAAGAATGACTCGAATGAAAATCTGAACCATTAAAATCTGAACCATTCGTGCAGGTTGTGACAACAAATTGCACAAACTCTAAACGGATGGTGGCAGCAGCATCACCCTGTGCAGATGCATTTCTCTAGCAGTGGCCGAGAAACTGGACAGACTAGGAGAAAAAATGAACTGAACTAAATCTAAGGCAACCTTGAGAGAAAACCGGTCGGAGGTTGCAATGTATTTGACTCTCAGGTAAATATCCGTCTTCCAGAAGGACAATGAAATTAACCAGAGCGATTTTATTGGAATGGATCAAACTGAAGCTTTGTGATATTTTAGAATGACCTAGTCAAAGTCCAGACCTTCAGTTTCCAGACGTGCAAAGCTGGTAGAGAGATACAGTGCAGCACATTTCTATAAAAATATTCCAACTGTGGATACAAGCATAAAAATTAGCATGTTTAACTCTGAGGTCCTATGTTTGTCATGAATCCTATTAGCCACTTGAATTTCAGGATGGCGGCCATTTTTAACAGTTTGCTTTAGCTTCTGCTAATTTCTTATGCGTCAGCGCAAATTTTTTTAAAATGTGTTTTGCAAACTAGCACTAGCTTCCACTACTTTTACAAGTGTTAAGTGGTTTAGCATTAGCTTCTGCTAATTTTTTTATGTGTTTAGCAGTTTAACGATAGTGGGGCTAGATTCTTGCTTAGCGCATTATTAGTGAGTGAACCCAACTTTTTGCCCACCACTGGCAATAACAACTACATATTTTCGTGCAAACATATACTCTCCATTATAACAATGGCGGCCATTTTGAAAAATGTCCACCACAAAAAAGAAACACAAGATCAAGAAAATAAACATTATTACTACAGTTCAAAATATATGGGCTATGATTTGACACCAAACGTATTGATCTAATGTTCGATTTTGGTGGAAAAATGATATTTTTTAATGACAACCATGGTGGTTATCTTTAAAGAAATTGAGCAAATATGCAACAAGTAAATATGATTTCTATGGGTCCAATTATGAATGATTTGACAATAGAAGTATTCATCTGGGATAAATTGTGGCAAATTCAGTGCAAAAATACCTTTTCCTTTGCGAGCATCTTGAAAAACGGCTGCCATCTTGAATTTTTATGTGGCCAACTGTTTTTCCCAAAAAAGGAAGCCTCTGGGAACAACTATGCCAAGATACATTCCTTTATCAGCACGTAAAAGATTGTTGCTGAAACATTCAATTATCCGAAACGACTTGCGGCAGGAATTGTGGTGCTGATGTAGGAGGGCTAAATGCTATCTGCATACTTTACATTTCAAATGTTGATTTGCAAAAAAATGTCAATTCACATCTATGCTCTGCAACAATGTGTGTTTTGTGCAGCACATCCTTGTTCGATGCAGCCAACCATCAAGCTTAAACCTGCACTTTTTCTCCCTGCACAGAGGGACAGCGTTCGGCATCCTCAATGGGATCTGCAAGTTCGCAGCCATCATTGCCAGCTTCATCTTTGCAGCCTTCATCGGCATCACAAAAATCATCCCCATCTTCCTGGCCTTCGCCGCCCTCGTCTGTGGAGGTCTGGTGGCCCTGAAGCTGCCTGAGACGCGGGAGAAAATCCTCTCTTGAAAAGCCAAACTTCCTGCTGCTTCAGATCCCCAGACACAAACGGCAAACTGAACGATTTGTATTTCTGTGGTTACTTGTTTTTGAAATAGTTACCAAAACCTGTATGGTGGCCTACATCAACCTGCGGTAGCTCTCCGCCACGGGAAAACTCCTCAGGCTGCCCAGCGTTTTTCTGTCACATCATGTCTTTGTCTCCCCCGCTCTCCGTTCACACACACCCGTTCTGTCTGAGGTCGGTGTAAAAGATTAAAACAATGTGTCTGTGTTTGAATGGTTGTGTAGAGATCATCTTACCATGTTGTGCTTTGGTTTCATTCCCTCCTCTTGATGAAAGAGCGAGGACTTTTAGTGATAACTTGAAAACGACGAGACTCACTGCTATGTCTCCGCAGCAGAATTATTCTAATTTTGAAGAATACAAAAAAAAAAACCACAACCAAACACCTTGAACATTCACCCAATGTTTGTTCGGCACAACCTCGTGGTGTCTGTAGTTCGTGTTGCCCAGTTTGTTCTCTTTAGGTAAAACCAATTTATGAAATGTAGATCTCATTTTCTAAAAACGATTTTAGCTCTCCTCGGGTTTCCCAAAAGATCCGGATGCAACTCGACCAGGTTCTGTGTCTCTGATATGTCCTGTTTGTTCCCCATTGTAGTGTTTTAATCTGTATTGTAACATGTAGCATTAGGGTCTTTATCGGTCACATCTTGCCATGACAAAGTGTAAGGAACTGTATGTTTTCTTTTCTTTTTTTTTGTCGTTTTTTTTAAGGGAGAGAGAACAATGCAAAACTGTAAGACTAAATGTTTTCATATGATGCTCTCCTTTCAATGCTCTGATGAAGAACTGATTTGCAGAACTTTGCTACATTTCTGACAACATGTGTGAAGATTTTATTTTTGAGCATCGTACGTATTCAGCATGACTGATTTATGCGTGTGAGTTTTATGTTTGTGTGTGTTTGTGTGTGAGAGAGAGAGAGTGTGTGTGATTCTGGATGATATCGGCATGTCTGTAAATTTACTGAGACTCAACAGGCTACTGTTACCGTCTTTGCTGTTGTACACATAGGCCGGTGTAAATTAGCTGTACCATAGTAGTTGTATCATGACTTGAATAAAGCTGACGGATGTGATCCGGCTTCTTTCTTCTTCAAAGATGCAAACAGCGCAGGTTACAACCTTCAGCAATGAAGCTTTTTTTTTTTAGTGTGTGTGTGTGCTTGATTCAACCTTCAAAAGGAGACGGAATATGGTCGAAAATTACCTCATGGCCTAAGAAGCGGATTCCCGTTACCAGAAGCGTTGGAACACATTTGCTCGAGGCAGAGAGATCACCACAGAGTTTTTGAAACTCCTGAGTGTTTCAAAAAGAAACAAAATGCCTTTTGGAGAAGGGAAGGTGATGAGACAGTGGATACAGAGAATGGGAGTGCCAGATTTATGTCTGCAGAGGATGGAGATGCAGGGATTAACCCTAGTGCTGCTCATCGATATGTCCATCATGCTACCAAGGTAACATGAAGTAAAAAAAAAAACAACCTTGGGGCCAACCACGAGAATCAATTCATTTACAGTTAAAAAATATAGAGATGCTCGCATAAATGTTGAGACTGATTTTCTTGTAGCAGCTAAACAAATCTTATTGATAGATTTGTACATTACCAAGACACATGCAAACATACCGTAGTCTGGTTTATTTATTTATTTATTTTATTATTCCTCTTTCTTTTCTCTGTCTCTGAAGAACAGGTTATTTTTTGTTTATCTTACTTCTGTCCCTCCAGCGCTGTGGAGGTTTGGATGAACACTTCACACTGCTGGGCAGCTCATTTTACCGGTCACCAGGGGGCGCCCAAGAGCAATCTCTTAAAGGATGATTGAACGATTGAATGAATTTGTTGGAGCTATTTATTCTGTATTTATTTATCCATTCGAATTTGGCGAGCTTATTCTTAAATTTATATTTTTTGTGTTATTTACAGAGTTTCTTTGCAGGTTAATAATTGTTGATCTCAGTTATGTTTTGTTTTGTTATTTTTCTTATTGATTATTGTTGTTTTCTTTCTGAGTCAGACAGAAAGTAAGGTGGATCAGTCCACTTTCTATAAATGTATTGGCCTGGTAAAGGACCAGGAGGCATTTTACCAGAGCAAGAGAAGTAGATAGAAGAACAAAGAAAAGTTTGAAAGTGGTAACTGCTTGCTGAAAAGGAAAATAAAAGCAATCAAGACAGTCAACAAGTTTGGACATTGTACTTCTTTTGCCTGGGTGAAGAATCCTGACCCCAGTGCCTCATGGTGGCTGATGGAACCTTTTATTAGATGTTTGGTTTGACAAACAATCACAACCACTACAGATTTATTGAATGTGTTTCACATGATCAAATGTATATTATTGCAATGATAATAATAATAAGAAGAAAATCACAATTTTATAAGGAAATTGTGTTTTTGTTAATATAATCATATAGAAATAATTACAAAAAAAATCAGCTCCACCTGGGGCCTCCATGGTGACCCCAAGGCTATAAGCAGCAAAAATTTAAATAATATACAAAAATATGTATACAATTCTCCACAAAAACGCACTTATAAGGAAAAGGACAAAACAACTTATATACATAATTGTCAGTTGTTATCTGTTCCTAACATTAAAGTCAAATAAACTGTTGACTTGTTGAAATTGCATTGTGTTGTTAACCCCGTCCTTCCATGAACCGGAAGAGGTTTGGCCCTCACGTCACACTGAACACATGGTTTGGACCCACGGCAGGGGGAGTGACTTCCGTTTATAACAACAAAAATCCACAATCTAAGAACAAAATGCCACACAACCTCATTGTTAACATTTATGTCGCTCTAGAATAAAGTAACATGTAATTAAACGCTCAGCTGCAAAGCTAATATCGACAGAGTGGCTTTATTTAAAAATGAATCCTACCCCCCCTAATTCCCGATTAATGGTCTCGTCCTTCACCTTCAATGTCACGCCTGTACGGACGGGAACATTGAACGTGCGTGTATAGAGATGAACCATGCTTAATTTTAGGTGTGTGTTTAATTCGGCGAGCACTTTATGCCGACAGCTGCTCGCGCCGCTAACTGTCAACGGCACCGCCTCACAGTAAGTGCTCCTGTTAGCCGTTAGCTGTTAGCCGCTAGCTAACGGCTAACATTGAGGAAGTGTTGGCTAGGTTTTGAAGCTTCGAGTGCACAAAAACCGTACAACTTGTAACAGAACCTTACAGACGGAGCCAATGACAAGGTGTGTGTGTGTTTAGGTGTGGAGTCAGAAGGCCGTTGTTCCTCGGCGCTGTGAGGCGTCAGGAGGCGGAAGCCAGCACGGGAGAAAACTTCAGGTGTGCGCACTGTTATCCATCAGTCCGTCATAATTCAGAAGGATGAGCTACTCACTTGTTACTTGTCACTTTTTTTTTTTTAATAAAAAATATATTAAGCATATTGAGCAGAGGTAAACAAATTGAGTAGTTGTGATGACTCAGTTGAGATGAATCGGACTAAAACACTAGACTCTCGATGTTGAATGATTTTTGGAGGAAAAACTTGTAATGCTTTGCTCATTCCATTTCCAATCTCTCAGCTATTTCCCCCCTTTGCCCGGTCAAGACAGTCCACTGAGATGGGCTGGGAAGAAGTTTGAGGAGTTGCCAATCATTTACATAAAAGCAACATACAACAAGTAAGTGGAGTCATTAATTAAGTTCAGTTTAAAATAGCAGAAGTCGCACTAGTTATTAACATGATGGCCTTAAAAACAAACCAAGTAAAGTCTTAAAGTAATATGTCGGGCTTAGACTTCAAGGTCATTAGTCGGATCAGAGACACTGATCAGGTTAGTTTTTTTTTTTTTTAGGTCAAATCTAAACTCCAATTACAAACAGTTGTGTCTCTTTAAAACGAGCTGGCAGAGGCACAATTTAGTGACTTTATAAAATGAAAGAGATCTGGCTGACCACGTGAGGAATCAAACACAATGATTCAGTGTTGCGATTTGACTCCTGTCTCACTAATCTGAAACCGAAGCAAAGCTTCGGCTATTGGTGAGCATCAATCTAATTTATCGTCTGGCCTCTACTTTAACCCCTTAACCTGCAGCGGAACGCAGCCAACTCTGCGTTAGTGTTGACAATAAATACTCTAAGAGCCGTTCACGGAGTAAACTTCTCCACCCTTCACCAGCACACACATCCAGCTAACAGACAGCGCAGGACAGTCTTTGGTCCGGACGTCCTGTGGCACAGAAGGCTTCAAGAACAGCAAGAAGTCGACGCCCGTCGCCGCGCAGACTGCAGGCATCGCTGCTGCAGCGGTGAGTTTTCTCCTCTAATGCTGAGGCAGAGCAGGACGTATCTGTGGTCCCTGACCAGTGGAGCTGATCATGTCTGCAGAATGTTTTTGGTGTTGGTCCTCAGGGGAGGACTTGTTGGAAGACTAATACATCCTCTATATAAACACAGTATATTTATCTGTATTTTTGTTGTTGCTTTGTTACCAAACAGAAAGCCGTGGTAAAAGGAGTTACGTTTGTCCGTGTTGTGGTCAAAGGTCTTGGTCCTGGACGTCTGGTGAGCAGTTCCTGCATTTTTATGAAGTTCTTCCACATCCATTGTACTTTTTCACTTTTTGTTGTTGCCAATGAATTTTTAAGTGATAGACTTTACACAGAGTATAGTTGTGAGGTGGAAAGAAAGCGACAGTCGGTTTCACTGGACAGGGATTCAGTACTGTAATTTCACTGGAATGACAGCAGCAGGTATTTTGGAGTTTGTAACGGGATTATTGATGGTTCTCTTTTAACTGCCTCACTCCCTTCTCAGATCTGCCCTCAAATGTTTTCTCCGACTCCAGTCCTGGAGTTTGGCAGGACTGGCTTCCTTCTTTCTGAGTGGCCTGGTACAGGATACATTTCATTGGACACAATTTTTCACTACTTTGTGTTGATCTAACTCCTTATATAGTCAGAACATGTGAAAGGGTTCAGTGGGTATTAACACCAAGCTGATCGAATGTTGGTTGAAAAGATAATTCTAACTAGATTTAAAGAGGCTCGATGTGTTGAGCAGCTTCCTCTTCCTTAACCAAATTAAAAAACACAAATGTTTTAGAACCTGGAAGGGCATTGGTGAACCACAATCTTTGAAGCAATATTTAGAGGAAAAACAGAGCGAGCCTTCAGAATATTGTAAAGGGCCGTTCATGACAGGGATAATTAACTCAACCAGAGACGTGTTGATCCATTTCCTTAGTGACTGAAAGTGTCCTTGTCTGTTTTGCAGTCTGCAATCAAAGGCCTGACGATGGGAGGCCTGCAGGTGGTATCGATCACGGACAACACCCCAGTGCCACACAACGGATGCCGCCCACGTAAAGCCAGAAGGATCTGATGCCGCAGAGCTTTGTATGGAAGCCGTTTACTTGGACTCTGCTATTAAAGTGTTTTGTTACGTAACTCTGCTGCCTTTGAGCTCTGCATATTGTGTTTGAGGGGAAACAACAGATGTTAATAAGCAGTTGCTGTTCCTGTTGACTTGTGCACATTCAGTCTCACTGCAGGGAGCTTCATCTGCTTCAGTTTTCACACTGTGGAAAAGAAGCGATGTGCTTTTCTGCCTCTTACTTAAATGTAAGTAAATGTTGCATTTGCAGAATCGTTCAGTCTTCACAAAAATCCTCTGATTTTTGGTAATACTTTTCTTTTGGTATAACCATTGAAGTCTACTTCATTTGCGTGGGACATGTCAGAACAGAACTGTATCAAACATTTACCAACGTAAAGAAAAGTGACTCCTGTCTTTTCTTCTATCCTGATTCAAAGGTCCTCATGTCCATCATCCCATCAGAACCAAACACTTCAGTCCTGCTGGTCAATGTGAATGAGTTCAACTGGTTCAGAATAGCGAAAGGGGAGCTTTTTAGACTCTTATTTAACTTCAAATAAAATACACAAGCATACTGAATTGTTTAGTACTAACTAATCTTTTGGGCGGGTGAATAATTGCCTGAAGTCCACTGAAGCATGGTTCCCAAACTGGTGGATTTGCAATAAACTTTTATCACTGCAGAAGAATGTTGTGAAAGTTCTCATGTGCGAAAAGTTAAGTGTCTTTTATGATATTTTTATGACAGTTTAAACTGTTCATCTCTACTGAAATGAACTGTTGGATGAGCAGCAGTACAGATTCACTGCTATTCCAAACAAATTCAGAAATGTAGCCTTCCGCTTTCACCGTAAACCCCATAAATTTACAGACTAAAAAACCCGTCACTTAAAAAAACGCAATCTGTATAATCTTTATGGCCACTTCATATTCATCTAAATACTTCACATAAAAGTGAGATGAAATGTCATCACGACATCATGGAGTTGTAGATGGTGATGCTGCGAAGAATCTGGTAGCAGTCAGTCTTCCAATAAATCTGAAGAGACCTCTGACTGAAGACTGCAGCAGCATGACGGTCTCATGAGTGTCATGACTTGATATCCGAGAAGAGGAAAACATATTCCACAGTAACACGTCCTGAATGCCACAATCACATTTGCTTTTGCTGAACCTCTTTAAAACTTTTTACATTTTCAAACGACCTCTGAGTTTTGACGTGTCACATGTGATAGAAGTTTAAAGATTCAAAATAAGAGCGGCTGCAACTGATCGAGTAATTCTTTATGCGACAAGACAAACTCAACTGATACAAAATACGAAAACCAAAAAAAAAAAACACAAACCAAAAGATTTCTATACACATCAGCTATACAAAAATACATTTTTATTTCTTTCCTTTACACAAACATGTAGATGTGGAGGACTGAAAACAGCGCAGTTTGAAGGGCCGATTTGCTCTCCTCAGCCTCACATTTAATAAAACTAAATGGAAAACATCAAAAGTGCGTCAACGTTTCAAGAGAATCAAAAAAAAAAAAAAAACAAATATCTTTTCCACGAGTGCGGCACACATGAAAACACTACAGCAGTTCTCAGCAGAAAACACCAGCACAGAGATCGGAGGAAGCTGTTCTGATTTGCTTTGGAGTTTCAGGAAGTGTTTGCGACAGGGTGAAGTGCAGTGGACGAAAAACAACAATTCTGGGTTATCAGTAATTATCCTGGGCTTTTTTGAGGGTTTTTTTTTTTTTAACAGAAAAATGATTTCTGATAAACTGTTATAAGGCAAAGAGTATGAAATTTCTGAAATACGACATATTTGTCAGCAGCATGTTTACGGCTGAGAACTTTGTGTTCATAAGTGCAACATCAGCTTGTGTTTCCTTCACAATGTCCTTGACAGCTCATGAAGTGGAGAAGGCTGTCAGAGTGAAATTCTTCAGGACGGGTTAAAGCAGGGGTGTCCAAACATTTTGTAACCGGGGGGGAACAATTAAAATGATGCCTTTTGTTGAAAAATGCAAATTCTAGCGTAAAAAAAACTTAATGCATGTTTTTTTTAATGAAATGTACCGTCCTGATTTCAACTCAGGAAGTATCTGTATATAATTTTAGATGTATTCTGGGCTACAAAAACATGATATGTGTCCCTTTTGAAAAAAAAAACAAAACAAAACACTTAGTTAGCCTACTTTAATAAATGGATGCACCCAAGTCTACATTCAAGCAAAAAGTTAGCGGATGCTTGTGGTGCTGTGTAGTATCACATTAAGATGAAAGCCAAAAGTGGAGTTAAGATGGTTTGTATTAAAGCTGCAGTAGTAGCTTTTATAAAATAATACTTTTCTTACATATTTGTTCAAACTGTCACCATGTCGTGACAGCATCAATCTGTGAAGAGGAAAAAAGAAAAAAAAACACAGGAAGAAGGCAGAAGACCGAACTAGAAACATCCAATCAGAGCCAGAAGGAGGGCCTTAGCGCTGTCAATCAAGGCTGTATGCCGGTTTCCTCCTTCCCCCGTTCTTTCTGCTACGAAACAGCTTCAGCACACCTTGTCACTATCGCTAATGCTAGTCAGCATGGCCACCAATGACGGCGGATAAACTGTTGTCCTGAAACGGCGAGTTGTTATTCTCCACGTTTAGCAGCACGTTCATGAGGATGATGACCCGGAGCAGTGCATTTCTTCAGGGAGGAAGTGAAGAAGAAAGAGCTTTCCACAGAATATCTGTCTCAAGTTATACTGTTACGACATAGTGAGAATTTGACCAAATATGTAAAAAACATGTTTTATAAAAGTTGCATACTTTTTAAAAATGTCTAATTCATCATTTGGACACCCCTGGGTTAAAGTCAACAAACTGGTAAAGTCTGCAGCAGCTAGTGTTGATCTCGCCTTGATAAAGCCACGTAACCACAGACTGCAGTGGCACAGCAGTCGGGGTTTTCAGGGTGCGAACGACGGCGGGACGACAAAATGGATTTCAATGGGATGAAAGTTCAAGCGTTGGGTGCTTTTCTAAATATTGCACTTTAAAAGCAGAGGATGAAACCCCAAAACTGATTGTTTGAGTACCAACAGGAAGTGCTTGAACATCTGGCCCTCACGCCAGACCCTGGGTTGGGTCAGGAGGGGTGAACTGAAGGGAGTGTCGTCGAGGGAGACGCTTGCCGTCGCCGCCTCACTTCCCCTGGAGGTTGCTGAGCTCAATGTCGTCCTTGCGCCGCTTCTGCTGGGTGAAGAGGGAGCTGAAGGGGTACAGCTTGGCTTTGGCCGGGTAGCGCTGTCCGGCGATGTTCACCTCGTAGTCGCCTCGGTTGATGAATTCGGGGGTGATGGGCGTGGGGAGGCCCTCGGGGCCCGGCGGCGGGGACACGAAGCCCAGGCAGACGTGGCGCTCCAGGGTGTAGCTGTAGGCACTGCTGGTGGTGGTCCCGGCCAGCTGGCCGCTGCGGTAGACGGGCTCGCCCCACCACGGCCACAGGTCCAGCTCCGTGTCGTGGTCCTCCAGGACGAGCATGACGAAGCGGCGGAACACGCCCTCCTGGCGCTGCTGCAGCAACGCCTCGCGGCCCAGGAAGTTGGTGTCCTGTGGAGGAGAGGCACAGACACACGGCGGGATCATCAGCTCACGCGGGCGCGTGTGTGTGTGCACGTTTCCCCAGCGGACGGACCAACCTTGTCAAACTTGACCCTGAACTCCCGTCCGCACTCCAGCGGCGTGGTGAACGTGTCGAGGTCCTGACCCCAGAAGGCGAAGAACTTCTCGATGCGAAGGCTCCTCAGCGCGTAGTAACCGGCGTTACGGATGCCGTACTTCTGCCCCACTGACATCACCTCGTTGTACACGTGCAGCGCGTACTGGAGGGAGTAGATGGACCACATCAGAGTCAGACTTCACTGTGTTTTTCCTGAAACCCCTACCGACATAAATCACCGAACAGAGAAGATGTGACCTGATGTGCAGTCAGAAGTTGATGTCAACCTATTGTCAACGTGCTGATGTCGGGTTTTAGTGGACAACCTCCAAATCATTCTACGAAGGTGGTTGTATCATAAATTTACTTAACTTTTAAAATCACAAATTTGGTTGCTTTTATAGTCAGTCCATGGCCTGGACTTCTGCTTACTTAGACAGATTCTCCATAAAAACACCAGTAACATTGTCCATTCAAGTAACTAAAGTTTTAGAAAAAAAAGAAAAGAAAAAGAAAAAGGAGGGGGTGCACCGATTGCAGTTTTCTGGCCAACCACCAATCTTCATATAGCCTGACCTGCTGCTTCAGATTTTGGCTAATACTGTTTTTGAGAAGCTGCTAAATATATCAACAAAGTTGTTCAGCTGCTAACTGTGAGGTGACTTTAGTTGACGTGATATGATGGGCGGTTCTGTCAGTCAGTCCTCTCGCTTGGCTGAGCTCCTGAGGACAGCGGCTGATTTTCAGAGTTTTGTGGAGGTGGATAAGATAGAAGGCCAAGGTTGGTTTAACACATAAATACTGGCAGATCGCACAAAATGAATGAAACTGGGGTCGATTTATCGGTGCACCCTGAAAGAAAAAAAAAACAACTTTAAAAATCAAACTCATGTCTCATATTTGCAGTCAAACGTCCTCAAGGAAACTCTTTTAGAGACAGTTTGACTACAAGCGGTTCTGGTACACTAAAGAAGGGCTGACTCAAAATGAGCGCTCCAAGATGATGCATCAGAACTGGTAGGTAAAGGACAAAGCAGGCTGATATCAAGGTTTCAGAGGGCACAATTGGTCTGCTCCTTCTAGGGCCCAGTTCAACATGTCAACTACAAAGTAAACAGTGCACTACAGAAAATCTAAATAATTCAAACTCTGGGCAGTCACATTTCTTAAAAATTGATCGTAGTTTTTAAATTCCAATGAGTAGAGGTCAAAAGTGTTCAGAAAATTGAGCACATGTTCTCAAACACCCGGTCCTGTTGTCTAAACACAACTCGTTTGCACCTCTATGGGGATGTAGAGCATGAAACCTGGTTCTCCGGTATGAGTCATGCTCATCACTCTGATCCCATTAGCGTAGCCCACACTCATCTCCTGCAAATGCAAACAGGGGCAGCATGAGGGCAGGAGCACAGAACAAACGGCAAGCCGCTCATCGACAGCTTTGCTTCGACTCGTCTCTCTCACCTTGCAGAACATGGAGGGGAAGTGCTCGGGCGTCATGGAGACGTACGACAGCTCAGCCAGAACGTCCATCGCTCGCGGACCAATCAGATTCAGAGCTGAAAGAGAAAAGTTTGACGAGTAACCTTTTCAAGAGACGCAGAGAGGACATCGAGGCTCACCTGTGTACTTCCAGCTCACGTCCTCTAGGTGGAGGTGTGGGTCGTTGGGCATGTGCTTCTTTATCCAAGACCAACAGTGGACCTGCTGGTCCGTCGGAGAGATGATGAAGAAACTGGAGGCAAACACACATCGTTTTTCATTTCAGGCGAGTTTTTAATGACATAGATGTTGAGTCCTCATCTCCAACCTGTTCTTGCTGAGGCGCACCACACTGCAGTCGTTCTCGTAGCCGCCCCTCTTGTTCAGCATGCCGGTGTGGACGATGTGTCCAACGGGAACGTCCAGGTCGTTGGCGCACAGATACTGCAGCAGCTCCAAAGCCTGGTCGCCTGTTGACTGAGAAAAGTTCACAAAATCACTTTCGTTGCGTTTTATCCAACCCAAACGTTTGAGTTTCATCAAAAACAGGGCAGTAGAGAGGAAATGAGCAAGAACCAAGCTCAGAGGAACTCAAGTGAATTGCTTGAAGAGGCATTTGGAGGCCTGTATTTTGTAGAAACCTTGATATAGTTATGAGCACGGTGTGCATATTTACCCCGTATAATTCAAGCACTTTTCAAACAACTTAAATGTAAAATAAAAAACAACTAACAGGAAGTTTAAATTTACTATTGCATATCATCTATTACTGTTATTAATAACATCTTGTGGTAAGATTCTACATTCAAATAATTCAAATAAATTGTTAGATTCCTGCTCAAATTAAATGATTACCCATCAAAAAAATATATATATTATTATTATTTTGGTGACAAACTATACATGTACATATAAACAGTATTTTATTGATT
This sequence comes from Poeciliopsis prolifica, assembly GCF_027474105.1. Classification (NCBI taxonomy): domain Eukaryota; kingdom Metazoa; phylum Chordata; class Actinopteri; order Cyprinodontiformes; family Poeciliidae; genus Poeciliopsis; species Poeciliopsis prolifica. Next base: position 9,052,614 of record NW_026562396.1, read on the forward strand.
CTACAGAAAAGTCTAGCTGGTACTTTTAAAAAGAGCCAATGATTTGTTACAAATCAATGCAAAACTGAAGGCAAAGATGATAGTTAAAAGGGGAACTGGTTTTTTTCTACCAGATTTGATGCTGATCGTAAGACGTGACTCACAGTCAGCTCAAACTTGGTGAAGGAGGACATGTCGATGACACAGACGGCCTCTTTGCAGCACTTCACTTCTGCTCCGACGATATCAAACCAGTCGGGCTTGTAGAAGGTCTTGCTCTGATCCAGGGACAGCAGATCTGAAAAAGAAAGAAACAGCAGGGAGGTTATTCATGAAACACCTCCAGAAATCACATTGCAGAAACTCAAAAGATTGAGTTCGAACCCTGGGTTCAAATCGATAACGCAACACCATAAACAATGTGTTTCTACGAATTCAGTTTCTGGGTAGCAGTCGTAAAAGTTTAGTTTCTGCTGTCGAATTCTGGGAAAAATCACCGCATTTCCATAGATGTTCCATCTTTACTGAGAATTAAGTACATTAGGTGTATTCTTAGAACAGTATCTGCAATGACTTCTCTTAACTCTACTTCACTCTCTGTTGTTGGTTCTCAGACTGGCTAGTAAAAAAAAAAAAAAACTGGTAGGAAGTTGAGAAGGCTTGGTGTGGATGCTGAGCAGTATGCACCTTTCCCAGGGGGAACAAAGTATTTGGGCCTTTCGAAGCCATGTTTTTCCATCCAGCGAGCCCCCTGGGTGTCCAGGCGGTCATACAGGGGACTGGTCCTGAGCTGCCGGCCGGTCTGAAAGTCCCACCGAGGAACCTTCAGCTCATACAGCAGGGCTAAGTATGAGACGCAGAAACACAACAATAAAAAACATAAAAAATAACTTCTCAGTGATATATATCGAGTCGAATTCAATACGACTCTATCACACAAATGTCAAAATACACCAACTGTTAGGAAACTGGTAAACTCCCAGAACTAGATAATATTGTTAATATATCAATAAGTTGAATTATTTTCCAGCCTGTGCAGGATCGCTTGTGAAAAGCCTTAGAGCTGAAAGTGTAAACGGATCAAGTATTGAGCTTCAGAGAACTGAGTGGATCTGAGGAAGATATCTAATTATAATAGAACCACGACTTACATTTTCTTCTTTCTTTAAAAACACAAATGCAAAAGGTTCCGGTCTAAACTTTTGCTTTTGTGTGTTTCTGGTACGCATGTAAATCTGACGCCCACATTTTTAGAGAAGTGTTTTTCCATGAATCATCGGCGGTTCCTGAAACACTTTAAAGTTAACTGGTTGTAGCAGCACTTTGTTAATATTTAGGGTAACAGATTAAAGGAGCGGCCGCTACTCACGCATGACTTCCATGACTCGGTGTCTCAGGAAGGTTCGGCTGCTCTGCAGGTTGCCGAAGCGTTTGATGTCCAGAGGCCAGACATTGGCGGTGGGGTATCCGTAGGTCATCCACTCTGCCAGGTACCTGCACACAACAGGAAGACGCCGTGTGAGCTTCACTGAACACGTCACAGCAGAGCGTCAACGTATGAAAACATTTCTTTCCATTCAACACACATGGAAAAAGTAAATAAATAAGGCCTGTAAAACAAAAAAAAAAAATAAAACGCTTTTAAAACCATAGAGTTTCTCCCCCATTTAATGAGTTATTGCTTACTTCCCAGCTCCTCCGGCGAAGGCCAGACCCGAGGAGTTCATCCCTGCCAGCACGTAGTAGCCAGACACACCCGGCGTCTCCCCCATCAGGCAGCGCATGTCGGGCGTGAAGGACTCTGGACAGTTGACCAGCTGGTGGATCTCAGCTGTTTCGATGTGCGGCATTCTCCTCAGCAGGGCGCTGAGCATCGGCTCTGAAAGCGGAAGAGCGCAACGGTGAGGAGTTCTCTCTCCCTCAAATACTTCTATGTTCCAATAATTCGGATCGGTGCGTTCAGATTTGGGGAGCCACGCTGTCAGGCCAAAGTGACCCGTCTGTGAGAATTTAGCCGAGGTATTTCAGTTGCGTGTTGCTGTGGTTCAGGTTTGGCTGAGAACTTGTGTCCTCCCCACAAGGTTGACAAGAGTTACGACGACCTGCCAGCTTGCATCTCAAATTACTACCATGAGGCCAAGGACAAAGATTAAAGCATGCATGTGTATTGAGACATATGTACAAAGACTCATACAGAGTCAAAAACAATAAACCAAGGCATTCATTTTGAATAAAAGTATATATATTTTTGTATTAAAAAAAAGAGAATGATTTGACTGATTTTTATTTAATTTTCATCGGTGATGAATGTGGGAGCATCCATCCTAATTTATTGCCTGTGCCTTTGTGCCTTTTTCTGTGATTACTAATATAAAAAATTATCAATAGATCCATCCTACACTCTATAGAATGCTGAGCTTCTCACATGTTGATGTCACAAGTATTTTTCTTTTAGCTGCAGATGCGTCCTTTGCTACAAATAATCAAACGTTCGCTAAAGGAATGCGTTGTTATTGCATTTTGGAAAATAAAATGTTTGCTTTTGTGTTTGTAACAAATTCCTATTTGATTATTTGCATCTTTAAATGTATTTCTAATATATAAAAAGGGCTTAAGTGATTAAATGAAAAATCTACAGGATTTGCCCATTTTTTCACTCAATCAATACAATAATTGATTATTAAAATAATTATGAGCTGCAGCCCTGTAATATATTAACATGCAATCAAATAAAGTGCTCAGAAATAGCAGTCGGTCCTCGTTACCGAAGTGATCCCAGTCCTCCTGCATGTTCTGGATCTCCAGCTGGTTGCGGCCCTCGGTGAAGATTGGTTTGGGGTTCTTCTCGAAGCCACCGGACAAAAGGCCTCCCTGCCACGGCCTCGCATACATCCTACCATCCATATCAATTATAACTGGGGAAAAATATAAATGAATCACAGACACAAGTCCTATTAGATCAACCTCAACTTTAACAATTCGAACACAAGAGCAAAGATCCACCAAGAAGAATGTTTGTGGTTCCCGATCTCTGGTTTTGCAACCTGTGGTCTTAGAGGCTCTGACATTATCTTGTCACTAGCAGAGCAAAGGAGAATTATGTATTAAAATCCCACCCAAAACTGCAGTTTCAAGTAAAAACAGACTTTACAAATGGATTAGAAGCTAAAAGTGTAAATCAGTGTATTTTATATCAGAGACCTGGAGTGTCAGGTGCCAGTGGCTCCTGGAGAGGTTTGGTGAGGAGGTAGAAGTGCTCACAGCCATGGAGCGGGACCGATACTTTCACTTCACTGGCCTGGCCCAGCTCATAAGCCCACTGGAGCGGAGACAGACGGAGAGGAAGCACCAGATGACTGCATGAACCTAATAAACAAGACCCACCCAAGACATTTGCAATAAAGCTAGTTAGCTAGCAAGGTTTTGTCAGCAGCTAGCTAGCGGTAGCCTCAACCGCCTTGTGTCGACTCAAACTTTAGCCTGATAGAAAAGTTCCATGAGAAAACTATATAGAATATACAAGATTAAAGATTAATTTAAGACTGATGGTTAATGTATTTAAGGCCAACTTGCATATCTTCCAATGGATTTAAGACATTTTAAGGCCTCAATTTTAAATACATGAATTTAAGGCTTTATGAGGATTCGCAGAAATCTTGTTGAATGTCAATGAAAATAATATGCACCCAGTCTCAAGCGCATGAGTTTTACCTGACCGGCACAGTTGACAAAGTATTCACACTCAATGGAGCCGCGATCGGTCTCCACAGCCACAACGTGGCCCTTCTCGACCACCACCTGCTGAACGGCGGTCCGGTCCAGAATCTGGACCCCTGAAAACCAACAGAAATGAAATACGAGGAGGAAGGTAGAGAGAGAGACAAAAATGGGGCAAAGTCAGGGTTTCCTCTGAAGTTACCGTGTCGGGCGGCAGCCACGGCCAGCGCGTGGTTAACGTCGGGCGAGGACACCACAGCGTCATCGGGGAGATGCAGCGCCCCCACCAGGTCATGAATGTTGACTAGAGGGTGGAGTTTGGCAATCTCTTTGGGTTTGATAATGTTACAATTGATCCCCAACACTCTGTGGATAAATTAGGAACTTCATTGTTCTTTACCGTCTTTAAATCAAGCAAATCGATGGCATCCGCCTACACCCCTGTAGCCCCGGACACTAATGAGTTCAATCGCCTGTCTTACTTGAGCCTCGTTGCCAGGCGCTTAAGTGAAATGAAGCGATCCTGATTTTGTGCCAGACACAAAGAGCCAGTCTTTACATAACCTGGAAAATAATAAGAAATCCAACACACACACGCACGCACGCACACACACACACACACAAGTATTGAGTCAGAAATGCTTATAGATTCTTTTTTTTTTATTTGTCAAGTTAAAAACCACAAATTCAATGTATTTTATTTAGATTTCATCTGACAGGTCAACCCCAGACAGAAAATGCCAATGAAGTGAAAGAAAGTTCAATGCATCACTGCTAGTTTTATACATCTAAACATGGAGATTTCAAACCACTTCTCTTTGGTTTTGCTTCGTTAGATTTGATGAGAGACGGTCGGGATTTCAATCTGGACTGACTATAATTCATGAATGTGCTAAACCATCTGTGTATATTGTTGCATTTAGTCCCTCCAGAACTTTTGCAATGTTGTTCTTTTTTTGTGATTGTTGCGACCTAAAATGGCTGACTTTGCAGCACCTTTTTCCAAAAGCTGCAGTCAAAGTTGCACATTTTTACAAGCTTTAGTTTTGACATTAACACAGCCTTACAAAAATATTAAATTGCAGCGCATAACCTTCCCAAAAAGTATTTTATATGGTCAATATAAAATGCAAACGGGAAGATATTAATGCAAAAAAACAATTTCAGAGGCACATTGTACTCCTTTCTGGATGTCTAGAACAAATTGAATTAATCATATCCGACACAGATGCTAGTACAGGCACAGCAAAGACAGGAGGTGCAAAATGTTATTTGTATTTGTCAGCTCTAGTTAATGATGATGAAGCTACACATTGTAATTCTCCCTTTATTGCCAGCATCAAAAGCTGAATATGAGAGAAGGCTGTGAAAGCACCTAACCTGTTTTGACGCCGGTCTCCTCCTCTAGCTGCTGGTAAAGGCTGCTGGAGTAGTTGGCCATCTGAGACTCGATGGAGATGGGCTTAGCCATGCTGAGAATGCCAGCACAGAGTCTGGTTGTTCCTGCACCGAGCCTGGGCGAAATGCAAAATATGAATAAGACATAATATTTAGCCTTATGATCTCCTGCAGACCAATATGACCCAATTTAAGGCTGGACCACAGTGATGTAAAATCAACTTTTTTTTAGTTTTACATCATGTTGTAATGTTATTCCCTCATCAAAAACATGCTTTTTGTTGCTTTGATTCTTTTATACATGTGTAATAAATCATTTTGGCTCCAAATGGCTGCCATGGGAAATGCAAAATCCTTGCCATCACCAAGGAGCACTTTTTCTTTGTCTCCAGGTGAAATTCTGCATTACAGAGCACTCCTTCCCTGCAACTCACCCACTTAGCTCCTTCAGACTAGCCAGCAGCAATTAGCAAGCACCTGGTAGAGCTTCAGATCTACTTCTCAGTGCAAAGCTCCTCAGAGCAATGATAAAGGCTTAATTGAGGAACTGTGATGATATCTTGAAAGAGCAAAAGCTTCTTAAAGAGATAGAGGCCCAATTGCCAGATTTTAAATTGCTAAGCACATTGAAATAATCTGAAAGTAACGTAGCTAGTTGCACCAATGGAGTTGGTGTAGTAAAATGACACTCTGTGCCTGGTAAATACATAATTGTGCCCCTTTAAATATAATATAGGGTTTTCATTTCACCTGCCCTGCTCAAGGAGAATGATGTCCGTCCAGCCCAGTTTGGCCAGGTGGTAGGCCACTGATGTTCCAACAATCCCGCCTCCACAGATCACCACCCGGGCCTGGCCTGGTACAGGGGGCAGCTGGGAGTCCCCGCTGACAGCCAGACACTGCGGGGAGGTCCAGAGCCCCCTGCCTGCCAGCCTGAAGCCCATCTGAGGGAGCAGCAGCCTGGGGAGCAGCGCAGGGGCCATGGCCCTGGAGCTCCGCATACAGCTGCACATGGCTGTGCTTTCTGCAGCAAATAAACACAAACACAGAGCTTCAGTGAGGAAGGTTTGGTCAACAAGTGATCCTTACGGTTTAAATGCTGGTGCAGCAAGCGTGCCAGAGGTTACACGGTCTATTTCATGAGTAAGACGGGCTATTTTACCCAGCAGTTTTGTGGTCCGCATTTAAAGAGCAGCAGGAGTCTTGGAGGAGCAGCAAGATGAAAACAAGAGTTAACAGAAGACGGCTCTGTTGTTATGAAAGCTCCCTGTAGCTGGACCGCTAGCTTTAGCTGGCGACACTTTTGACACATAAATTGTTCTGCGAACTCAGCTCAGAGGTGAAACGGCCGAAGCAAGCCCCGTTTTTTTTAAGTTACATAAATGCCGCCCTGACATTGCGAGGCTTTATGGTGGCCGGGTTTAACTTATCAGGGTTGACTGAAGCTACACTGCGTAGCTTGTAGCAGGCGCTAGCTAATGTTCACTACTTTGCATCTTCATTCGGCCGAACGACAGAATACACAAACCACATGTCTGACACATTTCATTTGCCCGCGGCGGCCTTAAACTCACCTTGTCAGCCAAGTCTGTCCGTCGCTGTCGGTTTACAAACAAAGTGGGGGAGAGCAAGGACCGATACGAGTGGAAGTCTCCACATGAATCAAGCTAGCTTCAAGTGGAAGCGCCACTTCCGGTGTGGAACTTCAAATTAAAGTCACACGCCCCGTTTTACGCTCACGCTTCCACTTTTATTTTCTGACTTCCGTTTCACTCCGGAGTCGAAACTGAGCAACAAGGACCACTAAACACAGTTTGATCCGTGGTCAGTTTTGATAATATCTCGCCTGCAAATCACGCATTTTTTAAAAACCTTTATGCCATTTCCAACATGGTCAACACTGTATTTCACAACTGGACAGCAATGTCAGCCACACCAGTTTAACCTATTACACTTTTTACATTTCCAACCAAACGTGTACATGCTGACGGAGGACAGAATCGTCCTTTAAAAATGTCAGGATCAGTTTTATTCCCCTTGATTTAGTTTTTTACTTTGACTACACTGTTTTTATTTTTGTGAATACTTCAGATCCAGGGGCAAAAATAAAAAGCCCAGGATATTCTGCAGACCAGGCCCACTTTTTGATTGTGTAAGAAAGTCAACAGACTTATCCTGAGATCCAACTTTCTAACAACATCACACCTTTCGAAGGCTGTAATAAGAAACCAAGGTGCTTTTTAATCTAAATTTACTTTCATCTGGTGTGCCGAGCAAACTGCATACTATCTATTCAGAACACGAATCACATACGTATAGCTAGATACGGTCTGGAGAAAGAGGGTGTTCAGGTGGAGTATGTTAACATATTGTTATATTGTTGCTGCACCATCGTAATCATCTGCTGTGACTGTCTTTTTTATTTTGCTGTTCTTGATTTGTGTCTTTTGGTTTTATTCGTTGCATTTTTGTGATGAAATGTTAAAACTGGTTTGAGAGGAAAAATGTATTTCCAAACTACACTCACCCGAAATATGATTGAAATTTGGCACAAAGCTTTAGGAAAGTGACATTCTTCAGATACAATTTGTAGAGTAGAAATAAGTGAAAGTGTTTTTCATTCTTCCTCTAGCGTGTCTCCATCCATCCATCCATCCATCCATCCATCCATCCATCCATCCATCCATCCATCCATCCATCCATCCATCCATCCATCCATCCATCCATCCATCCATCCATCCATCCATCCATCCATCCATCCATCCATCCATTTTCTTACGCCTTTGTCCCTAAAAGGTTCGGGAGGTTCTGATGCATTTTAATATCAAATTTGATGCTATTTTCTCATATTTGAAATAAAAAACTGGTGGTGTTGGATCGTTTGGAGGCTGATTTTCTGATGTTAACTGCGTGAGTGAAGAGTAATAATCCCAGTGTTTCTTTTTTATGACAAACCATTTCAGTCATTTGCACTTTTTTTTAAAAACTTGTTTACAAGAGAGTAAGAGACCAACAAGTGCTTATTCTGTTTTAAAACACAAATAAATACCAAATAAAGATGGTATAAAAAAAGTTGTAAAATCATCCTCCCTAAAGCGACTTGAAAACACAACTAAACACTGAAACAGCATCATAAGAAGCAATGACGAGTCTTAGGAACAAAACACTTACAAGACGCAGACTCAGTTCCTGCATGACAAGCCACGAAGGAAATAGTAAACTATATTTATTGGCATGTTTCAGTTCAGTTATTTACAAGACAAAACATTTGACATCTGTAACAGTTCAGAGACAAATATGACACACAAGTATTCAAACACAACAGGCCGTCAAAGGGTATGCTCAACTGTGCACAGCATAATCAAGACTGATGACTGTCATAAAGTCTGAATGAATGCTGCATGCTGTCTGGAGCTGTTCGAGTTGAGTGACTTTATCTGTATCAGTTCTACGATTCTGGAGATATTGAGCGACAAAATCTAAATGTGGATTTTTATACATTTTAATTTTTTCAACATAAGTCAAACACAGATACAGTGCTGCTGAACTTTTTTTGTTTTTTTTATCACCAAGAGACTAGAGCATGAAAAACAGAGGAAAGAATACAAAAAAAAAACAAACAGACATTACATTTCATTTTGGACTGCTATACATATTTGTCCACTCGATGGCGACATACGAAAAAAAGAAAGTGCTCAAATTTTCAGCCGCAACGAGGCCCGAAGCAGACGAGATGGAAGCAAAAATGTTTGCAAGGTGCCACAGAATATTTTCAAAAAGCAGGAATTTTAGATTTAGTTTCTTTGCGAATCTCAAGAGGACAGATGCCCAACAGATTTCCATGTCACTTTTCCTAACTCAGATTTTCAGATTTCCTAACTCTTCCTTAAAGAGTTAAATGGATACAATGGAGCAAATGGGGGGAATGAAATACATTCCTATGCATGGTTTTCTTTTATGTTCATTCTTGTACAAAGTCGGAAAACGTTTCAATGTAATTCCACTTTTCGAATCCTTCTTTATGCTTTTTTAAGACGTGGAAAGTAACTTCTAACATGATTTAGCTTCCCCACTGTAAGAAGGATTCCGGTTTAGAAAAAGAAGCATTTTTTTTTCCAAATTCATTATACAGGATTTAAAAAAAAAAAGAAAGAAGCTATAAATAGAAAAGATTGGGGGGAGAGACTGTTCATACACCCAGAAGCTGTGATGGGGTTGGTTTTTTTTATGTACTTAATCAAATTGTGTGACTGTAATGTTGACAGATTAACTGTGAAATGTTCTCTGCTCTAACAGAAGACAACTGAAAACACATCTGGTATGTCTGTCATGGCGAGGCCTTCTGGAGGGCCGCTCCCTCACACCTCATTCTGCCGGGTGAGTTCTCCCGAGACGCTGTTGAACTCGGTGGACCGGGCGCTCATGCCCAGGTACTGCTTCAGGAACTCGCTGAAGCGTTTCTGGTTGTTCCACTTGCGGGCCGACTTCCGGATCCCGATGAAGCCCCCGTACCTCTTCTGGTACGACTTTCCCGGAGAGACCAACTTCCTGTAGCCGTGCCTCCCCTTGACGAAGCCGCCGAACCTCTTGGAGACGCTAAGCTCCGGGTCGTCCTGCCCTCTCGCTGCCTCGCCGGCGTCCTCCCCTTCCTGCCCTGCCTGCTCCTCCTCGTACTCATCGGCGAGCGACAGGGCATCCTGGGAGCCGTAAAGGGAGCTCAGCTGGCTGCTCTGGCCGACCAGGCCCCTGTCGTTCAGGTCGAGTGCGCGGGTCATGTGGTTGAATCTCTGCAAAGCCATGGGCAGGAATAGACCCCCATCCACTTGCTCCTCTTCCTCAGGAAGTAGGACATCAGCTTCCTCTTGGGATCTTCTTCTAATGGTGCCATCGGGGGAAGAAGAAGGTAGCGCTTTACGGCAGATGTCCCAGGAGGAGGAAGGAGAGGCGCTGCTTTTGCATCCAATCAAACACACCTGTGAGAGATAGAAATAAGAGATCATCCTCTTCCTTTTATGAACCGAGTTAATAAGACAAATCCATCATCGAAGGTTCATATTACAAGAAAAATGGTTTTGAAAATTGTTTTTGTATGAATGACTGAAAAGTAGGCCTCGACTTAATTGATTTTATGAAATTGGCGAATTGCCAATACTTTTATGAGAAAATGATCTTATCCACTGATTTTTATATGAAAATCAACCACTGTCCCTTTTTGATCTGTAATGAGAGATGGCTGACTGACAGCCAGGGCCACCAGGTCACAGCAGCAACATGCCTGTCAAGTTTTCATGCCTGTCAAGTTTTGAACTTGACAGGCACCGAGAAATGTCATCTCCTGGTGCTACTGTCAAAAGGGGCCGGAGAATGGAAGGTAAGGGATCTACTGATGTAAGAGAAGGAAGGTGGAGCAATTAACATGGGAGCCGGGGCTGCACAATGCGAGATATTTACAGAAAAATAAATACACAGAGGGAGAGGGGGGCAAAAACAGGAGACTTGACCGGTATAATCAGCAAGTGCTAAATATAGCCACCCCTCTGTTGCCAATTTTGCTACTTTCTGGCTATATTTAGAAACTTTTCAGACAAAAAAAATCAGTATTGGCAAAAATCGGAATTGGCAGGTTAGGCTTTTTAAAAATTGGTTATTGGGCAGAAAATTGCAATCGATGCGCTCCTACAAAAAAGTGACAAAGTTAAATTGACACATTTTTTAACATAATCAATGCCAAAAAATAATAATAGTTGATCTCCTCAAGTTTTCACAGCAGCTTTGCAGTCAGACAGAGACGTAGCTTTCTGAGAACAGCTCACCTGAACATCCACGGATCAGTACTTGAAGTGATCCGCTGCTAGAAGCTCAAATCTCCTCTAACGAAGCAAGCATGTCTGGAGAAAAACCTTTTCAACACTTTTTTGAGAAAAAAACCCCCCAAAGTAAAAGGACTGTGGGGACATGTTTTACTTCTGAGGCATGTAAACAAGGAACAACCTTTTTTTTAGTTAATCAAAAAAGACGACACAAAAAACTGAACAGAGCTTCAGCTATGAACCAGATCCATGTTTACACTATTAAAAAAAGTCAAATCAACTTCACAACCGAACCCAAGCTAAATTTCTCATCTACAGTTATGATGTACATGAAGATAGCAACACTTTCAAATGAAATAATTATTTCAAATAAAATTATTATTTCTGATTATTTCTAAATGAATGGTGAATGACCTACTTTTATTGTCCTAGTTAAGGCAGTGAAAGCACTGTCCAGCTGTAATGGGCCACAAATGGTATCAAATATCAACATGAACAATTTTGTATCACAATAACCCTAATGTGAACTGAAGTTGTTTTGTTTTTCGTGCTTAAAGCAGAGATTAATCTTAAAATTTGTGTTCTGTCACATAAAGGATTTTGCACGAAGGCCAAAACTGTGTCGTTTTTTTCAGTGTATCTTCTGCCACAGATTTCATGTTCCCCTTTGGGTTTGGGGCAATCTCCAAGTTGGGTTTCTTATGATTCTTTTTCCCACCAAAGTATAAATGGCAACTATATACGTCTAAGCATGATAACAATCTTTACATAAGTTTAATTTAGCTTCGCAAAAATTTTCTTTATATTTATTTGATCTCCAGAATGATCAAATTAAATAATTGCCCTAATAAAAAGCCACAATTATTATAGCAGCCAGCGCTATGGTGACTACATGTGAAGTTTTAACCCACTCCATAGCCGATTCCCCTCCTAACTGGGTTCCCTGTAAATACCACCGTGATCCCGGCGTCAAACATAAACAGATTAGGGCTTAAAGTTTTTTTAAACTGTCGAAATTTAAACGTCTTCAGGCGTGCCATCTACAAAGACTCCTCTGAGACGCAGACATGTCTTTATCCAGGCAGAAATCACCTGCAGGCACAGAGGGAAGAAACACACATCTGTCCCCGGGAATCAATTAGCCTCAACAAATTAAAACTCAAATGCCAAAAGGATCATTCGTTGAGTCAGGCTGACAGTGCAGAATAAATACGAGTCTGGGGTGAAGAGTTTCAAGTCGGAAGGAGATACTAGGTTTCGCACGAGATCATTCATGTAAGTGGCGTTCAATTCTCTACAAGTAATGTCATGATGTCTGCCACCAACATCATGTTGAGAGATGCTTCTTGGACGTTGAACAGAGCTTTCAGATGATAGCAACCAGTGACTGAGACTGAAACTGTGTGTGTGTGTATATGTGTGTTTGTCTTACCACAGTGTTGAAACTGAGCTGTTTAGGCAGGATTTTGCTGCAGGACAGGCAGTCAGTCTGGCAGTCACTCCGTCCTGGATCGCACAGACAGAGAAGCAGCAGAGCCGCTACGGTCCTCATGGTCCCACCGTCTGCTGCGTGACACAGGGCAGAGAGGAAGCACAAGGTCAGTGTCATCATTTATCCACGACGGTGGATTAGGGGGGAAAATAAACAAAAGAAGGAATTAATTTATGCAACCCCCCCCCCAAAAAACAAACAAACTTAAATTTAGAGATTAATTGCAGAAATTTTCTAGAGAAAAAATGGAAATTTCTGATTTTGAAAAGTGGAAAATTGGTGAGAAAAATTGCTGACATTTTGGGATTCATTTTAAAAATCTTTGAGAAAAAATAGTGGATATTTCTGAGCTTCTAAAGTTGAAAATTTGCAACAAAAAGCCCCCCTGAAACTTTGAGATTCATTTCAGAAATCTTCTAGAAAAAAATGGGAAAATTCCTGAATTTAAAAAGAGGAAAATTTCCTTGGAAAAAAAAAATAAGGAAACATGCAGAAATTTTAAGATAAATCTCAAACATTTTCTGGAGGATAAAAAGAGAACATTAAAAAGTTCAACAGTTTTTACTTTTGGAAATTTTCCACTTTTGAAAGTGAGAAAAGTTGTTTATAATTTGTTTTTTTAGATTAACTTCAAAATTTAAGGATTTTTTTCAAGCAAATTTTCAAGTTTTCAAACTCATCTGTACTGTCACAATTAAACAAAAGAACCGGGGGCATGACCACAAAATGAACCTTAAAAAAATCTATTATTGTTAAATTATTTGCTAAATAAAAGTTGAAAAGTGAGCAGAACATACACAAATGTTCCTAGATAAAATGCAGGCTTTTTAATTAAACCCCCATCCTAATTTTATGAGCATTACGAGGGAAATTAGGACACAGTTACACCAAAATACAGAGCTGAGTATTATGGTAAGTTTCCCAAATAGCAATCTACAATTCAGTCTAACCTCATCTTTATAGTGGGAGATTTTAATATTGATTTAGTTAAATAACAGAAGAGAAAGTCATCTTGGAAGAAGGTAACAGAAGTTGGATAACAGAAAGAAAATGCAGGTACCTTTAGACATTTTTTAATAGAACATCTCAGAATTTTAAGGCAAGAAAAACAAGGAAATCACATTTCTCTGAAATTGTCAATAAAAACAGTCATAATGTCCAAATATTATTTGCTATCATTGTGAGGCTCAGTAAGTCTGTGCTGTTTGTCCCTCTTGACCTTTTTTCCACAACTGCAGCCTGGATGTGGATCCTTCGAGTTTTTTTCAGGAACATCCTCAACTCCGTTCCACCTGAAACATTTCAGAGTTTCTTCTCTCTCCTGGTTTTCCACAAGTCCTTGAATCCTCAGAGGGATCATTGGTAATTATAAATCAGAGCAAACAAAGATCAGACGTGGTGTACTACAAGGCTCCGTTCTCAGGCTCCAGTTTATTCGACGACCACAGGACACCACCAGCTCAGATTCTGGAGTATTACGACACCTCCAAAGCATTCAAGGATGCTGCTAGCCAGGCTCACCGAACCACGCTCTACTGCTCAATGGAAACAAAAAAAAAAGTGTCCCATTTAGTCACTAAGACCAAAGTTCAATGGCATTAATTTGTTTTTGTTTTGTTTTTTTGCTGCTTTTCAGAAAAGGACGAGAAACAAACAATGGCAGAAGCAGAACTCAGACCGAGGGACAGAGGACGAGACGATGAGCATTGCGACTAGAAGGAGACGGCATGAAAAAAGCCTGACCTTTTTCTTGTAGGAGCAGCCCCCGTCTGGCGAGTCTGACGTCAGAAACACAAGCAGAGTTTTCGTCTCATTAAGCAAACTCGTTAACTTCTTTAATTGATGCCTCAATTAATGCCTCTGGCACCAAACTGAGTCAATGTTTCTTGCTGACAAACACGCTCAACTGGCACCCGCATAGCGCAGGAAACACCCACTCACAGTGTTCATATATTTAGCACAACAAAAGTAAACATCAACTTGTGAATTGCTGGCCTTCCCACCGACCAGAGGACATGAAACACTGAGGGGACACTCTGAAGGGACGGCCGAAAGTAAATTTGTCCTCTGTCAAATATGTCGACGATGTCTAAAGAAGTTAACAAAGAATAATTAAAAACAAAAAAAAGATAAAAGTTTTAATTAAAAAAGTTCATTCTTGAGCCTAACTTGCTCATACTGACGAAAGGCCGCTAAATTAATTAATGTTAATGCAAGAGAGTTACATTTCTGCAGTCTGATAACAACAAGGTGTTTGACAGTGAAGGACAAACGAAAGGTTGAGTTGATATGAGGAGAAATGAAGAGGCGGGAGGTAATTGACACATACAGGCAAACAGCCTGGGGGTGTGTCCTTTGGGAGGGACAACACTTCTCCTCCTGTATCCGTCTTGTAAGGACTGAGTCACCTGTTAAAACCCAGAGTCACCTCTGTGCTTTTGTGGCTTCGTATCTAAAAAGTAAGATGGATTTTATCTGAGAGGTCAAGTCAAAGTGCAGCGTACTTGTAAAGTGGACAGAAAGATTGGACAGAAAAATGGACAGATGAAAAGTGAGTTGTGTCGGAACACCTAGAGGTTTTAATTTCTGTCCCAGCTCAGACACGTTAGACGGAGAAGTTGTGGGAACGTCAGTTTTCAAGTGCGATAATGTCAAGTTAACTATTAATCCGATAAGTAGGTACAGATACTTATTGGATTACCAATTCTTTTTCTTATCTAAGTTTGATATATCATCAGACTTTTGGCCATTAGGTGTTTTTGTAGTTTTTCTTTGAATCATTTGGTTAAAACTTAAGATGGAATCCGGATAAAGAATATATTTGTCCACAAAAATACTTTGATAACCTATTAACCTTATACGTAGAAATCATAGAAAAACAAAACATAGTTGTGTGCGTTTTTTTACAAATCAAAACCAAAAATTTTTTGAGGGAGGGTTGGGAAACTACGATGTAAAAATAAAGCATCTGCTGAAAGAATCGATTTTACCAAGCCAGTATTGAAACTTACTGATACCAACTTGATACTGATATTATCGATATTTTGGACCGACTTCTTTGATCTAAACTGTTTCGTTGCAACTCTTTTTTTACTAACCACATTATCATTGTTACTTATGAGATTTTAGAAGACAACTGGATACTTTGAATTTCACTTTACGTTTACAGAATGGAATTTTTTTTTAATTTCATTTCATTTCACAAGTATGTCTCAGTTTGTCTTGGTCTGTCACATAAAATCCAAACAAGACTTCTGGAAGTCCATGCAAACAATCAGCCACGAATAATAAGTCATGCTGGTGATATACAGGGATGCATGTCATATTCAGGGCAGGATTCCCCTAGAAACAGAACTAAAACAACATGGCTGTCGTCTGTGAAGTCCTCCCTTATTGAGATCAGACCTCTTAACATATCTACAGAAGGGGGTCAACTCCTGAGGCCGATCAGGTTCTCATGAGAGCCCTTGAAACTCAATTATTCTGCATTCAATTTGCTAATTAGCCACTCAATAAACAAGGCAATTAAGTCCTTGCTGTGAGAGCTGCACAGTGCTGGTGCCAAGCTTAGAGTGAAAAATAAAAAATAAAAAAAGCCTGGAAGAACTTTCACAATTCTTTGACTTGTATTCGGCCAATATAAAATGTCACATGGTTGTTATGTGGAATGAAAATAAAATGTGGTTTGTGGGTGGGCAACTGAGACATATTTCATCACAATATTTTGTGGTGCTATTGCTACAAAATAAAAAATTATGATAAAAACAAAAACTTACTACATAGTTTTGCAATTATTCTCAGAGAATATGATACCTGCAAAAGACTTGAAATTGGACGGAGGTTAACCTCCAGCAGGACAAACGATGGCTCTGCAAGATCTGAAAGTCTAGTATAATTTTCCTTTCATTTAAAAATGCTTCCCATTTTAAGAAAATATGAGAAAGTTCAAGGTGTGTAAATAATTGTGGAAATGACTGCACTGTCATCCATACTTTTAAGTACATAAGGACATAAAGGGCAGAAACAAATATCGAGCCTCTGCTCCAGCTGCTGAAGCAGCTAAAAAACAAGCCGCTCCTGTCAAACCTGAATAAGTACAGTTAACGTTAAAGAAGTGCTGCTCCAGTTTCACCTGATCCAAACAGAAACAACGTAAGAGCCTCGCAAATCTCTAAATCCTCCCTTTGTCTCACACTGCTTTATCAACAGTTCCCACCATTTCCCCCTCCATTATTGGCAATTTCTTATCAAGAACTGGGAAACATAAAATAAATGACTCCGAGCCCAGAGCGCGACTTAGAGCCGGATTATTCACACCTGGCCGAACAGAGAAACGCAGTGAATCTGTTCTGAGAAATGTGTGGGCTTTTTTCTTAGTGCTTTCCGGCAGGACTGCAGTTTATTGCACGACTTGTAGAAGAACCACAAGACTTAACGTCATTGCACCCGAACGGCCTCTCTGCTTGACTGAAGCTTAACTCGTTTTTGCCCATGCAGCCAAACCAGAGTCTCTAAATGATTTACGGTGATTGATTACACTGAGTCTGCAGACGGGTGACGACAAAACACACAACAGAGATATCAGCAGATTTTACATCTAGGAAAGCAGACTGAAAGTCAGCAGATAAGTTTCTAATCTGACAATTAACTTAGTTTATACATCCCGTTATAATGTTTTATCCTCAACAAAAACACATCTGGAGTGTTGCTTTGATTCAGAAATCCTTTAATCTCCCATGGCAACCCTTCAGCTGTGCACAACACCTGGGTGGACCTCGCTCCGCCTTTGAGACGCAGTTTCCAAGCTTCCTCCTCACAGAGCGACCCTCCTCCCTGACTCCCCCTCTCGGCTCCTTTAGACTAGCCAGCAGCAATTAGCAAACACCAGTTGGAACAGCGCATCTTCTCATTGAAATGCTGGTAAAAACGTCAAAGGGTTAATAGAGGAGCCGTGTTGTGATGACTCCCTGAAGGCGGAGCTTCAGAAAGATCAGGACATTCTTAAAGAGACAGAGCCCCAACTTCTAGGCGTAATATTGCAAAGTCAGATTTCTTTTTAGTCGTACTTGATGTACATAGGACTTTTAAGAGAACTGAAAGTAGCATAGTTACTAGATTGTGGTAGAAAACAGCAATTCGTGGCTGGAAAGCATAATACTGCCCCTTTAACATGAACTGTTTTGTGGTTAGTTTGTAAAGTGGGATATGAAAAAAGAAAAACGTCTGTTATTTAGCGGACTCTTGAAGTCTGTATTGTCGCTTGATGAGCAAACTCTGACAGGCCTTCTGCTGGCAGCCGTCTGACAGAAAAAAAAATCACTTTGAGCGACAGCTCCTCTGCAGCCCACTCAAAGCACATGCTGCTCTTTGTTATGAAATTGATGTCTACCTGGTAAAATCACAAACATTTTCTGCTCTTAATCTGTGTTTTTGTCCCCAAAATAACAAACATAGCAAACAAATTTGAGTTCAATTTGCTTTTTATGTAAATAATCTAAAAAAAAAATTGACAGAAATTAAAATGCAACCATCTAAAATAGTCATTCAGTTCATCATTGACATAAACATTAATATAATTTTGGTTTTCTAATGATTCATTTGAACAGTCCTTGTTTTCATTCAGTGGTTCAAATGGTTCCTTTTGTTTTGAAGAAGCAACAGCTGGTCAGCATGATCCACTGGACTTGGAGGTTAGTTTTGTGTTTGGACTTATGCTTAAGGATTTATGTTTGTTTTTCCTATTTTTCTTCTCTTCGCACTCATTTAATCATGTTCTGATTTGACGCTCTTTGTTTTTGCCGGCAGTCCATCAGTTAATGCTCCTTAACTTTCATTCAGTCATTCCTAGATGTTCCTGTGAAATGTCTGGTAGCATGCTGAAATGTTGGTGAGGCAGAATATTTCATAACCTTCCTAAAGTAATAACCTAGGTTATTTTTTTATTTTTGCCAAAAGAGATTTGAGATTGTGCGACTTGGTGGAGCATTTTATTCTTATCCAAGCAGAATGTCACAATTTGTACCCAAAGCAGTAGAAAGACTACAATAGTCTCATCTTGAGGACACCATCGAGAGGAAAATAAAACCTTGGAGGTTTAGAAGGAAACATAGCATATAGGAGGATTATCCACTTAAACATCTAGAGAATGACAGGTCCTGGAAGGGAGCAGCCTGATTCAATGAGTGTTCAGATGGTGGCCAGATATTTACAGAGACCAGCATCAGGTGAGACCGGCCATAATGAATTTACTGTGGCAAACAAACCAGAGAAGAAACAAAGCGAACAACTGATACCATACGCTGGATGGGAATGTGGGTCTCAGAAAAAAGTAGAAAAAAAAACTTCCACAAATCAGTCAAATAGAGGAAATAGGAGCTAAGTCTAAAAGTTCAACAGAGTAACCTACAGGTCGTTGGAAGCTTGAAGACGCAGGTCAACCCAGAGAAAACGATCCTTTTTCTCTGGACAGGATGGTTCTGACCCTGAAGTGGCACAGGAGACGATGTGGACAAACTTGAAAGTCTCTGAAACATTTTAGAGAAAAACAATATCCACAGGGCCTTCTCAATGCATTACCTTTGCAAAAATGGTAAAAGCCCAATTTGTTCTGGTTCAAATATTGAGGATGTTGTGTAGATGAAGCCAAATCATTGAAAATGTGGTGTGATGTAAATAGACTGGCTCTGCATATTAAGACGAAATGTTTGCCATTCGGATATCAAAACGCATGCAATACATACCGGTACCGTCATTATTGATTGAAAATATTGAAAGAGTTTAAGATAAATCTCTTGGATCAGTTATTGATGGTAAATTATTGAGGAAACAGTATTTTATTTACAGTGAAAAGGTTGCCAGTGTCACCGGCAACTTTTATAAACCCAGGGTTGTCTAAAAGAAGCATTCATTAAAAAAATAAGTCATTCACTTGTATAAAAAAGACTACTCAATAAAGTTATTTTTGAACATAATTGCAAAGGGTTTTCTATTGGTTTTGTCATCTTTTTATTTTCAGATATTTCGATCGGCAGCCTTGATTGATGAGTAGTTACAATATTAAAAGCATTTTGCTTCTTCTCAAGCCACTTCAATCACTACATGATTCATAGCCAAATCATCAATAATGATATGACAATAACAATAACTTTGTTTGTTTTTGGTAAAATGACAAAATAAAATTCTTGAGTACAAATGCAACATACACTTTTCCAAATATAATTTCCAGTAAAAAAAGAAAATTTAATCAATGTAACTTTGACCCTTCGTTTTGCATTCATTCACCACTTTGAGTTGATCTGTCAGGCAAAATCCCAACACAGTGCAATGAAGTCTGTTTGAAAAGAATAATAAAAAATTCAAAGTACATAGATGCACTATAATTAGATGGAAAAATATAAGCAAACACATCCGCTGGTTGTCTCCAGATTGCCAACATTAGCCATGAACAAATAAAGGAGCCTGGAGGAAGATCTGCGACTTTCAGCTCAAACAACCACATGTGCCAAGGATCGGCCGCTTATTAGTGAAGAATCACAGGGGACCAGAAGAGCACAAAGAGCAGGCAGCAAACAGACATAAAGGAAGGAGCTGCGCAGTCTGTGCAGCACAAATAAATGTAGTTGGACCCCCCTGCGTTGGGAACATTGTATCCATGGATTAACGCCACACGTTCAAACCCAATTTAGCAGAACTGGCAGCGCCGACTGAGCCGTCTCTATGGGGTGTGTCCCTTGGTTTTCTACTCTTTGCCCTCTTTTCATTCTCCCCATAAAGCTTGTGGGTGAAACTGTTTGGAGGGGGTTAAGGAAGTACACTCATAAAGCTAATGGGGTGTGGCCTGGAGCCAATGAAGATACTAAAAAGAGGAGAAGGATTAAGAGAGATTTCTTTTTTAGGGGCATGAGATACATGAGGCATCTCATGTATCTCCAAGTGTTCCAGACACAGTAAAGGACATATTTCTTAATCTCCCTATAAATAAATGTTAATCTTAAAGCAATATTGCCCTAAAATGTGAAAAAAGAGGCACATTTTAGCTTCTCCTATTGGGTTAAAATAGCAGAAGCCTTGTAAATATGCGAGGGAAACCAGAAGGTCTTTGTTTCTCTCAAGGTGAAGTGAAAATTGAAGCCCTGGGGTAAACACAGAAACAATAATTTAATTATCCTCATCTTAAAGATTGCTATTGACAGAGGAAGGATGGCAGCACTCACATCTAGTTAATGACTTCCACACATACCTGCCTGGGGGGCGAAAGAAACATCAAGAGTTACATCATAAGTTTGGTCAACTGGCACCGCCTGCTACCTGTCAGGGCTGCCTCCAGAAAGCTTTGATAAACTTTGAGTTGCAGATTAAGAAACTAATGCCATGCTATAATTTGTATGAACCTCATTTCTCACCATGCCTGACAGTAGAAGTAGTCTTGTTGAAGTAAAACATCAGCACTGCTGTCCGAGTGAAATGCGCCCACAAACGTCCAATCACACAACACACCTCACAGAGCTACGTGCAAAAATTGTTTGACCCACACCTGATGTCAAGAAGAACCAGGTCATCCTAAATACTGGAGGTTTGTGGCTGTAAAATGGAACAGTCAGAGTCCTTGCACTGTACATTTATCTCTTTCACTCAATCTTCCAAAGGGGAAGGGGAATAAATGCTTTGTATTCATCTCAGTTCCTCTCCAAGTCCTTGGAAAAGGCACTGGTGAAGTTCATTATGTTGTGCAGAAAAATTTCATGTAATGGAGGCTTTTTGGTTTGTCAACTAGGTTTAGACCTAAAAATTTCAATTGACTTTTAATAGTAGGGCATATTGAGATGCATCATCTGGTGGTAAGAGGTCATGCCTTGTAACCACTCATGATGCAGACAATAAACTTCAAAGAGTTTTGCAAAACTGCATTTTCCAACTCATTTCTGGTGTCACATGTGGGATGTTTTGTCATGATCCTGTCAGGTCACAATGATCTTAAGATATAGTGAAAGAACAACAATAAATCATGGCTAAAAACCCATCCGAGCAGAGCAGTTTTTGGACCAAAACAAATGGAAAATTGACCAACATACTTGATGTTTATTGATAACTTTAACAAAGGCACTTGACAAAGTTTGTGTGTGACCTTCACGCACCCACCAACTCGAACTTACAGGGAATTTCAAGCCATATTTTGAGAATGTGGGAGAGAACATGCAAGATTCATACATAAAGACCACAGATCGCAAGGCAACGGTGCCTCCAACTGCTTCTCTGTGCAGCTGGCGCATCTTATTTCCATCCATTTTATTTCCTCTCTGTCAGCCAAGCCCCTGAACCGTTCAGGCTCATTAAGAACACAGGGGTCCACAATGAGCCAGATGTGACCAAATCATATGTGATCAATAGTGTCTCCCCTGGAGCCTTTGCAGGGTTTTGAACCTCATGGGTGCACAAATCCTGCTCCGTTCCAAACACCTTTAAACATTACAGCGCACAAAGTAAAATGTTGACTCATATCACTTTTTAGTAACAATCCTTGAAGATATTTTTAGTTTGGCCAGAAATTGTCATTCAAAAGCATAGCAGTGTTCAAGGCATATCCATCCATCCATCCATCCATCCATCCATCCATCCATCCATCCATCCATCTGTCCATCCATCCATCCCATCCATCCATCCATCCATCCATCCATCCATCCATCCATCCATCCATCCATCCATCCATCCATCCATCCATCCATCCATCCATCCATCCATCCATCCGTCCCATCCATCCATCCATCCATCCAACCTTTCCTGGAGTAAACTGCAGCACTAAATCAGATCTTAACGACTACGACTAATCAGAGGCTGCAATCTCTGACCTTTCAATCCTTCTTTGAGAGATACTTGCATAAATTTTCACCACCTTTCCACAAGAATCGGAAACAGGAATTCTTAGCAAAATTTACGACAACGGAGCTCAGGGTGTGTTATCTGCTCTGTTAGAGCCAACACACTGATTTCATCACACTGCCTTCGTGATATGAGGAATTGTTTTAGCTCTCTGTGGGTCACCGAAAAGGATGAACTACGCAAAACCTGAGCTGGGTTTTTTTTTTTTTTTGACAAATTTTATCTAAAAATTCTTAAATATAACCATTTAGAACTTGAACTGTGTGGGAAAAGGAGTTTAATCTAACATCGGTACATGACGTCCATCATCTGCACCGTCAAACCAGCTAGATCTTAAAAACATAAACTGCATTTTATGCAACGCATTGGAGTTAATTACAGCTTCACAATCAAATCTGCTGCAATTACAAAAAATAATAAAAAATTTAAAAACTGTATAGAGGGACTGCTTCCCTTGCAGTGCCTATGCCTGATTCTCCTCACAAAGAGAGGAAAATTAGATATTCTTCCTGAGTCTGCTGCATCAAATACCCCAAAGACCACATCTGGTCAATCAAGTTAACAATTATAAAGATTCCAAGATGACAAAAGATAGAAACGGATTAAAAAAATGTAAAAAGAAAAAAAAAAAGAGGACAGGGAACCAGGAACAGCAGTCATTTTTCCACTGTCACCACATGCTTGCTCAGGAGGAGAGATTGCTGTAAAGTTAATGACTCGAAACAATCACCTGGGCTTCCTTAGATACATAACTTTCTACCAACTGGCTTAACAAACTCAATTTGCTTTGTTTTTGTGACAAAGAATACACGAGATTTCACGTAAGAGGATTTTAATCTCTTCATGTAATTACACTAGACTTGACTGAACTGGTTGTATAGGTTTGTATTTTGTACCATTTTGTATTTGGGAACTAACTATTTCAGATGCATGTCAGTTTATTTTTATTTCCTTTTCTTATATATATATTAGTATTTTTATGACTTACTGAGATGGTCATAAAAGAGCCACAATTTCAATTTATTTTGCTTCTTTTCCTCTGTGTTAGCCAGCAAACTCTCAACATTACAACCTTTCATCAAAATAACACCTGGCAGATATCACAGTCCACATTTTATTTCGCTGAGCAACACGTAGAGAACAGGCGTTTACTTTAACTCATCAGCTGTCAGGGCCGGTTGGTCAACCTGTGTGTAGTGAAGCACGACCAGCGTGAAGCATCCCGTGTCAGACAACATCATTTCCAGGCAACGAAAACTACATCAGCACCCATTTTAGTCAAAGCGCCCTCCGGTGAATGCGCCATTCCTGGAAACCATTAAAAAAATAAATAAAAAATGATGTGGATTCATTTTTAACTAGTAAATGAGGAATTCTTCACTTGAAGCCACTTAGGTGCCAAAGCTGAAAACAATAAGACGTGTTTTGAGGTTTTTGATGAGCAAAAGATTTTGGATCAAAGGTCAAAGGTCACACCACTCCTCCTTGTCCTCCTCTTCCTCCCCCGAGGCTCCACTTACCTGTGTGAGATTGGGGGGGTCCTTTCAGATTCCTCAGCTTACGTTCCCGTGCCTCGGTCTCAGCGTGGTTTCTCTGGCTTCGTGGAGGATGGAGACAGCTGCTCTTATACAGGCCCACCCCTGCATCCTCCTCCTCTGCTTCTCCCTCGTTCCCCCCATGAACTCCCCCCTTTTCCATTAGGGAGGGAGGACCGAGATGCAGACTGGAAGGGCGGAGGTAAAGATGGGTGGTGGGGGTGTTGTGGGGGGTGGGTGAATGATGTAGGTGGGAGGGAGAGAGAGAGCGTGCAAGGAGGAGTGAAAGTCAGTATGATGACAAAATATTGAAGGACTGAGGGACGGAGGGAGGGAAAGATAAAAGTGCGAGAGCATGGGCGGGCGCGGAATGAGCGTGAAGGAAGACGAGTTTAAAAATAGGACGGCTTTAAATTTTGTTTCCCCCCGTGGTCCCCGATGGCGAAAAAAAGGCCTATCAGAAACAAATGTTCACGTCAAGTAAAACGCAAATCGACTGGTCATTGTAAATTAATCACAAAGTCTTAAAAGTTTTTAATTACCAAAAGAAATGATTCTCAGTAGCGCAGTCAAAGTGCAGAGCTGAGGAAACAAAGGGCTTCTCCCTTTAGAGACTTCCTCTGTTTTGGCGTTTGGTGGTCGCGCTCGCATGTCTTAGAAATTCAAACAAATTTTGATATCAGACATAAATAACACAAGTAGTTTTCAAGTGATTTTATTGTTGCTGGTCAGTGGCCATCAGATTTAAATTCAGGCTTCTTTTTTTATTGTCAGCCTATAAAAGTTGAATTTTTGGATCATGTTTGGCAGCATAAGCTAAAGCTGATTTATGTTTAATTGTAGAGGTCAGAATAAGTCGATGGGTGATAAAAAACATGTTTATTACATTTTTTTTTCTCACAAAGTCATTCTTAGATAACAAAACTGACCAGTCTGGTCAGTTCTGCCATTTGAAGTTCCTTTCAGACTGAGCTGTTTTAGGGCCTCTGTCACTTTAAATCCAAATCAGCTGCTGCTGGCCACACCTCCTCAGCTCAGCATTTACACTCACACATGAAAATGGCTGCAAACAAATGCACAATCATTTGACCTTACGTCTTTGAAAAGCAGAAATGGAGCTTCCTGCACAGCCAACACATTAATTCAACATCAGAACATCCAGCAGTTGTTGTACAGTGCATGCAGCGGCAAAACTAGCTGGAGCAAGTGCTGGAGCGCCAGAAAATATTAACTTATTTCCAAAAAAAGACTGGATGTATTTTGTTTTTAAATCGGGTGAGTTGCTTTTAGAAGCTGTTGACAACAGGAAGTAGAAGAATAACTGAATTTTGCACTGTAACCATGTCAGAGTCCTGCTTTCTTTCTGCAAGTGTCAGAAAACTGAACAAAAACACATTCTGACATGTTGAAGTGTGACAAAAAGGGCAAGAACAGAGGAAGAGTATACTTTTTTGATGCACCATATGTCCTATTACTGCTGTAATTATGTGTAATTCAGTGTTTGGGGTGTTTATGAGGGGAGGTTGGAGGACAACCATGTCACTCCTCCGCCAGTTACTAGTGACAGTAAGATGTCCTCCAACCCTCTTTTCTAGAAGTGGCAGGACTCTATTACTGTCACTCCGCTCAAAAACTCCCCCCAAAAAACTCTGCGCTGGAAACAAAAGAATCACGACAAGCATCAATTCAAGAGTTTCTCATTGTGTGTCCGCCAGGACTTCATTATTACGTGCATGCTGCCTGCTTCTCCCTGATTAAAGTTACTGTATCTTTATCCAACGGGAAGCAACGGCAATCACAGCGAAACACACAAGTCGGTGTCATGAGTCAGACAGAAAGTTTGGAGAGCTGTTATCAGGGCTGGCAGGAAGTATGAGAGAAACTGTTCCATAAACATATGAAGGCATTTCAGCTCAGTTTGATCATTTAGTAATAACACGTTCATACATAACCAGCTGTGGTTAACCCATTGTTCAACCAGCTTTATGCTGACTGTGGCTGACACTTGTCCTTCCTGTCTTTATGTTTGAAAGCTCAGAAATGGCCAGCCTGTCTAAAGCAAACCCCAAACAATCACAACACAAAAACCGACTTGTCAATTCCACGCAGACGGGAGGAAAATGGGACGCAAAATCATGTCACAGCCAACTTTTCATCTGCAGCGGCAGCAGCAAATGGTGAGCCTGCACAGCGAGGGATTCTAGGTCAATGATGGAGTTTCCATGACCATGACTGCACCAACAGCTTTCTTTTAAAAATATCACATTTGGGCAGAAAATATAGGAAAAAACAAAATATCTTCTAAGCTAAATACTTAACTTAAGGCTGTGTTAATATTTAGCCAACTAAATATTTAATTTGGAGCTAAATATTTAGCTTCAAGTTAAATGTTTATTTGGAAGTGAATAATTTAGTTGGAAGTTAAATCTTTAGCTTACTAACGAAATATTTAATTTGAGAGATAAATATGTTTTTATTGATATAAATGTTTAGCTTACAAAGACAACGAAATAATTTAGTCCATGAACTAAATATTTAGTTTGAAAACTAAATATTTAGCTGATTAATTATTAAATATGTAGGAGGGAACATTTAGAAGTAACATGGTGAAAATGTAAGTATGAAAAACGAACACTCACGTTTTAGAAATCAGGACAGGAGTCAAAATCATTTCACTGATCTGGCATAAAATGAGCTTGCGACTTTTGCTGCGTTGCAAACAAGGAAATGTCCATAAGCAGAGGTTCTGGAAAAAGCGAAGAGAACCTCTGGAGGTCAACAGGCTGTTATTGAGTTCGTCTTTTCTACTGCATGCTTCATTAGCAGATAGCCATCAGAGGAAAGCCTGCGGCTGGGTCAAATAATCCAATGGACGGACTTTATAATTAAGGCGTTCCGGATTCCCGAGCCTCTCACCCATCATTTCTGCTCGCCGCACAATGCATCACGACTTGATGCACCTTCAAAGCGCTTGGTAAACGTGTCAGGAATGAACCTGTTTTCTGAGTCGATTTCATTTACAATGCACTTTATGGTCTCAGAAATCTCAATGAAAAGAATGAATGAATGACACTAACCATAAAATACAGATTCAAACGTTAAAAGGTCAAAAGAAGACACATTAATGAACTGCCACGCAACAACATTTCCCTGTGGGTAACAGGCATGGTGAGATTTTTAATACTTTCTATAGACCTGTATGATTACCATTCCGCATCATCAAAGGTTAGTTGAATAGACAAAGAGGTCTATCACAATTAACTCTGGCTGGTTGTCATAAAAGTGCCAGAAAAAAAATGAAATAAAAATAATAAAATTCGCCATGATTTAAGTGAGCCAAGCTTCGCTCAAATAGAATTGAATCAAAGGGCATCCGATCGCATGCAAATCAGATTATTAGAAGGCAGACAGCATGTCATAATTAGAGCAGGGTCGACGTATCTCGTCAGGTCGGAGCTGCACGCGCCTCGGTTCTCGCGGACCAAAACAAACAAGAGGATGGAAATAAACCAGCAGATGAGCGGCGCGCGCTCCGTGATTACGCGTCACAATGCCGCCTTGTTTGCTTCGCCTCGCCGAGTGTCCGACCCTGATTGCGCTCTCTGCTGCTCTGCAGATCTGAAAAGGGACCCAGAAGACGCGGGACGAGCAATTAGGCTGCATTGTGAAGCCAAAGAGCAGCGCTGAAGGAGATGCGCGGAAACTGAGCCGAAGATTGGGCCAAACACGACTTTGTGTGTGAAACAAGCAGAGAAGGAAGTTCAGACGAGGACTGAAAGACAAGGCCGTGTCTGCCAGGTGGGCACAGATTTTTGCCTATCTGAATGGATCATTGTCATTCATTAAAGGCTCGTTAAGGCCTTTCCTGTGGGAAATAGCTGCTGGCTAAGTAGTACATTTGTCAGCAGCACATCACATGCTTATTTTAGCCTGCATCAAAACAACTTGAAGGCATACAGGACATGCATTAAGGGGAAAGAAAAGAGAGAAGCTCTCAATTTCCTCGCTAGCGTTTAAGATCTTGTTCTGGAATACAAATAGTAATAATTATGATTATGCAACTTTGCTCTAAAGCTGTCCACATTTGTCTGTAAAAGAAAAAAAAAATAAATAGGACACCATATGAAAGACTGTATATTTGAAATATATATTTATGTAAATTGTTAGAATACAAAAGCTATTTATGGCAAAGAATAAATTAAATCGCCCCCACACATTTACTCCCACTTAAAATGGCAAATATTACACAAAGGCTGCAGCAAACATGATGAGGATGTCGTTACATGGCATTTCGAATGAGGCTTGTGCTGTTTAAACCTCCGTTCGGTGCAGTAGACGTGGTTTTGGGCACAAGTGGATCGGTCCTGCCAGCTGAAGCTAAAGTGTAACACAACACGTCCCCAGGTCAAAGTGGACAACCACTGTCTCGCTCTTCTAAAAAAAAAAACAAAAAAAAAACACCACAGTAGTTTAAGACACTGTTATTTTCCAAACCATTAACCTGTCGTTGTGTTTGGATTGGACAGATGTTGCTACTGAAGTCAGTGATTATCAGAGTGGAGGCGGCGTAACACCAGCCATCTTCCTGTAGTCAGAGTCACTGCCTAAAACCAGAGGGAAGCAGCATCATTATATTAGAAACGACTTATTCCCTGATCGATACACTTCTACAACACTATTGCTGGTCCATCTGCCCATTCAGCAGCTTGTGCATGCGTGGCATCTCCTTTCAGGAGACGCAACGCCACAACTCGCCTTTTATGTTTTGAAGTACTTCCGCCACTCCAAGTGTCTGTTTTTGTGTTTTCCCCTCTTTTCATTCCTTATTGCCCGTCCTCCTGTCCAGTCAAAGAAAGGACGGCGAGAGGTTGCAGATTTGTCGGAAAGAGATAACGGGTCTTATCTGCCCCCCACCAGACGCCGACCCAACTGATCCAATCGAGACCAGCTTAAAACAATTCATCGACTTTTACACCTGAAGGAACGGCTTCAGGGAGTTGGAGGACAGAAGAGAGGAGGCCTGGGGTTATTTTTTTGTCAAAGCAAACATCTTGAAGGAACAATTTTAAAAATCATTTATTTGAGTCCAACTGAGGAAATTTACTCAGAATGAGAGCTTTGAGAGTTTCAGTCTTTTTTTTTTCTTTTGAGACAACAATTTGACTTGAGTTGTCCACTCCTCCATCCTGAGGCAAAGGGAAATGTTTTCTACTCTACAACAGGGTTTGGGTTTCTGCTCTTTCAGTCTGATCACAGGTCCAGATGCTCATGAAGAACTATGCTGAGGCGTACAGAGGAGTAAAAGATCGATAGGACTGTCTCACAGCAAAAACACAAAATCTAACCAAGTATTTTTGGTCTAGTGTCCAGTGCAAATATCTCACCACACTTTACATAAGACAAAGAGAATTTACAAGTAACTTTTCTGCAAGAAATAAATTGTTTCAAGGCGATTCCTTAATATTGATTAAAAAACCCCAGTTCCATTGGCATATTATTTCACTTATTGGAAAAAATGTCGTTATAAGTGAAATAATCCACCAAAGGAATGAGTATTTTTAATGAAATATTAGGAAATATTTACTTGAAGCAATCTCATATTTCTTGCTGAAAAGTTGCAGTGAGATATTTGCACTAGAAACTAGACCAGAAATACTTGCAACTCAGTGCGATATTATAAATATTATAAATAACGTCTAAGTATGCTCGTTCGTGAACTGATCATTTCAGCCCAAACCTGAATCACTGCTTTGTTTTATGAAAGACGACAGAACCGTCATCCAGTTACCATGTAAACATCTGCAATCCGATGTCAACCCTGGTGGGTTGTGGCTGGCTGGCGGGACTATTTCCTCCATCCCAAACTGTCTTGAACTTTTCTTTTTCCGTGCCATGATGTTGTTTGCTGGTGAAAACCTCTTTATGGACTAAATGTCACAGCCATGATTCATGCGCTAACACGTGGGAACATGTCATTTTCCCTCCGTCCGACATACCATAAAGGTTACCGCGACTGCCCCCTTTCCTCTCTGCAGCCGACTGCTGCCACCCGTTCCCGTCTTAGCTGACAATGGACCACAGCGTTAGTTCATAGAACCCCCCCCCATCCACTCCAAATGCTTATTTAAAGCACACTGACAAATCTGGGCTAAAAACAACCTGAATATATGGCATTACTAAAGCTGTTAACGACCTGGCTAAAATTTCTCCCCTCTAACAAACGCATCTTCATGAAATAATAGTAAAATGTACGAATTAAGAAGAATTGTACTCATTCTTAAAGAGCAGAGTTCAAACCAGGTAATGATTGAACTTAATCCAATTCAGAACTTTGGAAAAAAAAGACTTTTATTCTGAAGCGTTTCCCTTGACGGAAGAATCAAAGCTCCAAGTCCAGGGTCGTGACCTCGTCGATGTCCGTGGAGGGCGTCGTTAGTGACTCGTTGAAGTTTAATACGTGACAAAATGCGATGAAGTTGGCGTGGTGCCATCTTCTCAGCTAAATGGAGGAGCAACCTGTTGATGCTCGGTGGATTCATTTAGGGAGGAGCCACCAATCCCACCTCTTTCACCTGAAAACCTTCAGAAAAACAGCAATATTTTTCATTACATATAAGGTGTTGTAGTACTCTAGCAGTCATTTTACGATAGCTGAAAGTGAAACATTATTATTCAGTTGATAGTTTACTTTTTAGAATAGGTCTTAGTATGGTGGAGCTTCTAATCCATAGCTTTGGTGAGGAGGTCAATTTCTTTTGGTAGCTACAAGATGAAAAACAGATGCATATTTATCTTGCTGCTATGAACAGTAAGCAGGACGGTAAGGAGGTAAAAAAAAAGAAAAAGAACTTGAATTCTCAGAAGTTCATTACTCGACAGCAAGCAAAGAGTGGCTTCTTTAGATCTCCACAGCAACCATTAGATGCCATTTCTCTCAACAGGATGTTTGGGAAGATGCCCTACCATCGCAAATGTAAACAAGGGACTCAATCTGGACCATGTGCTTCAGTCAAAATGTGTTTTTTTGGCAGAAAATTTTGTCAAGCCATGTATTTCATGCTCACTATGAAGCACTTTGATGCTATGGGTCTTCTTTTTTTTATCTCCATTGTCTTCACTCAAGATGCAAATTTGGTGACAGAGTGTGCTACTGCAGTGATATATTTGTTTATTCAGAGACTGTCTGGTCATTTATTTTGGGCTTGAGGACCTGAAATGATTTGACCACGTTTGTGTGGACAGAGCAGCGCAACGGCCTGTCATGCTAAAATCGATCCTCTCCGTTCCCAGCAAGCGTCCATGCTGGCATTTCGTCATCTGGACTGGAAATCCAAGCAGCTTATCTAAGGAATGTTAGTAATTTAGTCCGCAGCAGGACAATGAGTGTCAAGCAAACACCACTTGCCCTGGTTTTGGCTCCGTCGTACCGGGAGGTAAGGTTGGCCCAGTTCTTTTTGCGACGGGAGGCGAGGATATGGAAGCTGGAGCATGTGGCCTTACAAACAAAGATGTTGAAAGAAAAGCTGAAACGGGTGATGGTGGCTCATGTTCATAAAGTTATGTTCTTTTTTAAAACAACAACAGAAGTAGATTTAACGCAGTGTCCAAGTATACGTCACGGATTTCACATCTACACGTCTTTGCAAAGTTTAAACCAATTTAAAGGGATAGCTCAGATTTTTTAAGTGAGGTTCTGCGAAGGTATTATTGGTAATAATAATACCTAGAATAGGTAGATGGAATATTACAGTTACGATAAATAACTTAAGACTCCTGCTTGAACTGATATTGATATTAACTCAATTTAAAGCAATTCCAATGGGAATAGTTTATATCTAAGAATAAATTATTAGAGGGAATTACCCGAACAGTGGAGTCCCATGATTTGCTATTAGCTAAAATCTATGAATACTTGAGACCTCCTCTAAAAATGCATACAGCTACCAATTTTAATAATTCAAGCACCAAATATACCCTCAACCTGGGCTGTGTAACTTATTTTTTAAAAATATGTTTTTAACATATTTGCTGAAACTGTCACTATGAAAGTATGTGAAAGTATAATACAATCTGTGGGGGAGGAAAAAATGGAGCTTCTCTGCAGTTCTCACTGCAGAAATGCATATTTCAGTCATAAATAACCAATCAGAGCCAGGATAAGGGTCTTAGTGCTGTCAATCATGCATGTGTATACACCTCTTGCACATTTTCTTTCGCTCTCTGCTACACTATGCTTCCTCCCATCAACGGAGCCTACCATGGATGCTAAGGCTAGTTAGCATGGCCACCGATGACGGCCTGTTATGGTAGGCTATTTCTCTACCATTAGCATACTGAGCAGTGCATACCTGAAACTGATTGACAGCGCTCAGACCGTACTCCTGGCTCTGATTGGTTGTTGTTGGCTGGGAGTGGTTAATCTCTTCTGACAGCGATAGTGGACAGACTATCTGTGTCATGTTTTACTGTCACTACATGGCGATAATTTGAACAAATATGTAAAAAAAACATTATTTATAAATGGAAGTTGCATACTCCAGTTTTAACATGCAATAATGCGCACAGTGGAAACCTGTCATGTGGATGTACGTTTTTTTGTCCCACAGAGAAAGAAAACTCATAAAACACTCTCACACACACAGTTATTTTTTAGAAGCGTTTTAAACATTGTAGCATTTGATCACGCTATTAGTTGAAGGCAGAAATCCCTAGCATTACATTGCACAGTGGGTTATACTGACGTAGACTTCCAGCAATGTTCCTTCTTGTTTCAAATAATTTTTGTGACCTTTTCAGCAAAACCGAATTACTTTTTATAAGAGAAGGCCCCTCGTGCCGTTGTGCCTCCTTGCTGTGCGCTCGGACGAGGAAGAAATTGTTTGTTCAGCCGCCATCGTAAGAAAGCACTCTGTGTTAAAATACAGCTCAGTTCTTTAACCAGATGTGAAAACTAAGCAAAAGAACTCTGGTCTTTTTGTTTCATCGCCTGGTGGCTGCAGCTTTGTAGCCATCTTACCAAGATCCAACCTGGTCTGACTGAAACAAAAGACTTTGCCACCAGTCGGATCCTCCCACCTAATTATACTATGAGCAGGTTTAGGCCGTTAAAGCAATCGACAGCTCCCGTCCACCTGAGTTATTCTATAAATCTCAAACAGGCTTGATGGATGCCTGTTTTCATGATCTCCTCTGCTAGCTTTAGCAGGAGCCTCCTTCAACGTCATCGGCTTCATTTAGCAGCAGACATTCAAGTTAGATCCAATTAGGCTTCAATCACACCTCCACCACACCGGCTGATTTATTACCCACTAAAAGCTCCGTGGTGACAGCCACATCAGCTCCAACTTATGAGGAAGTGATTGAATAAATATATTCCTCCATAACTTCAGCCCTATGGGTCACTGCGTCTAATCTTCTTAATTGTGAAAGAGAGCTGGGGTGGCACTGCGATTGGGCGGAATAGGAATGACTCATAGCCAGAACCGATGTGGTGGGTGATGGTTAGCATCAATAATCTGCCCAATACCTGTTTAGTGGCACAGTGATGGAAGAAGCAAGATGAATGGTAGAAATAGAGAAAATTGAGAGTAAATACACACCAGTTCAAAACCCATCCGAGATTTATGCCGCGAAGGATAAGATGTATTCTGTCAACGTCCGGACAGCTGGCAGCTTCTGGAAATAAATCATTGATGGAGACGAGTGTCTGAATCAACAGGCTGGGAAAGCAGGTGGACATTCATTTTTTTCTTCTTTTTTTTTTAAGAAACAATGTGAAAGGACTAAAGGTTAAAGAATTAAAGTTCAAAAAACGAGAAATTAATTTGTGTTTCGTTAACTAAGAAATGCAATTAAAACCGGACGTGAAAAGGTTTGTATATACAATAAGTCATTAAAAACATGCCAGACCATCGTCCTCCTGCCTCTTCCAGGTTCTGCTTCTTCTTCGTGGTTTGTGCCAGTGGCAACATCCAGTTGCTGATCATGTAATTTGTGTCATAAAAAAAAGTTTCCTAAGCAGTTTTGCTAAATAAACCAATTTTGATATGGAAAATGGGGGATAAAAAACACCACATCCTAGCACCAAAGCCTTTCAAACAAAAACATTAGTGTTTCCACTGAGCAAATTTATTTTTGGAACGTCAAGTTGCGCAATTGGATGGTCAATGGGAACTGCAGCCACTGTTGCAGGCGTGTGAGCATTGATTTTGACATATTTGAGGGAATCTGTGAAGACAATCTTAATGGTCGCATTCTGCAAACAAGACAAATAAACAATTGAAGCAAAGCACAGTAGACTGGATGGTGGGGATCGCCATGGGGGCGACAAACCAACCAAGCATGTTTAGATCAGTGATTAAGGCCAAGCCTTTAGGAATCACAACAACTGCAACCGATTCTCTTGCTTCATGCTTGTTTTTAAATCACTCTAAGAAGGTCAGAAGTTTGCTTGTTTTTTTTTTTTGTCTATTATGAATTTTAGACCTCTTGTTTGATATCATTTTTTTTGTTAGTTTTCGCAAAAGCTGCTGAACCAGAAGCATTCGTTTTCCACATCTCCCTCTCAGAGGAGGTGTACTTCTGGGCCTTTACTGTAATCAAAAAGCTGCTCTTGGTGCCACCAGTCACAGCTTGTTTTAGTGTGCATTTCAAAGTTTTCCTTAATTGGTTTTCCATCATGGAGACCATGCCTCTTCTCAACCTGGGGTCAGCTACTCTCTGAAGGCTGCGTCGAGGAAGATTGGCTACGGCTCTGCAAAGCTCAAACTTTCTAACGGTATCAGCAGCTGCTGCTGTCTCACGAACATTAGGTCGCCTGGAAATTGGCTCGCAGCCTTCATCTTGGGTTGGAATCGTTTTCCTCTTCCCTCCGACGGGTCCACTTTTCCTTCTTTTGTTTGCTCTCACAGTGCTCACGCGGCGACTCAGAACAGCGTGGAGGTAAATCTGTACAATAAAAGTGTAAAAACATAACCAGAAAATGGAAGTGGATTAGGGTCACTGAAAAAAAAAGATTGACTTTTTTTCAGATAAGTCATTAGAAAACATGCCGCCTCATCATCCTCCTGTTGACTCCTGTCATCATCTTCTTCACGGTTTGCGCCAGTGGCAACACAAGGCTGTCGATCATGTGACTCGTGTGATGCAAAAAAGCGTTTCTGTTGCAGCTTTGCAAAATAAACTAATCTCGACATGCTTTTTTTCCCTCTCTCTCAAAATAAGCGTTTTTTTCATGAAGCAAATTTATTTTCGAAATGGTCAAATTGCTCAATTGTACGCTCGTTGAAAACGCAGCTGCTGTTGGAGGTCGACATCATGCAGGCCTGCCTTTTCTTCTCAGGCGTATTGGCACAGCAAAATTGAAGAGAAGAGCTCTTTTTGCTCACGTCGTCATTAGTTTTGGTGCGCTGCGACGACTTGAGGGTTGAAAAAGAAGCATTTCTAGAAGCAGGAAGTCAAGGAACAGGTGAGAGCCATCTGTGGAAGAGGATGGAGGAGGTGAGTCACTGATGGGGGCTGGAGCTGGAATGGAGGAGGAGGCACTAATAGAGGTCAGAACTATTAGCTAAGAAAGCAGGAGGAGGACAGCAGGCCAACGCATCGGGGACTCAGAGATGCCCAGCTCAGTGGTTCGGAGTCGTTTCTCCCTCCTGTCGGGTCAGTTAGACCCAAGATGAGAGCCGTGACTCAAGGACTGCTGGATCAGCGATGCTGCAGAACTGTTTAAAAAAAGCTTCCCAGTCCCACATCCTTACATACATTTACAAGAAAAAGCACGCATACACTGAAAAGTCAGTTTTCATCCGTCTCCAGGCTTTATCTGAAAGGGAAAGTGATTGGTATTCAGCCGAGCGAAGAACAGAAACACTTTATCAACCAGTGTTCCCTGGTTGCTTCGCTTCAGACGCCTTGTCTTTCTCTTTCCCTCTCCCACAAACTCACACACGCACACACACACACGCACAAACACGAAGAAGACTTGTCGACTTACAACCAAGCAACACATTTTGCAGCTGTGTCTGAAATTGCTGGGTCGCACAAAGCTCTTAATCAAAAGGATAAACGCTCTTTAAAGTGCGAAATGGCTCTGAAATTACAGAAGGGATTTGATTCTTCAGCTGAAATAATGTTGAGGGTAATTCAAACAAAAGTCCCAAAATGCCACATTTCATAGAAATCTGCAAAGTCTGAACTTCATGTTGAGCAAACATTTTTGTGATGGAACGTGCAAAGGGTGAATTCACCAGACCCGTTTAGTCCACTGTAACCCAACTCTGGTCTGTTTGCCTCGAAACTCCAGTTCGCTTGTGGAAGTGTGAACGCCTAATCAAATCAAAAGCGATCTCTGGTCCGCCTACAAACCTAGAGAGCTCTCCAGTTCAAATGCCTAATGCAGATGCAAGTGGACTGGAGACTGCTCCAAATGCAGGAAGTAAACTATAGCGCGGGGCATTCTGGGTAAAAAACAACCAAAACAAACACGAGAGTCTCACACTTGCGGGAGAAATTGGTCATTGGTTTGGTCTTTAACCAAAGGCGAAAGAGAAATAGTGAAACCGCTAAAACTCCATTTTCGTTCACATTTTGTGAAGAAGGAAGCTGCACTTGCTGCCTTCAGTAGTTCTTGTTGCAGCGCCACCACAGGCGAGGAGGGGAACAGGTTTCTTCAATTGGTCGGGATTTGACACAGTGCAGCGTGAAGAGCGCAGAACCAAATGAAAATGTAGGATAATGTTGCAACTTTTATTCCTAATTGAGCCAAGTCTACTGGTGTGAAAACACCCTGCATCACAAAATCACATCCATGTACATCCACTTGAGAATGTAGGTTGAAACCATGCAGATTTGTGGAGATAGTGCAGGCATCTTTGCAGGAAGATAATTAATCTCTTTGGTCTGCTGAAAAGTCAGCCATTTTTGAAAAAGGCTCACTGCACATGTTCCTGTTTTGTCATCCTTTTGTGTGTCTGCATCCTTGCACAAATGAGGCTGAGACGGACGGGCGTATCTGATGACAAAATCATTTTCCGTATGTTTACTGTCCCTTCCTGATTCTGGGAGCTCATCTATTTTTATTTTATGCTCTCATTTGTCTTTGTCCTCCTCATTCGTGTCCCCTCATCTCCGCTTTCCGGCCCGTAAACCTGAACGTTGTGGTCAGCAGAATGTTAATAGGAAGGTCTCCGGCTGATACAGACTCGAGTTTCACCTTTTCCACAAAGCACACTCAAACCAACAGAAAAAGAAATTAAAGCTTTATGAAAAAAGTTGCTCAAAAGCTGAGTTTAATCCAGGCAGACCGTAACTGTAGAAAAATGCTTTAAAAAGTATTTTTTTCTCACTTTTATTGCATTTTTTGTCTATATATAAAAACATTTTCCATAAATTTTTAATGACATTGGTTTGGAGAATTCAACAGAAAACAAAAGAAATCAAGACTGAGGGTGGAAAATACATTGCACTGTTAAAACTATACAATAATGAACAAAACCAGAAGAATCCAAATTGCAATTTGTGGGGTTTTTTTTTTATTATTACCTTAAAATAATTTTTTATTACTGAAAGATCGTAGAGTATTAGGGCCACGCTAAGAAAATAAAAATGATAGCATTTAGCATGGCCCCAGTGCTACGTTGTCATGAAACTAGAAGGAAAATATTAAAATCCAACTCATACTGTTGTGTTTTCCCTCTTTTAACTCTACAGCCATGTGCAGAATTTAAAAAGCTGCGCACATTTAAAGCTTTTCATGGAATTCAGTCAGCCACAGGTTTTAATTCAACACTCCCAGTAAAAAGAGCTGAAAGCGGCTGCAGACTGAACATACTTGGATCAGTTATACAGTGAAATGCATTTGTTTTTACCACCAGGAAAGCTGTTTCCTAACCTCTAACCTGCTGTTTACCATCAGAGACCAGGTCTGAAAATAACCCTGTCTGTGAGTGATGTGTGAGACGAACCAAACAAACTCCTGCAGCGTCTATATTGAACACCGTGGACCCAGGAAGCACTCGGGCTCATGAGTCGAT
Organism: Poeciliopsis prolifica; assembly: GCF_027474105.1. NCBI lineage: Eukaryota > Metazoa > Chordata > Actinopteri > Cyprinodontiformes > Poeciliidae > Poeciliopsis > Poeciliopsis prolifica. Next base: position 9,090,451 of record NW_026562396.1, read on the forward strand.
GCAGGAGTAGTCGATGATGGAGCTGCTTTTCACTAATTTTCGCTGCTTTTTGCTGGCTTGTGTCTCCCCAACGCATAAATACTGACAAATATTCGCACTGCACATGCACTGTCACAGCTCCAGCAGGTACAGACAGAAAGATTTGAACTTGATTTGACTCAGAGTTATTTTTGTTCTGGCTCTGATTGGCTTTCTGACTAAGCAGTGTATTTCTCTGGGAGAAGGCAGAGTGGCTTAACTTTTTTTTTCACAGATTATACTATGCCATGATGACAAAGTGATATTTTTAACAAATATATAACAAAAAACCCAACTTCTTTTACATAAAAGTTACAAGCTGTAGTTTTAATAGTTTGATTAATATAATTTGTAGAACCGCCTATGTTGCAATCAAAAAGCAACCTGTGACTTTTTGGCCCTTTTACAATGGCTGTTAACAACTTTGGCTAAACATTTAAGCAAACCAACTAATGTTTTTGAATTTGTGAATATAAATGCATTTTTTACATATCTTAACAGTTTTTCTGAAAAATGTTTAATCTCAAAAAGGACACTAACTATACCAGTCACTTAGCTTTTTTTAAAAATTTTTTTTTAGATTTTTAGATCATTCTGTCATTAGCTTGGAAACTATGGACTTTTTTTTTTTAACATAATTTTCCAAAAACCTCCCATAAAAGAAAATGTATTCATCCTGGTCTGCCTCAGTAATGAGCCCATATCCATAAAACTGTTAAAGCCATCAACTTAATAGAGCCCGCCGTAATGGATGCCCGTGTGGCGGCGAGGGCCTTAGCCATCCGCCCCGTCTCCTGACGAAGACTCAACGTTTAGCCCCCTGTACCTCCAACCCCGCTGCCCTCATCCAAACAGCACTAACCGCGGCTCTAACCCACCGCAAGCCGCAGACATTAAAGACAATCCTATTATACACCATTTGAGATCCCATTAGAGTTTGGTGGGCTGGAGGTTTTAGTTTAGGACATGTGGGGGAGTTGATGTACTATTTTACTTGCTGTAATTGACAGGATGATATCACATCTCCGGGGTCGTGACTGTGTGCCTGCAGTTTGACTAATTTCAGGCCAGATGTTAAATGTCACTGAATGATGTTGTTTTCCCAAGTTTATTAGGGCTGGCAGAGATGATATGTCCGCGTAATAAATTTAGAGATAGGCTTTTTTTTTTTTGACGTAATGTCGTAAAACCAGATCCAAAATTACGCACAGTCTTTTCAAGTCAAGCAACTTGTGGGCAATTGCAAAAGGCTTTTGCTGATGATTGTTGTTACAAGTTTAAAGCAGGGTTTGATCATGAAAATAACTCGTACTCTAAAAGAGTTGCTGAAAGAGTGATTGACTGGAAAACTATTATCTCTGTTAATCCCTGTTTTAATTGAAGGTAGCAGAAAGAAAATCCATAAGAAGTCAAAGTTGATTGGAAATCCTAGCAGAATTATAGCATGAACAAAACTAATAACATTGGTTGCACAAATTACGGTATTTTTATTTTAGCTTGGGCTGAAATAAACATTTTTTCAGAGTGTGAAAAAGAGAGAATGGAGTAATCGGTTACTAAAACAGCAACACAGGTTTGCACAACTAGGAGTTCACACACACGCACGCACGCACGCACGCACGCACACACACACACACACAGATTTGCAGAAAATAAATGTATCTTCCATAGATACAAAATGTGTCAAGATATTTCTACTTGGCCTTTGAAAGCACTCACCTGGGTGTAGGCTTTTCAAAACTATGACTAATGAAACTTCTTAAAAGAAGCAGCTAGAATCTTCCTCTCACTTGCTTTTTTCTTTGAGTCTTGCTTGAGTGTAAGTAGAGAGAGTGAGAGAGGTGATTACCTTAGGGTAAAGAGTGTAAGTAGTTTTCTCCCTGATGAGACATCCTTATCAAAAAGTACTGAAAGTGTGCAGGTTTGGTGTGTGCAGGACCCTGCGCTGATGGAGGGGCATCACTCGATGAGGTCTCTTCTCCCCCTGGTGCCATGGGGGAATTTGGCCGAGCAGCGGTCCAATCACCAGCTGGCTCCAGTAACCTGTTGTGACTGCTGCCGGTGAGCTGAAAATAAGAAAAAAACTGGGTTAGTGTCCACCATTTAATACATCAAATTACTTCTCCCTGCTCTGAGGGAGGAAAAAACAAACTTGTTAGACAAATACGGAAAAAAATGTCAAGACATTCAGACACTTAATAAAGTGAAATGACTATGTAAGGAAACAAACAAAAATGGCTTATTTTTTTTTTCATTGTATCTGGAGTGATGGCATGAATTAGAAACTAATACTGCAAGATTTTTAACTTCCAGCAAAAGTTTATGGATTGGATTTAATTTACACTGAAAATACAAAAAATCTCAATATTTAAAAATGATTGAGTTAAAACAAGCTTCTATTTCTACTTCTTTTTTTAAAGATCGATTTTTTGAGAGAAAAAAAGAAACTTACTGTTTGTCAGAATCCACTGTATTCTACTTTCTTTGTGTATTTTCTTTTTTCCTTCTTTTTTGAGTAACACATCTGTACTGATGGTCGCTATTAAGGAATCTACACGCAGGGGGCGCTCTGGAACTGGAATGTAGATATAAACCATAGAGTAACTCCTAAGATAAACAGCTCACAGAAGCTAATGTAAGGAGCACTTTTCGAGTTTTATTCTCAGCAGAATAAGAACTTTACAACAACTGGCCGCATTCCTCACCACATTACAACTTCAGCAGCATTTGCAATGGCCAAGCCAACTCTAGAACACACACAGTTGTATGCAAACATATTGAAGAGCAAACAAATAAATAAACAACCAATAAAAGGTCGGTGTGGGGGATGAAGAGTTACTTCTAAGTTAGTATTGCCTTATTTGAAGTGTACTAAGATGGTTGCCCAAGAAACAACTTGGTGGGATTTTGTGTTTTTGCAGTGTTTAAATAAAAGCACGGGCAGATTGAACTGGAAGGATCACCAAGAGCCCATTTTTAGAAAATCATTACCGCATACACACACACACACACACACACACACACACACACACACACACACACACACACACACACACACACACACACACACACACGCACACACACACACGATTGCATGGCTATCTTTGTGGGAACTTTCCATTGACTTCTATTCATTTCTACAGACTAAACCTCATCCTTGTCCTTACCCTACCCGTTTCATACCTAACCCAACCAAAACTCAACCCAAACTTTGAGGGGCCCAGGCTCTTGAGAGGACCAGGATTCAGTCTCCACAAGGAGCAGTGGGTCCCCACAACTTGGTATGTGTCAGGAAAATGGTCCCCACAAGGTATTACAAACACACACCATCTCCTGCACCGGTCTGATTAGTGGCCGGAACAATTACTATTATCGTGTCATCTTAACAAAGCATTAGATAAAGAGTCAGACCTTCCCCTCGCCCCTTATCACGCTCATAACCACACCCATGTGCGCAGAAGCACATATGCACACGCACACACACACAAGCTAGTTCCTTCAGTGATTCATCACTGATGTAATGCATTCACAAGCCCACGCTAAGCATCGCGGTTATATCCATAACCTCAGTTCCTCCGGCCCCGGTCATAAATCGAAACCAATCTGCAGTGCTGGGAAAAACGGACTGGTGCCTTCACAGATTTAATCTCTTGCTACTTTTTACGTCACACTTCAAGTTATCAGATCATCTAAGGAGATCTAACAGCAAAAACAACTTGAGTGATGCCAAAAAGCAAACGTTTTCAAATGATAATTTAATTCAGTGGGTTAAATAAGGAGAGCAAACCAACCTGAACCGACATGTGAAAAGGTATCAGCAGGTATCAGCCGTTTGGGCTTCGACTTCACTGCAAAAACACGAAATCTTACCAAGTATTTTTTTTGTTCTACTTTAAATGTCATTTGAAAAAACAAAAACTGATTTACCAGTAACTTTTCAGCAAGATATTACAACTTTTTAAAGTCAATAATTCCTTAATATTGATGAAAAAGTATTAGTTCCACTGGCAGATTATTTTCATGTGAAAAATGTCTTCTAATAAGTAAAACAATCTGCCAGCAGAGCTAGTACTTTTTAACGGATATTGAAAAATGATTGACTCAAAACAAGCTTCTATATGGCGCTGAAAAGTTACTTATGAGTTAGTTTTATCTTATTTCAAGACAAAACTATCTTAAGATACAAGAAATGAGACCAGAAATACTTAAGATTTTATTTTTGCGGTGCTGCAACTTTGAGACCATTCCTCCATGTCTTCCTTTCTCGTTTCATCCCATTTCCTGACTTATCACTCTAAATAAAGATGAGAAGTACTTCAAATTGAAAAAAAAAAAATCTAAAATCAAAACGGCAGTTGCACACAAAACCTAATAACTGGTTGCGTCAGCCTTGGAGGCAACAACTGCCACATGGCATTTCAGATAACTGGCTGAGTCTTTTACATCCTTGCGGAGGAAATTGGACCCATTCTGATATGCAGAATTGTTTTCATTCAGTGTCACTGGGGAACGAATGACCTCTCAAAGGTCATGCTACAGCACCTCTTTTAAATTTTCATCAGTTCCGGGGCTCTTTGGTCTTCTTTGGACCTTAGGGCAGTGTTGCACAAACTCTTTTTGTCACGAGCCACATGGTCAAGTCAAAAGTGATCAGAGTCCAAAAGAACATAAGAAATTTTAGAAAACTAAAGAGATGATACAACAAATGTGTGTTTTTGTGTATTTTGTGTGCTCAAAACATAATGTGCAATAAATTAATTAAAAGAATAAAACAGAGATTTGCAGGAAATTGATATGTAAATTATTATGGATCAAGACACATTTGAGGCTTTGCACTTTTGCCTTGTTAAAAAAAAATCTCCAATTAAAAGACATTTTGGAGGTTGACGGTAAGGTGGTTTTGTCTAAGATATTTGCACTAGAAATTAGATTAAAAAAATACTTAATAAGGTTTTGTGCTTTTGCAGTATTCAGTCTTGGTCTACAAAATTATTATTTGTGTACTTATAGCAACTAAAAACAGATTTTTTCCACTTTCTGGATCTGTGCGAGGCAGACATCAAGCTGCTAATTCATCATCTACCTGACTGAATGATGTGGACTTGAGGTGACCAATGTCAAACAGATCGTGAGTTCTTCGCAATCTTAAAAGACTCTGTCCCCTTTTCACTGGGAGTCCACTTGGGAGAGCTTAACCACAGCATCCTTTGTGTTGCTTTGCTTCAAATAACCAGCTTGAGTCAGAATCAATGGATTTCTAATATATAAACGTATATTGTTATAACTTCTCCTCACATCTGACGTCTCTTCCCCTCCCTTGAAGCTGCTCAGCCTCACTTTTCCAGTTTCTATCAGCTAAATCCAGATTCCCCCAACTCAAGACAGCAGTGGCGTGTTCCAGTAATCATTTGACATCCCCCTGCGCTCGGCTCCTACATATCTACACACGTCATGAAGAGTGGCCTCTGCAGAGTGAAAGGACGAGCCAGTGGACGCAGAGGGTTGAAAAGGAAACCCATTAGGCCACATGCAGGAATATCACTGAGAAAAACAAACGCTGTCTAGAAATAGCAAATGGGATTCTAAATATAACTTTGTGTAAAGATTAGTCTTCAACTCATCAACTGTTCTTGCATGTTGGATTAGTAATGACCCTACATGACCCTAACCCTAACCCTCTCGCATCTGCATGGATGACTGAAAGACTGTGAGGGCAAAGTTAATTGGAACAAGACAACCCTTTAAGATTTGAAACGTTTGGAAATTTGGATTAGAAAAGAAATCACGTTCCTCAGCTAAAGCTTCCTCAGAGAAATAAAACTCTGAAGCAGTTGATAAATTATGCAGTCAGCTTGTACAACAAGGCCATTTCAGAGAGAGAGAGAGAGAGAAAAAAAGACATTTACTGAGGCCTGATTGGTCCAAATCAAAAGCATTAAGGCAAACTGGAAAATGCTCATTAGAACAGGTAATGACAAGGTCAAAAGATATATATATGAAAACATTTCATTATAACTAAAATAAAAAATGGAAATGATTTAGATTAAAAAAGGGCATGCATTTGTAAATGTATTTACTCCTCTTCTGCTTTTTCTAATTTTTGTTCACAACTTTATTTTATAGACCAACAAATAATTGCATAATTGTAAACTGGAAGGTTTGTCGTTATCATTTGTGTCATTATTGTAATTCTTTGCATTGCACTCCATTCTGTTCTTAAACAGAATGGAGTAAAATGTTTTTTCAATAAGTGATTATCTCTTACACAGAAGAGAAGTTTCATATTCTAATTTACATATGTGTTTATGTCATTCTTAATTTCTGCCCTAATTTTGATTTGAGCTTATTTTTGTCAACACAGCATTAGTTTGTTTGCTTAAGTAACACTGACTTAATTTACATATCTTAAGCAGAATAGTATGCAGGTTTTCCCACCTACGTTCTCTGCCACACATCAGGCCTGCCTGGACCAGTTGTTTCTAACAAATCAGATTAGGCGCAGAAGCGAGAGCCTCGGAAATTTTATGTCTTCTTAAATGTTTTTGCACCGTGAGATCGCCAAGAGATTTTATAGCTGAGCAGATCAGGCCGAATGTTAATCTAATTCGTTGGGTTGTGAAGGGGAGCCTGCTGCTGCTGAAGCGTACCTCAGCACACGGCTGGTCTATTGTGCCAGGTTATTATTGTAAGTAAGGATTTGTTCTTAAAAACTCACCTGCATTTTGAGCCGATCCAAAGTTATCAAGAGGTGCTTGGAGAAAATGTACACTTTCAGTAGTAACAACCTAAGTATGCCAGGCTGGGTTTTGCAAATGTTTTACTAATGTATTTGTTTGTTTGTATGTATTATATTATTACTTTTTTTTATTATTATCTGCAATGTAAACATATATTCAGTGTATTAGCATGTGGACAGAAACGTTCCATTATTCAACTTCATTCACAAACTTCAACAACTTCAGTACTTGTGTGTTTTCAAGCACCACCTCCACTGTCGTTTTGCTTCATCTTAACGACTTGCGCCCTCTAGCGGCGCACCTCTAATGGGCCCTGAGCCTATTTCAAAATGTACTCTGAAAACTGCACTTGAAATCCCTAACACATCATTAAGTTAGGCCAATGAAACACGCCTGGACATTGAACATATTTTGAGATTTTCATTTAGCCTTAAATATTTGATGCTTATTGAGATATTTTTAATATTCGGGATGGAAAACGTTTTTTTTTTTTCCTCATGGTACATCTAAGATAATTACCATAACATTTGGGTTCCTCATTTTTTAAATGTGGTGCATTGTGAATAAACCAGCAGCCATTTATAACCGCTTATTGAAACCACATAATTACTTTAACTCTTGACCCCTTTGCAATGCCAGTTCGGTTTTTGCCCAGCAAGTGTCGCAAAATGCTCACTCTTTAGGTCTTCAAAAAAAAAAAAAAAAAAAAAAAAAAGCTGTTGAGTCCCCTTTGCATTAATGAGCATGTTTATTATTCTTATAACATAAAGACACAGAGAGCTTGTCATCGGCCTATGAATACCTGCAAACGTCAGAGGTTATGGTATTTAAACATGGTGGACTGCTTATAGGAATATGAATGTTTAACACGAAATCTTCATATGACTACGGATGAAACCGAAGCAGTTTGTCTTAACTGCGATAATAAAACAACATATAACACAATTAATTGAGTGTCTATGCTGTTTTATCTACTCGACAGAGATGTTGGATTTGGAGGTCAGGGGCTCAATCACTTACAATTTCCACGTTTTCTTTTACTTTTAAACCAAATACAGGTAGACATTGTTATGCTTGTCCAAAGCCTGGTGTGCCACTAAACATCTGGATACTAAAGATATTTGGAGACTTTGAAAACTGGTCGGGAACTTTGATAGCCTCCAATTGAACAGACGTTGTCTTACTGAGCTTTATTTTGAAAGTTTTGGGGAAGTTCAGCAAAGTGGTGGGCGCTGGACAACGGAAGTGTCGCGTGACTGACCAGCCGGCCTCGCGATCACATTTGGTAAAGTCTCTCCCTGTCTTCTTACCTGAAAACCAAATAACAGAAGTAGTTTACTTGCCATTGTTCTTGGTTGGTCGGAGTGTTGCCGACGTCACTCACTCGTTGGTAAGTAACGGCTCCAGGCGGGGGGCCTGCGGGTCAATGTTCCGGGTGGAAACGGCGAGTGAAAAAAATCGCAACAACATCAAAAGCTTTGCACGAGGAAGGTTAAAAACCTAAAGCTAACCGTCTTTACCTAGACTAGCTGAAACGTGCAATTCATTTAACTTAATCCAGTAATTTAGCCACCCGAGTGAAAGTTACCTTTAAAAAAAGTGTAAACATGTTGTAAAAGCTTTAAAACTATTCAGACGGGCAGGTTAATGTGGGTTCTGCTCTTGAAAAGTTGCCTGTTTATAACCATGTGGGTTCAAAACGCAACTCCTGCGGTTTTGACAGACGTGATTGCGCTTTTATTGTGAAGGGCAGCCTGTCAGCACGAAGGGCGGATGCTGCTGGGAGCTTGGAGCTCGACAGAGAGGCAGCGGGTCCGCTGGGGAAGCTGTGGATCATCGGCCGGGCTCTTCTCTGCTCATCTCTCGCAGCTTGGCCGTGTCAACTCCGGGATACGTCCGCTCGGGTATGTCGCTCGGCGGCCGGCTGTTGTTCAGCGGTGTTGTGTTGCCAGATGAGAGAACAGGCCGGGAACTTGCCCCCTTTCCTTCCGCTGCTCCTCCAGTGTTTTCCTGGGCAAATTAGCTGGCTAGCCCTTCTCTCCCCTCACGAATAGCTAATATACATTTCCCTCTCATTCACAAACATCGGCTGCATTGACTCCTTACCTAACCCGTGTGACTCTGTTTTCTTCCAGCTCCCAGGCCCGTGTGGATTTAAGTCAACCTGAAATATGAACAGAAGAAGAAAATAAGGAGAGGAGACTGATTTCCTGTGGGAATCTACTCAGCCTTTTTTTTTTTTTTTTTTTTTAACCCGAGGACATGTCTACTCCATGGAGCAAAACAGTGAGGGGCTAGCTGGTCGACACCCCGGCTAGCGCAACATCTCCAGCCTTTTCAGATGATCGCCCAGCTGAGGAGTTAATTTATTTTGGACCTACTTGGAGAAAGAAACCAGAACAAACTAGAAGTCAGCATGGGTGAACCCAGCCTGGATGACTCCAATGTCAAGGTGGCTGTGCGGGTCCGGCCCATGAACAGGAGAGGTGAGAGGGTTTTTATTGTGATCAGATTGATCAACATTCCCTTTGTGAGCCATCAAATTGCTCATGCACTGCAGCGATCCTTGGTTCCTAGGTATGCAGGTTGGCATAGCAAATCGATTCAGTGTCACTTTAATGGATCCTAATTGCAAACTGAAATATTCAGCATTTCCATTACTTGGAAAAAAATAAAACACTGATAAAGACAGATAAAAAAATAGTAACATGGACTTGGTTCAGAAAGTTAATGGCAAGAAAAGGAGTCAGGAAATGTTTTTTTACAAAATGTAGGGACACTGAAATTACCTTCTTTTCTCCTGTTACTGTCCTCTGAAGGGCAGCTGTACTACCATGTGAGACACAGTTTGTCCACAAACAAAAATAAACCACAACTCTGTAGAAAGTTTTGAGAATGTGAGCTAAAAGTGGTTTGTTTGTTTGTGGTTTGTTCTTGTTTGGAGTGCACATATAAACATTCTCCATTTTTCTTAGTATGGGAGATTAGTGATTAGTATGGGAGATTAATGATTGTCCGATACTTGAATGGGAAACTGATCTCATCCACCTGTGCGAAGGTCTAAAAATCAGCTGCTGCCCTCTTTTGCTCTCCCATGAGAGAGCGTTGACTGACAGACAGGCTCATCAGGTCATGAAGCCATCCCACTGTTGCCAGCTCAGCGACTTTCTTGCCTATATTTACCGTAGTAACATGTCAGACAAAAACCCCCAACAAATAACAGGTATCAGCCAAAATCGGAATTGGCAGTTCAGGCATTTTAAAAAAATGGTAATCGGCCAGTAAGCTGCCATAGGTTCACCCCCAGGTATTAAATATGATCCTGTTTCCCTGCTCCATCTTGCCGACTCTCCTTCTATTTGTCCATGTTGGAGTCCAGGCTTTTCTCTGCCTCTTGCTGTTTGAGTTCCTTTGCCTATCAGGTTCATAAAGGCCCTGACTCAGCTTCACCATTATAAGACGGCATCTTCCTTCCTGAGACTCTGTCCACAGGAGACCGGCGTGTCTCCCTGTTTTAATTTCCTGGAGATGAGATAGAGGTCAGAAATCACTGGCCATTAGGGAAATGAGCTTCTGTGGATGTATTAAAAAAAGAAAAAAAGAAGGGCTGTAACCTGGCTGGTCTGGATGGCATGTGTTTATACAGTGCTGCCACAGGGCTTCTCTTATAGACGCCTGCCACCCATATAGATTTAAAGCCAAGCGGTTGTGTGAGATCCGCCGTTGAGGAGACTGAACGCCTTGTCTGTTTTGCTGCTTGATTGAGATGCCAATAGTGTCTGTATTTAATTTATCTTCTGCCAAAGGCAACAGCAGAGTCAGTAGTTTTTAATAGGAGGTATTCCGGCTTAACGTCCACTCAGTCTGACAAGCTTCCTACCTCCAGATTGGTCGGAGAGCGTCTCTGGAGTTGCACTGCGATGTCTGCTTAACAGACGGCTTTCGTTTACGCTCACAAACGGCATTGAGCTTCCCAGGGCTGCTACATGTTGTTACATCCATGTGTCTAATTTCAGAAAAGCCCGGATAACAAAGGCACAGTGTCGCGCAAGTCTTCGTTCACGCTCCGCCAGTTCACGCAATTACATAGCAGATTTTCAGAGCAGGAAAGGAAGGCACAGATGACATTTCCTGGTTGCTTGCCAAGTCGGGTTTGTGCCGTGGGATACCATGTGTCCAGTGAAAGGAGGAGGTGGGGAGGCAGAGAGGTTGACTGACAACTGGCAGAATGAATCGCATGTATTCCCCCAGTGCGTCCCTCTACTTGGAGCTGGAGCCGTCAGTCACAAGATCAAGACAGTGGAGCTACCACGCTGTTCTCGTTCACCATCTGCACCAATGTGGGGAAACTAGAACAGAAATCGAGAGTTTTACTGTTTTACTCAAGATTCAACTCAAAATCAGTTTTTTGAATCAAAATAATTACTTTTAATGATTTCTGCTTTAATCTGTCGTTGTGCGAAGGATCCCCATGTTCTACCCCAGTCTGCTTGGTTTGTTGTTTTGAGATCGTTTTCACGTCTCAAAACTTCATTGTGCAAAAACGTCATTGTGTTTTTCCACAATGATGCAAAAACACTTTCTCAAAGATCAATAAACGTTAATTTCTAACGAACATCTAGAACTGAAAGACATTTTAAATATACAAAATAAATAAATAAATAAAACCACAAATAAAATGGCTATGGAAGTCTTTGTTGACAAAGTTGTCCTTCAGAAAATGATCTAGTTGAGACCAATGCACCAAACTAAAGACTTTTGTCATCCAGGTTTTAGTAGAAAGAGAAAAAAAACGATAAATGATCCAAATGTAAATTATTGAGCTCGTTTTGTCACAATATGAATTGATTTATTGAGACAGGCCTGGCCAAAACTTCTGACTAATCATACAACACACCTCCCAGCTCTGTACAGGAGGGCATGGCGTACCTTGGCTCAGCTGTAGCGTTGCTGAAGTGCTCAATCTTCATTTCGTGAACCTTGCACCTGGTGAGGCTCATGTTGAGATCTGTCCTGGAGATTTGTTAAAGAAAATAGATGAGTCCATATAATTTGCCTTCAACAAATATTGGGCCAGAACAAGTTTCCTTCTTGTTTTGGTGCTTTCTGTGTTCCAGTACAGTCTGCATGGCAACGTCAAAACATCTTGCACAGTTATAAAATGGAGGTCTACAGACAGCGGATTAGTTTCATGAAATTTTTTCCAAATCAATTTTGGGACATTTTAAAGCTGTTCTGAACTGTGGTATATTTGTGGTTTTTGGCACCCTGAGTGGAAATCTCTGCAAGGTAATGCACTGTTACCTCTGGCAGTTTCTTCACATCAGGTACATTTGGATGGATGACAGAGGGGGATTTCCTGTCAGAATCTCGTCTCTGCTCATATCTCTCGATAAGTTCTGTCCAACCAGGTCCTGGTTATGGCCTCACTGGCTTCTGCTTCTTCAGCCTGCTCACTGACCTGAAAGACACAAGTGCAAACTGGCTGTTTCCATCCGTCAGTCAAAACATATTCTTTTGTTTTCTTCTCCAAGTAGAAGTAGGTAGGAGACTTCACTCTGGCAAGGCAAAGTCATCCATTACTCATCACTTCTTCCTGTATAGGGGGAAAAAATGCACCAGTATGGGTTTTAATAGGAAGTAGGCATGGAAAGGCTGAAGGCAGGGAAGGCACTGCCATGTTTCCAGAAGTGCCTTCCCGGTGGTTTCTTTGTGAATAACGCTTCTGTCTGCGTGTTGCTGTTGGAGAATAGACCTATTGTTGCACATTTCTCGGCAGCAGAAGAACAAGACTTGAGAAAAGGAAGTTCCTTCTCTTAGTTTTGTACAAGTTGCGTTTATTCAGAATCCCACATCTGAGACACAATCTATTTAGATGCATTCAAAGTAGTTGGCAGTGAGGAGGATGGCATTCTCTGTATTTGCATTGTACCCCAGTTCAGACCTGTGAGCATGAAACCACAACCTCGAGGCCACTGTCCCTGTGTAATCCCAGGTTGAGGAGGAGACATGGGCTTAGCTGCCCAGCCGGACAAAGGCAGGAAGGGAGTGAGTCCAAATGTGTATTTGCTAACGTTGCGTAAGGCTCCACGTTCCCATGGCGTTGGCCTTCGAAGAACAGTGCACCTCGGGCGTAGCAACGGCAGCACCGCAGCCAGCGGACGTCCTGGCTGGAGTTGGGGTTGTTGTGCCAAACCTCAGCTTGCTAGGTAGCCCATGGACGAGCTAAATGGAAAATGGGGATGGGTTATGGAGCAGCCAAAGGCAGCAAGCAATGGGTGCATTTATCCTCTGAATCATACTGTATCACACTTTCCCCTTGGCTGAGCTGGAAGAACGGTCAGGGCAGTAGCTATGACATGGGTAATGTAGGCAGAGAAGACAGAGGCTGTAAAAACTGAATGAAAACATCTCTGTTTTCTATAGAACTGTCAAAAATTAAAATGTAAAAAGTCCAAATATAGGTTTGTTTTTTTCTAAGCCAGAGTAACTGGTGGTTTCCCCGTTAAACACTCATTGCTTTTCTCTGCTAATATAAATATAAAGCTCGTACATCGTCACCTTACGAAGAAGGACAAATATCTAATTCATCATTATTTAACCTTACCCCTAGATTTTTAGGTAATCTCATGTGTAGTGTCCAACAGCAGATCGGTGTCTCAGAGCATTTGACATTATTTTGGTAAAATGTGGCCTATAAGAATCACCTGTCAACTTGAGCAGCAACTACAAGAAGATATAGTTGCTGTAGTTATTGGCTGAGGTATTGAAACTGAAGAACAAGAAGTGTTTTTAAAATGCTCCCATTCTTCATACTGGAGTGTGTTGCTTTTTCAGACGCTTTGAAAAACTTTTTTTTTTTTTTTCAACTTTTTTAGCACGTGGGGAGCAGCTGCCATCTTCAATGGCTATTCCATTGTACCGCAAATATAAATCCACAGTCAATAGTTGTCACCGCTCTGTCATAAAAGCAACAGGAGCCTTTATATTCGTAAACCACACTTGTGTAATAGTAGTTAAAGCAGTACTTGTTGAAGAAAGGAATTGAAACCATTGACAGTTTCCTGTACTAACTCGTTTGCTGATGTTTGCCGTCCTTGCATGCTCACACATCACAACTTCACTATAGTGAATAAAATTGTTCCAGTCCATTAACATTCATTGCATTCTTAAAATAATCTACCAGTTCTACGTTTAAGCCCTTGGCAAAATGGAGATGGTGTTATTTCAATATGTTAGCAAATAGAAAAAAAACTGTGTCACATTGACTATGATTGAATTGAATTAGTTGCGCAGCAGAAATTGTGACATTTTGAATAGCCTGGTTTGATATATTATGTACTAAATAAACTTCATTTGTAAGAAAGGTTTAGTGCATCTTGATTACTGTATCAACATTGATAACCTGGGGACAATGAACGTCTCCTCCTGTTGTAGGATAACATTTCTGATTGTCCCAGGAAAACACTTGCTTGCTGTTGGGAGGCAGGTTTCCCACTGTCCTCTTAACTCTGTGGGAGGGTGCAGGAGGAGGATATCCTCACCCAGAGAAAAGAGGGGAAGCCACACACTGTCTTTGCTAACTCAAGTTGTAACATTTACAGTTTTGATTTGCTCGTCTTTTAAAAATGCTTTCTGATTGTGATAAGTGCCCCTTTTATAGGTTTTTTTTTATTTATTTTTTTGGTCAGTAGCAACTGAAGTGTTGAGTTAAAATAGACCACGTTAGAGGTAATTAAGTGTGGTTCAGTTTGTCTTGTTTGTCACAGAATTATCTTATAAAAGCGGCTGAAGCTTGCAAGTAACAAATGTTATAAAAATTGTGTTGTTTTCGTCTTTTTCGTTCATTGATTTGCAGTGATCCAAGCTCAGAGCCCTGTGGTACTTTATCCCTTAAACAGAGGTTTATGTGGAATACCGACAAATTTAAAAGGAAATATAATAGATTTAGGAACTCTTATTCAAATTTTATAAATGTAAATTTAATGTGATGCAGTCATAAGGATGATTAGTATCCATGTGGGAGAGTATTGACATTTTTTAGCTGTACTCAGAAATGACTGTGGGAAAGGGCTTTCATTCCCTTTAAGCTTCCCATAAGAAAAACTAAATCTATGCGTTTTTGTGCCCTGGTTCATAATCTTAAAAATAAATAGCTGTGATGATAATGCTGTGATACAGTTATCAGTAATTGTATCAGTGTTTAAGAAAAATTTACTCTTTAACAGAAATAAACTCCTCTGGTTAACTTGGCTGTAAACTTTTGCTCTGTATTGTATTTATTTAAACTTGTTCCTAAAGTAGGAGCTACATGACACATGAGTTTTACTGCCAAAATGTCAATATGAATGTTTCATTTTTTACATTGTTGAACATTGTTTTTTTGGACCTGGATGACTTAAGCTCAAGGACCAGCTCTGAGTTTAGTTGGCGCTCAGAACGTCAAGTGTTGCATCATGACTCAACATGTCCTGTTTTATTGATTAGCCACATTGCCTAGTCCAAGGTAAAAGGTCACTTTCAGATTCTATTTCCCTGCCTGCTCACTTGTGCTCAAGAGAAAAATCATTATGATGCTGAACTCATGCTGCGTACCTTAAAATAGCCGAAAGATCTTTGAAAAGACAGAGCTAATAATTCAGCCCGGCATGAAAAGCACCGACTCTTGAGAAGGTCTGACATCAGCAGGTTTGTTTGTTGCTGAACATAATCAAGTGCTTCGAGTTTTTGTAGTAACACATTTGTTGTTTTCTGTTTAACAGAAAAGGAGCTAAACACAAAATGTGTTGTGGAAATGGCGAAGAACCAGACAATCCTCCATCCTGCTGGAGCCAACTTAGGAAAAGCAGACTCTCGGTAAGCATGTTATTTGCATGACTAAGCTCTTATTTCCACACCTGACGGTGTGCACATGAGATGCACTTATCTCATGTGCACTTGACTTGGCCGAAACTTCGTGCCATTTCTCTGGAACAAACACCTCGTACACCATTAAGAGCTGCATTTCAAAAAAGAAAAATTATTTCTAGGCAGTAGAATTATTGAAGCACAGCCATCCTCAACAGAATCCCTTTTATAGTAACAAAAAAGTAATGCAGTATTTCCCTTTCAGTTGGTTAAAAATCAGTTGACTTCTCCTTCCACATCATTTTTATCTTTAAAATACAATTCTTTGTGGTGAAAAGTTATGCCTCGGTGTTTGTTTCCACATTTTGTATCTAATTTATATAAGATACGGATTGAGAAATGGTTTTATAGATCAGTCCTGCCTCATCAAACAGCACAGGAGGGAGTGAGCTCATCTGTAGCTGACGGCAAGTTTGGTCTGCAAAGCAAAGAAGGAAAGTCTTATTCTGTGTCTAACATAAATAATCAAACTTTTTACAGTGGAAGTTTTGATTAAAACACAATTCACACAATATATTATGAACGCTTCTAAGAAAGAGGAATGCACTGATCGGCCGATGAATCCACTCTTATTTTCTTCATTTTGGGAGATCAGGCTGAAATTACTTGTAAAACTAATCTTATCCACTGATATTGTTCTTTACAAAAGTCTGAAAATCAGCCTTTTGCTCTGTAATGAGAGAGGGCTGACTGACGCCCACTAGGTCATGTCTGCACGAGTGCGGTTAACAAAAGTCACTCCACCGTTTCCAACTTAGAAACTTTGTTGCCAGAATCGGCAGATCAGGCGTTTTAAAGGCCGTTTACAGAAAAAACTGCAGTCATCCCTTCTCTTCCGCTAACGAGAAAGGATATGGGCTTGCTACAAATGACATCTTTATCACAGTATGAATCATCACTAATGCAGTGGCATGGTGGATCTTCTCTATTGGATTTATGTCTGGAGTTTTATTCATTTAATAGATGAACATTGTCATCTTTTCTGTGTGTTTCTCGGGGAAACATCAGGATTTCCCCCAGAAAACATGCTAAACCCTGTGGTGGGGGCGCTAGGGCGGTCATCCAGTGGCCTACAGTGTTTTTAAGTTAAAAATGTTTCAGGTTGACAGAAAATTTTAAAATATCACTAGGTTTTAGTAGACATTATCATATAAACCCAAACAGCAACTATGAAGTCTTGGAAAAGTCAAACATTAAAGAAACCTAATAAAGAAACAACACTTAGCCTACACTGGATGCACTGGAGCAAACCTCAGAAGGTGAGCCTTCCCTTCCTTCTTTTCCTTCCCTTTGAACAGATCTTCTTCCAGTGTTTTGGGGTAAGCGCCACATAAATTCACATTAGCTCTGAACAGTTTTCCTGTCCCTGCCGAAGGACAGAATCCCCACAGTACAACATATGGCAGTTTTAGATGGATGCAATAGCAAATTTCACTTTCATTTTGGCTGATGGTACAACCACAACTTTTTTAGGAGCTGCTTTCACCGAGCAAAATTCCTTTATGGCAGATTTACATTTTTGTTGTAATTCCTGTACTCTTAGAGAGAGATGCTGACCTTCAGAAAAACCATGCATGTGTCTTTAATCCTTCCCTGCTTCTCTGAAACTCCTAAACTTGTTTGTGACATTCCCTCATCCTCATGATGTGCTTTTGGCAAGAAATTGGACCAGTCGCAACAGGTGGATTTGAACTTCTGTCTCTGTTTTGGCTGTTTCATCATGCAAACCAGCTGTCTTTATTTGGTTAGGCTGAACACGCTTGAGTCTCTCAGCTTCAGCCCTGGGAGATGGTTGGAGATCTATTAGATTAGGTTACAGAGCAGAGCAAGAATGTTGGAATGCCTCTGGAAGGACAGATTATGTGGGTCACAGTCGGAACTGCAATGCAGAGGCTGCCTTTTCTTTAATCTTAATGTGTAAGGGTTTGAAATCCGCTCAAAAACTGACTGACTATCCTGGAGGAAAGTCAGCTGTGTTGGAAGAAAGAAGCCCTTGTGACTGCTGTCTGTCTGATTAGAATCAGTAAAAAGGCTGGCTTTAGGCGAAGGACGGCGGCGGCAGGTGGTCGTGTGTGTCAGAGGAGCCTGAAAATATAGACAGCAGCTTTGACATAAAGACAATTGTGCATAAAAACGCCCGACTCCGCTCGGCTCTCTTCTTCCCTCGTAACTTGCCACTGCCCCAGCTTCCTCCTTTTTTTTTTTCCCTCATCTCTTCCGTTTCCATGGGAGCTTGGTGGGAGGTTAAGTCCGGGTCGCTGCTGATGACCAGGGGTGCCTCCTTCCTTGAGTGAGAAGAAGATGGCAGAGGGAGGGGGGGGAAGAAGCTTCATTTACTCGAGCATCTGTCGACCATAAACTTCCCTTGGTGACGTTTATGGAGCTCGGAACAAGAGCGGAGCTGTAGCTTCTCTCTCCATTGCCCTGCGACAAAGGGGCAAAGAGGCAACAGCCGGATGGGCCGACTGACTGCTGTGCTCAGTGTGCAGATGCTGTTTTAATTTTGTTTGTTTGAGGGAAGTTTACATTGACATAGTGCTTTACATGTTCGTTGAGATAGACGGGGTTGAGTTCATTGAGGAAGTAGGCAGTTAAGTTGGCGTGTTGCAGGTGCGTGATGTTTGCTCGAGATAACAGAGCCTCCAGGATCAGATCTCCCTCTGTTTAATTATGGGAACATATAACTGGAAAACAGGATTGTTTTTTGGCATAACACAATCATTGCTATTCTTCCCTTGTACACGTGTATCATGTCAGATTCTGTACTAACAGTCACAGATAAAAGTTAACAGTCTTTTGGAAAGGGAACAACAATCTCACCAGTGCACAAAGCAAAGTTAGTAGTTATAGATGAACTGGTTCGGTATTGAAGTCTAGGCTCTAGAGCCTAGACTGCAAACCAGGCCTTCTTATCCAACACCAGTGTGTGACCTCACTCTGGAGTAATGATCAAATTTCCCAGAAAAGCCCTCGACTGACCCTTATTGATAGACAGTCAGAACAATTCTCGCTTCAAGGAGTGACATCATATTAAACTCTGTAGGTTAGAAATCAGATGTTTATTCTCTTTTGAAGTCAGACAAACTAATTCTTTTGGAAGTGTAGTGCACACAGTTTACACAGAGCTAACCACATCACTAAACCCCACTTAATAAATTAGTTTGTGGTTGAGATGTGACGAAACTTTTTCAAAGATCAAAATTTACAAATACCTTTGCAAAACACTGAATTGTTAGTTGAGCCCATTCTGATCCAACCTTGAATTATTAATCATTTACTAAAAAAAAGTAAATAAATAATTTCTGTGCATTCTTGCTTCCTTCAGATTTGATTCTGGATCATTTGCTTTTCAAATATGAGCTTTATGATGTGAGTTTTCTGTGAGCGCCAAACCTCAACACTCCAACACGTTTCTAAACCCAGTGTGGAACAATGGCGAGCCTGGAACCTCTGATGCTCATTTGCATCTCATACAAATGAGCTCCAGAAAGGATATCCTCTTACAGAGCTCATATATTACATGACCGACTCCAAGACAAGAAACTATTAAATCATTTGTTTTTATAGTCATTTGTATATTCAAATTTCCAACTCTGAGTCTACGAAGATGTTTGTTATAGAAATATGGCTGTAAATTGCAGCATTTTTATTGTTTCTCTTTAACTTTTGAGTTCTTTATTTGCATCCTCTGTTCTTAGCAAAGGCTTTGTGGTTGAGATGCCCTGAAACAGCAGGCTCAGGTCACTTTGTGCCACTCTTCCTGATAAGCAGATGACTAACCCCGGCATAGCTCCATGTTCAGATGCCGTGGTTTGCATGGTGACCTGAGGGCTGTTTGCTCTGCACCAGTGAAGCTGGATGTTGACGTGCTCTGCTGACAAAGATCAGCTTCTTGTGGGTGATGCAATGACAAGAGCCTTGGTTCCTAAGACGATGGAGAAAGGAAGGTGTTTGGCCCCGGGTGACTAAAATCCATGTTGTGTGTAGGTCTGAAAGGATGAATTGGATTAATCGTGATGAAAAGATGATTGAAATGATTATAAACAAATTTAGAAAACGATTAATTACAAGTTGCTACAAATACAACCATTTGCTAAAAGAACAACACGGTCAGAGCGGCAATCAGCTCAAAACTGCATGAAAAATAAATACATTTTGATTTAATGGTAGAAAAGAACTTCTTCGTAAGTAGTTTCTACTCAGAACCTGTCAACAGACAATTCTTGTTCAAATTTTGCAAAAAAATATTTCAAGCACTTTTTGTTGTCCAATTATTATGTTAATCTAAAAAATAATCAACAGATTAGCGTTACATTATATTAACATTCTGTCCAACAGAAAGCCTTGAGCTTTTGACACGATAGAAGTATTAATAGGTACAGATGCATCCTTTGCTACAAACAAACAAGCATACGATAAAGCAATGGGGAGTAAAATGTTTAAAATACGAATTGAATTGTTCCTATTCAATTCCTATTTTATTTGCCTCTTTTAATCTATTTCTAATGTTTTATAAAAGAAGCTGAAGTGATAAATAATTATTTGTCATCCTGGTTGTATGTTATGAGTTATCAGCACGTTAAATCAATCTTAATTGGAAGCCAAAAACTTTTAAATATGTTCAAATATCTGATTGTATTTCTCAAATTTATTTTTTTTTTTTTTGCATCTTCTAGTGAAAAAAATCCACTTTTTTTTCTTTTTTATTTCAAGGAGTTACCTTCGTTTGCTTTGGTTTTGGTTGCCCGTGGAGACAGAAATGGCTCCTCTTTTAGCCTTTTGCTTACAGTGGCGAGAGAAGTCATTGCACACTATGAGAATCCATTGTCCTGCAGTCTGTATGCACTGTACTCAGACCTTCAGTATGCACTGTGTAACGCTGACCTTTGTGTTTGAGCTTAAAATTCCTGTCCCAGGCCCAGCCTCACTCTCCCTCAAATCTCCTGGCTACCTTTAACCTTCTTTCCATCCTCCACTCCTTGTTTCTTTTCCACAGAGTTGTGGATGCTACGGTGTGGGAGAAGGGGGGGCGGGTCAGGAGAATGTGATAACAGTAGGGAAAGGAGTAAGAGGGGGAGAGAAAGCATTCATGCATTAAGTTATTTTTTAAATGACTGCGACAGGCTGAAGGGAGGAGGAGCAAATAGAATTGTTTCAGGACGGAGGAGAGGCGGGTTCTTCACTCTCCTGACCGCCTCGCTCTCCTCAGCCATTGGTTGGGGGGGGGGAGCCCCGAACTCCACTAATGGATGACCCCTCTCTCCGTTGGTTTCCGAAGCAACCATGACAGCTGTCATCATTAAGCACGTCAAAACCTGCCAGACTGCGTTCATCCCTCGTCCGTCCAGATCGGAGAAGCCCTTCAGGCAGACAAAAAATATCTTCAGAACAGGGTGAATCAAAAAGTATGTTCCAAGAGAACCATTTAATCTCCACCGTATCCTCCCTTTGGAGGAAAAATGTGACTCCAGCATGTTTTAAAATAAAACACGGCTGGCGGGAGCCAAAGAGAAAAAAAGCAGAGGAGTGAAGGCGTTAATTGCGTCATAAGAAGCCACTGGATTCAATTAAAGTGCTGATAGGAGGAACTGAGCCTGTTTGTGTTCTGTGAGCGTCTGCTTGTCAGCAGGCGAGCATCTGAAATATGAAGTGTTACAGATCGCTGGCAGATTTGTGGAAGAGCTACAGCCTGGTGGCTCATGAAGAATGTGCATGGATAAAGGGAAACAGGTGTTTGGGCTTTTTAGCTCAGCTCTGGCAGAAGAGCATTTTATGTATAAGTGTTACGTACTAAACTATTCAAATGTGACGTTTGCTCAACGTATTTGCCATTGTGGTCTGATGTAGAAGGCTTTATGGAGAGTCTTTCTGGTTTCAATTTACTGAAAAAAAAACAAATTTGGTTCTGTAACTGATGAAAATCTTGGTTATTTCAGGAAAAAATGCAGTGATAAACAAATAGAAGCTGAGGTGACTGACCTACTTAAGCAGGCCAAGAATTTAGCCCGACGTAGGTGGTATTGTGTTTTAGAATGTTTGAGGGATTCTCCTGAACTTTGAATTATTATTTTTTTAACTGACTGTAAATCACCAGCTCTCTTTTCTTCAGTCTCATCCTACAACTGGATTCAAGTAAAAGACATTAAAGCATATTTCTTGAAATGGAGGTATTTAAAAAAAAAAAAGGGATGAAAAAGATAACACTCCAACTCACCCAGACTTGGTTCAGTCGTTAACATTAGTTTATGATGCTTTTACGGAGGAATAGGGGGACGTTTGAGTGCAAAGAGCTTTCCCATTGGTGGAGAACTGAACAGATATCCAGGAAAAGGGTTGTTTTTCCAGCTGCTGACATAATTGCAGGATGTGTCTGTCAAGATGTCACATGAAAGCTCTGCTGTTCCTTATCCTAATGAGGAGGAGGAAGAGAAAAGAGGCGGCTAAGAGGATGGACATTCCAACAAAATCTGGTGGACTCATTTGAGACTCGTCCAATTCTTGTTAGATGAGTTTAATTATTGGTCTGTTGAAGATCGTAGAGACTGGTTCCATCATTTTCCTCATATTCATGCAGGTGTGGGTAAAGAAACTGGGCTTTTTAGTCTATCTGTGTTTGTCTATAACATGAATTTGAACTATATCTGTTTTATTTAGCACTATCACAGGTGCAGTCCAAGGACATTTGTAGTCATCATATTAGCAAATCTCTTTAAGAAGTTATCTGTCTCATTTGTTGATGAGATCATTTCCTGTGAGGTTGCAGAAGTTCTCAAAGCCAAACGTTTATGTTTTATTTGTTCTTTACTTAAAATAAATACTTCAATCAGCCTAATTTCCAATGCCAAATGTGTTGTAGCCGCTGTCAGTTTATTTCTGTGTTATAGTTCTCTCTTTTCTCTTTGAAAATATCGCCACGTCTTTCTGTTGTGTGTTTGAATGTTTTTGCTTTCGTCAGAGACATTCTACACCAGATGTGTCCATTTTTTTGGTGTGACTGTGACCCAGTAACCTTTGGATGCCATCATCTTTTTTTCAGTGTGCAACAGCTCCCCCACCCTCCACGTCCACCCTGTCCCAAAGACATAAATTCATAGAGACACAGACATCTCTAGAAGGTCTCACCCATCTCTGTCTGAGACCCAAAACCCACACAGGAATCCTTTTCAAAGCCTCTATAATTAGGCCCGTCACAATAACAAATATTGTTGGGCCATAAATCGTCCCAGAGATTAGTGCAGTAAATGATAATCTTGTTGTTTTGAGTCCATATTCAACTAATATAGTAATAATAATAATAGTATTGGTTTATTAATGCAGGTTTACTTACTCAAAGATAAAAACAACTTCAATTTCTAAAGAACATTTAAGACTGGAACTGAAAATCCTTTTAAATATCTTCACATAATTAAAACAACTGAAACAACAATAAATAAAATAGACTATAAAGTCTCTGTAACCAAAATTACGTTTCAAAAAATGAGAATCATTCATCTTAGACGAGGAAAAGAGGCAAAACGGCAGGTGGTGCAAACTAACTACTTTGTACTGGGTGTCAAACGTTTGCAGCATTTCTCAAAATGTTTGCCTGAATGAAAATAATTGCTCTCGTTTTACTTTATTACGCAATTGATTGATTTATTGCTTGTTGTTATGGGCTTATCTGTAATATTTTTGAGAAATCTCCATATGACCGAGTGTTTCATTCGGTCACTTGACAAAAAGTGGGGTAAGTGTTTGTCTCAATGTTGCTTTTGGTTTCTTATTACATCAACATTTCCAATCCAATGCTCATTTCAAGTAAAGACGCATCTA
Source organism: Poeciliopsis prolifica (assembly GCF_027474105.1). NCBI lineage: Eukaryota > Metazoa > Chordata > Actinopteri > Cyprinodontiformes > Poeciliidae > Poeciliopsis > Poeciliopsis prolifica. Next base: position 9,113,925 of record NW_026562396.1, read on the forward strand.
AAAATGTTTTCTTATGAGTTCAGGATGGCCAGCTGCTGAATATCTGTTATTAATGTGCTCTTTATTTCATCCGTCTTTCCACATGCTCCTCCCGTGGACCTCGAAATTCCCAACATCACCAGAAATCAGTCCAAGGTAACAGCGCACACCAACACACAGGCGTTTCTCACCCGATTCCAGTGTTGTGAATCATCTCTGTGTCTAACAAAGGCACCGCTGTTCAACTTCTACTAGGTTCAAGAGCTGTGTGGAGCCATACAGGCAATGAAACAAAAAAGAAAAGAAAAGAAAAAAAGAAACTGTTTTAAAGTGGCTTTTTTTAGTTTTGTTGAGTTTTTTTTTTTTCACTTTGAAACGTTGAGCGTTGCTGGCTGCTTCACATCACAGCATGTCAGTGTTTTCAGGATTTATGTTTTTTTTCCCCCTCATTCAGCAGAAATATTTGTGCACTGCTTTGCAGCATGACATATGAAGATCAGCCCAATTTCAAATGCTAAGAGATGTGATGTTGTGATGTCTTCCTGAAAGTGGAGTTTCAGAAATAGCAGGAGCTTTTAAAGAGATAGAGGCCCAATTTCAAGGCGTTAAATCAGGAAGTCAAATTTCTTTCACTTCATATTTGACATGGACAATATATTTTTAACAGAAGTTAGCAAGTTACTTATGCTATGAAATGCTACTATGTGCCTAGAAAATACATAATACTGCCACCAAGATATCTGTAGAAATGGTCTCCCAGAGCATGCTTTCTTTTCTGAACATGTCGAAGTCTTTGAGTCAAAGAAAAAATTCTGCAAAGGGCAGAAATGAAAAAAAGTCTATTTAAAAGGACAAAACAGATGCCACCTGATGATTAACACTCCTGTAGTCCATTTACATTTACTGTAAAGTCCACCTCAGAGGATTTTACAGAATTTTGAAAGTGATACAGATTAAAGGTAAAAAGCTTTACCAAAAAAGTTTTGCAATTTCAAAGCACAAACCTGGTTCTCTGATAGTCACTCCCAGCCACACAATTCCAGCTACGCGAATAGCTTACCCTGCAATTCAGATCGGCATGTCTGATAGCTGGACTTTAACTTTTGAAGTTCTCTGGGTAGCTGCCAGATTTCTTAATGGCTAACACCTCCGCTGTTTCCTTCAGGTTTTTGCCTATGACTATTGCTTCTGGTCCATGGATGAAACGGATAAGGAAAAATTTGCAGGTCAGTTTGTTATTAGCGTCTTTAAGAATTCATCACAGGAATTCACGCACTTTAATTTAAATACCTAAACATACAAAGTGAAGATTGGGCTTGACCTCCTTGCAGGTCAGGAGGTGGTTTTCCAGTGCCTTGGGGAAAGTCTTCTCCACAACGCCTTCCAGGGCTACAACGCCTGCATATTTGCCTATGGACAAACTGGTAATTCACCAACTCTGGCTTCTATATATATCTGTAAACATTGTTTCACATCTTGTTTTGTGTGTTGTATAAACGGTGTATGTGATGTTCTGTCAACTGATGACTTAATTTCTATTTTCTCGTAAATAAAGCGTTAGAAAAAAATGGCGCCAGTGACGCCTTTGCATGCCTGTAACATTTGTTTCAGGGTCAGGGAAGTCGTACACCATGATGGGCTCAGGCGACCAGCCCGGGCTGATTCCTCGACTCTGCAGCGCGTTGTTTGAGCGAACCAAGGAGGAGCAGCGGGAGGAGGAGAGCTTCACCGTAGAGGTGTCCTACATGGAGATCTACAACGAGAAGGTCCGAGATCTGCTCGACCCGAAGGGGTAGGAACGCCCGCCAAACTTCCAGCGCAAACTCGATATCAGAGTTTGTGTCCTGCCTGTAGTGTAGAGTCTCTCTGTTAAAGCTATGATCTCCTCTCAGTCAAATGCTTGTTTTATTCAATAACACCTGTCAACAGCCAAAAAAATCATCTGTGGTTTTCAACTGTTTTAGAGTCATGTTGATATGCTGAGTCCAAAATTCACGTTGGTTTTTGCTCCATCAGGTCAACTTTCTGAACTACGGAGTAACATGAGCTTCAAAATGCATGATTTGTTCTCACATCTGGGTCAGTTTGCTGATAATCTGATCAATCAGTGATGAGCAGGAGGAGAGACTCCATCAGGAGAGAAAAGAGACGGAGAATTTTAAACAATGGAGACATAATATTTAATTTACACATACTTAATCTTATCAAGGTTTATTGTTCAATTTGCAGAAATCCAAGTTTGTAGCATTTAATTCATACACTATTAGAAAACTTTTTTTCTCCTAAAACCTTTTTTTGGATGGGAATTAACGGTAATGAACTGATAATGTCACAAAAATGTCATCAATTTAGTCAGAAGATCAAATTGCAATAAAAACCTGACCTGATTGAGAAAAATTTGTCATTTTTGGATTCAGCGGGGCAAAATAGTCCTAATTCAGTTGAAAAAACAAAGACAACTTATAAAAAATATTTTTTTCTAACCCAGTGCTAATCCAGGGAACTGCAATCCCCACTGATCATCGTGGGGAGGGCTGCTGTTTAGTGGAGCTGTTTTTTCTTCCAAACAAACCGAGCAAGTGAAGTAGTGCTGCTGCATTCACATAATGTCAGCTAAATAAATAGTTAATCCATGCCAATATATCATATTAACCTTGTCGATAAGAATACTAATCTTATCTATTTTACATTCGCTGCTAGTAAGTAAATGCTAGGAATAAACTCAGTTCTCTTTAGTTTCTGTAAAGAAGTTGTGCTCGTGATTCTTTTCTACATATTTTAAAGAAAGTTTTATTGTCACAATAGTCAGAAATGAAGTTGGAAAAAATGTTACAGCTTTTAGAAAAAGGCTCCACAAAATCAGAAACTTAAGGCCACAACAATCACATAACACACCGCAACATCCTCCAGAGACTGAATGCCTGTTCTTTTCATTGTGTTGCTCTAAAGTTCCTGTCTTCGTTTTTTATTTTCTTGCAGTTGATTAATATTCAGTCATCTTTACCAAACCTATTGAAGCGGTGGCCAAAAACACTTAAAGTTTATCGGCTAACCTGTAGTAAAGTTGTAAGTATTTCAAACCCGTTGAGCTAATAAATCAGAGGAGGTTGCATTGTGATGGCTGCAGTGGTCAGCAGATAATAAGATTAGCAGCCTGCACTGCAGCCACCAATAGAGGCCAGTTTATGTCCAGCAGGTCAGCAGTAAATCAGGGCTTCAGGCCACCGTCTGCTGCCCCAGACACCATAACCTCTGACCCTCCCTCTGTACAAAACCTTTAACCTTGGTAAAGTGACCCAGAATGAAGCTCACCATCTGACAGCCATATGCGCCTTGGCCGCAGATCCGCGAATGATGAAGTTGTCGGGAGCGTGACAGAATTGGGGTCAGAGAGCCGTGTGCCGGTGAAGCCTGCGAGCCGAGTTCAGTGACCATCAGGAAGAGCCGAGCTGGCGCCGTCACCCCTGTCTAACACAAAGCACCAAGAGCAAACGCCAGCAGTGGCCATGTTGTCCGTCTGTCTCTTCACCCTGTTCTGTCTTGTTTTGCGTCCAGGGGCCGACAGACGCTGAGGGTGAGGGAGCACAAAGTTTTGGGTCCCTACGTCGATGGCCTGTCACGCCTAGCCGTAGCTAGCTACAAGGTAAAGCTGTGGCTCACTCGTTCTTCTCTGCCAGGCTTATTGACTTTTATCTTCTACATTTACTGTCGGTGATCACATTTCCTGCTTGAGGTTTAGATTCCCAAAGATGCTTGGCTGCATTTTCACTCTGGCATTTCCTCTGCTGCTTCGATTTGCATTCAAGTCAAGTTCCGCATGTTTAAACAGCTTTTCTCATCCAACTGGAGTCAATTAATTGCTTTCCTGTTACTAGTTCTGCTGGTTTACCTTCAAAACCCCAAGGCTCCAATTCAAAATCTTACGAAGTATTTTTGGTCCAGTTTCTAGTGCAAATATCTTAGACAAAAATAACTCACAAGTAACTTTTAAGCCAGAAATAGGAGTATGAATTAAGTCAATAATTCCTTGATATTGATGAAATGTGCTAGTTCCATTGACGGATTATTTCACTTGTAACATGGGAAACATGTCTTGTTGTGAGTGAAATAATCTGCCAGTGAAACTAGCATTTTTTCATCAAAATTAAGGAATTGCTGACTTAAACAAGCTTGGATATATTGCTGTAAGTTAGTTTTATCTTATTTCAAGTTCGCCATGACGTTTGCACAAGAAACTAGACCAAAAATACTTTGTAAGATTGTTTTTAAAGGTATGACACTGCAAAACACAAAGATAAAGCTTTGACGTGCTTAAGGGAGAGCATTACACTGAATCCTCCAGGCTCTAATGAGCAACTTCCTGAGAATTACTAAGGTAATTTCTCAACCCACACATGAGAGCTGAACTAACACTGAGAGATGAAATCTTATCAGGCTATCAATGCCTTTTATCGTACTGTTGGTGTTGTTTGCTTTCCTTTGACACTTTTTGACTACGAATATTGCCTTTAAATCCAGAATTTTTTTTCTCCTCTTTTCAGTGGCCCTGATCCTCTTTGGTACATATTAGCCTTATGAGGACAAACCTTCCAGAGAAACCTGTTCTTCTGCTTTAGAAACTTTTCACTTTCCTTCATAGGTCAACTTAATGATCAGTGTTTCAGTTGCTTTCTGTGCAACTTTTCTGGGACGGCTGGGGAAATCCAAGCCATATGATCCAAGTTCTATGTGCAAATCATGTCACATGATATGGGCATACAAGGAGATGAAGAAGTGACTCTACAGTGTGAGGGGAAAAAAACAGAGAATATATTTTAATCACATAAATAATGTGGGCAGTCTTTAAAAACAGGGGATGCACATAAAAAAAGGCATTTTCTTTTAATTTATTTATTTATTTTAAACAGGTTTTAACCAGTAGGATAAGAGAAAACATGTCCAAACATAACTAGGACCAAAATAATTAGCTTCCCACTACTTTTCTATTTGAAAGGGAGTAGGAAGAAGCACAACTTATTTATTCCTATCCCTTATTTCAATTTAATGAAATGCGTTACTTACTGACTCAATAAGTATCAGAAATTTGTAATTAAAATTATATTATGAAAAGACTGCTCGTGATGTTATTACAGCAGGTCAGCTGTGTGGAGCAGTGAGAGACTCCTGCTCTTCTCTGTAGTGATGAATGAGACATCAGGCAGACTGTCACTCTTGAAACTCTTAGTTTGACAGCAAAAATGGCCGAGGACAACTTAGTCTGTAGAGTGAGTGACAATAAACCAGAACCTGTGTGGCAGCTTCTATAATCAAGACCTAACACACACGGAAAATGTAATAGCTTTATAGATCTAAGCGTAAAGTTTGTATAATTCTTTGCTGACATCTTTAATGAATTTATTTGTTTCGTCAGGACATTGAGTCTCTGATGTCGGAGGGGAATAAATCTCGGACGGTCGCTGCCACAAACATGAACGAGGAGAGCAGTCGATCGCACGCCGTCTTCAACATCATCCTCACACACACACTTAAGGACCTGAAGTCTGGGGTAAGATGACATCACACATACACACATAGAGCTGAGCAAGCGAAACCATTAATGGAGGAATTCTCCTGGAAATCTTAGTTTTGGATGAGAAAACATATGATTTTAAATCAGATTGTGAAGTTATGATGAGGAGTCACAAACTGTAGATGTAGCAGATCTTGAGAGACCCTTTAAACTTAAACCTTGATCAGCCAATGTTACCCTGCATCATGCATTCTCTTAGTTCCTGGTTTCACGGAATTAAGAATCTGAGAATCTCTTCAGTTTCTCCGTCCAGTCTGAGAAACTTCAACTGAGCTCTGACTGAGCTCGACCTCAGTCAGACTAGTAAAAGCCCTCAGATGCAGCCATTACTGAAAGTAGGAGTAGAAATTCAAATAATCCAATCCGCCGCCCTCTGGGATGAAGATGAAGGTAGTTACCGAACCCGGTGGTGTCGGTCCCAACGGCGAGTCTCTTAGAGGAAAGACCTCAGTGACTCATTCCTTCTTTCCTCACTGACCCACTTTACTACTCGCTCTTATTTCTGGCTCCCACCAAACCCTGTTAATAATTCACAGACATGACTGCGAGTTTGTCAGCTGATACAGCCTGCTTTGTTTTCAGCACACACACACACGCAGTCATTCAACAAGTTGGTCACTCATCAAGCGAGTGAGTCACTTTGCTAGCTCATAAATCACATTAAAACCGTATTTGTTGGTTTTGAGGCTAGAAAAATAATAATTTTAGCTTGCAGTAATGCTGCATAAACAAGATTCTCCACACTGATTTATCACTTCACAACATGATGCATCACTTCCTTTTAATGTAATAGGTCATCAATGCTCATGTGCGCAGCACTGCAGGAGGCTGTCGTTGAAGTTGCACTTTTAAAGCCATAACGTTGTAAAGACCCACAACTGCTGAATGAGTCATTCTAAGAAACATTAGTTTCATTCAGGAAAACACTCTGTACTCTTGTTTGCACCTTGAACTTAGTTACAACTTATTTGGTCGTTTTCCGTTCAAATTGCTGATGAATGCAATGGGTGTTTAGTTACTTTTATCTCGACTGTTGATCTGGTAAAACTGCAGCCAAGTAGTTTGACACATTATCGCTGCACATCCTGCCTCCTGATCTGGTTATCACCCAGTCTGGCTACAGAGTTTCTAATCATGAAAACAAAACACCACGTTGAAGATTATCGCTACCTCATCATTATGTCACTTGCTTGATCATGCATCTAGATCTGAATCAAAATAGCGTAAAAGACTATTTACTGTTGGTTACAGTCAGCAGCAACTCCAATATGTTCCCTCTTACATTTTCACAACTTCAGTTCCTTTTGTGTCCTTTTTTTCCCCTCTTTCATCCAGATGATAAAATCTCCCCTGTTCAACAGTGAGTTTTCCTCTGGGAATGCAACGCCGTACCCGTTTGGGGCTGATCTGTATCACGGCACCTTGGGCTGCCGGCTCTTTATCTCCCATCTTTCCGTTCTGTCTTTTCAGGAGTCTTTTCAGTGTTGTGTGTAAACTCAGCCTGAGATTTTCAGTGGGATGCTAGATGAAACATTTGAAAAGCAGACTCCAATGTTTAAGATAAAAGGAACGCATAATCTTGGAGATCTGTCACACAAATCTCACAAAGCAGTGGCGGGCATGTATTTTTTACATGACTCAGTGTGAGACAATGTGCTTCAATGCCCTGAGCTTCCTCGGATAAAGTAAAGAGGTTGATTGGAGCCACATCCGTGGCGACGGGCTGACATCAGGTGTTGGTGAGGTGTTAGATTCAACCTCGTCAGCTGCTGAGCAGTCACAGATGGAGACCTGATATCCTCTTCTTTGACAGTCCTCAGAAAAATGCAGAGGGAAGCTTTACACCAGCGGCCGAGAGATGAGATCGGTACTTATACCTGCCTGCTAGAGTTACAGTGGGAGGGAAACGGAGGGGAAAAAAAGCCTTTTCAGCAAGAGTTTCTGACAGTTCTTTGTCTAAATATGGCGTCGGTGGAGAAGACAACGTGTTTGCATTCCACAGTAAACATTTACTGTTTGGTACCCAAGTGGTACTAAGGCCATGTTAACGCAGCTGGCAAATGTGACCCAAATCTGTTTTATTTTTTCTTTCTTTTGCCCATATGCAACCGACATCCAATTTTTTATTTTTTTTTTCCCTCGGCAGACTAAACGGCTCAATTCTGATCTTTTCACCCCTCAAAACATCTGATCTGTGGCTATTGCATGTGTGTATCTCAAAGTGCCTGCAGTCTGAACAGTCATGTCACATTTAATCCGACTTACATGTCGCTGGTGTGAAATGTGCACCATAATTCTGCACCAGAAGCAGCAAACATGTAACACAACGGCTGAAAAAAAATCTTAATTAGGAAATTGAAAGAAGTTGGTCACTGAAGCACATTGCAATCCTATCACTCTTGGTTCTGACTACTCATCCAGACAGACTTCTCTACAAAAGTTGCAGTCAGTGCTCCACAAAATGCCACTGCTACTAGTTGAAGCCTTTTTTTTCCCTTCATCTTTTAATGATTGTGTGACAATTCCGACAGGTTCTCAATGCTGAATAAACTTTCAAAATCTATCCATAAGCAGTGACATCTGTTATTACTTCCCTAAAGAGTGCCCTGCTGTGTGACTTTTATGTTCTTCTTTTGCACATTCGGGTCGCTCAGGGGACACAAGTCTGATTGTCGTCACATCATTCAGCACGCAAAACAAAAGAGAAAAGAAAATGGATTTCAGCCAAACATTGAAATTGAGCCTCATGACTCGCTGTGAACTTAGCCTGAGAAATAAAGGTGAATGGGTGGAAAGAATTAAAGATGTCTGTCTTTGTTCATTCTGTAGACGAGTGGGGAGAAGGTGAGTCGTTTAAGTCTGGTTGACCTGGCTGGAAGTGAACGTGCAGCAAAAACTGGAGCAGCAGGAGAACGACTGAAGGAGGGAAGCAACATCAACAAGTAAGCAAAGCTCTTAGCAGAAACTTGCAACGTGTTTCCATGTGAGCCACATCTATTTCTGGAGCTGAAATCCATAACATAAAGTAGCAAGGGCAATGGACATGTAATGATCAGATCACCAAGATGTGAAAGCATCATTAAAAAGTCTTAAATTCATTTATCTAAATTTAAGGGCTTAAAATGGCTTCGATTCGTTTTAAAATGTAAGTTGACCTTAAATACGTTAGTCATAGTCATACGTATTGTTTGGTGCAGGTCCCTTACTACACTTGGTCTGGTCATTTCTGCGCTAGCTGAACAGGGAACGGCGAAGAACAAAACCAAGTTCGTTCCCTACAGAGACTCTGTTCTGACTTGGCTGCTGAAGGTAAAACTTGAATAGTTTTGATTGAACTATTCAAGCACGCGTTTGAATTTTCCACTGTTTCGACACTTTATCTGTTTGTACTGCTTCTGCAGGACTGCCTGGGGGGCAACAGTCGCACAGCCATGGTGGCAACAGTGAGCCCAGCGGCAGACAACTACGAGGAAACCCTGTCAACGCTGCGCTACGCCGACCGAGCGAAGAACATCGTTAACCACGCCGTCGTCAACGAAGACCCCAATGCACGCATCATCAGGGAGCTGAGGGAAGAAGTGGAGAAACTGCGAGTGCAGCTCACTCAGGCCGAGGTGAGCCTACTTCAGCAATCTAAGTCATTAAGAGATCTCTGCTTTCTGTCCGTTATCATCGGCTTCCTGTTCCGCAGTCGATGAAAGCTCCGGAGTTGAAAGAGCGCCTGGAAGAGTCCGAGAAGTTGATTCAAGAGATGACCTACACCTGGGAGGAGAAGCTCCGAAAAACCGAGGAGATTGCACAAGTAAGTGGTCGGCAACACAGCCGGTGTTTGAAATCAGGATCAGTATTTTATTTTGTGTGTGTTTGCTTTCAGGAACGTCAGAAGCAGTTGGAAAGTCTAGGGATTTCCCTTCAGTCTTCAGGGATCAAAGTTGGAGATGATAAAAGTTTTCTTGTCAACCTGAACGCAGATCCCGCCCTCAATGAGCTGCTGGTGTACTACCTAAAGGTACAGACGCCTCAACGTATTCCTCGTCATGGTGGAATGCATGTATTCTGCAGGATGGTTCCTTGGATCACCTATTTATACCATGTGAATGCTGTGCCTCAGGAACACACGCGGGTCGGCTCAGCAGACTCCCAGGACATCCAGCTGTGTGGGATGGGAATCCAGGCAGAGCACTGCGTCATCGACATCACAGCAGAGACTGCCGTCATCCTCACCCCCCACCCCAACGCTCGGTGAGGAACTCCACAGTAACACATTTTAGGCAAATGAGCTGAACTCAAATAGCCTGGAGGGAGGCTGGTAGGGACAACCAAGATTCCCACAGTAGAGTTGGAGAGTTGGAGAACAGGTCTGTACGGATCTGCATCTATGCCAATAAACAGAGTCAGATCAACACCGTCACATTTTGCAGTCAGATGTAATTTTAAAAAAAGCATTTTGCTTTTAACAGAGAGATTTAATTAGACGTCATAAGAAACGTGTGCAGCACGTCTAAAATGAAGGATTGTTGAATCACAGCATGCTTTTTTTAAATACATCGCTAAAACTAGCTAGTTGAGTCTTCAGGCAGTGTGACCGGAAAGTGTTGGCATGTGTTTACTATTTGTAAATAAGTGTTTTTCATATTTTTTCATTCTTTCCCAACTAACCACCGACTTCTTCCGCTCATCGGATTTCTCTGTCACTTGTATCTAACTTGATGTGATAGAAATAACTGAGTTTGTATCAGTAACCTGTTTACTGAAGGTCTTATGCATTCATTGGTGTTACAGGACGTGTGTTAATGGTTCTCCAGTAACCAGTGCTTTGCAACTTCACCACGGTGACCGAATCCTCTGGGGAAACAACCACTTCTTCAGGTAGTTTGCAACATTTTCTCATTTCCTCATCATAAAAAACAAATTTGTGTCATTTTCTAGAATTAAAACTTTTTTGTGTCATTTACTTTTTTTTTTTTATTCTTTAAAAAGCTACATTAAACCCTTATAGTCACTGACGCGTATTTATTTTAATTGAAGAATCAATCTGGCAAAGCGGCGTTTGCGGCCAGCAGAGGAAGAGGAGGGCGAAGGCGGCGTGTTGAAGAACAGCGGCAGCAGCGAGCAGCTGGACGCCGACGGCGACACAGCCAGCGAGGTCTCCAGCGAGGTCAGCTTCTCTTACGAGTTCGCTCAGACCGAGGTCATGATGAAGGCCCTGGGCAGCAACGGTGAGAGAACCTTTCAGAGCGCTGCACCAATTCCCTGCCAGGCAGACCGTTAGCCCGTCTCCTCTTCTTCTGCTCATCTGTCCTGCCTGTCCTCAGATCCCATGCAGGCGGTCCTCCAGTCTCTGGAGAGGCAACACGAGGAAGAGAAGCGATCGGCTCTGGAGCGACAGAGGCAGATGTACGAGCAGGAGCTCCAGCAGCTCCGCAAGAAGCTCAACCCAGACCGCCTGTCCACCGGCCAGTCTGGAGGACAGACGTCTGTCCATACAGGACAGGGACAGCAATCTCACTACCGCAGCCTGGAGCGGCTCAGTGTGGGAGGGATGAGCCATTCTACCAGCGCTCAGAGCAGACTGAGGCAGTGGAGTGAAGACAGGTGTGTGTATGTGTGTGTGCGTGTGTGAGCGTGTTTGGGGTCTGTATTTAAAAACACAGAATCGACTTACGATTAACTGTCTATTAATGGTTTATTTGATTAAAATTCATTCCAGTTCTTCAGCTAAATTCATCCTCTTAGACCAGGGTTGTCCAAAGTGCAGGCGGGGGTTAGGGTCAATGCAGATTAAAACTTTTATCTATTATTAGAGTGAAATTATTACTAAGAAATTAAAGTCTTATATTAATAGAAAATGTTAAGTATCACACTTTCTATTTTATGATATTCTTAGATTATTGTTGAGCAGGAAAAAAACTCATTTGTTTTGTTGGTTTTAGTGCTTTTATATTTTATATATTAATTAATATCATTAATTGATAACAGTCTTCCTCCTAACTGTTTGTTGACTTGACGGCCTTTTCCCGTCCTCTTCCAGGGAGGCGGTTTTGGTGAGGAGTCTCCGGAGGCTGAGGGAGCAGATAGTGAGAGCAAACCTCCTGGTGCAGGAAGCGTGTTTCATCTCCGACGAGCTGGAGCGCCACACTGAGTACAGAGTCACCCTGCAGATCCCGTCGGACAACCTCAACGCAAACCGCAAGGTCTCGCGCTTCCCAATGAACCTCTGACGGGGGCCGCGCCGACGTGCCTCTACCTGCAGCTCGTTAACCTCGGCGTGTTTGCGTTGCAGCGGGACGCGGTGCTCAGCGAACCGGCCATTCAGGTTCGACGGCGGTGCCGAGGCAAACAGATCTGGAGCTTGGAGAAGATGGAGAACCGTCTGGTGGACATGAGAGAGCTTTACCAGGAGTGGCAGGACTATCACGTCCACCACCAAGACGACCCAGTGAGTTCTCCCTACAGTCTGAAAACCTTCATCATTTATGTTCCATCCTCATTTTCTCTTAAACTACAGCAGCCTGTCCACTACTTACACTTCTGATTGAGTCTCCCAACTGTTAGCTTATTTTTGATACCAAGATTACTGAAGTAGAAATTGTAAATGCTGAGAGGAAGTCAATTAGATTTGAGTATGTTGTTTTACTTCAGAAACCTCTGACGAGCCTACTTTTTCCTCTACTCCTTCCCCTCCAGGTAATGCGTTCATACTTCCGCCGAGCCGACCCATTCTTTGATGAGCAGGAGAATCATAGTCTGATCGGTGTCGCCAACGTTTTCCTTTCCTGTCTGTTCTACGATGTAAAGCTGCAGTACGCAGTTCCCATCATCAACCAAAAGGGAGAGGTACAACCCCGGCTTCTCAGCTTCTTTTCAAGCACTATTACAGAAACTAACCTTTTCCTCCCCTCTGTTTTCCTTCGTAAGGTCGCAGGACGCTTGCATGTGGAGGTCATGAGAGTGGGAGGGGGCTTGGAGGACAACATGGCGGGAGGAGACGAACCCGACAACAACCAGGACTCTGAATTTGAGGATCGTAAACTGGTCTGCTCGGTAAGCAACGCCGATGCTCGTCGTTGAAGCCGTTTTAGACGCTGTGGACTTTTACTCAAATGCTGACTCTGACGTCGACTTGGGTGTAACTGCAGATAAAGATCCTGCAAGCCACCGGTCTGCCGCAGCACCTGTCCAACTTTGTCTTCTGTCAGTATTCGTTCTGGGACCAGGCTGAGCCCACTATTGTGGCCCCAGAGGTCGACCCATCTTCCTCGTCGCCCAACTCAAAGGACCCGCACTGCATGGTGGTGTTTGACAGCTGCAAGGTGAATGTCAATATTTGTATTTTTCTGATTAGTGATCGGTACTTTAAGATTATTTTAGGGCTGCAAGTGACCATGACTGTAGTCCTCGATTATTCTCTTGACTTTTATATCAATTAGTTGGATAAAAACAATCAGCACATTCTGCAAATATTCTTATTTAAACCTTTTTAATACAATATTGTAAATACATAAAAAAGATGTAAATAAAACTGTATTCCTTCAATAAGAAAATAAATGCTTGATCATTTGTAGCAAAAGATACAGCTACAAATATTCTCAAAATCTCACAGACAGTGACGGGTTAGTCACTGTTTGACTTAACATCAACATTGCATCGGAATAAAGCGTTTATTTTTTGTTCTTTTGATATATTCAGGAGTGGTCATCAAAATTGTGGCACTTTAAGAATTTTAAGTCAAACTTATTCACAGAGTTTTCTTTATCTTCAATACATGATGTATATATTTTATACAGTTTTGGCTTAATTACTGCTCTGAGTGTGTTGTTGTTTTCAAGCATGAACGAATGGTTTTCTCTCTTTTTTTAGTTAACGTTTAATCTATTAGCTTGGTTGACGATTATTTCAGTAATCGATTTGTTGGCATTCATTTGATTTGTCATTTCACGTAAATAGAATTACATCTATTTAGTTATTGCTGATAAATCTATTTGGTGATTAACAGATGTGATTTTCTGTTGATGCTGAAGGAGGTGGCGGTGTCGGTGACGGAGGATTTCATCGAGTATCTGACTGAAGGAGCGGTTGCCATCGAGGTATTTGGACACAAGCAGTCTGACGCAGGAAGAAACCCGGCCCTGTGGGACCTCAGCATCATCCAGGCCAAAACGCGGACGCTACGAGACAGGTAGACCCACACACTCACTTATCTTTCTGCAGACAGACCCTAACAGGATGGCTCTGCGCTTCGCCCCTTTATCTTTTCTCAAAGTCTGACGACTCCACCGCCATGCTTCACCATGTGAACTTTGGCATGTAGGTTAAAAAGTTCAGTTTTGCTCTCATCTGACCAGAGCTCCTTCTTTCTGGTGTTTGCTGTGTCTTCCATGTATTCAGGCCACCTTTATGTCTTTCTTTTAAAAATGTCTTCTTGACGCTCTTCCATGGAGTTCAGATTTGTGTAGTTTATTACATGACATCTTCATTTTTGATGAACATGTACAGTAGAAAATGTTCTTTTTTTAAGACCTCGCCTTTTATTTCTGTTTTTAGGTTTTAAAATAAAATCAGCTGATGACATTTGTACAAAAAAAGGTTGTTAAAAAACCTAATGACAAAAATACCATGTTTCAGCAAATGCATTTTGTTTTGGTTGTATTCATATTTAGAAACACTGGTTCTTCTTTTTAAATCATCTTAGCAAGAGATAGAAAGAACCATTGTGGAAAATTCAAAGAGCCACTTCTGACTCTGGATTTGCTTCACAACTTTCAGAGTATTAGAGAAAAGAGGGCTAAATACAAATGCATGTCACACTTTTTAGATTTTGATTTGTAAAAAACACTAAAAAAAGTTTATGGTAGGTGGAGCGAGGTCACACGTCGCCTGGAACTGTGGATTCAGATCCTGGAAATAAACGAAAACGGAGACTTTGTCCCGGTGGAAGTAGTTCCGGCCAGAGACGTGAGCACGGGGGGAATCTTCCAGCTTCGACAGGTAGGGATGTAAAACCTGCACAGTTCCCGCCGACATGACCCCAGAGGAGGATGAAAAGCTGATTTGTGATGTTCAAACTGCTGCTTGGGTTCATGTCGATCCCAGGGCCAGTCGAGGCGAGTCCAGGTGGACGTCCGCTCGGTTCAGGACTCAGGCACCATGCCGCTGATAGCAGAGATCGTGCTGGCCGTGTCGGTGGGCTGCGTGGAGATCAGGACCAGCACAGCGAATCAGGAAGGAGACGAGATGGACAGCTACCAGGTACGCCAAACCAACATCCATAGTTTCTGCTTCAGAACGCGCTGGATGAAGTTGTGTCTAAGGACAGAACGCATTAACCGAGTCATTGTTGGATAGGACAGAGATCTGGAACGTTTGCGGCGGCAGTGGCTGGCTGCGCTAACCAAGAGACAGGAATACCTGGACCAACATCTGCAGAGCCTGGTTAGCAAAGCAGGTAACATTTACAGATATTCACACAAAAAAAAACAGCATGTTATTTGTTTAGTTTTTTTTTTCTTATCAGGAGGTTGGAGGAAAGGGTTGTAAAATGATTCACTTTGTATCTGACATAAATATTATCATGTCTGTGTCCAGAAAAGACAGAGGATGATATGGAGAGGGAGGCGCAGCTGCTGGAGTGGAGGTTGACTCTCACTGAGGAGAGGAACGCTGTTATGGTGCCCTCTGCTGGCAGCGGCATTCCTGGCGCTCCTGCAGAGTGGTACGTCGCCTGATGTTTTCACCAAATTGTTGTAGGACTGGGTTAAAAATCAAATCTCAGATTTTGTTTTTCTTTTTTTTTGTCAGTTTGTTTTCTGTTAAAGAAATGACAAATTATAAGAAATATTTTCAAAAAGTTATTTTTCCTTTTTTGTGAGTTAGTATTAGAGCCAGGCCTTGAGAATTTTTAATTACAGGAATATAGTCATAATAGTAGCAGAATAAAGATGCAACTTTGCTAGAAGAATGTTTTAATTAGGGCAAAAAACCTGGATAAGTAATTTTTTCTTTTTAGTTTTCATAAAATTGCTTCTTCGTTCTCCTGACATTACGACTTTATTCTGGTCATATGAAGACTTAATATATTATTACAAGTGTATTTTAATTACATTATATCTTTATTCTCGCAAAAAAAAAGTGAGCCTGACTTATATTTTGTCGTAGAGTCGGCCTGAATTCAGAGTCCAAATAAATAGAATCTGTAAATCAGGACTGTCAAGCAAAATGGCTGACATCACTCCGAACTACCAAAATTATTGGTGAAAAGAAAAAACAAATCACAAATTCAGCTAGTCAATAAAATCAATTTATCACCCAAGCATAGAAACCCCATACACATAAAGCTTGTAAAATCCTGTTTTTGTGTTCACAGGGCGCCTCTACCAGGGATGGAAACGCACATTCCAGTTCTCTTCTTGGACCTTAAACGTAATCAGTTTTGTTAACTAGAGCAGGTTGCCCTGACATCACCTGAGTTTCTCATCAAACATACATTTTCTCTTTTCCCCCAGCCGACGACCTCGGCTCCCATGAGCAGTTTGAAGTGCCTGAAGCCGGAGGCTGGGACGCCATGTTGACTGGAGAAGATGAGGACGACTTCTTCGACCTGCAGATTGTCAGACATTACGACGGAGAGGTGAGCTTCTACTCTCTCTCTCTTTCTTTTTCTGGCTGCCTTTGTGCTCACACTGCAGTGATGACCCTCGATGATCACCAGGTGAAAGCCGAGGCATCATGGGACTCCACCGTCCATGAGTGTCCCCAGCTGAGTCGTGGCGGGTCGTGGCCGGAGCAGCGCGTCTACCTGACGGTGCGGGCGGTGGTCCAGCTCAGCCACCCCGCCGACATGCAGCTGGTGCTCAGGAAGAGGATCTGCGTCAACGTCAACCCGGGTCGCCAGGGTTTCGCTCACAACTTTCTCAGGAGGATGTCGACCCGCAGCACCATACCTGGCTGCGGTGTCACTTTCGAAGTGGTTTCCAACATTCCTGGGGTAAGACGAGGAACAGGAGGACGCCGGCGTTTAGTTTGGCTGAAAGTGCCTCACGTAAGTGTTTGACATATTTCGTTTCCTTTTTTCAGGATGCTCCAGGTTCAGAGGACAGGGAGATGTTAGCCCGGATGGCGGCGAGCGCACACAACAGCCAATCAGGAGATGACGAGGCCGCCATTGAGAAATACCTCCGCAGCGTCATGAGTCTGGAGAACATTCTGACCCTGGATAAACTCAGACAGGTAGAAGGAGAACCTCCCAGCACTGTTAACAATGACTGATCATCAGGAATGCTAATTGTTTCTGATTTGTTTGAACTTGTAAAAGGAAGTAGCAGTGAAGGAGCAGCTGACTGGCAAAGGGAGGAGTAACAGGAGGAGTTTGAGCTCTCCGTCTGTTCACAGGGTAAAATAAATGATCAGATTCTTCCATGTGGTACGGAAACGGAGAAATATTTTCCTAATGTTTCTGTCTGTCTCACGTTTCAGCTGTCTGGAAGCAGGCAGGACCTGTCCACGTCTTGCCTGTTGGATGATAAGGTAGCACAGATTTCTTTACCGACCTGCTGCTTGGTTATAAACTCTGGAGACATTTATGTAATCTTTATGTTTGCATATGGCACTAGCTGATCTGACGATATGTCATAATGAAGCCCATTCTTATTTATTGATTTTATTTGACCTTCATTTATACACATTGCCTCATTTATAAGGCGGACCTATTTTGTTAAAATAAGCAAAATTACAAACACAACATCAAAAAAATAAGTTTTGTGCGGAAAAAAATATTTGTATGAAAAAATTTACTTTTCAGACCGGTCTGTATTGATAAAACAAAGAAAATTACAAACATAGCGAAAATGAGAAATTTGACTCTGTTAACTAAGCTAATAAAATATGAGCTAAAAACAAAGGCAAGTTATTATAAGAAAAAAAATTGAATCAATCTTTTAGTATTAATACCTTTATGAATATATTTATTTGTTTGATGGGTTCTGCATTCATGTCTCTGTATACCTTTCAATAACCTGAATATGATTCAGGTTATTGGCCAATATTTTTTAAGAGGGTCCCGTGGCCCCTTTCGCCCCCGTCTTGCAGTCGCCACTGCTGAAAACTTCCTTCATTCCGAAACAAATCCTGTCTTTGCTCCTCAGGGTCGATGGGAGAGTCAGCAGGATATCTTCATGCCCACTCACCGCACCCTCCCTCGCCCGGCTTCATCCCCGTCTACCTACTCTACCTCCCCCTCTTCATCCACCATGCCCTTCAATATGACCCCCCCACAGAACCAGGAACCAGAGCAAGGTAAACATCCTGCCTTTTATGACCTCTCTGCCCCACCATCTTTACTCTTCTAGCCATCCTCCTCTCCCTCCGTCTCTTTGTTTCTGCCTCTTTTTTGTTTTTATCGTTTTCCTCTCCTGTGTAACGATTTGAAGACATTTGTCACTTTATTCCATGTCTCCCACTGTTAAACATCCCTCAGCCTTGAGAAATGTGTGAACTCATCTTCTTTAGGTGTTTTTTCAGCTTTTTACACCCATTCTGCTTTTCTAACCCAGCCAACGTTGTCACTGATCGGTGCTGTGCCATGCCTGATGATTTCATTGTGAATATTCCTGATGGCTCGCTGGTTTAACCGTGATTCCTTTCCCATTTCACTGTGACATCAAGTTAATTTTGTTTCAGAAATGAACAGAATTAATGACCTGAATGAATTTCTGTCGCAGTTATTTAGAGCCTCATAGCTTAGCTGATAAATAAATCACCTCTGTGTTGTGTTTTATTAGATGCTTCTTCTGTCATCTGTCACTATGTTGGTGAATTTTTTGTTGCCATTTTCTGGACTTGCTTTCAACTTCTGGTCTTAATCTTTCACTCCTCCTCCACCTCCCGGACCTCCTCTTGTTTTCTCGTTTCCTTCCTCTCCTCTGCCTCCACCTCGCTGCCTCTCCCCCTCTTCTTCCTTCCCCAGGTCGTTTAGGACTTGCTGCCTCTTATCTTTCAGTTAAGGCCCTGGTTCCTCAGATGCCCAAACTGCTCAAGTCTCTGTTTCCTGCTCGGGACGACAAGAAAGAGCTCAGACCTTCGCCGCACGGCCAGCAGGTCAGCGGAAACAGAAACGGCTGACACGGCGAAGCAGGACTGCACAATTAGCAATGGAAAGGTGTGATCTAACTCTTGTCTGTCGCTCAGCAGCATGCGCCTCGCATCGTAGCGTCAACGGGAGGGGACGACAGCAGAGGCAAGCCTGAGACGGTGAGAGATCCATATGATGTGGTAATCTAACCAGCTTAGCAACTTTTCAAACAAAGGTACTGGTATCAGCCAAAATCAGAATTGAATAGGAGTTTGTGCAGAACCAACAACACTGAGGGTCAAATTCTGCATTTTATTAGTTGGATTAAACATTTGTCTGGATTCAAGAACTAAATGTTATATCCTGTTTGCTCACAATGAAGAGTTTTGAGATTGCTCATTTTCATCCTTGGTGTTTTTTTTTTTTTTTGGCTTGTCGTTCTCCGCATGCTGTCGCTTGTCCCTCTGTTGCCGCGGCAACCATTGGGCCCCTGCAGGCTGTTGTCCCAGGACCCGCTGCCAAAGACCGAAGGGCCGAGTTTCCGGACGTCCCTCCTCTTCCTGTGCATGACCCGCATGACACCACCCCCCTGAGCCCCCTCAGCCAGTCGTCGAGCGGCTATTTCTCCGCTAGCGTTTCCACGGTTACCCTGTCCGATGTCCTCCAACCCTCCTCCTCGTCTTCGTCCCTCCTGGGCGCCGACGCGGCGTCACCCTCAAACCCCCAGCAGCAGCAGCAGGGCGCTGACAGGAACGATGTTGTGACCTCTCCCCCCCAGTGCGGCACCAAGATGGCCGTCGTAGCGTCCAATCACAACAACAGCGTCCCGGCAGAGCTCTCCTTCTCCGATCAGAAGCTAGTTGAAGGCTTTGAGCGGCTGGAGATCTTTGTGGACGACGGCCGCACTCATGACGACGTAGCGCCCGACTGGCTGACGGAGGGAGCGTGCGTCACCGTGGGAAGCAACAAGGCCGGAACAGTGCGCTACGTGGGGCCCACGCAGTTCGCAGACGGAGTGTGGGTGGGCGTGGAGCTGGACACCCCAGTAGGTGAGTGTGGGCCAGATCGCTCAAAAGGCTGCTAACACTTTCCAGGGTTTGTACGGGTTCTTGAAATTCTTGGAAACGCTTCAGTTTCAATTCGATGTTTTCCAGGTTTGGAAAGTGACCGACATTCAACCTGTTTGTCATTAGGTGCAATTTAAGGTTCGATTAAAAGCATAAACTTGGAAAACATTGTCCACAGTTCAAACCAGATATTTTCATCATGAAAAGAGACATCCATTCTCTTTCTATCTGTCTGAAGTTAAATCCGACCACATCTTTCTTGTCATAATTTGGTAATTAAAGTTACCAAAATTATTTTTATTGGCTGCATGTCTAGAAACCTTATCAAGGATGTTTTTTTCAGATTTTTTTACAACTCTCTTTATATAACACGTTCAAGCATTTAATTTGAATATTAACACGATTTGTTTGAATTGTTTCAGTGTAATGAACATTTATTATTCCTAATGGATCAACAACTTATTGATAAGGGTATTTTTGTTAAATCAGCGTTTTGTTCTCGTGTAGAGTGAGAGAGAGACCTTTTAAAGCTTTCTATTTTGTTCTGTTTTAATTCACCTGCTACAAAATGTAGATTATTAGAACAAGACTTTAATAGCAGTAATAGATAACAAGTTTTTAACTCCAACTTGTGAAGCTGGAAAAGTTTTGCACACGTATCTTGAAAAGCGCTTGAATTTCACGGTGGGGGAAAAAAATCTACGAACCCCGATGACCTGGATTGTTTTCCTTCCTGCAGGTAAGAACGACGGGTCAGTGGGAGGCCACCGATACTTCCTCTGCAAACCAGGCTACGGTGTGCTGGTCCGCCCAGACCGCCTGTCGCGCCGCGACCGAGCCGCTCGCCGAACCACGGACTTCGCTCAGCAGGCCCACGTCCCCGTCCTGCGAGGGGAAGCCATCGTAGCGCGCAGAGGAGAGAACCGCAAGTCCTGGAGCAACTGAGACGGGAGAGAGACAAACTTCCCATGATCCACCTGCTCCTCCTTGACTCCTAAAAACATGTCCGGCTCTGTCTACTTCCTGGTTGGAAGCTCCACTTCAAGTCAAAGACAAAAATAGATCAGAGTGAAGAGCCTGTGCAGGACAATGTTCAGTCCAGTGACGGGCTGGCGACCACACGGCGGAAACGTTCTGTGGGAAGCTGGTGGCTTCGTACGCTGAGAGCGAACGGGAGCTGAAGCCTTCGTTCAGAGATCCTCTCTGAGTCGATGCGCAGCAGTGCAAAGCTCCTCACGTCTTTTTAAAACGCTATTTTAAAAAAAATTCAGATACATACTGAAAAAGATGGACCTTATAGGATTATTTTGGTTTCTTTTATATATAAATAAGGAAAAGGAGGAAAAAACACTTTGACTGAAAGATTTTCGACGAGAAATGTTTGCGTCCCTCCATATCGACTTTCCCCCCGAAGTTCCCGAACGCACCACGACGACGACTGCTGCGCTCCTGAACTGAGCCTCGTCGCTCCCTTCCTGGACTTTTTTTTTTTCTTTTTTCAAAGTCTCCAGAATGTGCCTTTCGCCATGGTCTGGTTTGTGTTTGCTTCCTGCGTTTTGTCTCGCTCGCGTTCCGTTTGCCGTGTCGACGAGAAAGCCTTGTGCAAAGTGTGAGGTGATCTCAGGGACTGCAGAGGGGGAGGGGCTTCGTGCGTGTGTCTGTGAAACGAAGTGGACGTAAAACATGTCAAAAGATGAAGCCGCGTGGAAAAAGCCACTAGAGGTCGAGTTTTATCATTTTATTTGCACTGGACACGTTGGAGGGAAAAGCTTCTGTACGTGAGCATGGAGAGCGCTGGAGAGTTCCGATGATGGCTGCTGTCGTTTCAATGCAAGTGTCGACGGAAAGACGAAAAGGGATGCGTTTAGTTGGGAGAGTTTCTGCTTGAGAAGAAGCTGATTTTATTCTATGCATGTGATTTTTGAAAAAAATCCAACACAACTGGGAAAGTGAGCGTATTTGGGAGAGCGTCTGCTTGTTTTCACATTCCAGACAGAAGAAAACTCAGAAAACCTTGGGAGGTTTTAAATGAGACATTCCAGAGGCATTTTAACCTGAACATTCACCTGTGGAGATGTTTCTGAGATAGTTTGTTTAGGACTCTACTAGACGTACAGCTAGATAAAGGGCCACTCCACCTTTTTAACCAAGCGTTTCTTCTCTACTGAGGTCAGAGGGCAACACGTAAAGCATTGGAGCATTGTTGTGTCACCAAGAGGGGGCTGATGGGACGAGTTTGACATAAAGATGGAAGAGGAATGTTTCATCTGTCCAGGGACGCTTTGTCCTTCTGTTAGCACAGCTGGTGATGACAGCCGGGGTTGTGATTCTGGACGCGTCCGTCTGTCCTCACTGTCTGTTCCTGCGGTGATCACTGCCGGTCAGAGTTTTATATTCACTCTTCATCAGGGCAAATTTCATTTTCGTGCTGAACTTTTAATGAAGCATTTAACAAATAATTTTTACACGGTAGAATAACTTCAATGAATTTGGCCCCGTTGTCTTGCCTCTGGAAAGTTGGAGCCCGATTTTGGAGGGCAAACAGATGATTCTTTGTGGCATCCACAGCAGCGCGTAGAGCAGTTTCATGTGCAAGATGAAACCTATGATTAATTTGGTGCCGAGCGACACAACGAAGGGAAACATAATGCAGAAAAAAAACATTGGACAATAACCCCAGATTGTTTCTCGCTCTCTAAGGTCTGAGGATTCAATACCAAAAACGTGTGCAAACATTTCCCACACAAAGAGCAGAACCGTAAGTCTGTTGGTACTGTTTTATGTTTTCAACTTTGATAGTCGTTTTGTGATCGTTAATAAGAAATCATTGGTGCAAAAACATGTAAGTGCATCAATAAAACCCTCGATTTAAAACCGGGCTCCATGCTGATGGACAGTGCCTGTAAATCTGTGACTGGCTCTGCACACTAAGAATCTCTGACATTGACGGGGTGAAGATGTTTTGTCTCATTTCATCTGTTTTATAATTGCGTGTTCTTTACTTGAGAGGTGAGCAATAAGTATTTATATCGGGTTGCTTGTACACTTGCTTTTATCGCACGCGAGCTGATGAGGTTGTTTTATTGGAATGATTATTGCACAATGATTTGAGGAGGATTGCTGCTATGAGCGTTGTAAATAGACTTGTAAATGAATCGGTTGGTTTTTGTTTCTCTCCGTCTCTTGCTGTGCGCTTGGATGGATTTTAATTGTTTTGAAAAAGCTAAGGGGTGGTGCTTCGCGTGGTTCGTAGTCCTTAGCTAATGTTGAGGCACTTTGTCTTGTGAGCAGGGAAGAGACGGTGGTGAGGACGATGTTCTCATATGGAAAGAGGCGTTTTTAATGTTGAATCTGCAATAACGTTCGTCACCAGAGTTCAGTTTATGATTTGCGCATCTTAGTTGTGGCCATTCACCATTAACGAGGTGCAGAAAGGTTTTAAACATTTATGGTGTGAACTTTTAATGAAGCATTTAACAAATATGCTCGGTAAATAATAAACGGGCAATAACGACTGGAGTTTTTGATTAGCACGTAATTACGCTTCTCCACTTTTCCATGCCTACATAAAAAATTGGGGATGCACCAATGTAAAAGTTTGGGCCGATAATATTAACCGATATTTCCCTGTATCACTCATAAATAATATCGGAGCCCAGAACATCATGCACAAACAGGAATAAGATGAAAATAGACATGGCTCTTTAATATCAACCCAGTTTTACTGATTTCAGTTTAAAAAATGACTAACATTGTCTGACGTCGATGTTGATGTCGATATATCGTGCATCCTTCACGCAAATGTTAAGCTGTTTGAAAAGATGGTTATAACAAACACGGGTAATCGTATGGAACCTGAAGAAGTAATGCCAATCACTTTTATTTATGAAACATTTTTTAAAGACTACAGTTAACAAGTTAACAGGAGCTACCTTAGCAGATAGCCCAACTAAAGAGGCTAATATTACCTTTAGCTTCTAATACATAGTTCTCATCTGACTTATAAACATTACACGTAATTTACAACTATTAAGTCATAAACTTTTTCTCTGTAGACTTTTTTTTTGCTATGGTTCATCTGTGCTTGGTGCTGCGCTTGCCTACCAAGATGGCGGTTCAGTGGGGCAGATCCCTTCCAGTTCAGACTCATCTCAACTACACATACTCCAAATATTACTTTGGACCGAAGTGATGCAAAAGCAATAAGATTCTGCTCATTTGAATAGTTTCAGAAATAATAAGTTTTAACTAACAGTACTACTGTCCTAATCAGTGCTTTGAAGTTTGATTTTAATGTTAACGCCACAATATTTGCAACTATCACACAACCAGGCTGCTGACAGGCCCGTGACTAATGCAGCTGTTGTTTAGCCTGACGTTTTGGAGTTCTCTGATTGGTCGGGAGATTTGACTGTTTTGTAAGTTTCTGGTTCTAACAGGTGGTTCTGAAGGAAAGGCAGTAAGTTTTCTGCTGTGTGTGTGTGTGTGTGTGTGTGTGTGTGTGTGTGTGTGTGTGTGTGTGTGTGTGTGTGTGTGTGTGTGTGTGTGTGTGTGTGTGTGTGTGTGTGAAGAAATGTTGTGCAGCTCCGCTCTGATGGAAAACGATCACCAGCTGCTTCCTGCAGGCTGCGGTGCTGCAGCACTGCGGTGCTGCAGCACAGCGCTGCGCTGGACCTTCCTTTCCCAGTCCGGCCTCAGAGACGGTTGCCGTGGGGAAGGGGCCGGGGGGGCTGAGATCACTTCAGACGCCCGGTTGTTTCTTTTTGTTGCTGTGCCTCAGAAACCGCGTTTCTTTCACACGTCGGGTTATATCGGCCGCGCTTCGCACAGAGGGGAGAAAAATGTGCAACTCTTGGATGGAAACGACGAACCTGTTTGGGATTTTTGTTTTTCCGCTCCGTGTTCTGGAGCTGCGAGCTCTTCTATTTAAGTTAAGGAAAAAAAAACACTTAATGTTCTTGTTTTACCTAAAAGCAGAGCTAAGCTCAGCTACAGCAAACAGTCCTCTGTATAAACAAGGCTTGTAGGATCCCAAAGTATGGATGAACTGTGACCTCTGAGTGGATTTAGAGCAACAAAAGGACATTTGAACACAATGAAATGGTTGTTTGTGTTTACACTGGTGCCACGCCAGTGTTATTTATGGGCCTTTATCAGCCATGAGAGGCACTTTGTTCTATTTTTATTCCCGTTTGGATTCTGCATATTGAGTCTTTGAGCCTTCAGACCTTCACACCGTTTCCTTTTTTTATTTTATTTTGTTCATCGTGTTCCGAGTGCAGCCCCCTGCCTCCAATGTGGCCTTCAGCCTGAATGCAGAGCAATTTCCAGCTGAGCAGTCATAGTTCTCTCTCTCTATATATATATCTATATATATATATATAAAGGTGCGGTTTATTATGTTAAACTTTCAGCAAACTGTCCATCTTTGCGGGTTGTTTACAAATGAATAAGAGCCCACTTTGGTTTCCTTTTGGTCTCAGGAGCTGTCAGGTTCATCACTGCCTGTTTCCCACTGAAGGAGTTTGCCTAGATTCGCCCCCTAGTGGCTGCTTTGAACACCTCAGCCAGAAAATGGAGGGGTTTGTCTTCCATGCTGGGAATTTTAGCTGCAACCAGGAAAAAAAACGACAAAAAAAAAAAAAAATGGGAGTCACACCGACCCAGGACCATATCAGATAAAATCTAGTTTCAGGATGAATTTTTTTTTTTTTTTTTTTTTTTTTTTTTTTGTGGCTAAAACAGAATTGGAAGTTTATTTTAACCTTTGAACTACCTCAGTCCTTGCTCCAGTGTGTTCCTACCAGCTTCAGCGTGTTCTCGAACATCAAAAAGAACAAGCAATACAGAGCTGCCAGGCGCAGCGTCCCACCATTTCAATAAATTTCAGCTCCATCTCCTGTTTGGGTTATTTTCTCGTCTGTGTTTCTCCAACCATATTTACCTGGCTTGCATAACGATGAAGTGCTCGTAAGAGTGTGAAGGTTAACTTTCCCCTCATGTAACTGAGGATGAACTTTAATGCTCGGCTGTTTGTTTTTAACGTGGCCTCGGCCCGGTCAACAGTATTACTATTATCATTGTGAGAAATCATGATCAGTCACTGCTGCTGTTGATTGTGTGGAGCAGGAATGTCTGCCTGCATCATTTCTGTGTTTGTACTCTGTGTGTGTGTGTATGTGTGTGTGTACGTACGTACATATGCGCATATAAAGACTTATAAAAGAGAGAAATCTGAGCACAAGTTTGGGTTTTGATTAATTTAATTGTTTTATGTAATTTTATGCTGCAATCCAAAGAATAAACATGTATTATAATACATTTATTTTCATTTTTAATCATCTGAAGAGTAGATAGATTAAGAATAAAAAAAAAGAGGATTTTCTTGTTTGGTGTGTGTGATGTAACTTTTGCTTTTTATTTCTTTCTGCTCTGAAGTAGCTAAAGCCTGGATTCCAATTTGGGACAATTACTGATTGGAGGTCAAAAGGCCATGACAGTCAAAAAAAATCCTTTAAAAAGAAAAAAAAAAAAAAAACAGCACTTCCATCAAAAGTGGGTGTTATTCACACTCCGACCACTAGATGACACCAATGTGGTTCCGATATGACCCTCTTCTGCTGCAGAACGAAGATGTAAAGCAACTTGGTGACAATAAGACTAAAAGGGGCTTAAAGGAACATATATTTAGTGCTGACATTTACTTAATAGGTTTAATATTAATACATTATTTGTACTGTAAGCAAAAACAGTAAAATCTCATGTTTGAGATCCACAGGTAAACTGACATTGCAGTGAAAGGCTGCGGAGGCGTTTCTTCATCAGGGTCTGAGACACAAGCGGTGGCGACTCACCAGGTCCACAGCTGAGATGGAACAGTTTCAGGTCGAAGCTGAAACTGTGTCTAATGTGTTGAAATGCCCTGCTCAAAATCAAGACCTCATGTCGTTTCATGGCTGCTGTTCTACGCGCCACGTAAGAAATGCAGCGACACAGAGCATCGAGTCTGATCAGCTTTTATTCCCTTGTAAATAGAATATTGATAAAAACACACCTTAAAAATAACAAATCAAGGTTTATTGAACAGATGAAAAAGTAACAAAAGGCATATGTAGATTTTCTACATAGCAATTACACAACAGTCTACTTGTCCAAAAAAGGCACTAAATCTTGAAATAGAAATGAACAAGGGGATTAAAAAAAAAAAAAAAAAACTGATCCAACATCCATCCAGTTGAGGTTTTCTATTTTTGTTTTACAGAGATGTGTTGAAGAGCTTATTGCCAGACCGATGGAGACAGCCATCGGGTTTTCTAAAACTGCTAGAGGAAGTGTAGCATTTCCAGTCCCTGGCTAATGTCATGAGAAGGTTTAAGGCTGGAGAATTACACAGTAAATGACAACCGCATGAAAGATGTACATGTAGAAAACTGTTTTCATCTGAACAATGTTCAGATATGAACACGATTGAAGGCAGACGTTGACCTGCATTTGTACAAATGACAAAAAAAAAAAAAAAAAGACTCGACAAACATCCATACAGATCAGATGGAACTGGAAGAGCAAAAACCTCTGGACGCGGGTTTTCTTTTCACAACAACTCAGTGATTACATCACGTTCTGGCACAAAACGGTCATCAGGACACAGAACCTAAATCAACACAATGAAAACAGGTTGAGGCTGAAAATAGGAAACCGATGGGGAGAAGGAGGGAGGGGGGTTAGCTTATTTTAAATACTGGCAAATAAATCAGTAATTTGTCTATTTCTGCAACACAATGTTCTCAATGAACGATCCACTCCATTTTCTCTTTTCCAACATGAGGAAAGATCCCATAATCTAGAACCAGTTTGCTCAAATCCCTTTCATGTAGTCCTCTCCTGTTTTCAACAGATACAGTACATGTCCTTTAGTTTGAATAATTTCAAAATGGCAACACCAGACCCCAGTAAGTCTGCCACGTCGGCAGCGAATGAAATGACTCAAATAATCTCATGACAGCAGATTTTGTTTTCCTAAACTAACAACTAGCTTCCTTTCACAAAGGTTTCTGCTAAGCAGATTTAAACAAAAACAAACATAAAAAAAAAAGGTTTTTGGTGTAAATAATAAAAAAGATGATGGAGAGCTACATAACTGATAATGCCACTAACGCTTAAAGCAAAGACGGACAGCTCTGCTGTCACAAAAATGGAAAACACTGAGGATTCGTGTTGAAATCTCCCACATCAGGAAGGATTTGAACAACTCATTTACTGGAGTACAACGTCCCTTTACTATCAGTTTTAGATTTATCCAACCTGCTTGGAGAAGCGGTTTCCACCAGCATCACGTATGTTTTTTTCATTTATTTCTTTTGAAGAACTTCATCACAGTTTTCCGACAGCGAGACCGTTCTCTGATCTGGTTTTTCATTTAAAAGTCTAAAAAGAAGTGGAAATAGCAGCAGCAGCAGAGTAACGGGGAGTGTCTGAGGTATCCGTGTCAATGTTTTACTCTAAAATAAGAAGTCGGCCTTTACGTCACTGAAAAGCAACGGACCGCTTCGAATGTACGGCCATTATAGAAGCCCGTTTGCTCAAAGACATACTGGATGTACTGAAACATCCGATGATCGAAATACGAAAATGAAGACTTGCATGAAGCGGTTTCCACTTTACCTGGTGATTCTGATTTGAACTGATTTGGACTTTGAGGTTAAAGGTTGATAGTGGTCACCATTTTGATTTGACTAAGTAAATTTTTAAACTATCCAGAATTCCTTAAAATTGTTAGCTTCTAGCATTCACCTACTTTTAGCTAAACACAAGAAGTCCATGAAGGCACAAGCAGCAGGTTGTGTTTAATGGTGGGAGTTTTTACTTTTGATGATTAGGGGAAAAAAAGTTTGATTTCTTTTACTATTGAACCAGCCGATTCTGATCTCTGGCTGAATAATCGGTGCATTTCCAGTAAACTTTGCGACTTTTTCCCAACCTGAACTGGCTTACCTCCCAGTTTATCATTAAATTTCTCAGCTCATTATTTAAAACTGGAAACTAAGTTACCACTACAGTTACAAACCAGGACAATATTCTTATAAGTTCTTACTGACTGGGGATGTTGGGAAGCATAATAAACTCCTAGTGTTTTACATCTGTTTTCCTGCTCAAGTTGCCCTTGGTAAAATCCATTTGACTTTCTCTTATGAATCCCTTGGTGCAGAGACGATAATGATTCGGGCCAGCTGCATCACAATTTAACCCAAACCAAATGTTTTATCCCAGTGGTAGTGGATGTAGGACTTTTTTTAATTTTTTTAAAAGGTCAGGAACAATTTGGAGCTCCCATAAAAATAAAAATAGAAGCCAAGTAGAAGTCTAGCCCACATTTAGTATTCTGACCTTTTTGTGCCTTTTTTTTTTAGCCGACTGCCAAAATGATTGGCGCACGGCTGGGTGGGCTTTCCCTTCACCGCTAACGTTGCTCCGTTAGGTCGTGCACCGAGTTGTTTACCAACCACCACAGAGTGCTGCCGTCACAAAAACAACCAGCGTGAGCTGCAGCAGTGTTTGGGAAGAATCATAAAACGGTCCCCTGTAGCAACCGGCTCGTTACAGCAAAAATGAGCCGTTTTTATTGTAACTGGAGCTTGGAATTTCCGTTCTTATTGGCAACAAGACTCAATTATTCAAAAAAAAAAAAGTCTCTCTTTTAGAGTTATCCGAGGATCTAGTTATGTAGCAGTGACGCTAAACCAGTAACACTGTTGTTTTTCTCTGCTGGTTTTGTGTGTAGTTTTGTGAACATTTAGTAACTTGCTAAAACATCTCGACTTGATTTCTAACAACCAGCCAGTGACCACAACTTCCCCGGCCAGACAGCTTTAGACGGTTAATACTTCTAATGAACAGTTGTTTCAGAAGGAAACAGCAACTTTTCAACAGTGTTATTATGTATTCATTATTATGTATTTATAGTGTTGCACTTTTTAATAACCAGCTCACTCCTCATCATTTGTTACAATGACACCATAATAAAAAATGTTCCCACTGCTGCTGGTGCTTCATTTTGGGCGCCGCTTCACTCAAACCTGCCCTCTGGTGGTCATTAAAAGAATGCAGAGTTTAAAACTAACCAGTCAGACAAGAAGCTAAAAGCATGGCAGACTTCCACAATGGCTGTACGTTCAGATATTATATTAAACTTTTTTGTTTGTTTCAATATACGTTTTTAAGAGCTGAAGAGCGCTTCTCAGTGATTTGACGGCTGAGAGACGGAGAGAGAGAAACCGAGGGAGGTTAGCAAGCATCATTTTTCTCTCCCTACTGCTGCTGCTCTGTCGTTCACTCAAAGTGATCACTGAAAGTGACAAACAGCTGGGACTCTAAGCACCGTCGTGTTCAATAAAGTGTCACTAACACGAAAACAAGAAAACAGATTAATGCAACGACTTTGTGGCAGTATGCGTTTAAAACGCACGGCACACCCAGAGGACGCACAGACATACCAAAAAAACAAAAACAACATAAAATAATTAAAAATCAAAGATGAAACAAAAATAGGAAGATGATGTAATTCACATGATTATTTGACACATCTGATGTGCCGTTTTGATTAGCATGTCTCGGTCATTTAGAGCCATCCGTAACTATAACACACGTCAAAAATACACCGATAATAAAACTCAATACTTTGGCTAATGTTCCACGCACCTTTCAACGACAACACTAACTCAGGCTGATAGTTCCTCTCGATAGATGCTTATATGTTTATATATTGTTAGATAAAGTATACCATATGGATGTGTGTGTGCGCGCACACCTACTTACACGCTTTGTGTAGGTTTTCAGCTCGCGTTCCGTTCAGCTCGCGTTCCGTGTGTAGTTTCTAAAACGGGCTGAATCCATCCGTCCTACGTCGGAAGGCAGATCTCACAGTGATCAATCATTCTCGGATACAAAACCAATAAATAATAACCGATCGAACTTCAAAAGTCGCTTTACATGGCTATATTATATACAAACGTTTGTAGTTTTGGCTTTCTTCGGGTCGCAATAAAATCTAAGAAGTGAATACTGAGGGTTTTTTTTTCTTTTTTTTGTATCTACTGAATATCACGTTCATAAATATCGCTTAAATTTATAGCCTTAAAATACTCTGAGCAGCTGTTTTTAATGCAGCTTAAATTCCTATTTAGTTTCTGATGGGCTTGTGGAAGCAGTGCATTAAAACAAATAAAGTCTCAGATCAGCTGAAGAAAATAAAACAAAAAAACAATCAAAGTATCTGAAGTTAGACTCTAAAATATGAAAGCGGTTTTTCTTTTGTCTTTTTCTTAGATATTTTAAAGTCAGTGAGAAAATGTTTAAACTATATTTAGCGTTACATTTTATGCGTGGCCTTGCAAAAGTATTCACACCCCGTGATTCTTTTCTTTCACGTTGTGTTGGTTGCAGCCACAAATGGCAGGATATTTATGGCGTATTCTATGTGATACACCAACAAATTGTAGTGGAACTGTGGAAAAAGTTTTACTCAGAAACAGAATTTAGCTAAACACATGATGATTCACACCGGTGAAAAGCCGTTTTCATGTGGGAACTGTGGAAAAAGTTTTAGACATAAAAAGCTTTTAACTCAACACTGGTGAAAAGTCGTAGAAGTATTTTCCTATGTTGAGGTTCACTATAAAATTGATTTGGTTAAAAGACTTCCCTGTTCCTGGAGGAAATAAAAAAATATCCAGAGCATGACGCTGCCACTACCCTGTTCTGATATTGGGGAAAAAAAATAAATTAAATAAAATAAAATAAAGGATATCTGTGACGATGTGCCTCATCCGTCAGGGTAGACCAATTCAGTCCAATTCTATGCTCTGGGCTCAGAGCGACGTCATAAAATACAGGGTTTCCCTCAGCCTGGCGGGCCACCAGGCTGAGCATTGCTAATTTAGTTGAGAGTTTTTTTTTTAATGATTGCCTTTTTTTAAAGACCTTACAGTTGGTGTAAGGTCAGTCTTCCAATAACGCATAACTATAAAGTTACATTTTCAAATTTTCTGTCAACTATAAACATAAAAATATGGCAGGATGACTGTGGCTGACTATCCTAGCGCCCCGAGCTTAGCAAGTTTTCTATATCGGGTAATATCATTTATCGGCCGTAGCAGTATTATTTATATCAGACATCAATATTGGCACAAATTTGTAAATCGGTGCATTAAAACCCCAATAAAACAGCATTAAATATAGTGGTTGTAATCTGACAAAATATGAAAAGCTTCAAGGGTTGTGAATATATTGCAAAGACACAGCAACCAAGATGCTCTTTAAATGTATCTATATTTTATAGCCAGTTTAGTTATTATATATAAAGCTTACTCTGCGGGGTTGGGGGGATTATTCTGCTTCTGCCTCTCTGAAAATAATTACTTTTATTATCATAAAAACTGCTGCAACCTCAAGCTTGTTCTGTGCCCACACGGATTCATCAGCCAGAAATCTGGCGTGAAATGCGACGACGATCACCATAAAAGATTCAGTAAAAATAAGGAAGAAAAAAAGAAAAACATGAAGCTCATTTTTATATTCCTATACACTGAGGCTGTTCAGTTGAAATCACAGTGCAAGACCCCTGAAAGCATTTGATTCCCAAGCCAAATACAGCGTAGCCCTGCTGTGAGTGACGCAGTCTTCTACGGAAGCCTGCACACGAGGCTTCATGTCCCACCGGACGGCCATCCGGGGAAGAATTAAACCCGCCTCCAATCGAAAACAAGCCAGCAAAGAAATGGCCCGGGACCATTCGGGCCGTTTCCCTGGGAGCGTCGGAGCCGGAGGTTTTCAGAGAAAACGACTTTTCTTTGCAGGATCTGATCTGAGACGCAGGTTTGAATCTCCTGCGGATGGCCAGAGACGGCGAACGTATAAAGGTTCGTGGTTATCATCATATTACACTATTAACAGCTAAACGAGTGTAGCAGAGTAGGTTGGTGGTTGGAGGTAGGGTTGGGAGGTATCTCAGGGTTGGAGTTTTACACAACGTTTGGTCTTTTTGTTCACTTATAACATTCCTATAAAATCTGCTTGCATATAATGGACACCTGTTCTGACAGCTCCAGCGTCTGACGGTTTCCTCCTCCGTCAGTCGTCATCCACGCTTTCCATCTTGATCTGATTCCCCGCGTCCGCCTGATTGGCCGAGGCCGGGCTGGCGCGGCCGGCCGCCGTCTTCTCCGACGTCACCGTGTCCTGCGGTTCGGAGAGCACGACGTGGAGGCCGGGGTCGTCCTGGAGGGACGGGGACGGGGGGGACCAGGACGCGCCCGTCATTCTGGACCCTTCTGCCTGAGAGCCCGCCCCCGACAGGAGGGAGCGGCCGATCAGCGAGGCGCCCCGCTGGCCTCCCCGGGCCAGAGCGGAGAACCAGCTGGGCAGCTGCGGCGGAACCTGATGAAGGGGAACCGTTAGGGAGACGGTCAGCAGATGCCGGGATTGTTTGCTTACCAGGACTGTAACTAACGATTCTTTCAATTAATCGTATAATCAATCAATAATCAATTTCAATTAATCGTATAAAAGTAAATAGCCACATTCTGCAGAGTTTCCGCTTAGCCACTTTACAATGTTAGAAGACGCAAATGAAACAATTCAACTTTTTTTTTGAAAAAGAAAAACATCTTATTGCAGCAACAAAGAGCAAAACAATACTGTGTAGTGTTGCTCTGTTTATGTTTTCAATAATTGCAACAGGTGCTCAATTTTATTTTACTTTTTTGCAGAATTTGAATCAGGCAAAGCTCAAACTGCCACTTGAGTTCAAAGTTTACAAAGATTTTTCTTTATATCATGAATCCAAAAGATGCATATCTTTGTACAGCTACTGCTCTTTTATTTTTTTTCAAAGAGTCTTTATACTCCAGTCAACAATTAATTGACTGCTGAATTAGTCAACAATTAATCACAACTAGTCGTTGAAAACTAATAGTTACCTGGGTGGGAGAGGACAGGTCAGCTCGACTAAAAGCAAACTGCCTGGCCGAAGCTCTCTTGTCAAACAGGGACACGTCGCAGCCCTGAAACACGCAACAGGTTAATTACACGCTGCATTAAACATGGCGGTGCCGTGGAGGTCCAGCTCACCTGGTCGGGGAAGTCGTTGCCGTCCACCTCGTCGCCGTTGGACTGGCCTCCTGGACTTTCGACCTCGATGCCATGGCTCTCTAAGATGGCTGCTTCTTCAAAAACACAAACCTTATCATAGCATATCGAAGCTGAACGAGCGGCAAGAGTAAAAGGCAAGGAGGGAGGGGCCGGCTCTAAAAGCACTGCATTCTCCAGTGTTTTGAGAATGCTCAGTCAGCTTCTCAAATATTACACATGCATGTTAGTTACACAATAAATTATATTTTCCAAACTTTATAGTAGAATCACAACCTAAACTGAGAGTTTCCAGTGCTTTTCTAGCTTTCAACACCTCCCTTCAGTATATCATGAGCTTCAGGTGTTAATGGCATGTTTTAAACAACTATTGGATTTAATTGCTTATATTCACATTTTTATAAGGGGGCAGAATTATTTCACAGGTCTGTGGGAAAGGAGGAATGTTTGAGGGGGCTAATTGCTTAGGTGTTTAGTCACAGTGAATTCATGTGAGGCCCAGATTATTCAGCACAGCTCTAATTCATATCTAAACCTGATTTACAAGAATAAAACTGGACATATTTAGGACTTTTTGACATGTGGAGTTAAGGTTTTTAAACTTGAGGTTTTACTAGAATTGCGCTGGTGTTGTGGCAGTCGCTGCACGTTTGGACAATTATCCCCTCTGGTTTTGGATGTTGGGCAGCTGGAAAACCAAAGGGGATAATTGTTGTTTTTTACAAGTGGGAGAAGCTTCTAAAAAGCTTAAATAATACCTGAACTATGACCCCAGAACCCAGGGGAGTTGAAAAGCAGAGCAGGGCCAAAGAGATGCTCGGCTTTCTAACAGCCAGACAGAGGTTTCAAGAGGAGCGGCAAAAGCAAATGGGGCAGGTTAGCAGAGCTAGATAACTGATGTTGTCATCCAGAACATGATACTGGTGAATATTGTCTCTGCTGCCCTGAAATTGAGCTGTTGGCGTATCGTGATGGTCATGAAGCTGCCGCACAGTCTTCAGTCAGAGGCTTCTTCAGAGTTGTTGCAAGACTGACAGCTACCAGAAATCCTTCCTGCCCACAGCATCACCATCCACAATGACATTTTGAATATACTTAGATAATGTGTTATGTAATCAAATGATATTTTTGAACTGATGAAGGGATTATTAAAAATAAGATTTCACATATTTTATTGTCATTTGTAGCACTTTAAAAAATGTCTGATATTATGATATAATAATAATATAATATTGTGTCATTTTGATTAGCTCTTGCTCCCCTCTGCTGTCATCTTGCCTTGTAGTTTGTCTATGTGTTTTTTATGCGCATTCTAGTTTTTAGTATTTTTACTAAGTGCATCGTAGTTGTCATTTTGTTTATGTAATTATGCAGTTTTACTTTTATTTCTCTTACTTTTACCAAATGTTTGAGGACTGCCGGTGAAAAATAGCCTTCTGGCTAACTCTGGTAAATGTAGAGAGACATGCACTGTCTCTAGAAGAAATAAATAAATTCACATTTAAATAAAATTATTAGTACTATTCTAAAAGTCTTGAAGTAAAAATAGTAAAATATCAACAGTTGGGAAACTAGATAACATCTAAAATGTAGTGCACTCTAGTATAAATGCATGAGCATCTAATACAAACACAGAAGTAAACATTACCTATGTTGGCACGTCTCTTGATGTCTTTACGGCGGTTGGCGAACCAGTTGTAGACCTTAAGAGATGTAACTCTCTCCAAATCAGACAGCTTCTTTCCTGCCACACACACACACACACACAAACACACACACACACACACACACACACACACACACACACACACACACACACACACAGATACATGACCTCTGAACGTCCTGCTCCATTGTCTCCACGATTACAATACAAAGTATGATGCAGTCAAACAGTTTGTGGTAAATTAAAGTGGGGAAAATAATACCTGGTTTTTGAATGACAGCATTGCAGGCAGTAGCAATCTCCTCCCTCTTTGCTTCGTCGGGATACTGGTTATCACTGAAGTAGCTGTTTGTACATAATCACATTCATTACAGGCAAGTTCTTTCACTGTACCTGCAATCAGCCACAGTGTGGCTGTGCTGTGCATGTCATAGCACAGCCACAGACTTGAATATATAGACAAGTTGCATGTCAAAGTTTATAGCTGGAAATTTGGCGCTTGCACACAATACTGGCTATGGATGGCATGATTCTTTAACATGCCATCCATAGCCGCACTGCTGCGGTAGATCAATGCTGTTAACAAAATGAAACCTGGAGATGTAGGTACTATTAATTCAGTGCAGTGTGCCTCAGCAAAGGGGAAAAACACAGAAAAACCCATGAACCACTCGAAACCACTCCTATTCTTTGTTTTTCACAATCTCTGTGTTGGCTGTATGACACACAGACCTGTTGTGACTGACAACACCTCCACAGGATTCAACACCAAAAAACCCCAAAAAACACGCAAACGTTTCTCACACAAAGAACATCCAGAACTTTACATTATGGGCTCGATGTTAATTTTGTGATTATTAAGAAGTGATTGTATGAACACTGCTGTGCTGGATTAGCTAATTTAAGCACCTGCTCCACTGATGATCTGTCAGAGTTGGTGTGTGGATCACCTTTTTGTTCAATGAACCAAACCAAACGGAGTTCCACAGCACATCTACATGTTAGGGTTGTCAAAGTCAAGCTAGCACAGTTGACCTACACAAGCCATTTTTTTTATATTAAAACTTTTCACTGACCTGTGAAATGCGATACCCTTGGTCCTTGTTATCTAGTTTTTGATATACTGATAATTAGTAGCAAAGCACTGCCTTCTTTTTTTAAAAAATATATATATCAGCCATACATTTAAGATTCAGCGCATTATGCTGACAATTTGACAGCTAAAACCAACGGTAGTCATCAGTGGCTAGTAGTTTTGTTGATCTTGTGCGAACGACTTCACACTGCAACATGTCTATAGATCCATTAGATAAATAAGAATATTATTGAAAAGTTCATTTATTGCAGGAACTTATCACTCAGTGAACAGAGTAATTACACACAGATGGAGCTTAATTTAAATCTGTTAATTATGATTATGTTTTGTTTACAGTTAATAAAGACATGACTTTAAAATTAGAATATTACCAAAAAACAGTTTTAATACAGAACTGTAGCCTTAATAAGAATTTAGTTTAATGCCTGCTGAACTTGACACGTTTAAATGAGCTTCACTGGGTCCCATATTCTAATTTATTGAATATGGCTGTACGTTTATACGAACACTCAAAGCTTCCAACAGGAAGCACAAGCTACTGTAAAATCTTGTTTTTGTTGCCCACCTCTCCATGACAGCCAGACACTCCTTCCTCCAGGTGAATCTGCTGCCCCGTCTCAGCCGGAAGCCCCCGGGGGCCGAGGCGAACGGTGGGGGGGTCTGGTGCCAGTCCATCATGTCCTCCAGAGCCAGCGGGGCCGCCCGCATGGCCAGAGTGGCGCCTGTTGTTACGCAGATTGTTAGCTTGCAGAAGTTTAAGCCGGACCCACATTAAGAAGGTTCTTGTTCACACGTGGTTACCGGGGTTTGTCTTCTCCAGCTGGTACCAGCGAAAGAAGGCCCGTTTCTTCTGCTCGCTGAGGTCCGACCCTTGCTGGAGAAGCCAGTGGGAGATCCGACTCTGACTGATCCCTGGAGGATGACGACTTTGTGTCACTCGGCAGGGCTTGTCAACTACTGTTTTTTGTGTACTCTAGTGTTTCGTCGGCCCAACACTCACCTGTTACCTGAGCAACCACGGCCTGGGAGATCCGTCTGTTCGCCAGGAAGGACTTGATCTCCTCTTTGATCACACTGCTGTCCCTCCTACAATACACAGCCACAAAGTACAAAACCTATCTAAATCTACAACATCAGAGGAGAACATTAGTTCACACTTATAGTATGCAGGTAGCAGAAACAGTGTGTAAAAATGTGTATAGGTGTGAGGATGTGTGAAGGTAATGTTGTTTGCTCTGCCTCTAGTTTGAATTCATCTTTACACATTTTCAAATCAATACTACCGAGATGCTGCGGCCCGGCTGCAGACTGCAGATGAGACGCATCAGAGTACGCGCGCGTGTGTGTGTGATTCAGACTGATATGAGCCTCTGACTGAATGCGGCTTTATCTACCAGGGATGGGCGATACTGCTTAAAAATAACATCTAAATTTTTTTTAACCAGATCTGATTCTGATTTTTTTTTCTCGCTTTCTTTTCTAAAAAAAAGAAGAAAAAAAACAAAAAAACCCTCAAAATTCAAAAAGTGGCTTTTATTTCCATCATTGCTTTCTTTAAGTGACAGAAAGCAATGGAACGATGGAGTATCAGGGTTGGGCTCTGAATATTTTTGTTTAATTATTAAAAATTGATTATATGATATTAGCAGATTAAGGCCACTATTACACAAGTAAAATTGTCTTAAAAGTTGACCTGAATTCAAAGTCCAACAAATAGATACAATCTGACAAACCAGATGGCCGCCTTGAGCATGCTGACATGACTCTGAATTATGGAAACTCAAGGAGTGCATTAATGGAAAAAGAAAACAAATCCAGATTTTCTAAAAATAAAATCTTTAACAATCAAAAATTCAATTAAAATCAATAAAAATGATTTATCACCCATCCCTAATATTCTTTAAAACTGTTCATCTCTTTCAGACTGCACTTAAAAACTTTATTTTTATCAAAGACTTTTGGATTTGGTTCTTCTTCTTTGGTTCAATTACTATGTTGATGGCTACATTTGGTTTTCTTTTGATCTGGCTCTTTTTTTAAATTGGTTTGTCTTCTTGTAAGTCTGGTCACATCTTACCTCATCAAGAACTCCACTTTATCATCCAGATCCAAGTCTTCCTCACTGGCCTCAAACCCAAAGCCCGGTGCAGTCACGCTGCCTCCGACCACCGCCAGAGAAAACCGCGGTGGAGAAAGCTTCCCGTTGGCAACGGCACCAAGTCCATTCTGGACAACAACCGGCGAGGCTGTCGGGACCGGCAGAGGCGGGGAGGCGGTGTCCAGGTTGTTGCCAGGTGACAGGGAGAGTCGGTTGTCCGGAAAAACCGTCTGAGTGGAGGCGGAAGTGGTGGACGAAGAGGCAGAGACGGAGTTGGAGGAAGACAAGGAAGACGAGGGCGGCAGGTAGGAAGCTTTGCGGGTCTGCTTGTGGCCATTCTGTCGGTCCAAGTGATCGAGTGTGTCCAGGGCGTGGAGGACTTCCACCTGAGTGATGCCGGTCCGCCGGAGCCTCTGGAGGAGATCGATCTGTTCGATGGTGAAGCGAGGCTCCTCACTCTGCTGGAACATCCTGGAAAACATCAAGATTAGAAAGAGTTCAAAGTTGGAGCACACCAATTCCAATATTCTGGGCAATCATCCAGATATTTTTAAACAACCAGTCATATGTTATAATGTCACAATTAGGGATGCACGATATATCGGCAGTAACATCAGTATCTGTCTATATGAGTAACTTTAACATATCAGTATCAGCCCACAAAAAACTACCAATATTAACAACCCATATTTATTTCCATCTTGTTGCTGTCTGTTACTTTGAGTATATTTTTTCCAAATGTGTCAAAACGGTGAGGAAATATATACGATATAGGTAAATATAGGCTATGGGTCATAAAATCAGTATTAACATTCAATCTCGATACTGACCCAAATTTTCATATTGGGGCATCCAAAGTCAATGAAGACTTTCAATGTTCCATGAAACAATAAAAAAAATATTCTAACTGCACATGAGGCGATGCTCTCAAATGTAAATGAAAAGTTTAGTGTTTTTATCCTAACTACTAATTAGCTAAACTGAAAAAAAAACAACAACCATCAATTCCTTGAAAAACAAAACTTTCACAACAAATTAACCACAGACAAACTCACAAGCGTTTACAAAATTATTTAAAAAAAAGGAATTAAAATCCGATTCCATATCATAGTAAAACTAGTCGAAGTAAAACCATCTTCTCATGGCCACCTCCAGCAGCATAATGTTGAGGCAACCACTCACTTCTCAGGCGATTTGGAGCAGTCAGTTAAATCTACAAGACTAACACCAGGTATGTAGGTGTGTTGGTTTATACCAGTCAACCATTAAATCCAAATAAATCCAGGAGGCTAAAGATGTATTATATTAAGCTGAAAAGTTTTAAGAAACTACATACACATATCAAGGTATTCCCTTATTGGCTCAGAGCATAAGAAATGCTGTATACCAGTGCAGGGTACATAAAGGAGGCTCCTCTCTTGCAGGTACCACAGACAGCAGATAGGGCCATCCGTAGCAGAGCATTGTATTACAAGTAGGGCTATGTGATATATCACTAAGATATAAAATATTAGCATGTCAAAAGACTGTTTGGAACGTATCATTTCTTATTTGTTGGCTTTTATATTTGAAGAGTCAGGAAATTGCAGCATATCGTGAATCCTTAACGTCTGATGACCTTTACTCACTGTTTAGAGAGGCAGTCAGACACTCCACCAACTGGATAATGATATTACTGCTTTTGTAATTTGAGATGCCCATGTCAGCATTTTACTGGAGGGCTTGTTATACTATATGTTTAGCTGAAACTGACTTATGTCGGTTTTATTTCAATTTAACAATAAAAAGTAACCAGAAAAATTCCTGGAAGAAATTTTGGCCCGAAAACTGGAAGCAGTGATGAACTCAGACCTGAACCTTCAGAGACACATAAAGAACGTTTCCAGGAATAAAGGAATAACCATCATTGTGTTTATCTTTAGTGGCACTGATCACTGCAACAGTAATCTATGCCACTAGTCATATCTTCATAGATATACAAAAAAATAAAAAATAAAAAAATACGTAGACAGCTGCAGCTGATCCAGAACGTGGCTGACTTCAACTAATATGCTATTTTTTTTTTTTTTGCAAAAATGCTAAAATTGGTTAATCTGCTAACTTAGCAGGTTAGACAAAAACAACAAGTTGACACTTGGAGGTGAAAGCACTATAATGTGGGGATACTTCTGTCCAGCTGGGACAAAGTAGATGGTCAGAGTTTATGTAAAACAAAAAATTGATAAGACAAAACACAAGACAATACCAGAAAGAAATCAGTTAAATGGTTGAAAACGAAACCCCCAAGACCCAGCCAAGGGTTTACGTCTAGCAACCCTGAACATCTAATGGCTTAGATCTTTTCATGACTCACAATGGTGAGACGTAAGAGTAAATCTTTAGCAAAACTTTAAAGTATATGTCCACAGACTCCCTCTGCTCAATCTGACTGAAACATAATATACAGCATGTAACGATTAAAAAACAATCTCAATAATGACTAATAAAACAAACCAAAGAATGACTGCTTTAAATTTACATGTCAGCTTTTTAACTGCAGCATTACAAACTAAACACACACACACACACGCACACGCACACAGCAGCCTCTTGAACAGCGCTCTGCAGCTGCTATCCAGATATGAAGTGCATTCCTCCAGATTCAATCAGGCTTTTATCTGAGCAGAGACGCTTTCAACCCCAGTAATCATATAACGTTATGCAAATGGCCCCAGTTCTGTATGTGCTTATTGTGTTGTGTTCCATGATTTCAAAGGGAAAATGAACCCAGAGCTTCAGCCTGGAAAATGTAAATTCTAATCATTGGTTGTATTTTTGCTGTGCCTCGACTCTTAAAGCATACAGTCACCAAATTAAACTGAAAAAAAGAGAAAAGCTGCCCTGATAATAACAACAAAGCCGGTCTGTGCTAGAGGTGGGGCGGGAGGGGGAGGGAGCAGAGCAAGATAAACAGAAATAAGAGATAACGCATCCGTCTTAATGCGTTTCTTTCTGGAGCAAAGAGAGAGACAAGAAACAGGCAACAGAAGAAAATTAAAGTCAGCAGGCAGATCGACGCATATAAAAAGAAATGGCGATAGAGGGTGTGTGTGTGTGTGTGTGTGTGAGTGCGTGAGTGCGAGTGTCTTAGGAAAAATGCCAAGAAAATTTTACATCTCTGGCAGCCAAGCTACATAGTTTCTCTTCCTGCTGCAGAGGATGACTCATGGTATATCAAATCAGACTGAAACAAATAACAGAGAGCTGCAGAATTACAGCAAAATGGGCTTGTGTTGGTAAATTATTTATGAGGGAATATGCAGGTTGTCAATCTGCATTAAATTACTTCCAGGTCTGATTTAAAAGGTGATACGGCTCAACAGATATGCACTGAAAATAGCAGCAGCGACGCCATGTAAAAGAATCGAGTCCTTAGAACCTCTTTGCATTGTGTCGCAGTACAATGGTCAAAACTTTTAAAGATTTTATTGGGATCTTATGCGCCACACTGACACAATCTAGTGCATAAATGTGAGGAGGATGGAAAATATGTTATTTTCAAACTTTTTTTTTTTTCCATTGTAGAAAACAAACCAATATGGCCGTTATGGAAGAGTGATAAGAAGGAAACCATTACTGAAATAAGTACAGTTCACAGTTTGCCGCAAGATATATTAGGGACACAGTAAAAAAACAGATTATCTTAGCCAACATAGAAACACTGTCACAAAACAGTGCCACGGGGTAACAAGGTGGTGGCAGCATTATGATGTGGGAATGCTAGTCAGAGTTGATAAGAAGAGGAACTAACAAAGCCAAAAACAGGAGAATCCTGTATTAGAGGTGAAAAAGAGTTCAGATTGCAGGGAGAACGTTAAACTTTAACTAGGACAGCGAGTCTGAACATACAAAGTTACAAAGAGTGGTTTAGATCAAATCATATTCATGCGTTAGAATGGCCATGTCAAAGTCCAATCTTACATCCAACTGGGAATCTGACAATACCTGAAAATTCATATTCAACCTAATCTGCTATTTAATCACCCAAATTATTCTGGGTGATTGAATAAATCCAAATGCATGCCACACTTTACAGATTTTTACATGTTAAAAAAAAATAAAAAATCATGCATTCTTTTTCTTACCCTTCACAAACTGCCCTT
The DNA here is from genome assembly GCF_027474105.1 of Poeciliopsis prolifica. Taxonomy (NCBI): domain Eukaryota; kingdom Metazoa; phylum Chordata; class Actinopteri; order Cyprinodontiformes; family Poeciliidae; genus Poeciliopsis; species Poeciliopsis prolifica. The sequence continues at coordinate 9,156,750 of NW_026562396.1, forward strand.
CATACTTGTGAAGTATTGCATACTTTACAATCATGCAATACTTTATTTGTCTAAGGCATAGGATTCAGATAAAACAGATTGTGTTTGACAAGCTAAAGGAGTACAAATACTTTTGAAAAGTTCTGCAACCCTGGAAAGCTTACATTTTTCTAATTATAATCCTTTTTCTCTGGTGTATTCTACCGTATTTACAGCACATCTGAGATTGATTTTTCAAAAACCACGTGTGGCTTTGTGGCTTGAGCGATGTAGATCTGACATTGAGAGAGAGTATGAGGAACATGTTTAGTCATCTTCCTTTGTGCACGTATTTCCAGGCCGCACGAGTCAGAGCCTCAAAAACTCCTCAAGACGATGGCCTGAAACAGACTCAGATGCCAAGGAGTGCGGAGAACGACGGGGTCAATCCTATAATGCTGACAAGACGCTGGTAGCTTCTTGTAAAGTGTCTCCAAAGCAGCGTGGGGATTACATGAAAGTGCATGCACTGCCAGAATATTTTGACCCGGCGGCTCAAAACTCTGCGTTTCAAAACGACAAGCGAGATGCTCGGGAGACGAAGCTTTAGTGGTGATTCCAATTAATGAGGTTGACCTCTGTCTGAGGATTACATAATAATCAGGACTAAAATAAAAATAAAATAAGCAAATTTGTAGCACCGTCTGATAAGTTCAGTCCTACACACAAACCTTCCACACTATTCAGACCTCAGTCTTCCTACACACTTTTCCTCTCAAAATTAAGTAGTTTTCCAGACTCAGTTTCCCAGCGTGCTTTCCTTTTAAGTCCATTCTTAACATAAGTGGATCGCTCCACGAATAGATGATGGATGGTTAGGGATCATACTATTGTAAGAATAAAAAGGATAATAAAAAAAAAAACGATGTATTTTTTAGGCACCTATATGTTTGTGATTGCAATAGTGCCACTAATATTTTTCTTGAAAAATGTTCCCATTTGAATGTGCTTCTTCAGGATGCCATTTAAATTGCACAGCACCTACTTTGAATCACATGTTTTAAAGTATTGACATTTATTCATGCTCTTTTGAACCGAAACAGATAGTTGATAAAATAGTAAGAATGACATTTCTGATAATACCGTCAGTTTTGGAGTGGTTTCATTAGACATCGTCAATTGAAATTTATTGAATCAATGATGAATCGAAATTCTCATGATTTTTTTTTTAACGATAAATGCTCACCGCTTCATGGAACGATGGGGGAAAAAAATAAAACTTTTAAACTAATGGGGATGGAAACGCAAATATTTTTGCCATCCCATACTGCATTTTACCATCCTTAATAAGCCCTGGAAAACATTTAAATCATCTTCCAGAGTTCCCCGTGGACAGTGTGGGACATTTGGATCCTGTGTGCTTTTCTCCAAAAATAACTCGATGCCCGCTGAACTCGATCTCTCCACCAAAAGAAGAGTTTAAACTTGTTAAACAATAACTGTACAGCAGGGGCTGAACCCAGTGAACCGGCCGTCCGGGATTCTTACCCAGACGTGGCATGGGGAGCGTGTTCTGCTGCACACATGTGGAAGCAGAGATCGGCTTTACGACCGGACTCGCAGCCGAAACCGCATCAAGAAAAACACCAACCGCTGCTCAAAGTGGCCAGAGGTTACACTGTGGGTGTCTCTAGAAGTTGCGGGGTTTATTATGATCAATTTCACGACCAATTACGTAAAAGTACACTGGGTTACAGCCCTTAAGCCTCGCTTAACCATAAACGTCTGCGTATTAAAAAAAAAAACAAAAAAAATGTCCTTGCGCATATATTTGTGTAATTACGCATAAACCAGGCGTGTGAACGGTGTTATTAGCATTTACCGACGGCTAGGAAAAGTTGACTTTTCGTTAGGCTACCGACAAACTGTATATATACCGATAATAAGTCCAAATGTCCCGTTTTATTCAGCTGAACCCGTACAGGAGGCGTGAAACTAACCAGCCGAGGAAAACCCCGCGGCTCTGGGGATTTTTAAGGAGTTTGCAGTTATCACCTTACTGGGAGAGAGAGGGGGGGAAAAAAAAGGGGAAATGCATCGGGGCTAGCAGCCGCAGCTGGAGCGTTTGAAGACAGCAGTTGTTAGAGCTGAAACACTCACCTTATTCCAGTCCGAGAGCCTCCACAGATGTTAGTTTGATCATATATCTGCCGCCTCGGAGCGCAGAGACTCGGGGACTGTCACAGTTTTCCCAAAATGTCTCCCCCCTGCTTCTAATTGGGTTTCAATCCGCCGTCAGACAGATTCGCCTTTTGTCCGGCAGACAGACGCCATATTGACACTGTGACGCGAAGGCCGACGGGAGTGGTAGTTCAAAGGGTTTACTGTACCAGAAGTCAATACGGCGGGTAGTTTATTATGGGCAGGATGATCAGGACCACAAAAAAGTATATATTTTCAGTAGACTGTTGACTTAGAATAATCAAATTTACTTGGCTCGTTAATTTTCCTCTAGTCTCCCAGATTCAGGAACAACCATTCAACATCAAACTTCAGACATATCTAGAGTTTCATCCGGAGAATTTAATGCCTAAAATGTCACATCAGCATTACACCCAGAATATCAAGAAGTCCAAACACATAACAAAACATACAATTACCTTCAACGAGTTGGAAAGGAAAACACAATAGGAAAGACACAAGAATGCATTCTTGGGAATTGTTCTCGGCTGCAAACAAAGCAATTCGTTTTTCTGCTGTAAAACAGACATTTTATAAGGAGGTGTATTCCCTTATTTTAATATATGCATTTGAAGGTGTGTCCTCTCCTTGTAGGCTTTAAAATTGATTTAAAGTTAATTTTATTACCCTCTTTGAGACCTGTCAAAATCCAAAGGCAAATATATGGAGAGAACAAAGGTTATTCTCAAACAGGGTCTTCCTGTACCAGTCTCCTCCTTTTTACATTCCAGACCAAAATTTATACTTCAGCTAGACCTGGTGGTTTTCTGCCTCAGCGATTCATCAAGAAACTGATTCAAGAAACTGATTCCTGTTATAAACATACTGGCACAGAAATCTGGTGTCAGATGATAACTGTGAGTTTGGATCTAAAAATTGCAGGATTATCTACTTTTAGAAAAACTCTTTTAGAATACCTGAAATATTTTACTTCTAAAACTTTTAGTTTCCTAATCCTGTTCTATTTCAGTAATCTAAGATGCATGCAAATTAGTATGGTTAGACTCTAAGTAGTTCAGAACACGCTATTGATACTTAAAAGAAATATCTTAATACATTTGATTATACTTCTAGAAGAATTGTTTTCTAAAGGTTTTAGTGTTTTGCTGAACTCCTAAACAAACACCAAAGAATTTTACTCATCCTGATAACAGACAGACTCCCTGTGTCTACATACCCCCTATGGGAATACAACCCCCGCCTGTCTGAAGACCCTCCTTAGTAATTTATGTAAGTTCAGAGAGTCAGCAGTTGTTTTAGTTTGGATCTTTATCTAAGTTTACCTAACTTAGAATCAACTCAAAATGTTCATGCTACATCGAATATTTCATATGCACAAAGGTTAACTGTTTCTAAAATTAATCTAACCAAACTTATACTCCCAACAAGACGTTTCCTCATTTTTTTCCCCCTCAGGAAGTAAAGTATGTAAAGTACATATATTTCACCGAGTTAACACTTAGCTAACTTCAGTAAAACTACACCTGCATCGTATTTGGAAAACACATAACTGAGATATTACTATTAAATAGCGGCTGAAGTAGTCTCTATTAAAACGTCTTCTCTAATTATCTTTTTATTCAATGTACCACCATTTATGAGTTCAGAATAAATTATTTAATTGCCCTAGCATGAAAAAGATAATCATCTACTGCATCAGTGATGTTAGGAGCACTGAATCCAATATAGTGTGTCGCACTATATTGTATCCCACAGTATAGTGTATGTCTATATTGTGACTATATACTGTTTTTTTGTAAGACATACAAAAATTGAACACAACTTTTTTTTTGTGGTAACATGCCCGTATAAAAGGTCTCAATACGCTTCCTTCAAAATCAACTTAATGACAAAAAGAGTAAGTACACAGGAAATGGTGTAATTTGGAAGTAATTCAGCACAGATTTGTTAATCGTTTGCTTTTAAAAGGAGCCTAGCGCATTTAAAATCGACTCGCTGCAGGAAAGGATACAACGGCTGTAGAGCGTGAAACCTCACCAACACAACCATCTGCCAGCTCCATTGCCCAGTTTATCTGGTATTCTAATTATTGCAATAAAGTCAGATGATCTGTCTGCGTTTCATTACCGTCTCCTTAACTGGGTGGTTACCCATTTTGACTGGGACGCTCGTGAAAAAGGGAGCTGAACTCCTCTGTGTCTTCCGTTGCGGCAGCTGTTTTTAACTCCAGAATGCCACTAAGGAGGCTGGAAAACAACAACTTGGGAGAAAAGCATTAATTTGGGGAATACATGGTCAAGAGAGATGATCATAAAATCTGGAGAATGCATGAGGTGTGGCTTCTACTAATAGAAAACAATGCTTTATGGAACGTAAAACCTTCAGAAGCAAAAACAACCTGAACATTCATATAATGAGGATTCAGCCTCACGTTAACTGGAGTTTTTAAATGATGAAATACAATATTAAATTGATATAAAAGTATTACTTATATCTTTTCAAACATAAATCTCATCGCAACATTTAACAACACAACTAGGCAGTGAGACCAGTGTAATTTATTTATTGAAAATTGTCTACAGCATAGTATAAAAATAGCTTAAGTTCACTAACGGCTACAGAGTCGACTAACACCGTCTAAGAGGGGACCCAGATGTTGCCGTGAGTGTCTGGTTCCTGGCTGTACGGGATATTCCAGATCCATGGCTGGTCTGCAGAGAACAGATGGAAACATGCTGTGAAACAAAAACAACTTTGACTTATAAAACCCAAAATGATCCCAAGTTGCACTGTTTGTCTTAGACAGTTTTTGCTGTCCAGATTGAAGATGGAGATAAAATTCACTCCAGTGAGAAAACTAAAGAGTGCAGCAATTCCTGCTTTTATTATTTGTCTCCTCTCATCTGTATGCATGTAAATTCCACGTAGAGTTTGAAAACAATTGTAATGACTACAGAGTTTGGACAATGTTTAACTAGTTTAAAGTTTATCTACAGAAACCACTCCACAAAATGTTTTTGTGTGTTTTGATGAATAAATCGCTGCCCTAGGATTGCAGTTTTCTCTCTGATTACCGATCTTTAAAAAAATACAGATTGTTTTGTCTGAAAAGACAACTATTGTTAATCACGCTTGTGTAGATGTCAGCTGGTGGGCAGGCCAGTAGGTGAGCTCTCTCTCACGGCAGAGCAAAAACGAATAGTGAATCATTTTCAGACCTTTTCATAGATAGATATGATCAGTGAATAAGATCTCATATGTCAGCATATCGCCATCTCACAAAATGAAACAAATTGGGGCTGATACATTTCCCTACAATACATGTTTACAAAATGAAAGGACTCACAAATATTAAATTGTGTTTGGATAAATGTAACTTAAAAAGGTCAAATACAGCCCAGACTCTTTAAATAGAAGAAGTCCATTAACGTAAAACTAAATCATGGATTTCAAATCACACCCCAACTTCAGCATCATCATCCACCTTTGACATGCAGTTTATTCCCCACAAGGGGGCGCCCTCTCCAGCTGACTGGATATGGAAAAAAGAAACAGAAAACTCCTTCAGGGCCCAAATAATTTTTATTTATTTTAATCATTCTTGTGCCCCACCGACTCTGTCACTCTGAGTGGAAAGCTAATATGGCCAATATCAAAACCCACTAATGTTGGAATTAGAGAGTGTATGTCTATTCAAAACACAAATATCTGTACCTGATGGCGAGTAGCTGGTAGGCGGGAGGTCAAAGGGCACCGGGAATCCAAACGTAGAGGAAGAGGAAGCAGGAAATGGATTGGTATCAATGGGGAATGTCTTCATGCTCTGTAAAAACACAACCTGGAGTTAACTCTGCACTCTGTTCATCATTTGCACAGGAGGATTATCATGGCGGATTAAAGCTGTTCTTTATTTATCTGTTTGTGTGTCCCACTTACAAACGCTGACGGAACGTAAAGGACCCCCAGCTCATAGGAGCGCACCATTATCTGCGTGTTGTTCTTCTCCAGGGCTCCCCATGCCGCCTTGGACAGGTTGGCACTGCAGCACACGTCCGTTCGGTCATGCAAGAGGGGACAGATCGATGCAAAACGTTGATCCATGCATATTTGATCAGAGGAAATAAAAACGAGAAGTGGCGGCAGCGTGAGCCTGCAGATCTACACACGCACCTGGTGACGAGGAACCAGAGGAGCTGAGTGGAATCCGGTGAAACCCTCATGTACGTCTTGATGTGTGGCATGGCATGAGTCCTCCCCGTCCTCCTCGCCTTCCAGCGGCTACAGAAAAAACACACACACACACACACACACACACACACACACACACACACACACAGAATTATAAGATTTCAATGTTGAAATCAGAGAAAAGTGCGCAGCTTGTTACCAGAAATCTGAGCTTTTTAAAGCACAAAATGAATATTTAGTTTCATTTGTTTATTTACTTGAAATGAAATGCAGTTCGTTTGACTAGAAAGTCTGGTTTGTTTAGGGAGGTTTAAATGCGCAAACAAACTCTGTTTTCGGTTCGGTTGAAATGAACTCTGGTACGATTTGACACGAAACGGACCGGAGAGCACGCCAAAAGCAGGAAGTGGACGGTAGAGCAGGGCATCCTGGGTAAATAGAGCCAAAACAAGTTAATGAGTCTCAAATTACAGGAAGAAATGATTCATGGTCTTTTACCAAAAGAACTCCTTCTACCGGTAAAACCTGATGCTTCTCCATATTTGTTTCCATTTTGTGAAGGAAGAGGAGCTATTCTTTTTTTGAGGTTTTTGTGTCGTTTCATTCTGTCGTTCTGAGTGCAGCGCCACCATAGGTGAGGAGGTGAACAAGTTTTTCAATTAGTTGAAATTGTTTGTTACATTTTCAGCTGCTTCGGTTTGCTTTCACACTGCACTGTGGAAAACGTCATAATTTTGGTTGTTGTGATCACCAAAAATGAGTCAAATCCAGATATGATCGACAGCTGTGAGCTAGCATCAGGAGAAGTCGACTTACTGGAAGTAGGAATGGAGCCACATCTGTTTCTGAGCCGTCTGGATGCTGTAAGGGAGAGAGCCTCCAGCTGGAAACAAAACATGAGGATCCATCCGTCAGAAACCCACGTCAAACACAGACACTGGAACAATACTATTTTATAACTGCTTTCGGACCATTTTCAAGTAAAATATTGAGAAAGACATTAACAATGCAAGTTATTAAAGACCAATAAATTTTATTATTTCAAAGAATTCTTTATGCTGGAGCTGGAAGATATTTTAAATATCAAAAATAAAGCATGACAACTAAAAACAATAGAATCATGACGTCTCCATAAACAAAACCATCTTTCAAAAAATGACAAATGGAAATTATTGAGCTCTTTTTAATTTATTGTGCAATTAATTGAGTCATTGCAACAAGCATACTGTAGAGACATAATTTAACTAATCAAGAAATCTGACATTAATCCACACAATGGCAAGAAATAAAATGAAAAATATCCAGAACTCCAAAGTGCGAGCAGATCATTTATGCATTTTATTTTCTCATTTTACACAAAATGTAAATTTTTTTTAAAGGACGAATCTCAACTCCATGTAATTTAAGCATCATCACATCAATGTTTCCACATTTCACAGGAAAAGACTCACCAGGGTAACCTTCCAAACTCTTCCTCACATCTTCTACTGACGGATAGAGCTGCAAAGTGGCATCACATCGAATTATTCCTAAAGAAATTTAAAGCTGACCTTCATGTATGTCAGATAAGATAAACTTTAAAAAAGCCTTTTTAACATTAAACAGAAGAATCAACACTTCAGGAACGAACCAAATGAACGGGAGTGTCTGATCGGAGGGAGGATTTTCCGAGCGTGGTCAGTGTGCGCTGAAATTCCCCTGCCAGCCATTTGGTCTTATCTGTCCCCATGGAGCCGATGCTGGAGAACTGGCCAATCACAGGCCACCGTTCCTCATCTGGAATTGGATTTGTGTGATCATACAGCAGCTAACGGGGGCGAAAAAGAACAAGCAGTTGGGCGAAAAAATGTGGGAGTAAACAGCTAAAAAGAGATGCACAAAATCACAGTGGTGTGGGGTGAGAGAGGAGGTCAGTGGGATGTAGCAGAAGAAAGGGAGGACAGTCTCCACCTTCCTGAGCCTCAGGTGGCCCCAGCGCTCCATGTCTGCGCCGACGTATCTCCCCGGCGTGGAGGCGACCAAATAAACTCTGAAAACAGAAGGAGAGAGAAACGTTTCTGCCCTGCCTTCGTCTGCAGCATCATCTTACAGTATAAGCCCTGCTGTGGATCAGAAGGTTCATCCCTCCACTAAGCTTTACCGGGTCTCTGACAGGTCGTGCTCTTTGATCCGCTGGATCCACTCGTCCAGTTCTGGAGCGCGGTACGACGCCAGGTACTCTAGCAGGTCTCGCTTGAAGAAGGTGGGCGACTCCCCTGAACTCTCGCTGCTCCCCTCTGGTAACCGTGGAAAATCATCCACCCACCCAAAGCACAACAAAAAACAACAACAACAAAAAAAAACAGGTTTAGCAGCAAACTTAATAAACGTTAACCAAGGTCTTTCCTTCCCAACAACCCCTGAAACACCCACCCTTGCGTCTTCTGATACCAGTCCGCTCTGATGAGGTTGGAGGTGAGGATGATGACTCTGAAGCCTTCCTCATACCATAGCAGCATCATCTTCCTGCACAATAAAAACATGGAAGTTTACAAAAGTTTCGTTTCAAATCTCAACCAGCACCAGACCAGTGGAGTCCAAACAGCAAAGATTTGCTCTGATAGCTGAGGGAGTTGATATGGATGGAAAGTTTTTATTTCATATTCACACATGGATTCAAATCCTCTCATATTGTAGGTGAAACACATTGCAAGCCTACTTTTCTAACCTGGTTATTTTGCCTTTAATCTTAAAGCAAGTATAACCACAAACATCCAATGACCAAGAAACTGAAACTTTTAATTCCCATAGAATTAGTATTGGATTTTTGTATTTATTAAGTTTATTGTGGAGTGGGTAAAAATAACAACAAAAAAAAAAACCACAATAAAATAAAATGTTCTATTTTAATTTGATTTTTAAATCGGTCTTCATCAAAAGAATTAGACAGGAGCTATAAAAAACAAGCCATGCAGGAAGAAAAAGATTCTTACGTGTGGTGAGTTCCAAAAGCAATGTCCAGTTTAGCCTGAAACATGAACATTTTTCACCTTAAGAGGAAGACGTTACTCAGAAATCTGTCTCTACATCTGCTGGCGTCGCTACGAGGTACGTACCTGGCAGAAACGAACGTGTGGGAAAGGCTGACCCTGCTGAAGGAGCCGTGCCTTGGCCTCCCGCTTATCTCCATGGACGATAAGAACTGGACAATGTCTGAAAACCAAAACAGAGCCGTAAAATCACAGCCACACGTCATATCTCTTTTTACTGGATAAAAAAAAACCCGGCTAATTTTCAACCATTTCAACCATTGTATTTGCTCCTTAATCATATCCTAAGTAGAATGTGGACTTTCAGAAACACTAAAAAAAGACTGAAACCTGAATATGTTGATAAATCAAATGAGAAGTGGAAGTTACCTGAACTCTGAAGGGAACTGCTTCACCATCCAGGGAATATCGAAACAGTAGTTAAACTACAAAAGACAAGAGCAGAGGCATATTAAAGCATGGAAATATATTAAACAAGAAAAAGCTTTGGTGAATTAACTAAAGCAAATTTTTATTAAAAAAAAAAAGAGTCTAAATTGCATCATAAAAAATGAGTTACTCACCTGGACAGACTCTTTCAGGGTCCCAAATAACGGGGACAAGATGTCTGCAGAAAAGTTGTTATATTTGTTAGATAAATAAGGGACTGTATATAGCAGAGAAATATTCAGACCCTTAACGTTTTCCCATGTTATGGCCAGATTATTGTTTTGTGATTTTATGCGATTGGCCAACATGATGGAAAACATCACATGGTTTTCTACTTTATGTAGTTTGGTTCATTCGTTTAGTTTCAAATGGGTTCACATTCACAATTCAAATAGCTTAATAGAAATTTTATTTTTGTTTGAAAATAAGGTAAGAAGAAGTTTAAACAGTTATTCCTGATTAATCCATATATGATCTTTTCTCACCAAATAAGCACTGATGTATTGATAAATGACAGCTCTTTATCAATACAGAGCTCACCTGGCTGCAGCTCTGGACCTGGGCTCTGGTCCAGAGCTGAGCCCAGGTCCAGAGCTGCACAGCATTCTGGGAGATGTAAGCTTGGATAGGCTTTAGCTGCTCAACCTGTAGTGGCCAGCTAAGCTAGGTTGGTGGCATCAACTAACTTACTAACTAACCTCACAGCTGCTTAAAAAAAAAAAAATAATAATAATAATGGAGATAGAAAGTTTGACTGAAGGAATAGAAACAAGGTCATAGGTTTTACTTTTCTAACTCTGACCCAGTTCAACCAGCAGCCACACAATGAGGCAGCTAGAGGAAGATGAGTGAACTCCTTCCTGTAAGATTTGCTCCCAGCAGCCTCACCTCTGATGTGCAGCGCTCCGCTGTTGAACTTCCTGTCCAGCCCTGTGACTTTGTTCAGGTAGAATCTGTAGGTGTCATTAAGGCAGGGAAAGGACGTCTCAAAGAAGTCGTCCGGCTCGTCTATGTAGTAGAGTCGGCCGTGGGGACTTGGCGGACGCTCGCTCTCCACCTTCGGCTTTTTCGTCTCGCCATTTGGCGCTGCCTGGTTCGGCAGCTTTCTCTGGCTGCTCCTTTTCCCTTCTGCGTCGTCTTCGCCGTCACTGTCTGAGAGAGCCCAGCCGGAGCCGTCTGAGGGCTCTTTCTTCCGCTTCTCACTACGCGACGGGCTGGTTTGGAACTTGACTGGGTTCCTCTGGTTCCTCGCTGCCGACTGTCTGGCCTCAGAACCAACAGCGAGAGCGGACGCAGGGGTGCTGTCCGGTTCTGCTTTCACCTCCGGGGGAGCTGGTTCTGGTACCGGAGAGGGAGACCCGCTGGAGACGTGCCTGGACTCGGCTGGCCGACGGGACTTTGGTGTTGTGGTTCCCGAAGGAGGTAGAACTTCATCATCGTCGTCGTCGCTGCTGGAGACGGTCCACTTGCCATGCAGACTGGCCTGAGACATCCCTGAAGAGACACAGTGAGGAGGAGAAACATTTCATTCATTTTATTTCACACTGGTTTTTAAAAACAAGCAACAAGTAGGACAAGAGAAAACATGTGCATACAGAACCAGGAACAAAATAATAAGCTTACCACTTTTTCATAATCTGTGTCATATAGTTGCAAATAAATAATAATAAAAAATAATGACTATAACAGTAAAATAACAATAACTGAATAGTGGTAATAGTAGTATTTTGTATTTATTTTTAAATTGGTTGATGCTTGTGAACACAAACTATATTATTATTATTACTAATATATCTATAGTGTTTGCAGAAGAATAATTACTTTAATTTTTAGACATAGATATATTTTTCCAATTTATCCTAGTATAACGGTGGCTGTGAATTTCTGTCCAGTTATTGCAAGCAGCTTTGCAAACACAAAGCTGCATGCAAGCTATGGAATGGACGACGAGCAAAAAAGGAAAACAAATAAAATCAAAGTAATGTTACATTTAATCTTCGGAGTTCAGTGTTTTTCTTACCAAGTCAGAAAAACGAGAACGGACACAGGTCCACGACAATAAACGACCTGCTCCGCCAAACTTTGTTTCACTGTTTGAGAAGCGCTCTGCAGAAAAACGGAACGTACATTGAAATGAGTCCGGTCGGAAACGGCAATGATTGTCTTGAGTTCCGCGTCAATTTTGATTCTAAAAAATAAATTAGAAATTACAAATGAACATCGCGGGGTGAACGCTGGAAGATGAAATGGAGGCGTGAATAATAATAATAATAATAATAATAATAATAATAATAATAATAATAATAATAATAATAATAATAATAATAATAATAATAATAATAATAATAAAACGGGTTTTATTTATTTATGTATCGACTTGTTTGTTAAGTTTCTTTCTGTAGTTCCAGTAGTAAAACTCTTGAATTTAATTGATGTGAGATTGCAAGGAATTTGATGTTTTAGTTGGGTTTCTTCATGAATAGATCAAAAAGTGGAGTCTGACAGAACTCAAACTATACAGCACTGCAAAGCTGGTAGACATGCCCTAAAATACTTCAAAAGTATACCTGCAATGATTCCACCACGCACTGTCTGAGAGATCTGAATATAAGTACATAATACATTTTTCAGATACTTAGCTGTTATCAGTTTTGAAAGGTATTTGCCATTTTTCTATCGCTTACCTGCAACAAATTGTGAAAGAGCTCAAGCAGAAACTATTGCAAGGGGAGTCAGACTCACCGGAGGCACGTATGTCTCTCCCAGTACAGCAGGGGGCAGTGTTGCCTCCACATGCACCTTGTTGTTCGTCCCAGAATAACTCTCACTCTCTTTTTCCGGTTGGTAGCGGCTGGTGTGGCGTGTGGAGAGAGGCTCCTGGGTGTCTTTTGACTTCTCTGGTTTCTATTCATCACTGTGAAGACTACACGGGCTGCGCGTAGGAAGAATCCGTCAGTATGGCGTTAAACCTGACCATTAACAGCACCAACCCGCCTCTCGGTGAGTTCCGCCTGCGGTCGGTTTGTCATCCCAGCTTCAGTTAGTCCGTGAACCTGCACGCGCCCCGGCTGACAGCTCAGCAGCTAGCAAAACAAAACACCACTCTGATTTTTATCCGTATTCATATTCCTGTTATGTTTACTTTTGGAGCGACATGAAAGTGCTTTAGTTGTACAATATAAAATAAAAGATAAACCCGCAAAAAGTTTCCGTCTATATCATAAAAAAAGTGTTTAAATTGGTAGTAAGTGATGTTATATCCTGTTCTTGCGGTTCCGCCACGGCTGTTCACTTGTAGTCGTGGCGCTCCAAGAAGCCACAGATGTAGCCGGTTCCTGTGATTTTCCCCGGTCCTAAATAGTAACGTTACACATTATATACTCACTGTCATTGTAGCTCCACATGCCATTTTGTCATTTACTGTAATCAGCTCTTTGAACTTGAAAGTAGCAGGTCAGTCAGCACAGATTTCACTGGGACACTCCGAGTGTCGGATGTCACTCTGAGCTTTGAAGTGACTGTGAAGTCATAGTTATTGTATATGCAACGATATCCTGTTATGGTAATTTGTCATCTTGATTCTACTTAATAATATTACAATTCCAGTGATTGTTAATCCAGTGTTGGACTTGGATAATCCAATGTAGTGACTGTCAAAGCCAGTAGGTCAAACAGCGCCCTCTTTTGTACCACAGAGGGAATACAGCAGGCTGATGTAAGCATACTGAAACGTGTGACATAAAACGGTCTGTGTATGTTTGTTGTTTCATATTGTTTCGTCTTAGTTGATTCCAGCTCTGTTTCTGGGAACTGGAGAATTTTTTTTTGATATGCAGGGATGACAGCAAAACATATTTGGGCTATTGGTAGCACTAGGTCTTTCAGCAAGAAGCGTTCTAGATTTGAATCCCGACCTAAGGTTCTCCTTATGAATGCGTGGATTATTTTCATTGTATCTATGTTTTCAAAAGATTAGCTTGTTCTTTGTCATTTTGTAGACGGTCTGAAGAGCCGCGAGTTCTCTTAATTTGCAGAGAGAAAATAATAATAATAATAAAATTGCTGGTTCTTCAGGAGCGCTTTTGACTGTAGAGCATGTGAAGAACATTGTGCAGGTGTCTGTGGAGGAAGGAAGCAGCAACAGCCTTCACATCTCAGAGTAAGTGACATGTTTGATCTGTTTTACGATTGTTCTTCCTGGAAACTTGGTGACAAACACATATTTCTACCCAAGTGGTAAAGTTTAAACTGACAGGTATAATTTTAAAGCACTCTTATCCGAACAGGCACGATTTGACAGAACAGCTAATGAAGATTAAATTTTTGGACATTTATTTTTTCACCAATGCACTACTTAGGTTTTCAGAGTGATTACAACCGACTCCAGAACCATCTTGTTTGACAAGCCTGTTTTATTTCTTCTCTTTATTTCGACTTCAAATTCAGGTCGACTCACACAAGAAATTATTGAAATAAGTCATTTTAAAAATATATACATTCTCTGTCATTTGTTCCTTTAAAAAAGCAAAAAACAAGATTGTATTTTTAAGCCTTAAAATCACTATGTTTCTTTTTTTCACCAGTTCAGTCCGGTTCAGCGACGCCAACTCCATCAGCCGATACCTGGCCCGGGTTGCTCCCGCCCTCGGCCTCTACGGAGCCAACATGATGGAACATACTGAGGTTGGTACATTCTGACTGGGTGGAGGTGTTTCACACTCACTCTGAATTGACGACCGTTCAATGTGATCGGTGACTTCAGGTTGACCATTGGCTGGAATTCAGCGCTCGCCGGCTGTGCGATCAGCCTGATGTGACGCTGGCACTGGGCGACCTGGACAAGGCCCTGTCTTTGCGGACCTTCCTGGTTGGACACACCCTCACCCTGGCTGATCTGTCTGTGTGGGCCGCCCTGAAAGGTAGCTGACATACAACCTCCATGGAAACTGAATCAGTTGAAAACTTTAAGAGCGTTATCCATGACAGGCAAGATGGTAATTGTTCACAACTTTCCCACAGAAACCCGATTTGAGAAATTGGGTTTATATCTTTTCAAGCTCTGATATATATATATATTTCTCTGATATACATGTATACTACAGTACTTAGGTTGTGAATTTCTTTTCTCCATAGATCACAGCAGTTGGCCAAATCAGAGCAAAGCTTTCCCTCACGTCAGCCGCTGGTTCTTCTTCCTGAACTTGCAGGTTCCCTTCTCTTCTGTGGGCAGCAAGTACGCCAGCAAGAAACCTGTACAGAACAACTCCAATGTAAGACTTTTTTAAAATTTCCTTTATTTAACCAGATAAACCCCGTTGAGATTTAGATGTCATTTTTAAGACTTAATTCTGTTCTCTCTTGACCATGAATTGGTTATGTGTTCAGGTTGTACCCTTGCACACATTGTAAAAACACATAATCTCACCAAGTATTTTTGTCTTAGTACAGTTGAAATAAGACAAAACTAATTTATAAGTAACCTTTTAAGGTGATATAGGAGCTTGTTTTAAGTAAACAATTCCTTAAAAAGTAGTAGTTCCACAACAAGATGTTTTCACTTTTAGAATGGGAAAAATATCTTGTTATAAATGAAATAGTTTGCCAGTGGATCTTAAAAAAGATTCTGCAACTTGCTGGAAAGTTACTTGTGAGTTAGTTCTGTTTTATTCAAAGATATTTTTACTAGAAACCAGACTAAAAATTCTTGGTAAAATTTTGTGTTTTTTGCAGTGCATAAACTGCAAAAATCACAAACCAGGATGATGTCATTTTTAGCACTGTCTGACTGGTTCTAATGGTTCTAATTAACATGTTCCAGTCAGGTGAGAAGAAGCAGGATGTTGGGAAGTTTGTGGATTTGCCTGGAGCTGAGATGGGGAAGGTGGTAGTTCGATTCCCTCCTGAGGCCAGCGGGTAGGGCTGCACTTTTAATCCGCTCTGTTCTGATGCAGGTGATTAGCATGTCTCCTGACTCAAACTGCCTTGGTGTCTCTCTGCGAGCAGGTACCTGCACATCGGCCACGCCAAAGCAGCCCTGCTGAACCAGCACTACCAGGTGACGTTTAAAGGCAAGCTCATCATGCGCTTTGACGACACCAACCCGGAGAAGGAGAAGGAGGACTTTGAGAAGGTCCAGTATTGTCAGAATGTGAAATGATTGAGAATTAGTGACATTGTTTCTAATAGGTATGTACAATACGTGGCATAGCAAAACAGAGAATTTACCTCTGTGTGCTTCACCTCAGGTTATCCTGGAAGACGTCGCCATGCTCCAGATCCATCCAGACCAATTCACCTACACCAGTGACCATTTTCCTGTCATTATGCGGCTGGCGGAGAAGCTTCTCGCCGAGGGCAAAGCCTACATCGACGACACCCCTCCTGAGCAGATGAAGCAGGAGAGGGAGCAGCGCACCGAGTCCCGATGCAGAAACAACAGTAAGGCCTCCGGAGCTACACTGGGGTTGTTTCAAATCAAAAAGCTTGCAAACTAACCTGCATGTTGATCTTCAACTCGCAGCTGTGGAGCAGAACATGAAGATGTGGGCCGAGATGAAAGCCGGGACTGAGTACGGTCAGAGCTGCTGCATGAGAGCCAAGATTGACATGAGCTCCAACAACGGCTGCTTGAGAGACCCCACCCTGTACCGCTGCAAGAACGCCCCCCACCCGCGCACCGGAACGGCCTACAAGTAGGAGTCTTTCATTTGAATGTGAGAAGAGGTTTGACCTCTACTCACACTGCTTTTGGCAGTGTGAGAAGCACAAAGCCACTGCCAAGAGCAACAAACAAAACCCAGAAATTTCAGGCTTGTTAGTTTTTTTTTGTTTATTTCTAGCTGGCATAAAATAGGTCTTAAAAAGTCTTGCTGAAACCTCCAGATACTCCGCTCGTATTGCATCTTTAAGTATTTGTTTCAACATACTCATCAAGTAGTCACTTCCATTTCCCTTTTCTTCCAGAGTCTATCCGACGTACGACTTTGCCTGCCCCATTGTGGACAGTCTGGAGGGGGTCACTCATGCTCTCAGGACCACCGAGTACCACGACCGTGATGAGCAGTTCTACTGGATTATTGAAGCTCTGGGCATCAGGAAGCCCTACATCTGGGAGTACGCCAGGCTCAACCTCAACAACACAGTGCTGTCCAAACGGAAACTCACCTGGTTTGTCAACCAGGGATATGTGGATGGGTGGTAAGCTTATTCTGGTTAATATATCAGGACCTGTGTGCTGTTTTCCCCCTCTATATCTTTAGTTGTTTCTGACCTTTGCGTCATCTTGTTTTCCAGGGACGATCCTCGCTTCCCTACTGTCAGAGGAGTGTTGAGGAGAGGAATGACTGTGGACGGTCTGAAGCAGTTCATAGCAGCCCAGGTGTGTCCCAGCTGTTGCTAAAGGGAGAGACTGCTTCATCATAGCACCAGATCATAAGACATTACTGATGCGTTTCTAAAAGTATTGCTCTTGGTTTAATAGTCACCAGTTTGTAACTGGTTTAGAACTACAGATACCAATTTTATCCTATAGCAGGTTATCTTTCTTAACAATCATATTTAGGGGTCCACTGATTAACCCTTACTTTTAGAAACGCTGTGGTTGGCCGATATTTACATGTAAAACCAATCTTATCCACTGATCTTATCTACTTCTGCAAACCTGTCAGCCAGAATACAAATGACAGAAAATATCTTTAAAAAACTAGATTTTATTTTAATGCTTCCTTCTATGAGTTAACTTGAATTCAAAGTGGAAATAAATACAAGCTGTAAAACATGATTGAGGTGGGTTAGCATCACTCTGAACTACGGAAATCCAGCGGAGTGCATTGGTGGGGGAAAAAAAAATCTAAATATTCAAAAAGCAAAATCAGAAAGTTTGATTAGTCAATAAAATCTTTCTATTCTATTAATGGCATTAGGTTTTGCTTTCCTAATGCATGAGCGGTCATTAATTATTTATAGAGGAAGTGCGGTAATCCAACGTTGCTGTGTGAGAGAGAAAAAACTGAGGCATTTTGAAAACCAGCTGTTGTGTCTTATGTCAAAGATTAGAGGGAAATATTACTCACTTCACCTTTATAGAAATTGACTAATCAAAATGTTTTTCCTCATCTTTTGTCCTCTCAGGGTGGATCCAGGTCAGTGGTGAACATGGAGTGGGACAAGATCTGGTCCTTCAATAAGAAGGTAATTCTATTCATATTTATGTTCAGCTTTTCTACATCAAACAAATGCTGAAAATAGGCTCCCATAATTACACTAACAAAGTTATTTGTCAGTCATTATTATGATCATGGATCAATGTTTTACATGGACTGTATGCTGCTCACTGTGGTTGCAGTCTGTCAGTCCTTCAGTTTGCCATTGGCTGGAATATTTGAGTAAAACTTATTACTGATATGATGAAACCTAAATGTTTTAGCTAAGTAAAATTTCAATTGTTCTTTTTTGAACTTGGCAACCTTTTTTGCATTATGATGAAGCAAACTGATGTTAAAAGTTCAACTGAAACTACCACACAGCCTGTTTGCAGATCACTTCTTGGCCTGTGTGTAAGGTGAAAATCTTTATTTTTAGGAGACAAACCTTCTGTCAGGTTTGTTCACATACCATGAACATAACCGGTTCTGACAGCCTCCTTACCATAAAACATTAGGGGTGATTTACTCTCCATAAATCACCCCTAATGTTTGACAACCAGCATGGCTTCTAGCTGCTTCGCTGTGCTTTTTCTGTTTCATGCTTTCAGCTACCTACATGTCTTTTTCCCCTGACTGCTCTTCAGCCTCTTCTTTTATGTACAGTATCACCTGCATCATTTCACTTCACATATCATTTTCATCACATATTATTAACCATGTTGCTTCCCTTTGTTAGCACTTGCAGCATAATCTTAAAACCGGTTAGAACAAAAGGACACTGTGCCTTTAAAAATTTTCGACTGATAAATTTTAAACTCAATTGCGTAAAAATTCTGAACGCACACCGCAAACCTGAAGCTCTACTTCTTGTTGTGTAAAGATGGCGGTTATATTCCAGCACAGATTGCATAAAATAAACGCATACACCCGGCTAAACGCATCGTGCCTGGTCCACATGCTCCACCTCTACACTCTCCAGTTGGTTGATGCTTAAAAAAAAAAAGGTTTCAAAATGCAAAACACACCTTCAGAAATCTGCTTTTCTGTGGGGACTCTTCAAATTTTCACATCAGTTCCATCCATGTTATTTATTAAAGTGCTAATTTGCTGCAAACTGCATCTTAAAAGACTTTACAGGAACAGCAGATCCAATGCAAATCACGTCATACAATATAATTCAGTCATTTCAGATTCAGGTCCATTAAAGTTGAGCACAATGCAATTAAAACCTGGGAAAACTCAGCCAACTTCATTTAATCACTGACACTGCAGGAATCCCTCATCTTAACCAAGCGCATGGCAACGGTGGGAGGGAATGCTCTGTCTTTTGTTGTTGTTTTTTTTTTGTTTTTTTGTCCCAATGTGTAAATTTTAGAGAGTTGTGTGGTAAATATGAGATGACTGTGATAACGTTTGAACTGTGGGGATTCCTGTTATCATTCAGCACCAGTCCGCCGCCTCTCGCTGGTGTGTTTTTTGGAGTTGTTCATCTGTTTCTCTGGGATTTTTGTTGCTCAGCTGGTATTATTTCACTCTTCACCTCAGCCGCTTTCTCTCTTTTAGTTTCTACCATACTCTGGCTGCTCTGCTTGGGTTTTTTTTTTTTTTTCGAATTATTTTACTTTGACAATTTGCTGAGAAAAAATGAAAAGCTTTGTCAACATCATAGCGTGTTTTCTTTTTTTTTTCTTTCTTTTGTCTTCATGATGTTTGAAGAGGAGTAAAAGGCACAAATTCCAGAAAACAAAAACGGGAACCTGCAAAACCACGTGACAAGTTCATTATGTGCCAATGTGTCTGCCTCTTTTCCTTTCTCTGTTCCTCCCTCTTTGTACCTGACATTCAACAAACATCTCACTCTTCTGTTTCCAAGCTGCCCGTTAGCTGTCTGAAGGTACTCCTCCACCACGTCCTCCTCTTCCTCCTCTTCTTCCTCAGTCTGACCCACCCTGCTTCTGTCATGCGCTGCATTCCTTCACCAACCAAACCAACGCTTAGGAGCACTGACGAGCAAAACTTTAGATTCATGTCATGAGCTCCTCCTAGAGATTAATAGTAACAATTATTTACAGGTTTATTGTTTGTCTCAGTTAAACTAAATGGCCTCCCAAACTATTCATCCCTTTGTCGTTCTCCCCATCCATTGTTCATCTTTCACCCTTTGTTCTCAGCTGTTTGGAAACAACCTTTTTGCATATTTACCATGCAGCAATGCACATTTTACTAAATGATTTTGTTGGATAATGTAAAGGAAACATTCATTAATAGCCTGTTCGAAGCTTGTACTTTCTGAAAACAGTCAGGATGTTGGATTGATTTCTCTGCTTTGGTTGACCCTGACCTGTGGGGAGGGAAAAAAAAAAGCTAACACACTACACCCTAGTGGTCCTAAATTATGTTGACTATGAACCTCTTCAGTGTGAAAGTTGTTACTGACTGAAGATTTCAAGATAGCCATCTTTGCTCTGACAACAGAGTTACAAAGAAGGCTGAGTAGAGCGAAGGGCTTAGAAATGCTAACTGCACCATTTGCTAACAGATCTAATTGCTAACTGTGCTAATTGCTAATACAAGATTCTAAGGGCAATTAACTTTAAAATGATGTTTTCCTTACTTAAAAGTTTGAGTAAAGGATTGCTTTAGCTATAATAAACTATTTTTACCATTTCTTAAATGGAAACCAAAATTGGCTAAAATTGGTCTTAAACACCAGAGATGAAGAATCAGTTGCTATACTCTGATTGCTGCTTCTGTAGCGTCTTTTTCATTAAGATCACTTCTGCCACATTGATCCAGCAAGATTGTCGGCTGTTTGTGTAAATTTAAGCTGGCTGATCAACTCATAAAATCAGGTTTTTTTTATTTTTCTGTTTAGTTGCTCACACTCTGCATTTGTTTCTTTCTGAGCTGGACAGACTTTCCTTTGGGTTTATTTTACAAATAAACTAAGTTCCACTATTTGCTTCTTTGCCCTTTTTGTTTCTCAGATTTTTTTTTCTGTCGGTATGTTCATGTTGCTCTTACTGACTGTGGATCTCTTCTCTGTGTTGCCATGTCAGGTTATTGACCCAGTAGCTCCCAGGTACACAGCTCTGTCCAGCTCCTATGTGGTTCCGGTTTCAGTCCCAGAGGCAACAGAGGAGATGAAGGAGGTGGCCAAGCATCCCAAGGTTAGTAGGTTTATTGTCCAGGATTACCTTTTTGGACGTGACTTTGGCCACTTACTTTCAGTTCAGTTCTTGACTATTTAAGGCGTTCACTGACTTATAGCAAACCTCACAGAGCTCAATATTAACCCTGCCTTCAGAATGAAGAGATCGGCTTGAAGGAAGTTTGGTTCGGACCTCGCGTTCTGATCGAAGGAGCTGACGCCGAGACTTTGACAGAAGGAGAGACGGTCACTTTCATCAACTGGGGCAACCTCGTCATCACGAAGATCAACAAGTACGTAAGGCTGGTTCACATTAACCCTGCGTATCCATGCACGAAAACCGCGTGTCCTTGTCCTCACCTCCTCTCCCGTCACTCAGAGCATCGAATGGTAAAGTGGCGTCCATGGAGGCTCGCCTGGACCTGGACAACAAGGACTACAAGAAGACAACAAAGATCACCTGGCTGGCTGAAACCAGCAGCGCTCCTGTGCTGCCCGTCATCTGCGTCAACTACCAGCCTCTCATCACTAAGGCCGTCATCACCAAAGACGACGACTTCAAAGAGTACATCAACAAAAACAGCAAGCTGGAGGAGAAGATGCTGGGAGATCCGTGTCTGAAGAGCCTGAAGAAAGGAGACATCATCCAGCTCCAAAGACGGGGCTTCTACATCTGCGACCAGCCGTACGAGCCAGTCAGGTGAAAGATGGTTACTGTGTCACTTTGCCACCCTGCTACAACATCCCGCTGTTATTTTGGGGAGATAACTATGTTTCTGTATAAAGTCCCAACAGCTGCAAGGAGAGTCCCTGTATTCTCTTCTACATCCCTGATGGACACACCAAGGAGATGCCGACAGCAGGGTCAAAGGACAAAAGCAAGAGCCAGGCCTCCAGCAACACAGTAAGTGTTTTAGGAGAACACTCTTCAGCTTCTCATTTAAACCTCAAGATTTAAATGAGAACTTCATTTAAAACATCGCAAGTTCCTGCTGATGTTTTTTGGCGAAGAAAAAAACATCAGGCACTAGCAGGAACTTTGTAAAACTGGACTAACCAGTTCTTCCAAGGCTGGACAAGCAGGAAACCTATAGACGTCATTCACATATTTTTGCTGTCTCTGAGTAAACGTGAAATGAAACTGTAGAAAAGAACAAACAGCTTTTATTGTATCTCAGAGAGGAAATTCAGGTGTAATGTCACCAACGGATATAGAAAAGTTCACACAAGTAGTTCTTGGTGTTTGAAGAAATTATAAAAAAAAAAAAAAACAAGATTACTCTAACAACGATAATGGTATACTGTACAAGATTCTAACAAGAAATACTGTGCAGTTCTTAGAAATAGACATATTGGACATGTACTAAATGTACTAATATATCAAACATTTAGCAAAAGGTGAGAAAGTTCTCACTTTTTGTTTTTCTGCACATCTTCAGAGAAACCTATGTGAAACAACAGCGGAAATGTTATTTTAAAATGAGTAAGTAGTGAAGCAGAAAGTTGTGCATGAATAATTATAGATAAAATGCAGTTTATAAGCAAATGATGTGTATTCCTTTCCCAAGCAATCGTTCAGATCGGTCAGTGATGAAAACGTAGCCTCACTGCCACTGGCGACACTCAGAGGAACCTCTGAATCTATTAATGTGTCAGAAAACTGAATAAAAAAAAATTTGTTCATTCATCAATCTTTTTGAGTTCCGGAAAATACGTAATTTCTATGTTAGGCTTTTTTTTTTTTAAACACGTCATTTGACCAATTTGTGCAAAAAACAAAATCTCATCATTTCTCGGAAAAAAAAGTATGGTGAATTAATTTTCTGTTTTCTGTCTTTGTTTCTTAGCCTGCTAAGGTTGCCAAAGCTCCATCCAGCTCTGTCTCTGCTCCTTCCCCGACTCCCGCCTCAGCAGCTGACCTTTTCTCAAGCGTCGTAGCTCAATGTGAAGCTGTCCGCAACCTAAAGGCTGCCAAAGCCTCCAAGGAGGAAGTGGATAAGGCTGTCCAGCAGCTCCTCTCTATGAAGGTATTCCTGCTTTGCCTGAAAGAACTGGAAGTGATGGAGTCAGATAAAATGGCTACGTCTCAACTTTTTAACCAACTCTGATGCAGGCTCAGTTTAAACAGCAGACAGGTGTAGACTACAAGCCAGGGATGGCTCCGCCCACCTCCGCTCCAGCCACACCAGCTGCATCTGTCCCAACAGCGCCGGCGTCAGAGGCCACCTCCTGTCCATACACCCGTGTTTCCCAGCAGGGAGAGCTGGTGAGGAAACTGAAAGCAGAGAAAGCACCGAAGGTACAAAACATTAATTATTAATCCACGATAATCTGTTTGTCTGTCCCCGCTCACACCACCGATCATTTATGCCACCCAGACGGATTTGTTCCACGTTTTCCTCATTGCATGTTCAGCCGTCAAGTCACTGGTTTCATCTTTTTCGGCTCGTTCCTCATTTCGCTTCCGCCGCCGTTCATCTCTCTG
Organism: Poeciliopsis prolifica; assembly: GCF_027474105.1. NCBI lineage: Eukaryota > Metazoa > Chordata > Actinopteri > Cyprinodontiformes > Poeciliidae > Poeciliopsis > Poeciliopsis prolifica. The sequence goes on from NW_026562396.1 coordinate 9,180,336, forward strand.
TCGTGTTTGCATGAGAGTGAAGTTGAGTCGTGAACAGCCATAACTCTAAATCCCATTATCGATGGTACCAGGACCAGATTGATGCTGCAGTGAAGCAGCTCCTGGCTCTCAAGGCGGAGTTCAAAGCGATAACTGGTCAGGATTACAAACCGGGAACGGCCGCGCCGACTCCCTCTGTCACCACCACTGTGACCTCTTCTTCGTCCTCTTCATCATCCTCCTCTTCTTCTACTGGCCTATATGAGCGTGTCGCACTTCAGGGGGAGGTTGTGAGGAAACTGAAGTCTGAAAAAGCCCCCAAGGTATTCAGAGAGACTGTACTGAAATTTGTATCAAAATAACCTGGATAAAGCATGCTTCAGAGACATTTCCATAGGAACAAAAACAAACATAACTGGCGTCCAACAATTTTTTTTTGTTGGACAGCAGAATATTCATGCTGTCAGAAGTTGATTCTATAACTTCTCAGATGGGATTAGAGCATAAATGTCTATTATTGTAGTTTCTCATGAGAATCATCTTTGTTTTATGTATGTTCAGGTTTTTGCTTCATCTCAATAAAATCCCAGTCCCAGTGGATACAAATGTGTAGCAACATCCGTAGAATGTGTTGAATTCATTATGGAAATGCAAGTTGTGACTCGAGGCAGTTAAAGCTGCCATTTACTAGCTGATAATATGCCCTTGCTTGCTAGCTTTTTGCATCGAAGTGCAAATTTATGACCAGTTAGCTGGATGACATATGTAAATGACTTCCTATGCACCTGTGTGCCTGTTGATAAAGTGCCTTATCACAATATTTGGTATGAATAGGTTATAGAAACTCAATTGAGATGGATAGCAGCTCAGTGGGGATCAGCTTCCAAGTAATATCCCTGAACCAGACGCTCAGTCTGAGACGGACTAATATGTGGAACTGAAGTTTGCTCATTGACGTTGCTGCAGGACAAGATTGATGCAGCAGTGAAGCAGCTGCTCACCCTGAAAGAAGAGTACAAACGGGCCACAGGGCAGGACTATAAGCCAGGAGCAGGCTCCACCCCCAGCCCTGCCCCCGGCCCCGCCCAGAAGACCGCTGCCCCGACCCAGAACAGCATCAGCCCCGCTGCGGCTGGCGCCGGCCTCTATGGGAAGGTTGCTGAACAAGGAGAGCTGGTCAGGAAGCTGAAGGCTGAAAAAGCACCTAAAGTAAGATTCACCTTATTTTAATCAACGCAGACAGTAACGCGTGAACTGCTGTACGTTTTGTGACGTAAGAGCCACAAACGCAAATCAGTGAAGATTTTATTTGATTAGCAATGACCAAGACAAAGTGATGGGGAATTAAAAGGAAAGGAAAATGATGCACGTTTTTTAAAATGTTGAAAAATAAATATATAAAGTTCTGGCATGTATTTTTTTTTTCTTTTCTTTTGTTAGTTCCAAATTATTTTATTTGGAACTAATGATCAATTAAGACCACTAATCAATTAATCAGATAAAAAACTTGACACTTTCTGCAGAATTCTCATGCAAGTCTATCAGAATATTAGAAATGCATTAAAAGATACAAATAAAATAAAAATTATATTGCATAAAGTACAATAAAAGCATTTAATCGGCGTACGCTTAATCATTCGTAGCAACGAATTCATCTGCAGCTAAAAGAATATTGAAAATCTCTGCCTTTTCTGCTTGACTTAACATTAATCCAGTGAAGAGCCATCTGTATATTTTTTGGATTATCCAATGAATTGGATAACAAAAGGTACTTAGTAGGTGCCTTTTTTTTCTTTTTACAGAATATGAAGCATTTATTAAATAATTTTTGAGTCCATCTGGTTGATGCAGATTTAAATTTTCTTCCTGTCAGGCGACAAATACGACCCACAAAATGAAAACCTTCTCATAAAAATATTAGAAACAACACAAAGCATTCATCTTTTAGTGATGTACAGTATACAAATGAAAGTTTCTTGTAATTGTGGTCTTGTAATTTTTTGGGCCTGAGAGAAATGTCAAGTTGACCTTGACCCAAGTTGCTAGAAGTTTGGACAGTGTTTGTGGTAAGCCTGTAATGTTTCGTCAGGATCAGGTGGATGCTGCTGTGAAGCAGCTGCTTGCGCTGAAGGCAGAGTACAAGCAGCAGACTGGACAGGAGTATAAGCCGGGCTTACAGGCCCCGGCCAGCCCGGCTCAGACTCAGGCCGGTACTGCCTCCACCCAGTCCAGTGCGCCACCGCAGGCTCAGGAACTCTACACACAGGTGGCCCAGCAGGGGGAGCTGGTGAGGAAACTGAAGACGGAGAAGGCTTCTAAGGTAAGACAGCCACCGGTTGTTGTCACAGCCAAATTAAAGGAAATGAGAAAATGTAACGCTGCTGCCACGTTTTAGGAGCAGGTGGATGAAGCCGTGAAGACGCTACTGGACCTGAAGGCGAAGTACAAGTCTCTGACCGGACAGGACTACAAACCGGTGGCTGCTGCTGGAGTCGGTGGAGGAGAGGACAAGAACCGCAAGGAGAGGGAGAACAAGTCGGAGAAACAGGGAGGAGGAGGCGGAGGAGGAGGGAAGAAGGGAAAAGGAGACAGGGGAGGTCAAGGAAAGGAGTCGTCAGGAGGCGGAGGGACTGGAGGAGAGGGCCAAGGCCCCAAGAAACAGACACGGTGAGGGGCCAAACGACGACGGGAGGAAGGCGAAGCTGTAGCAGCCGTCTTTATCTGAAACACATTGGAGATAAACCTGAACTTCACACTGGAAAGCTTTGGTCTGAGTTTAGCTTCATTTTGGTTTAAATATGTTACTTTTTAGAAAAACGAGGAACAAATGTTCTTTTTACTTTTCATATCTACTGGTGCTGCTGTTTTCAACAGAAATCATTGTGGTTTATTGAAATGGACATGCGCTAGACGTCGGCACACACTGCTGGTCCAAAGCTGCTTGTTCTTCTGGCTGTCTGTAATTATGCGGCGGTGCAGTTGGAAGGTCTCGGCCAATAAAAAGCCTGAATGCTGAGTCACTTTGTCAATCCTGAGCGTGGTGTTGGTATGAATGGAGTCTGATGGGTTTAGAGCATTGCTGTAGAGCTGGTATGTTGAAACGATGACACAGGACGGATCTTTTGAGAAAAGCACACGCCGCTGTGAGTCAGCCACTCCGGAGGGATTTTCTGTCAGTGGTGAGTCAGAACGGTTTCAACCTGAACCTGCATCGTCCTTGCTTGCTGTCTGCTGTCAGCCTCCAGATTACAGGCTTTGTTGCCTTCCTGCGCTACTAATTCTGGATTGTTTCTGTGCAGACGCACCGATCAGATTTCAATTTCCAATCTTTTTTTAAGTTCCAACTTGCAGTCGGGTCCAATTTCTCCTAAAGAACCACGATGGTCAGTAGCAGGCAAAGCTCCATTTATCCAGATTACTTACCATAATTTGACATTATTTATATCACAAGCAGAGGCAACGTCACACTGTGTGTCACAGTGGGTTTCATTATTATTGAAATACAGAATTATTACAGAGGTGATATTTTAGATTAGTGTTACCATGCTATTTCTAATAATTCGGTTCCTACAGAACTTTGCAGTTTTTGTGATTTAAAAAATTCAAAATCACAGATTTTATTTTCAAGAAATCTAGCATAAAATTTAATGAACAAATGAGTATGGTGTAGGGTGGTAACGGTATTAGGATGTAAAAATTGTTTTTGAGATGTGACAAGTAAAAAAAACAAAACAATTTGTTCCTCAAAAACTACAAAAAAAAATGACAGACTGGATTTATTTTGTCATTTTGCTGTGGATGATTAACTTGCTTTGAGTGACATTGTTTTCTGGACTAAAAAGTGCATCATGAGGTTGCTTAATGTGATTCACGTGAAACAGTGTGTGTGTTTAACCCAGTAATCACAGCCTTTAACAAATAAACTATTCCCGTGTATAATTTTTCAAAAGCTTTTTTTTTTTCCTCTCAGGTTGGGTTTGGAAGCCAAGAAAGAGGAAAACCTTGCAGATTGGTACTCTCAGGTGAGTCATTCTTACTCCACATTACTCTCAATCTGCTTGAATAAAAGTCCAAAATATCCTAAATGTATGTCTTTTTTTATTTTTTATTTTGGCTTCCCTTTCAGGTCATCACCAAGGCAGAGATGATCGAGTATTACGACGTGAGCGGCTGCTACGTGCTGCGGCCGTGGGCCTACTCCATCTGGGAGGCAATTAAAGACTTCTTTGACAGGGAAATTAAGAAGTTGGGCGTAGAGAACTGCTACTTCCCCATGTTCGTCTCCCAAGCTGCCTTGGAGAAGGAAAAGTCTCACATTGCAGATTTTGCTCCTGAGGTAAGTCAACATGCCAGGGGAACGGAAATCAGAGGTACAACCAGTATTCTTACTTGAAACAGACTCTGTGAAGATGATTGGTAAATGTAACGTGGATTAGGATTGTGGTATTGTCCCTTTAGTGCAGTTATGACGCTTGATGTGCCTATGATCACTGTGGTTGGTTGTTGTCAGGTTGCCTGGGTAACCCGGTCAGGAAAAACCGAGCTGGCTGAGCCCATCGCTGTCAGACCCACCAGTGAGACAGGTTTGTCCGACCACCTTCTATTTGACTTGTTCCAGATTTTGACATTTACATTTTATTATGGTAAATTAAATAAGAATTGTAGATGCAACTTAAGTAAAAAAGAAAAACAGAAATGCAGAATATAAACACAAGTATGAGACAGAGAGATGAACTGGAATAGGTGTTGCGTGAGGTGGAACTATAGCTCAACATTTCAATAGATTGAGCCAATGAATCTTGGTAATAAGATACAAATCAAGTGGCGTTTCTAAAAGATTTATTTTTGTTCGTTTCACACAAACATTCTAAGTTATATCCTGTCATTGATTGTTTGTTGTATTTTTTCCCCCTGTTATTCAAGTGTTTGAAAAATATTTGTCCTTAAAGGGGCAGTTTTATTTTGCCCTTTAAATCATGTTATAACGTCGTTTCCATTCAAAAACCTACCTGGAGTTTTGCATTGATTCTTACTGGCATGTCTGAAAAATCGGTTAATCTCCATGGCAACCATTCAGCTGTGCAAAACGCCGGAATGGCTCCGCCTTTGAGCCGCAGCTCGTCCTCGGAGCCGAAGTTTCCAGGTTTTCGAGCTTCCGCCTCACAAAGCAGCAGTCTCCCTCTCAGCTCCTTCAGACTAGCCAGCAGTAATTAGCAACACCTGGTGGAACTGCGCATCTGCTGATGTAGCAAGGAAGTAGCTCATTATAGGAGCTACTTCCTATAATAAGCTCAACGTTCTCAGTGAAACGTTTGTAAAAGCTTTGTTAAAGGATTAATAGAGGAGTCATATTGTGTTGACTTCCTGAAGGCGGAGCTTCAGAAAAAGCAGGAGCTCCTGAAAGAAACAGGGGCTCAATTTCAAGGCATTAAATCACAACGTCAAATTTCTGCATATATTGCATTTATGCCCCTTTAATTAGGTTTTTTTTTTCCTGATTTTGCAAATATCTTCAGCTTTCTACAATGCTGATTCTGAATAAGCCCCATGTTTTCAATGAACCCGCTGCTGTGTTGATGCTGGATTTATGTTTCCTTTTTGTCACATCAGTGATGTATCCTGCTTATGCTAAATGGGTCCAGTCCCACAGGGATCTGCCGATCAAACTCAACCAGTGGTGTAACGTTGTGGTTCGTAAATAAAATTCTCCCTCCTCCCATTCCCTTTCTTTACATAAAAATTACAAGTTGATTAGTGCCGTTTTTTTGTTGTTGTTTTTTAACTCTTCATTATGTCTCATGATGTCAGAGGTGGGAGTTCAAACACCCGCAGCCCTTCCTCAGGACACGAGAGTTCCTGTGGCAGGAAGGACACACGGCGTTTGCCACAAAGGAGGAGGCAGCTGAGGAGGTGCCACACCTGCACACCTCCTTATCCACTCCATCCTGTAGCGATTGGTTGATTGATTGTTTGTTCTTTTCTTTGGTTGTTCTTGTATAGGTTATGCAGATCCTGGATCTGTACGCCAGGGTGTATGAGGAGCTGATGGCCATCCCAGTGGTGAAGGGGAGGAAGACCGAGAAGGAGAAGTTTGCCGGAGGAGATTACACCACCACAGTGGAGGCGTTCATCTCCGCCAGCCACCGAGCCATTCAGGTCGTGATGATATTAATAATACTCTTATTTGATTGCCACCTTTCAAAACTGCTCTTTACATTGCAGAAAAAACTCCAAATTCATGACATACACAGCGTAAATACAAATGTAATCAAACATCAGAAAACACAGTGGGGTGTGTGTCTGACCCTTTCATTCCTTCTCAAGAATAAAAATGTAAAATTATTTATAGAAATATAAAATGACACATTTCCCAGGAAACGTCAGATTATAAATGCATGACATTTTTGGTTTCGTGACAGCAGAATAAGCTTCATGGAACCCCAGGACTAGATCATACTGATAAATACGTGATGAGACGGACAGAAATAAGCAGTACAAGGACAACATTTTAAGCTGTTTATTCCCTCAGTTGCCTTGGGGAATGTCTCTGGGAAATAAATAATGATGGGAATAGACTGCTGACAGGGACGCAGTGGGGAATATTGGGAGTGGATAATGTGTTTCCCAGACACACGGCTCATTCTAGAAACCATTTCTACTCCCCATGGTGAATCGTGAAGTATTTATCAATATTTTTTCTGATCTCCACAGGGTGCTACATCCCACCATCTGGGTCAGAACTTCTCCAAGATGTTTGAGATTGCGTTCGAGGACCCCAAGAAGCCGGGCGAGAAGCAGCTGGCCTTCCAGAACTCCTGGGGCATCACAACCAGGACCATCGGAGTGCTCACCATGGTTCACGGGGACAACATGGGACTCGTCCTTCCACCCAGGGTGGCCTGCCTGCAGGTAGGCTCACACGGATACAAGACAAACCCAAGACATCTACATATTTGGCAACCGTTCAGACAAAAAAAGAAAAAAATCTGAATTGACTTGAAAATCGCCATCAGCGCACCCCTTCGCTCACATAGACGCAAAATGCCCTCCAGACATGAACTTTTTTAGACTCCTAAAATCAAATTTGCTAAATGTTCTCCTGTTTTCAGGTTGTCATCATTCCGTGTGGGATCACTGCGTCCCTGTCGGAGCAGGATAAGGAAGCCCTGTTGGCTCAGTGCTCCAAATACCTGAGCAGGCTGCTGGACGCCGGTATCAGGGTGAAGAGTGACACGCGAGACAACTACTCTCCAGGATGGAAGTTCAACCACTGGGAGCTAAAGGTCTTTCTTCCTTCCTTCTGTGTAGATTAAAAAATAACCCCACAGAATCAAGTATACATTCTGGAAAGTGTAAATGATCGAGTCGTTGAATATGAACCACTTCTAACTGCGTTCTGCTGCTGTTTAATTGTTTTATTTCTTCCTGTTTGTTTCATGTAGGGAGTCCCCATCCGAATGGAAGTGGGGCCCAAAGACATGCAGCAGAAGCAGTGTGTCGCCGTGAGGAGAGACACGGGCGCAAAGGTGACGATCCCTGAAGCAGAGGTGGAGAAAAGACTGCTGGGCATGTTGGAGGACATCCAGAACAACCTGTTTAAGAAGTAAGCAGCAGGGTGTGGATCACCATCGTCCAGCTTTCACCTGAACATGGCGGCACAGTGTTGTATTGTTAATCTGGGCTCTGGGCTCACAAATGAATAACTGCCTGCTGGGAGTGAAATATTTCAACAGTAGAAGATGATTAATAGTCATAAAAATGTCTTTAATGTGACTGTCAGAGCTTCAGACGACTTGAAGTCTAACATGGTGGCTGTAGACACGATGGAGGCGTTCCAGAAAGAGTTGGACCAGGGCAAGGTGAGTTCGTTCCACAGGTTCTGCCTTAGCTCCACGGCTTTTAGGCTAAATGAGTTCTTAGGCTTTTTCTAAGAAGGCTGTGTATTCTCAGATATTACTTCCTGTCTATCCATCTATTCCATTCATTGGTTCTTCCATTCACCATCCTTCCATTTGTCTTTCCATTTATCCACTCCTTTTTTTTCTTCCCTTCCCAGCCTAGCCTTACTTTTTCAGGTTACAAAATCAAGCATTTTAAAATCCCTTGAAAATGCTTGAATTTCCACATGTAATAAAGTGTGATCTGATGCTTGATTAAACGCCTTGATTTGGAAACGTTATTTACAGTTGAAACCAGATATTTTCATACACCTAATAAAAATGTCTCTTTTTTTACTGTGATGTTAAATCAGACTAAACTTTATTTGTTTTCTAGATCAGTTAGAATGACAAAAATTTCCATTCGCTAATGCTAAATGCCAAAGGACATTTCTTTTAGATTTATATTTTTTTGTAACCTCCAAGATGATTTATTATTGGAATAGACTCTGATTCTTTGATAACAGAAATTTTCACAACAGAGCAAACAATCAGGGATGCATCTGTTTTTTTTTTTTCATAGATTGTTCAGATTCCTTTCTGTGGAGGAATCGAGTGTGAGGACTGGATCAAGAAGATCACTGCCAAGTATGGCCAACATATTTAAAACATTCTGTGTGTGTATATAAAGAACTGACTCGATTTCTGCTGGATCATTTACTGATTATTGTGATTTATTTTCTCAACAGAGACCAGGACCTGGAGCCCGGAGCTCCGTCAATGGGAGCTAAAAGCCTGTGCATCCCCTTCTCTCCCATTAAAACCCTTCAGCCAGGTCAGATGTGCGTCAGCGGCAAGGAGCCTGCACAGTTCTACACTTTGTTCGGACGCAGCTACTAAACGTCTGCAACTTCAAACTGGCTTCCTGCTACAAAAAGGGCTGCCCCACATTCTCTAACATGTCTAACCTAAGTGAGGAGGCTGACTTAAGAATTACAAATTTAAAATATGTATGTTTATTTTATTATTTTTGTTCTACATGTTGTGAGATGATCGAAGGGAAATTAGGAATCCAGGAATTGATTTGTATTAGAATTTGGTTATAATCCTTTAAAGTAAAGCAGTCCTGGTCACAGCCCAGGTTTTCTAACAGGCAGAATTGTGTGCTCTCTCTGAGGTACTTTCTAGAATAAAACTGTAATCAGTGGTCATAACTTCTCTGTCTATTTGGTTTGGAGTTTTCAAAATCTGGACAACACTAAAAACGGCAAGTAGCAATGACATGTTACTCCCTGCTTCTATCAGAGGAAAAGGCTGCCAACTCTCACTCACAGATGAACTGTCTCAGGAACCTGGTGAGTATTCACACTTGAAGTGGGTGTGTAATTCTCACAGGTGTGTCAGCTTTTCTTTGTCCAGTTCCATCATGTCTCATTGTGATCTGAAGCCTACAGAATGTGTAGCTATGGTGAAATAGCGATATGGTGTAAAGTCAATGAAGTCGCTGCCTACCACTTTTATCCCACATATCTTTGCAGTCTGTACAATAAACCAATTTCCACTGCAAACTGGCCTGTGCTGTTTGAGTTGGGGTTCCTCTTAATGGGACCTGTATTAGAAAACCAAAACAGATTAAATAGCTAATTATAATAATCCAAGATTTTGAAATGATAAACTTGTACAAAATGGCGTTAGATTGGGAAACAGAAGAGTCCCGAAGCTCGGAAAATACAACATCTAAATGAATGTAAATATTTGTGCTATGTATTGAGTTGCACTGATGGTGTTTGATGTGAACAATGCTCTATGGTTCCGTAACCAGGGCTGTACAAAAAACAAAGCTACTAGGTGTGCACTTAAAGTAACTTCTCTATGACTTATTGGATATGAAAAAGTGCATTTTGAATGCCTTGTTTGTATTAGCCTACCTTCAGTTTTAGACAATATGAAAACAAATAGTCTGTCTATACAAGGCAAACACTCCACCCTGATTAAGAATGCTGTATCTATCAATCAATGTCTTTAAGTCGTTGATATTAAAGTCTGTTTTTTACAGAGATTTTTAAAAAAAAATTCACAACCTTTTTCAAATTCAGTTAAGCATACATATATTTTAGAAGAAAAGTGTAATTAGGCGTTTAAAAATTCGCATGGTTACTGCGTCTTTTATTTTAAAAAGCCTGTACCGGAAGTTCTCGTACAAACTTCCAGTTGGTAAGCTCCGCTGTCACTGTCGCTCTCGGCTGCACTGAGTTGGTTGTAAAAATGGGCGACACCGGTTTGTCGAACGAGGCAGCGGCCGCAGCTTGTAAAGATGGAGACCCTTTAACTAAGGTAAGCAGCCGGCTGGCGCGGTGTGCATGAGAATGAGCCAAAAACAGTATTTGACTGAGTAACGGCCAAACCCAACAGGCTGAACACTTCCTGACAGGCTAATCTGCTGTTCGCGCTGCTCCCATTATCGGACTGATGTTCTTTTATGACTTTTCAAGGCGGGTAATTCTCGGAGATTAAATTGAGTTTAGTTTATTTGAATATGAGTGGCAAAGCTTCCACTATCCGCTGTAAATCATCACGTTTCTAACCGTGAAAGCTCTTAGCAGAGGCTGCTGTCGGCTAACTTGAAGCTGAATTTTCGCTTGGCGAAACCGCAACAGTTTGGAAGTCTTGACATCTGTGGTCGCGTGCGCGTCAGGAGAGAAACGCAGCACGAGAGAGTTATCCGAGCAGCGCCACGGCACGGTGAACGGTCCTAGACTGGTTTTAGTGAGCCTGCTGTCCTGCTGGAGAGAGCAGACATGAAACAGACGAGAGTGGACTTGACTGTGCGCAAGAACAAGCCTGTACTCGCCGAATCACTGGCTTGGAGGCGGCAGTTTCTTTACCCTGTCACTTTAATGCTTTGAAGTTGAATATTTAAAATATCTTCAAAACCATTGAGTAGCAGTCGCACAATTTTGAGGTGTCACTTATTTTCAAAACGAAGCTTTCCCTTCAGCCTTGCTCGTTCTATTGCAAACTTTTGACCAGTCTGAATAAAATGCAGCCGTAAATAGTTACTTCACCTTTTAAAAGTATTTCATTTTTTGGCAATGCAGCCATAAACATGAGCTTATTTTGTTGCCATTTGATATGATTGGTCCACCCACAGTGGTACATAATTATGAAGAAGAGTGCAACATTTTGAAATGGTTTTGCAAAGAAAAATCTGAAAAGTGTGATGGGTAAGTATTTTGCGGTGCATCTCCAACAACGTTGTTCATGTACTTCATTAATATAATGTGTGGATGACCTTTCTGACTTCTTGCCAGCCATCCCTAAGAGAATTTAGGCCTGTACTTTGACTGGACCATTTAAACAAATGAGATTTTCAAACACTGGAATATTGCTTTACAACCAGGTGGCTGAAAACAAATTCAAGTCACACTTGCAAAGGGGAAAAAGAAAAATCCTTTAACCTTTGTGTTTGGTCTATTGCTGAAAATAAAAAAAATAAACAAATAAGGACTTTTATTTGTAACATGAGAACATGTAGAGAAGTCCTATGGCTGGCAAAGCATTGTGCAGTCGGCCATAGTTTCAAATATTTTATTTTATTTTTCCACCATGAACGGTCGACTGTGGAACAGGAAAGAGGTGAACGTTGCTCACTGCAGCGATAAAGGCCATCTGTGAAACACAGATGTGGACAGTAGAGGTTTTCAGGGTCCAAAGGAGAAGGTGTGCATGTGTAATAAGATTATATTTAATGTAATTAAATATAATCTCTGGCTCATGTGTGTCTGAAGCATGCTAATTTATTCAGAGAACTTTGATCTGCAGTACAAGCAGCTTTCATGTGGTGGTATTATCTGTTGATGACCAGAAGGTGGCGGTAGTCACTTGACCACTTACCACCATCCAAACCAAAATTTGGACATAAATTGTTACCCTGAAGGCAGTCAGTGCCTGAAAAAGCAACATATTATCTAATATTATCTTTGGATCTTAAAAACCATTTAATCGTATAAAATAAATCCCAGTTCTGGGAATTCCGAATTGACTCGAAATGCTCAAAAATAAAACATTTATTTTTTCTTTTAAGAAAAAGCCAGGCAGCTAAACTTAACCTAATCCAGGTAATTTAAGTTGCATAATTTTATGCACAAACCCTACTAATATAAACTGATGGACTTTGATACAGTATGGGGCCTCGGGTAATTGTTTTACACAAATGTTTTATTTATTTACGTTGTCTTTTTCTTTTGTCCGTCACAAAATTTAAACAGAATCTCTAGACCATTTGAATTAAAAACTGTTTTTGAATCGAATCACTAGTCACTGAAATATTCACATCTCTATGTTTTATTCAAATTGACGTCCAGTGATTATAGCAGACATTAAAAAAAGCCAATAAATGTAAAAATCGAATGTTAGCCAAATGGTGCAGTGTTGACACTCCTTGTATTTGCCACTTCAAAAGCACAAATGGTGCATTTTATTGCTGTTTGTAGTTGTTGCAGTGATGTTTCTGTGTTTAAAGTTGTGTTGTTTTGTGTCTGTGGTCAGGACTTTATGATGCAGCAAACTATGTTAAGGGTGAAGGATCCGACTAAATCCCTGGATTTCTACACCAGGATCCTAGGCATGACGTGAGTTTGAGTTTGTGAGCTCCTGAATTTGACCGTTACAGAAAAAGAATGAAAAAATCTACCTGGCAAAGAGAAAATGGATGATCCTCACTGAACTTTGCTAAAAGCTTAGTTGTTGTTGTTTTGTTTTTGTTTTTTTTTACAGTTTTTGGTTTATGAACTGTGACTACCAGACATGAAGCTCTGTGAAAAGTTTCCCTCTGGTGTGCCGTATGTTGCAGGCTACTGCAGAAGTTTGACTTTCCCTCCATGCGTTTCACACTCTTCTTCCTGGGCTACGAGGACAAGAAGGAGATTCCTGCCGACGTGAAGGAAAGGACAGCCTGGACTTTTTCGAGGAGAGCCACCATCGAGCTGACACAGTAAGGAAGGACGCTGTGCAGGTGACGCCTGTCAGCAGCCAACAACACTGGCTCCTGGTTCACTGCCATCTAATATGTGACTCTTATTATATTGTATTTATCTCGCAAATGATTATTAATTTGGCACCAATGACTCGACTATTCTTGACCGCACACATGCAGACCAGGTTTATCATGGTTTTGGGTTTTTCATTATGGTTTAGTTTAATTTCAATGTAACGTTTTGTTTGTCTAATTCAGTGGTTTTAGATTTTTTCATACTTTGGATAATTTCTAAATGCAGAAAGTGTCATATTGTGATTGTGTATATTTGATTGGGTAATGAAAACTCAGCAGAAGATTCTTTTTGACCAACCAACCGACTGGTGTTTTCTCACAGCTTTTGCTGTCACCATTTTGTGGATTAATGTAAATAGAGTGCCGTAAGTTGCCGACAACTAAATACAGAAACTAAGAATATGATATTTATAATTTAAGTGTATTTTAGTTGGTTTTTAGAAGTGTGTGAAATGGTTGTAGTTAATTATACAATTTTCCTCGTTAATTATCATTTTTATGGATTTCAGTGAACAAAAATGTTTCTCAATTCCAGTTTTCGTTAGTTTTTGTTAACTATAATGACCTTGGTGTCAGCTGTCTCATGACACAACAAAAGGGAATCGACTAATTTTTCAGACCCTTGTTGAGATAGATTGCATCAGTTTCACATCCACATCTGTATATTTGAACATTGCAAATTTGTAAAAAATACTAATTTTGAGAATCAGGTATTATTTTTCTTTCACTCTTGTTAATTCTAAGTTAATTTAGTCTTATTTCATGTGTACTAATATATTTGTACTAGAAACTAGAGCAGAAATACTTGATAGTTGGTTTACTTGCAGTGTATCCTCTCTCTCTTGTCTTCCCTCATGGACTTGTCCTCTTGTGTCTCTTGTGTCTCAGTAACTGGGGTTCAGAGTCTGATGACAGCCAGTCTTATCACAATGGAAACTCTGACCCACGTGGATTTGGTAAATTTGTTTCCTGTTCTTACAATAAGCATAATATTAATTAAATATATGCACTCCTGCCTTTTCATTAAGGCAGCGACATTTCTATCAGTTATTAGCTAAGATTTACATACATTTCTAACTTCACTGTGCATTAGAAATGAATGGTCTCTCTTTGAATTGCTTATAGGGCACATTGGTATCGCAGTTCCTGATGTTTATGCGGCTTGTAAGATGTTTGAGGAGCAAGGAGTAACATTTGTCAAGAAGCCAGATGACGGTAAGATGGATTGGGAGTAAAAAAAATCTGTAGTCTTCATGGACCTACAGTAAATATTTAAAGCTTTCATTAATTTTTTATGAGATGCAGATTTTTGAAGTCAACTCCCTGCTCCCCACGTTTCTCCCTCAGGTAAAATGAAAGGCTTGGCCTTCGTCCAGGATCCTGACGGATACTGGATTGAGATCTTGAGTCCTAACAACATGGTGTCCATCACCTCCTAAAGCCCAACCGCATCCCTCCAGCTGCGTTGCATAAGGCCTGGCCTGCTGTGGCTTCACTAGGAGAGCAAAACGCCATTAAGTAAAAGGTGGAAAAGCTGTGAGCCAGTGGGAACATTTGCTCTTTGTCAATAAGAATAAGGGTAACCCAGCAAGATCTGGGATGATAATGGACATTTGACATGCAGACACAACTTTCTGCAACAAATATTTCTCTACTTTGTATAGCTGCTTTTGTTTGTCATCGTCATCATCATGTGAAACAGTTGATTTACTGTGAAATAAATTTGAAGCCACAGCTTAAACCGTGGATTTCTACAATTATTTCTGAGCTTTAGAAGCCAAAAGGTAATGTGTGTGCGTGTGTCCTAGTCTTTGGTCAAACTAAAATGACTTTTTTGTTAAGCTTCAACATGTTGAGAAATAACTTGTAGCTCATTCTCAACAGCATTCAAGAAAGAATCCAAATATTTGTGTGGCACTTTTCCTTTCAGGATTTAGTTAGAAAGAGATCTGGGATTTCAGTCAAGATGATACAGGTCACCTCCATGCCACTAGAGGGTGCTCTTAGCCAAGTTGTGGCTCAGTAAACTGTGATCAGCCAAAGTTTGTTGCAGGTTTTCTATTTAAAGCCTGTAGGAATATCTGCAGTGTATATATAATTCCCAAATGGTTTAAGAGCTCTGGATAATGTTAAGAACATTTTGCAGAAGGAATCCTGATAACTGTATGAAATGCTCCAGGCCCCGTTTCCTTTTCTTGAGATCTCTTGTCTCACGAGAGCCTAGCCAGTTAAAATTAAAACTGTTGGCGTTCACAAGGGCCAAAGTTGTTCTAGTCAGCAGTTCACAGCTCATCTGCATTCTGAGCATAAGTGACTCAGTACTGCTAACTCAGCTGCAGGCCAGATTACTAAGTGGGTTTGGAACTGCAGGATTATGCAGTTCTTGACATTGTTAAGTCAAGCAAACAGTGAAGCGGAAAAAAAGTGGAAGTAATTCCAATGGAACCATTGAAAGATGAAGTGAGAATAATTGCTCACCTTGTTACGAAAGTAATGTTCTGATCCTAGTTTATGTCAATGTTCTCACAGAGGAACCGTATAACTAAACCAGGTTAGCTTTATTGGCGAAGTTGGAGCAAAACTGCATAGAAATGGAGAACTCTGACTGCTATCTGTGTGATTATCAGAGAGAACGCCTGAGGGCAGAAATGCTCTGCCTGGAGGTAAACGTTTGAACAGACTGGATCTGTGGGGCCTGCCGAGATGTTAGCCGCATTTTTCCTGATCCTGGACGTGTACAGATCCCACAAGCAGGGAAGGTCAGCAATGCTGACCTTTTCTGACCAACATATCTCCTACAACATTTGGAATTGTCGTCGGAAATATGTTAGGTTAGGAATGCATGTATTACCATTATTATTATTATTGCCACACAGGATGCACCTATTGCTGTACGCTCAGTTTGTGACTAATTTGTGGCTTGCTTCAGTTGATACTGACGTCTCTGACATGAACTTCATGTCAAGTGAAATATCGCTGCACAGAAAAACTAAACTAAAGCTTTAATACTTATTTATGCAACTGTTTGTAAAATATTCCCTGATGCGTGACAGAATCTGAGAATTTAATTTCTGAGACTGAACATTGCATTACACCTCTTTTAATTTTCACACCATGCTTTCCATTGCCTAACTTGCACTGCGGTGACCTGGTTCTGCTTTTAGATTAAGATTTCTGATGGAAAAGGGATTATGACTGATCATGACCAGGATCCTGGAATAATTGGACTATGGTGTAATTGAACTGACAACACAGAGGGAAGCAAAAAAGTGGAGCCAAATAGCAAGTGTCAGCACTGTATCACATTCTCTCCTCCTCTGGCTTATGACGGAGCCGCTGCCCGGCCAAGGATCAACGACATTCGTCACTCATGCCAGGGCTGACTTTGTTGTGCCTGGATGGATAAATGAAGAGGTGGACCAAGACTTCAAACATGGTGACTCATCTGTGACATTAACTATCCAGCTCTCTCTGCCTAAAAGAGAGCAGAGGAGCTCAGTCAGGCAGAACTGCTCCCATCCTCAGAGCCCAGACGGACCATGAGCATCGGCTCTCCGGAGAACAAAATGTTACGCATTATTCACCCTCCTCACTGGAACGTGGAACGATTTCTTTGCACGATATTGCAATAAGTAGCTCATATGCAGAGTGAAGAAAAAGCTATTTTTTTTAAGTGAGGCGGTTCTTTATGGAAGCCCATTTCCGCCACAAATGAAGAAAAATAAAAGCTCAACAGTAAGTCATAATTATAAGCTTTGAAGTCATAATTGTGAGAATAAAAGTCATAAATTTGCATTTTAAAGTCATAATTACAGGATTTTCTATTCTATTTTAAGATCGGAAGTTACGTTGTGTCTCTAGAGAGGTTTGCTCCACTATCCTATAGCTTTGACTTCGAAAGTCAAAATTCTAACTTTGTATCTGAAAATTATGACTTCATGTTGATTTTTTTATTTTTGATTATGCTAATGGCCTTCCAGAGTTCTTTTTGGGGGGAGGGTTCTCCAGTAAAAATGTAATTAGTCTTATTACACCAACAGACCTTCTCTTCTTATGCGATTTATTTTACCTACAATTTTATTTCGCTTTCGAAACGTTCCATAAACGCTGCGATCCCTTCATGCCTTCTGCATCTTCACTCCCTGGCCTTTACAACTCAGCACAATCAAATGGCAGACATTAATTTGCAGGATGCTGCAGTTGCCATGTTTTGCATTTTGTATGACAATTTGCGATTTCATCTGCACAACTTTCTCTCCAATGACCTTTTCCGTCAGAGCTGCAAAAAGATCCACTCCACTAAGCACCGCCGTTGCTTTATGCTGATTTAGAGTCACAATGTCGCAGAACGAACGCCACGGTTTCCTCGTTGTCTGTTTCCATGTAGATGCATTAAGTCGATTTCTGTTCAAACATTTTCTGCAACCTGTTTCAGTTCAGACTTGACAGATAATGGTAAAATAAAGTTTCAATATGTGAGCCAGAATATAAATACTGTAGAATGAAAATGCATCTCCCTCTAGTTTTTATTGATAAAGACTGGAGAAGACTGGATGAATATTTCCTGACGATGTTTATGGTCTCGTCTTCTTAAAAGCTGGCTTCATTTTCAGTAGGTTTCAACATATTAACTCATATTAGCCTGCTCTTCCTTATTTGTTCTTCCAGTTTTTGTTCATTTTTGTCAGAAACACAAATTTTAATGTGTTTTGTTGCAATTTTATGTGGTATACAGACCAAAACGAACTTAAGCAAGTAACCAGAAGGACTTTTTTTGCCCCTTTTTCCCACCAATCTTAAAAAAAATTGACCAAGTGTTATACGTATTTGATACGGTAACCCGACATTAAAATTAGTCCAACTGAATAAGGTTACACATAAATAAAATGGACTGCGAAGTTTCTGTAAACAAAATTGCTCTTCAAAAAATATTTAATCATCACGATAGAAATTATGGAGCGATTAATTGATTACTGAGACAGGATTGCTATAAGCCCAACAACACTTGTAGCAAAGAGCTACAATGGTATCAGTAAGTTCAAAGCATATCCATACATCAGAATGACCCAGTCAAAGCCCAGACAGGAGCAGTGAAAACAGTGTTTACGGACCCCATTGTTTAGATTTAGGTTTAGATTTGCAACACAGGTATAGATTTATCAAATAAAACTTGTTTTCCTTCTACTTCATCATTATACATCATTCTGTTTTGGTCCATAATTGAAAATCCCAGTGAAATACATTGAAGTTTGTGATTATAATGTGATCAAATGTGATGAAATGAAGGGATGTGGCTACTTAGCTAGCTAACTCATGCAATGATATCATCCTGTGTCCCTTTGACTTTGTGTTGTGACTCAACTGACTCATTTTCGTGTTATAAACATGCCAACAAAGCGCAAACGAAAGTGACATTTTAATACATGCATCCTCATCTTCACTGTACATCTCGCTGCCACTCCAAAGTGCCTGCTTTTGGATCCGTCACATACCACACGCTAATTTTAATCAACACTGTGTTCTCCTGTGCCCTCCGGCAGAGACAAGAGAACAAAATTCCCTCTGTGGAGAGTCTTGTTGTGCTCCAGGCTTCGGTTTATTCCTTTTGCATGTGAACGTGAGCCTGTTTATGCTTGCAGTTAGGAGTGTGTGTGAATTATTTCTGCCACTCTGCATCCCGGCGGCTATTGCGGTGACGGGCGACAAGCCTCGGTCTTTCCTTGGAGACGAAATGTGACCGACTGCATGTGGAAGCTGCGGAGGCAGAGCCGAGGTCAATCGATTAGCCAGATGAGGCAGAATGCTCTGTGTTTCTCTCAGACTTCTACTGGTTGACATAGATCATCAGTGCAAACTAAATTAAAAGTCCCTTCTTTTGTTCTTTTCTTTTTTTTTTACAGCTTTTTTGTTCATATATATATATAGACATAAATTACGTGTACTTTGGCAAAAAAAAAAATTTAACTTACAAGGCAGCAGAATGAACACAGGTTCATCCCAACTCTGCAGGGATGTGATGTAAACGATGTTGGTCATACAGAGTTTGTGCTGAACTCAGCATTATTTTTTTTTATTCACATTGTTTCTCAGCACTATTTAAACATTATTTGCACAACTGAAGCTGTGAAAGCAATGTGACGTTCCAAGTGAGCTAAACTGAAACAGACAAAAGCAGTTTTAGTTTGGATTTTGATCTAACAGCCCGGCCTAGTTAAAGCCTGAACTCCCAACTCTGTTTTTGACACAGTGAACAGTGTCCTTATCGACATGTGTCTGCGTGTTTTCATTGAAAGTGTGCACAAAACTTTCTTAATGTTCAGCTCCTGTGGAAAAGACAATTTCACAATCACCGTGTTTCCCTTTAATAAGAAATGCAATTAAAACGTGTATTACAGTTTAATCCCTAAACTGGAATGTTTTTCGTTCATGCCGTTGTCCATGTTTGTCCCTAATAATTAACTGTTAGCTCCAGACAAGTGAATTTGTATTTGTTAAAGTCACCAGCAAGAGCCGACAAGTCGGATTAGCCTGATCGATGCATCTCTACTTAAGATCAAGTTATTTTCAGATGAACTAATTTCATTTTTTCGACCCTGCCAGCTGAAGGGGAACCTCCAGTGTCTCAGTGACGACTGAGACACTGGCTCCGTCCCCAAAGTGCCGACAGTGAGCAGAGAGAGATCGCTTACTAATTCCCTCTGCCGTTGCATTTCTCCTACTTTAGATAAAATATATGAGGCATATTTGGAGAAAAAATAATTAAACACATTTCTTCTAAGTCAGTGGGCGGCCATATCTGTTGATGCCAGAGGTCCTTGGTGCTTAATGTGCTGACTCCAGCCTGGAGGCTTTACATGAATGACACACAGTCAGGCTTAGCTGGGCTTTAGAAAAAGAAGGTCACTCCACTTATTTTTAGCAAACATACAGCAGAGATACAAAGTCAAAGATTTCAAAGCTGAGACTTGAACTTATTTTGAGCTGCTCAAAATGAGCTGGTTACTGTATATTTTGTAAACATACAGTAAGCTTAACAACCTGCAAACCTTCTCACCTGACGCCATGTTGGAACCACAAACACAAAGACCCCGTCACAACAAATTCTGCTGGATGATAAACTGTTCTGGAAGTTGCTGCAAAAAACTTAGACTATTTTAAAGTAATGTATAGGCAATGGCATAAAGATGCAAGAACAAATTCCCAATCAACAAAGTTGATTGATCTAGCAAACAATAAACGTTAAGTCATTTTTAAATACCCAAAAATAAATTAACAATCTTAAATCTATAAATAGGCCTTCCAGTTGCAGTTAATTAAAGTTAGGATGAGTTGTTGGTGAAGTAAGTAGTTAGCATGGTGCTTGGACTGACGCCCGGTGTCTCATATCAGACCAGCAGCCGGCAACATTTGGCGGCTCTGGACGTCCGCTGATCCGTCTCATCGTCTGCAAGACACGTCCACATCACATCAGTTGTTCTCGGTGTTTGGCGACAACGCAGCGTCCGTCCGCTGATTAAAAACTCTTCCACATAATCACCTGCCGCTTTTAATAACAGCTCTCAATATGCGAGAGACAAAACGGTCAATCTGAAGATGAAATGTATTCTGTGTTTTCCTTCTTCCTTCCTCTGATCTGTTGGAACAAACAGACAAAGGCTGAATGGCAGCCGGCGTGGATCTCTGTATTCAACCCAAATCAGGCCCAGCGTACATCTCCGCCGTTTGATCTGGAGTCCTTAGGAGATGTTATTCTCCTCTCGTTGAAACTACATCCCCCCTGTTATGTCGTCAAGGCGATTATCTATCGCGTGGTGAAAAAAGACGGCTAGTAATGGCTCAGTGGTTCTGTCCGTCCACGTTTGGTTCCTGTGAACAGCCTTTCTCACCGTCAGCCTGGCCCATCGTCTTCTGGTCCACTTCCTGCTCTGCGGTTCTTTCAAGATTCTTGTGTTTATTTAGTCATTTTGCTTCAACAGACTTGCGTTGCATTTTTAAAATAGAAATCTGAAAAGTGTGGCATGCGTTTATATTCAGCCCCAAAATGTGTGTAGATCTAGTAGTTGTCCACATTATTTCTACTGAGCTGATAGAGATTAACTCTATTTATCATCTAAAATTAGGAAAATTCTATTGATTCAGACTGGATTTTATTTACGGGTATCGGAGTAAAGAGAGATTAATAAAATGTATGAAACATTTTTCAGAATTTTTTTCTTAATGTTGAAAAACAGCTATCCCTTTTGTTTTACTTCACAATAGTGAACTGTTACAATCCAAATTAAATACATTGAAATTAGTGTTTTTAACATGAACCAAAAAAAATGTCAAAGTTCCAAAGATATATATTCTTCTCCTCACGTCCATTTAATAAGCAACAAAAATAGTTGTAGAATCAGTTACTCGATAATTTGCATGTGGTGTAGAAGAACAAAACCAATAGACATGTCTCCTGACTGCTGCTGCTGCTCTGCATAACCCGTTCAGGGCCGCTTCTCCTTCACAAATTCACAGGCCGGTGAACAAATCAGAGTTAGAGTGGAGTTCAGTGTTTTGTCCAAGAGCACCTTGACGTGGAAAGCACCAACCTGTCCAATGACAGACGACCTCCAGCTGTCCTTCCTCTGGAGATTCATCTGAGTGGACGGGTCTCTGCTGTGGGATCCGCACATAGGTAAAGGAAATAGATGGAAATTTTATGATTTATGGCTCCAGGATATTTATTTGAATGTACAAATAGTTTGCATTATGTAATGCATGCCTTAAGATAAAATTGTTTATATTTATTTTTATATTTATTGTAGATGCTGTATAACTTGGGAGGCACAGTAGTGCAGCACAAGGGTTGGAATCCCAGCATGGGGTCTTTCTGCATGCAGTTTTTCCTGTTCACTCCAGATTCAAAAGTCCAAAAACACGACGGTCCGTTTCCCCAACTTATCCTACCTGCATATAGTGGACCACTGCCTCACTAACATTTTCTATTTTATACATGGAAAGAAAGTAGAAAAAAGTTTTTTCTAGAACAAACATGGAAGTTTCTGAGATTAATCTCAAAATTTTTACTTTTTTTTTTTTTCCCATCTGCAATCGTGGCAATACGTGCGCCGGCTCCACTGTTCGTGGTTGTTTGTCTGCTGTGTCTCCATGTTACTCAAAGGAAACGCCGACTCACACACCCAGCAGCCCCACTGCAACGTTGAAACATGAAAATATAAACTGTAATGGATGCTGTGGGATCAGTCTTACAGTACGATGGGAAAATACACTGTGTCGTCTCAGTTAAATCTCCCAGGAGTTGGCAAATGCATGCCGCATTATTTTTGTGCCTCCGCTCAGCTGGAGATAGCACATTATTTCTGCCTCTCGCAGGAAAGAAGAAGAAAAAACAAAAGACAATGGATTTGTCAGGTGTGTCCAGCACACACAGCTAAATATACTGCTGTGTTTCATCTCTTTAATTGCTAAAAATGAAATGCTCAGTGAAACACACCAAATGCATGAGACGGTTTACATTTTCTCCTAATTGTCTTCTTGGGATTTTTTCCTGTTACTTTCCCCACATTGTGATCTGAGACTTTGGAGGAGAGTCACATTCAGTTTTTTTGTTGTTTTTCCCCATAAGACGATAAAGAGAAACAAACGTTTTTTTCTGTATTTCAATGGATCCTGATCTGTCAGTAGTTCATTATCTTTGTTTTGTTCCTCCCCAAAAAATCACTAAATGTACAAAATATTTTGTGTGGTTCAATCACTAAATCTGATGACTCAGCAATCTGAATGATCAGAATCAGACTGCTGTCTGATTACTTTGTCCGACTCTCATGCAGACGAGTAACAATTTAGTATTTTTGTCTATTTAAATGGACCGGAATCTCTTTGTCGATTGTGAATCTGCTCTCATGCAAAGAGACCGGATGTAACTCTTCCCTTGATGCTCGACAGCGCTGAGTCACAGGACAAAATGGTGCAAATAGAAATTAATGTGTTAAACAAACAGAAGAGGGGAAGAAAGGAAGAACCGTGTGGAACGTGCTTGCATTGTGAATTTCTGCAAAAGTTTACCAAGAAGTTACCTAACTTTTGGGCTTTCATCGATTGATTGCAGCAATCAATTGGTGACCACTCTTCTTATTGACTTACTTGACTTCTAAACAAATCGTCTATAAACAATCAATCTCATTACTGTCCTGTTAAAACATCTTATTTGGTTCAAGTGTGAACTGTGACTATCTGACCGCAGAACCGTTAAAGACATTGGCTTTCTGCTACCTTTCACTTCAACTCTTCCTACTTCCTGGGTTGTTGTTGAAACATTCAACCAAATTTCCTTTGATCCGCTGTGATAATTTGGTTCAGACGGTTAAAAGTGGAAACAATTGGGTGTTCCAAGTGGACAGTGCTTTGTTTCTCCAGCTCTACCTTCGACCAAAGTTTGCTCCTTTTGGAACTTTTGTTTTCAACCCTGTAGCTAAAAGAACAATTTTGCATCCCAAGTGTTAAACAAAGTGCACCTTGGTGCTTAAGTACAAGCATCAAGGTGTAGTGTGTGCACAGTGAAATAAACGTTTCATGACTGTGGGAAGAAGCTCAGCACAATCACAGATACAGAAAGGAAGTGCAATCTCTGCCGACATTACGCCTCCAGCTAAGATTCATATTTCCACTCATAGCATGGAGGGCACAGTGGAAGCCAACCCATCACGGAGCTTAAAAAGTAAAGAAAAGGAAAAAACATTATGGAAAACTGTTTCTGTTTTCTTACAGCTTGTATTCTTATTTATTTGTGCTGTGGAATTGGGTCTTCTTGGAAATAACATCTTTCGGTTTGGATGGGGAGGCAGTGGAAAACCAATGCAATAACAGTTTGAAGGCTATAGAGGCCATTATTGTTCAAATGTCTTTCGGCCTGACAAAAATCAAAATTCAGACTCAGAGCAAAAAGTATCAAGTATCTGAATCCTCCTCTCATTACCTCGTCACGACCCGGTTCAGTTCCGTCTAAACTCGACGACAGAGATGCTAATGGGCTGCGGAGACCAATTACAGCTTTTTCTTTCTCTCTTTCTTTCTTTCTCTCTCTCTTTCTTTCTTTCTCTCTCTCTTTCTTTCTTTCTTTCTTTCTTTCTTTCTTTTTCTTCATTCTTTCTTCTTTCTTTCTTTCTTTCTTTCTTCCTTCTGTTTTAATGCGGGGTTAAAATTAGAAACTTCGCTGCTATGCTCGGGTTTCCATCCATTGATCCGACCGACGGTCGCGCGGGATGCGGAAAAGCTCGTGCGCGCGCCCCAATCAAGCCTCTGACACGCGCGCGCCCGGCGGAGGGAGAGAGAGAGAAAGGAAGCACGTAAAGGACGCTGCCTCTCTGGTCTCTGGCGCAGGGACACATCTGCGTGGGGACACCTTGGGACTTTCTGTGGATATACAGACTAAACAGAAAGAAGCACGCGGGACGGATCCACAGCCGTGTCTGGAGCATCGTTTACTCTGGATTTTATTTCATTTTGTTTTGTCTGCCTGCAGTTTTCCAACACCTGGGGGGCTAATGTGAGTATGATTGACATCAATATTGTTTCTATCATTCATTTACTTTCTCTATATTATTCGACTATAACTCAGTTCACACCTTTAGCGGCTGGCGCACAATACAATGTTTTCATAGATGCTGTGATGAAAGTGAACATTTCTGCCCAGGTTTGACCTGTTTACTGAGGTTTACCTGTTTTTCTCAAACTCTGTTGCCATAAAAGGCTGTAAAATTTAGTGGTTTAAAAAAAAAGAACACTAAATCTCTGTTCAGTGTGAAATTATCCAGTTTCAGATTGTCAATTAAAGGTGATAAACAGATGATAAACTGCAGTTTTTTGGTTTAAAGAAAAAAAAAAAGACAACTACAAATATTGGTAATGTTGAAACTGCAGTGGAAGATGTGGTCCATCTTCTTTTAATGAAGATAAGTGTCCAAATAAAGCACCCTCCCCCAGCCATATTTTTACCATTTACTCTCTGAGCAACACCAGACTCAGTCCTTATGGATGGTAGATGAACATAAGCAACAGAAAACAGGTTGAATTGTTTCAAGACCGACAAACGACAGAGACCTTTTGAAATGTCCTTCCTGAGCGCTGGTGTTGCCCCTGACAGGTTTACTATGAATATTAAAAAAATATATATTTTTAAGCAATTAGACCACAGATCTGCTGAATGAGCTGAAATATCAAACCAGCTGAATACTCGAATAAATACTCGATAACTTCATGACTAAATACTCTTCAAAGCTCAGAGCAAGTCTTTTACTTTCTTACTTTCATAATTGTAAAAAAACAAGTACCATGCATTAAACATGTTCTGGCTTAAGGTGGTAGTGATGGGAGCTGCATTTAGAAATCACTCAAAAATCTTGGCAGGTTCCTTCTGCGCAGTGAGATTCTGTTGAACCTGTTAAGCTCATTTTCCCTCCTGACAGTGCTGTGCAGCTCACTTGTCTTGATTGGTTTCCAGGTGTTGCTGCAGGAAGTGCTGAAAATGCACCTAATGTGATTTGTGAGAGCCGAGTGTCTTTCCACCTCAGTGAGCATCAGATGACTGCTCCTCCCTCCCTGGCAGCCTCTGTGTCACACACGCAGCTGATTTCTAACTTCTCCTCTTGCAAATGCAAATCCATGCAGATAAATCTTCCCCTTAAACTTTATGAACATGACTGTGTCCTGTTTTCTCTCTTTCCCTTCGGCAAGTCTCTGCGCCGCCGAGCAAAATGCTGACTGCGTGCTGAGGGCTCGGGAAATGAACGCCTCGTCCTGCTGCGCCGGCCCCGTCGCCATGTATCAGCAGGCCTCAGGACCTGACCTCAACGCCAGCTGCGACCTCTCGGCTCCCCGCTGCACCTGGACGGCCGTGGACGGGACCCCGCAGCTGCCCACGTTTTCCACGGCGGCGAAAGTCAGAGTGATCGTCACCTTCATCCTGTGTGGCGTGTCCACCCTCTGCAACGTGGCAGTGCTCTGGGCGGCCATGGGCCACCGACGCAGGTCCCACGTGCGCGTGCTGATCGTGAACTTGACCGCGGCTGATCTCTTGGTCACCCTCATCGTGATGCCCGTGGACGCCGCGTGGAACATCACCGTTCAGTGGCTGGCCGGAGACCTGGCCTGCAGGTGCTTGATGTTCCTCAAGCTGCAGGCCATGTACTCCTGCGCTTTTGTCACTGTGGTGATAAGTCTGGACAGGCAGTCGGCGATCCTCGACCCCCTGCAGACCAGCATGGCTCCGAAGAGGAACCGGGTCATGCTGACGGTGGCGTGGGTAATGAGCGCTCTGCTCTCCGTCCCTCAGGTGAGGAAGCATGAAGTGATCAGCCGATGGAATCGAAGAACATAGATCACACTGCAAAAACACAAAGCGTTCCTGAGTCATTTTGATCTAGTTTCTAGTGCAAATATCTTAGTTCACTTGATAAAAGTCAAAACTAACTTACAGGTAACTTTGCAGCAAGAAATGGGAGCTGGTCTCAAGTCAGTTATTCCTTAATATTCATGAAAATCTTCTAGTTTTAAGTGAAATAATAATCTGCCACCTGAACAAGATATTTTTAACTCATAATATCGCCACCTTCCTAAAATAATGGCCCAGGTCATCTTTTCTCAGTAATTTTTTGCCTACATCATCTTCTGGCAATAAAAAGGGGTTAATTTTTGTAAAAATCACTTGGCAGAAAATGACTTGGGCCATTATTTTTAAGAAGGTGATTTAAGGGGAATCTTTGGTTCCACTGGGAGAGTATTTCACTTGTAACTAGAACTTTTTCATCAATATTAATGAATTGTTGACTTAAAACAAGTTTCTTGCTGAAAGTTATTTGTATGTTGGTGTTGTCTTATTTCAAGCGAACTCAGATATTTGCACTAGAAACTAAACCAAAAGGAATTCATGAGGCTTTGTGCTTTTGCAGAGAAATGCAGGTTTATAGGATAAGACAAATATCAAAAGCTTGTGTCCAGTTGCCCTCGGCTGAAGCACTGAACTACATTTTCTGCAATTACAGTGCAGTCTGCCAGTACGTTTTTACTTCTGATACCATATCGATATTGCAGCTTTGAGAATTAGCCAATACCGATTTTGAGCCAAAACAATATCAGAATGAATCATACATGATTTTACGACTTATTTTGAAGTGTAGAATGTTAGAAAAGCCTTGATCAAGTCATGTTACCGAAACAGAGAACAATAATAAACAACAAAAAGGTAGGAGAAGAACTGGGCCATTTATTATTACCCAGTTGGTCTGCTTACTGGATACAAGCACTGCAGGATAGAAATCCTGGGGTGGACTAAGTGCTGGAGAGGAATGCATCAGAGATTTTAGATGCAGGCTGATATAATATGTAATAGTATATATAAATATATTTAAATGTGACGGAAGTTTCTTTTTTTTCTATTGTAACTTTTGACTGCTGGACTCGTGAAAATATGCACATCTGATGGATTCAAAATTATGCTTTCAAACTTAAGAACAAAGTATCGTCTGCCAACTATGTCGATGTTGAGGTTTTGTACAAATTCACTTGGAAAGATTTAAACTTCTTGGTCTAATAAAGATTTTTTTTTCTGTCCAGAGACATTTTTGTCAGAAATAATAGTGAGCAGACATAACATTTTAGGTGCAAGCTAAGAAATGACTTGATTATACTCTCGTTGTCAAAGTTGGAATCTCACGTTCATTCTCACCTGCTTCCACAGGTCTTCATTTTCCACAACGTGACCATCACCTACCCAGCAAACTTCACTCAGTGCACCACTAGGGGGAGCTTCGTCACTCACTGGCAGGAAACGGCCTACAACATGTTCACCTTCTCCTGGCTCTTCCTGCTGCCTCTGGCCATCATGATCATCTGCTACAGCCGGATCTTCATCCACATCTCCAAGCAGATGACAAAGAAGAATGGTAGCTACGCAAACCAAACAGCGTTCACTTCCTGAGACCTAGTCCTAAATGAAGACAAGAAAGAGGACATAGATGGAATATCAATGTAGAAATAGTTAGAGATTTTTGTTTCACTCATGTTTACTAAGTCTAATATTTTTATCTTTTCTGGTTCACTAACATGAATTTTATTACTTTATTCTCATAAATGTATTCATTATTATTTTATTTGTTCTCATTATGGCCATAATACTCTGTTTTAGGTGTTAACTTAAGGAACCTGAATGCTGAATGAAAATCAGAAGATGCTTTAGCCAAGCCTCATATTAAAAGTCTGCACTCTTACTTTATAACAATCTAATTGGACAATCTATCATGAATGTAATGATAAAAAGGTAAAAGAGAAGCCATTATTCATTGAGTTTACTGCAACCTCTTGTTTTTTCCCTTTAGTGTCCTCTGATGAACCGCGTCTTCGCTGCTCAAAGAACAACATCCCAAAAGCTCGGATGAGAACTCTGAAGATGAGCATCGTCATCGTGGTCTCCTTCATCGTCTGCTGGACTCCGTACTACCTGCTGGGTCTCTGGTACTGGTTCTTCCCCGACGACCTGGAGGGGAAAGTCTCGCACTCCCTCACCCACATCCTGTTTATCTTCGGGCTTTTCAACACCTGCTTGGACCCCATCATCTACGGCCTCTTCACTGTGCGCTTCAACAGGAGGCCGAGGAGCTGCTACAGCAGGGCCACCGTGATCTCCGGGCCGGACGCCAAGCCGGCGGCGGCAGAGCCCCTGAAATGCGCTCTGGCTGGAGGATCTGCGAAGGGCGGAAGGGACGGCAGCTGTGAACCAAATGAGCAAAAGTCCACCGACAGCAGGCTCTGAATGCATGCAGCCACTGACGATGGGGGGGCACAGAAAGCAATATGTGAAGAGAAACAAAAGCAAGAAATGCAACTTTTATTTGTCATTGTTCCTGGACTCACACTAACACCCATATGCGTGTGTGAAAGGATATTTATCACTCATTAGATTTGAAGGTGGGTAATGAGTTTATTGTTCTCACTGTACATCTTATATACAGGCTGTGTCTGTAAATGGCTTCAGCGTTTGGTCATTAAAAAGCTTAAAGAACTGCTCGGGGTACATACCCAGGCAGTATTATGTGCTTTTCAAACACATGGTATCATTTCATAGTACAATCAAGTAACTTTGTTACCTTCAGTTGTCATAAAAATGCTTTGTGTATCAAATATGACTGAACAGTAATTTTACTTCCTAATTTAACGCCTTGAAATTGGGCCGCTGTCTCTTTAAAAACTCCTCTTCCTTCTGAAGCTCCGCCTTCAGGAAGTCATCACAACATGGTTCCTCTATTAGCCTTTTAACAACGTTTTTACCAGCTGGGAAGCAGCTCGTATAATGAGCTCAGCAGATGTGCAGTTCTACCAGGTGTTTGCTAATTGCTACTGACTAGTCTGAAGGAGCTGTGAGGGGAAGTCACTTCTCTGTGAGGTGCTAAACTGCAGCCCTGAGGAGGAGCTGCGACCCTGAAGGCGGGGCTAGCTCCACTCGGGTGTCTTGCACAGCTGAACGTTGTGCCATGGGAGATTAAAGGATTTCTCAAACATGCACCAAAGAATCAAAGCAACACTAAAGGAATGTTTTTGATGAGGGAATATGATTATAACATGATGTAAAGTTCAAAAAGTTGATTTTTCATAATACTGCCCCTTTAACTCACATATTAGCTCATCTAAACTGAGTTCTTTGCAAAAGTATTCACCCCCATACATACTTTTTCTATACATTTACAGCCTTAATGTGCATTTTATTTAGATTTTATGTGATAAATAATAAAATGCACTCATTATGCAATCTCTCATTGCATAATGAAAGATTTTTTTTCAATATTTTTGCAAATAAAAACATGGAACTGTTTTGGTGATGAATACTTTGTAGAACCACTTCCGTCTCCGTTGTGTCATCCAGCTTTGCACATCCAGAGGATGTCTATTAGTCATCCAATCAGATTTGATTGTGAAAATAATTAATCACAAAAACCTAACCAGTTAGTTATTCTGCTTCTGCTTTCAGAAATGAAACTAAACTACCAGAAATGAAAGTGATTTGTAGCTAACTCCAACTAAGCTAACCCCTTCTTGACCCACGTTTTGACACATGCAAGGACATGGACACAGCTGGAGGTCCAAACAGTTGTGGGCCGATGCCAGGCTGTGTGAGATCTGGGCAGACAGTAAAACTTTTAGCAGCCAACGACTGGCAGCAATTCAGTTTCAATTCAAGTTTAAGCAAAGTTAAGTTTACTTACCCACCACATTTTAGCACCAAGGCGGTACAAAGTGTTTTGCATGATAGAAACATAATGCAGTCGCTTATGGAATGAGCAATAAGCCTTGTGCTTTGTCAAATGCCATCATCAAGAATAATCATCATCAAATATCCTGATCAGTGTTCCGGTAATTATGAATCGAAAGCAACTCCAAACTGCTTTTTTTTTATTTTATTTTTTTATCTTGACTTAAAGGAACAGTGTTTCAGATGTTTTGCAGTTTTCTGGGAAGTTGGTTCCTAGATTTGTGGTGCTTAGAAGCTGAATGCTGCCTCTCCATGTTTGGCTCTGGTTCAGGGGATACAGAGCAGAACCAGAACCAGAAGACCTGAAAAATCTGGAACCAAGGTTGATACAACAATAGCAGATCTAATGTATTGCGGTGCTAACTACTTTGTGTTCTTTCACAACAAAATACATTGAGACAATCTGTAAAAAACACAAAATTATCAAGAGGCACGATTACTTTACCAACTCTTTGTACCTCTCCTCTAAAAGAGTGTCAGCTGACCTTTAGCTTTTCACTCCTGTGTACACATTGTAACAGTGACATCCAGAGCGGTCTCACCAGTCCAGTCAGCAGTTCCGGTCAAGGACAAACAAGACGACAGGACATCCTCTGGCTTAATGGAGGAACAGGGGGGAGGATTACAGAGAGCTGTAGTGACCCATGACTGAGCTGTTGTTTTTATGTGTGGGGTCACCTGCTAGGGTCTATATCAGTCACGCTTGAGCTGAGCTGCTAATTTTGGCTGAAATTAAGCGTCCAGATTTTCCCCACACAGCTCTGATTTAAAACAAGATGTTGGGTTTTCTGCCTTGGAACCATGCTTCTCCCCGTCGGCTGGCTGATGCCCAAAAGTCTGACAGATCAGTGATCTGTCCACCTGCATCATGTTCCGTCTGGTGAGTGGGCGACGCATCGTGTTCTCCCGGTTTCGTCAGCAGACAGATGTGGTTCGGTGTAGCTCATGGAACAACAGCTGCTTTGTTCAACAGCCATGCTAACGTAAGATTAATGTGTGCTGATCACAACAACTGGCTGCTTTTGGCTCACAGTGAAAGTGATTCCACTCTTTATCCCTATCAGAATAATCCACGCTGAAAGGAAAATATTTCATTTAATTTAATGAAAGTTTTTTTCATTGACAAATACAAATACTTAATGTAACAACTAAAAGAAATCACGAGTGAAATGTAGCAGAAAGAGGAATATGCACACTGAGAAGGGAGTGGAGAATCAGAAGAGCTAATTAGAGGTGAGTAGATGAAGCTGGAGAAAGAAGCAGGTGGAGACAAAACAAGGGAATCGGAAGCAGCTGCAAATAGCAGGTTGAGGTCGAGGTGAGAGACAAAAACAGTGGAGGAAACTAAAGGAAGGGAGCTGAAAATGATGTGAACAATGAATGAAAAATAACAAATCTGAGCAAGAACCAAGGACAGAATAATCTAATTCTAATCTATCAGCAGGGAATAAACTAAAATGGAACATCTAAAATAATAATAACAGAAGTAATAATCACAAATGAAACTAAAACTAAACACCTTCAGATCAGTCAGACAGAAAGAAAGACAAAATTGGATTCTTATTTAAAATAAAAACATAAAAATAATGTTGTTGTGATTTCTTTTATTTGTAGATGCTGAACAAAAAACTAAATATGCAAATAGTTTTTTTTAGTTTTTTTTTTAAACCAAAACATAGAAAAAGATTTAACTGACAATTTTGTCTGGAAAACATTTGCCTTTCGCAAAAGAAAAGCAAAACATTACTCATTTTCTAAAGATCATTTCATGTTTACTATTTTCTTTCTTCAGTCTACAGCAGGAACTGAACAAAGCTGGATATGAGTGCATGAGTCTTGCATGGAAACTAACCAAGTTAACAGGATACCTGCGCCCACGTCTGTCTTCAGTCTCAATACAACTTATTTTTTCAGATTTCTTCATTTTACTTTATCTTTTAAAAGTGCCAGAGTGAGCATGCAACATGATACTGTTGTGTGTCTGATTATATCATTTTAAAAAATATCATCAGATGTTACAATCAAACTTTTAGTCAGTGCTTGAGTGCCACTTCCCCCCCAAAATTATTACACTCTTATGTGGGTAATTTGTTGGATTGCTGTTTTTTATTTAGCTGAAGTAGTCCTGCCTTTTGAGCAGAGGTCCCAAAAGTTATTGCCTAACTTCCTGTTATTTCTGCTTAAATAAATAAAATAAAATCTGCCCCCGCCCCCCCAAAACAAAAAAAGAAAAACAGAAAAGAACTGCTCTTTCTGTAGGTTAAATCTTTGCTCACTCCCATTTAACGTAACCAGGATGATCTGTGTTGCCAACCGATTGTTATCCATGTTTGACCTTTTCATTTCTTGAAACGGTGACACAAAAACCTGAAGGCCTTCTGTCATTTTGGCAGCTGGCAGCTGACACTCCTGAGCACTCGGTGGAGACGGGTCCAACATTTCCAACCTTACACACACACAGTACAGGTGACCTCAGAGCTCAGAGCTGAACTCTGTGCTCGGTGCAGACAGTTATGGACAGTTCAGAGCGCTGGAGGTCGCAGCCGAACCTCTGGTGCAGCGCCACTGAGAAGAGGGAAGTCTGAGTTTATTGTGTGAGTTGACAACAAATGTCCTCTCAGGGCTCTTCACAACATCAACAGGGCCCGAACAATGAGCAGAAACGGGCCGCTTTAGATTTAAGGCAGCGCGATGGATTCGGCATCCGCACTGCAAAGCACACAGAGTCTTACCAAGTACTTTTGTCTGTAGTTTCTAGTGCAAATATCTGAACGTCACGAATGAAAACAAAACTAACCTGCAAGTAACTTTTCAGCAACATTTACGAGCTCGTTTGAAGTCAGTAATTTCTTGATATTGATTAAAACGTGCTGGTTTTACTGGTTGTTTCACCTGTCCAGTTATAAGTGAAGCAATCTGCCAGTGGAACTGTTACCCTTCAAAAACCAGTACTAAAGAATGATTTACTTAAAACAGGTTCTTATATCTTCCTGAACAATTACTTGTAAGCCAGCTTACTTGTAAGTGTAAATGTTACACTTATTTCAGGTGTAATAAGTGATTTGCACCAAAATGGAGAAGTTAAATACTTCATATTTGTGTGTTTTTGCAGCAAACAGCCCACAGATGTAGCAGCGCTTGGCAAAGCTCAACATTTTTAAGAACTACCCGGAGAAATCAGAAGAAATCTAAGTCATTGAGAAAGTTCACATTTTAGACAACGTATTTAAAAAAAAGATGCGATGGATTCATTTATTTATTTATTTTCAGATTCTGCTGAAAACATCCAGTAGCATTTGCTCATAATCTCTTAGATGAGTGCGGTTTATATTATTGTGACAATCTTTGGCTCCAGACTGGAACCAGTTTATCTTTTTAAAATTCTAGCCTCATGTCTGAAGCAGATAAATCAACAGAATGCTAATTACATTTTGCATGGATACGTGTTACGCTCACACACGTCTGTCGGTCAGTGTTAAATTTGTTGGGTTGTGTAGGCTCTGCGCTCCAGCAGCCAAGTTTGTTACTGAGGTCAATGTATCTTTCAGTCACTTGCAGATAAAGTGCAAAGATAGCAGCCATTGGAGCTCGCCACAGACAGAGCAGCCACTTTGGACACGCTCCGAGATGTAATCTCCGCTAACTGGCTTTGCCATTTCAAAGTGGCATTTAACACAGCGTGACCTTTTCAAAGGTTTCGTCTCGCTCAGCAATGTGATTGATCACTGTGAGCTTAACCTAGAAACAGCAAGAGCTGAGATTTTATGGGGCTTTTTCATACAAAATTCCTTAGATTTGTCAGATGTTAGTCATTAAAAGGGAGGCTTTTTATGTAAAATCAACTTTTTCAAGATTGTCATCATGTTATAATGTTATCCCCTCATTAACAACATATATGGAGCGTTGCCTTGATTCTTCTATGCATGTTTGAGAAATCCTTTAATCTCCCGTGGCAACCATTCGGCTGTCCAATATACAGCATTGCCTCTTTAAATTTAAATGGCACAAGATTGTCAGGTGCATCTGTCAGTATGCAATTTGTTTCGTTATTATCTTATGCTTTACTGTTTATCTGGTCAAAAGCCACCAATGTCTGTAAAGTGGAGGTACACCACACTTTTAAGAATTTTAAAAATTTGATCCAGTAAATATATCTGGGCTTATGCTTAAACCCTGATTAAAAGAGCAAAAGTTCAACGGGTGCAAATGACCTATTCAAGACTCGTGCCTATAGTTTGCAAACAATGCTTGATATTTACCAGGTTGGAAGTGTTGAGACTCCACATGTAGAACTAATTACAGGAGACTAAAAATGAAATTTCATGTAGTCCTGTTGTAAACAAAGAGCCTCCACAGTTCAGGAAGTAATTTCAATGATTGCTCCCGGCTGCAAGCTAATTTTACTTTTCTACATGTGGCAAAGGTTCTTTCCTCTTGTGTGCTTCCTCCTCTGAATCTTGCATTATCTGCTTGCTATGTTTTTTTTTCTTCACTGTTTTCTTTCTGTTGCCACTAAGCTTACACAGGGGTTAAAATGTCCGATGAAATTAAAAAAGATAAACTAGGTCAGACTGAAAAAAATCTGTCTCCGACTGTCTTCTCTATATCACTGGAATTAGGGCAGAAGAGTTAGCATTTCATTTATTTTGTCTTTTTGTTTTCTTAACCAAAAGTACATGTGCTGATTTTTTTCTTTTTTCTTTTTTTTTTTTTACAGTTTAAAACTTGCTGCATATTTTAATTATGTTCTGTTGGGTTTTGATGTGGTAACACCAATCTACATAGTGCACAACTCTGATGTCAAAGGAAATGTTACTTTTATAATTGTTTGCAAATAAGAATCTGTGAAAAAAAAAATAATAACACTGAACAGAAAACACTTGAGGATTACATTATAATTAACATAAATGACAGGAATGATGTGAATATATTTAAAGAAAGTAAGAATTTTAAATAAATGTAAAAAAAATAGATAAATGAAATGTGCATGGTAGTGTCTGAATATGTGAAAAGGGATTATGCTTGGATAAAGCAACTAACTCAAGACCGAGTGACAAATGACATACACATATTATTTATGGCGTGCTTATCTGGAAGACGCTTGTTTGAATTATTTGTTTATTTTTCTTTTTGCATTCTTGCACAAAATGCACCGCTTTCTTTCCCCCAAGTAGGCTATCACATGCAGCGCATATCAACTCTACTTTCAGTGATGCAGGCAGAAATTCAATAAATAAAGCTTTGACAGAATCAGATGTATTGACACGCCCAGTATCTATATTACTGCAGTGTTCTAATCTCATACAGAAAAATACTGTAGATCCATTAATTGGGCTGTCAACGCTTTCCAGAAACCCTTTGTGTCTTTGCGTCAGCCCAAGGCCTTTCCCCCGGGTCTCTCTAATATCTTTGTGCTTCTAATTGGTGCTGATCAGAACTGAAGGCAGCTGGCCAGTGTCTCCAGAACAACTTCACATCCTTGCCGTTCACATCCTTTGCTCATATAAATCTAATTTTGAGTTATTCCATGCATTGACTTCCTTTATTTGTCATGGTTCTGGAGCCAAGTCAAAACATTGTGGGGGCTCGTCCAGGATTTGAACTCTGGACCTCAGGAGTCCAGTTATAAGTTGGAAAGACCACATGACCATCGCAGTTGATCAACGCTCCAGATGTACTGGGTGAGTGTGACTGCTGGAGTTTCAACAGAAAACAGTAACTTTCTTGCTGCGATGCCACAGTGAGCACCATCTTATAGTCTGGTTAGCTCCAGTAGCACCTGCCAGTGAGTAACATTAGAATCCCAACATTAAAATATGTTTGGAATCTTTGAAGAGCACAAATTTATACTAAAGTGGAATATTTGATTGGCTACATAAAGGATCTATTACGGAAAATTTACATTTTGCTCATTTTTGTCCATCTGTTTTGGGTCTCTATTGCTTTTAGATAATAATAAAATAATAATAAATGATAATAATAAAATCATGAGGTTCCAACTGCCCACACAGTGCTGAAAAAATAAAACAAATGCATAAATCAAAGTCGCGACAATTTTGGATTCTGAAAGGGAGTTGAGGATAGTTGTTTGAAAAGGTTTTGCTGCCATCTGCTGACACAAACCCTCAAACATCAGGATGTGTGCTGACATGGAAGTATTTGACCCATTACTGATTTCTTGTGTGCTTTTGCTTTTTGTCACCCTTACATGCTTCAGGTCATCAAGGATAATGTTAATATCAGACATAAATTAGCAGAGTAAAAGGAATAAGCAGCTTTCAAATTATAGTTTTATTTATTAAAGTAAAAGCCAGTTTGCTTTGCTGGCAGCTACTGACATTACGGATGTGTGAGACCCTCAGTCTGTCTGTCTTTTCTAAAACATAAAAATATATTCTATGGCAAATTGAATTGAAGCACAGCATTATATGTTATCTTCTATAGATCTCTTACAAAAGCAATACTGGTAATGATTACTCTTTCCTGAGTGCAGAATTCAGGCAAACAGAGTCCAGAGTTAGAAATATCTTCCTCTTGTCAAATGAAGGGCGTGGCAGAGTGTACAGGAAACGGTTCCATGATGTAGCAGAAGTAGCTGGAGAGACGACAAAAAAAAACACAAAAAAGCTTCATTAAGTGGAGCCTTCAACCATTCAAAGATAATAGCACCCAGTCTGGCATCTATAAAGCAGACATTTTATAGCAGGAGATGAAAACGCCACCATCCCCCTACCCTCATTTTCACACCCCTGCTGGGCTTTAGGATCTGAACACCTGTTTCACCGAGGAGCTGCAAACAGACATGTTCCACTGCTTTGTTCACGCAAAACAAACACGCACTGATACAGAGCATTTCTGGGACCTTCTAGGTGTTTATATTTATACACGCAACATTCGACATTGGTACCGATGAATGGAAATTGTTCTTTTTTAAAATTATTTCATTTTCAGTAATGTGAATCCCATGGCCTGTTTTTTTTTTTTTTTAAACCATTTCACTGACATGGGATTAATTTGATGTTTCTGGAAGTTTTTGATTTGGAGTTATCAGAAGTCTACCTGTTTTCAATGCTACTCCACATGATTCTGAACGCGGTTGTATGGAAAATGCTTCAGGGGGAAAAACTGCATTTTGTCCTTTTAAAATTTCTCAAAAATGGGACCAAACTGCATATTGTAAGAAATATGCAGTTTTTATTTTGTCACCTCCGTCACAAAATAAAGAAATATACACTCATTGGTGTCAAACAAATTCTTAAGATCTGGTGTGCAATCTTCTCTATACTAGCATATATTTTTTTTCATCTGATCTTTAATTTCTTTGGTAAATAAAGTGTTTGTTTTTGATAGTTGCTCACCTGCTTCCTGTTTTTAGGCAGATTCCTCATGTTAATTCTATTCAGGTCTGACTCTTGAGATCAGCTGTGGTTAATCTCAATGGCAGTGGTGCCACACCACCAATCTGTCATCAAGAATCAATGATAGATCTTGATGATGCTCATTATTTTTTTTTGGAGAATACAATTTGACACTAAGCCTAATATCAATTCAGGAGACGTCCCGTACTTCTGGTACCAAACAAAAAACACAAAACCCTAAAAAGTACTTTTACATTTCCTTTATTTAAGTAACTCCGGTTAATGAGTGATTCGCCTGAACTTCTGAAATATTTTTAGTGCATCTTCATTCATCTTATTAGTAGCTGTAGAGCATGTTGATCCTTCAGACAATCTATCTATCTATCTATCTATCTATCTATCTATCTATCTATCTATCTATCTATCTATCTATCTATCTATCTATCTATCTATCTATCTATCTATCTATCTATCTATCTATCTATCTATCTATCTATCTATCTATCTATCTATCTATCTATCTATCTATCTATCTATCTATCTATCTATCTATCTATCTATCTATCTATCTATCTATCTATCTATCTATCTATCTATCTATCTATCTATCTATCTATCTATCTATCTATCTATATATACATATATACATACATATCTACATATCTATATATCTATATATCTATATATAGATATATATATATATATAAACATTTCACAGAAAAGCAAACATCCAGTCTTCTGTATTCGGGGAAGCGACGTTACTTATCTTCTTCATCCGCGTTTGATTATTTTTCCTGAGCACAAATGCATCATGACCCTCTTCTTCCCAGTGGACCTTGTGATTAAGAGGCGTCCCAAAATAATGTCCTCAGTGGACTTGCTCTGCATCAGCAGGCACTGCGCTGGAGCCTAAATCGCAGGAACAATTCAGAGAGACGCAATGAGAAATGGACGCCCTGTCTGCTGAGTCCACACTTCACCTGATGGATCGTCCCTCCCTCAGATGCTATTGAATCAGTCCTGATGGGGCATCTTAATTGTTTGAGGATTGTTGGCAGGATTGCTGCACAATGGTGATGATATTTGATCTCGGCACTCATAAAAACGTGATCATTTTAGGTATTTTTTAAAATTAGTTTTACTTTATTATTACTCCATATTTTTATTTCTACTTTTTGACAAACAGTAGGCTGTTCATTTATTTATTTCAAGTGGATTCGTAAAGTTTTTAGATAAAAACAAAAAGTCAACACAATGTAGTTTACACAACCTGCTATCTTTGCACTAAACCAGGCCTATATGTCAACAAAGCATAAAGCTCATATATAGACCTTACTTAAGTTATAAAAGTTATACACCTAAGAGGTATTAGAAAAGGGACAAGAAATTATTTGGTTGTCCAAGGTCAACAGCTGATTCATTGTGTATTTCTTCAATTTGTTGTGATTAGTTGATGCATTTGAAAGCAAAATAATTGCCAGTTGGATATAATCACAGGGTTTCCAATGAGTCAGAGAAAAAAAAAATGAATAAATGTGTGAAGTTTTGAGTGAATAAACACTTCAAAAACTCAAAATCTTACCAAGTATTTTTGGTCCTCCTTCCTGGAGCAACTAGATGAGTTCACTTCAAATAAAACAAAACTAACTTGCAATGAACTTTGCAGCAAGATACTGTAGCTTGTTTTTAAGCCAATAATCATTTAATACTCACAAAAACTAGCTTGTTTCAGTAGCAGGGTATTTCACTTGTAACAAGACTTTTTTTTTCTCACCATGTTGTGAATGAAATAATTTCATGAGTGATAAACGCAGGAGAAGCTCAGTGATTCAGCGTACGAGTCGGTTGGAAGTGAGGGAGCAACAGCACCCCCTTGTGGATGTTGTGAAAAACATGTTGAAAGTGTGCAACAAAAATAAAGAAATGGATAAAAGGGGGGAGGGGGAAGCTTAGCCAATATTCTGTATACTTATACAAACTATTTGATACACAGATTGTCAAAAATAAATAAATAAATAAATAATTTCCCCATCAATTTTGTTTGTGCAATGAAAAGAACTGTAGAGACACATAGATCTACAGATTTCCTGCTTACTGCATTATGAGAGATAATTTTTAAGAATGCATTATGAATGCATGGAAAACCTTTAGTGGCCGGGAAAATCTGCTGGTTCTGATTTTGATGTTGACGTGTTTTTGATAACAAACAGCGGGTGTTTTTTTGTGTTTAAGCCTGTGATTAAAAAAAAAGTTAGGAAAATAAATCATATGACTTACATCCAAGTAGCCCACTAGGGGGCACCAGGTCTTCTTTCTGCATGAAAGCCACAGTCAGCTGGTCCCTCGTTCAGGCATCAATTCATTTCAATTCAGGTTACTTATATAGCACCAATTCATAACACACGTCACGTCAAGGCACTTCACAAAATAAATAAATAAATAAATAACTGACGCCATTGACGACCACTGCAGGGCTGAAGAAATCAAAGTAAGTACCATAATGCTTCCAGAGGTTCTAGGAGCAAACACATGTGAATAATTGAAACAAACATATCGAACACAGAATATCGCAAATCGGAATCGAAGATGGAGACGACGTTTACAACTGCCAATAAAGCAATATAAAGTTACATGACTCAACATTATATTGAGTCGCATAATGCTCGTCACCTTATGTGACTCAAAGATGGCAAACTAATAAAACCCTATTTAAAAAAAGAATTCTGCTGATAGTTACATAAAATGCAACATTAAAGATTGAAATATTATACTGGCCAATAAAAAAAAAATGATAATGATGATAACAATTTTAATGCAGGAATATGGTCTTGGTGAAAAGCATGTTTAATACTTGCTTGATTTTCCAAAAGGCGCTTTTAATCTGAAAAACAAAACAGAAACAAAAACCCCGATGGGAACGTTTGCTGTTTAAAATTGGAGAGCGCAGAGAGACTCTGGCTGCTAATGCAGCATCCCGGATGTAGGGAGGCAACGTCCAGTCATCGTCCGTCCTGGAAGCCGTCATCCATGCACGCGCAGCTACGTAGGCTGACATCCACCGAGAGGACTGGTGAGGAGGAGGAGGAGGAGGAAGAAGAGGAGGAGGAGGAGGAAGAGGAGATGTCTGTGACGGTCTCTGTGTTTGTGTTCTCCTGGGCGGACCGTGCTCCTCTCCGCATCCCCGGCCCCAGAGACGCTCCGTCCGGAAGCGACGCCTTCAGTCCGGCTTCTTCTCGCGGCGTCGCGCGGCTCCACCGGCCATCCTAACCAGATGCCCTCCGCCGGAGCGGACCCGCTCAGTTCCACGCCGACCGACGCCAGCGGAGCCTGAGCTGGAAAGGATGCAGGTGAAAAGCCAGGTCTGCGCCGAGAGGAGCAGCGCGGACGACCCGGAGCAGGACGACAGCCAGAAGAAGACCTCCTGCTTTTCCAACATCAAGATTTTCCTGGTGGCGGAATGCGCGCTCATGCTGGCACAGGGCACCGTGGGCGCCTATCTGGTGAGTTCAGACGTGTCCGAGTGATGACGGAGGGTCGCGGGCAGAACGATGCGGCGCCTCATCCGGTGCCATATTATTCCCCATCCCATTACCATAATGGCATCCTTCAGTAAACACGGCTATTGATTGATGGCTTTGCTGCTTCACCATCAGGGCCTGCTTGCGCGAGCGCGCGCGTGTGTGTGTGTGTGTGTGTGCGGCACCAGACAGCGTCACAGTGTCAGTGTGCTCCACGTTGTTTGGGGATCATATCTCTATGCGTCCGTGGAAGCGGGTTATGAAATTGGGGGTTCGTCCATTCCTACCGGCTCCTGCTGCTCTCTGCACAGAAATGCCTCGGTAAATTATGCAGGAGGCCACACACGCACACACACACACACACACACACACACACACACACACACACACACACACACACACACACACGCACGCACACAAACACACACACACACGCGCACACACACACACGCGCACACACACACACACGCACGCACACACACACACACACCCCCACACACACACACACACACACACACACACAGGCCCAGGAGATGACGTGATCTCCACAACACAAGACACAAGAGATTTTTCTTTTCCTCATTGACACCACATTTCCTTTGACTGAGCCTCCTCATTGCTCTGGTATTAATAGATCAGCAGCAGCTTGTTCCACGTAGTGAAGAAAATGGTAAAACAGAAAAAAAAAGAGAGAGAGAAAGAGACTTTATGACCTCTGGCAGAATTCATATTTCATCCCACGTAATCCAAAATCTCAGATATCATTTTAAGTTAGAAGTGAAGCCTCATCCTCTCCTATGGATCATCTCACCACTTCCTAAGTCGCTATAGTTATTATTTTATTCTTTGGTTCTTTTTTTGGTTTGTCCTCTGATAGCTTTCGACATAGTCTGATTACTGTACTGCCTGTTCGGTGCAAGATTTTATTGAGGACAAGGACACTTTTTTTCTTCTTTTTTTTTGTAGCTGTGTTTTGCATCCTGAAGTGTAAGCTATTAGACCCGAGTCAGGCATGTTCACCATGACAACCGTGTAGGGCTGTCCAGGATTTTCGAAACGTGAGCCTAAATTGTTCAACTGTTGAAAGAAGTTCTGAGCCACAGAAATGGCATCTGTTTTGTTCTGAAAAATGCAACAGCAGCTCTTTTGTAAAAACAAACTAAATGCACAATCTTTTTTCAGATGTACTTTAGGCTACAAGAACATGATATGAGTCCCTCTTTTTGTTTTTTAGCCTAGTTAATGCTTTTGAGTGAAGGCTTCTGGATGTTTGAGGCGCTGTGGACTATCATCCTGCAAAGAAATGAAAAGAGAAATGTGGTTATTAAAATGTAAATAGATTGCGTGTTGCTTACGTTTTCTGGTTTTCGCGTTAGTTTGTCTTAAGCATGTCACCATCAACAGTCTGCACTGATGTTCCAAGCTAACCCACCTAAACCGATTTAATTTCATCATTGTGCAGTAACTGGAATGACTGAAGGTGAAGGGTTCCCACTCAATTTTCTAGTAAAGTCAACTGTTTTAGGTGCGGTGAAATAAATCTGTGCCATGAATTTTGGACAAGGGCCACAAACGGTCCCTGGGATGCACTTTGGAGACCCCTGATTTATAATGTTTTATTCCAGAACGCCGGCGTGGATTTCAGTAAAATGACATCCTGTCACATGTGTTCTTTCAGGAGTGTAATGTATGTGCAGGGCTGACACCATAACTCATTTTGCTGGATGATAAATTGTCCCAGATTCCTGAGAATGTTGTTGTTTGGAGACCATTTTTAAGTAATAAGTAATGTGATAGAAGCGGCACAATAACACAAGAGGACATTCTCAAGGACCAATAAACTTTAAATTCTACTGAATATTTAACACTGGAAAACATTTTAGATATCCAAAAATAAAACGACACAACAACAGGAGCAACACATAATTAATTTTGAAGTCCCTAAAAGACAAAATTGTCCTTCCAAAAAAAGAGTTGATTGAGACCAATGGACCAGATTCAGACTTTGGTTATAGAGCTTTTGGGAGAGAGAGAGAAGAGAGACAAATGAAAAATCATGGAACTGGAACTTATTGTGGTTGTTTTAATTAATCAGGAATGCTGCCCAGACCATCATACTACTACCACTATGTCTGAGTCTTGACGTGATGTTTGTGGTCGCGCTGTGCTAGTTTTATGGGACGCAATTAGCAAAAAGGTCCACTTTTATGTCATCAGTCCATAAAGTTATTTCCAAATATGAGACAAGCCATTGTGTTCTTTTTGGTCAGTAGTGGATTTGCCCTTTGAACTCTCCCACTGAATGCTTCTTTGCTGTCTGATTTTCTCGGATAAATCGTGGTTCAGTTCCTGACCTACCATGAAACCCGATGGTTACCATACTACACACATTCTGCATACTGAACTTAGTATAATTTTACAGCATGTCACAAAATATGTTCTTACTGAAAAGCATTCAATTCAACATGAGAATGCATCCTAAGAGCAATTGCTAATTAACAATTGCTATGGTTAAATACAGAGAGACTGTGTATGATAAAGTCACAAGAATGGTTCTGGTTAACACCTGGAACACTCATTGTTTTTCTGTTTTCCTGCTAGGTGAGTGTTCTGACGACTCTCGAGAGACGTTTTAACCTCCAGAGTGCCGATGTGGGCGTCATCGCCAGCAGCTTTGAAATCGGCAACCTGGCCCTGATCCTGTTCGTCAGTTACTTCGGCGCCAAGGCCCACCGGCCCCGGCTGATTGGCTGCGGGGGGATTGTCATGGCATTGGGGGCGCTGCTCTCAGCTCTGCCAGAGTTTTTGACTCATCAGTATGAGTACGAGGCAGGGGACTCGTGGCATGCCGAGGACGGCAGGGTCATCTGCTCCAACAAAACCAGGTCAGAGAATCGGGACTCTGGTTTTAACTGCGGCAACCGAGCCAACACCAACATGATGTACCTTCTGCTCATCGGAGCTCAGGTTCTGCTCGGCATCGGGGCCACTCCCGTCCAGCCTCTGGGAGTGTCATACATTGATGACCATGTCCACAAAAAAGACTCTTCATTGTATATAGGTGAGTCACTGTAAGGATGCGAAATGATTGTCAAGTGTTTGTTTTGGTACACGATGAGATTGCATGGTACATAAAAACATTAGTCTAAAACTGGACAAAAGGGTTTTTTTCTTGTACTTTTGACATCTGTCCTTTCATCTCCCTACAAAGTCGTAAACACATTGTGAGGCATTCCAAGGCAATCCCTTGACATATATAGGGGTAGACTGTATCCCACTTCTACCCCACTATCCCACTGTATGACACTCCCTCTATAAAGCTGTTCATAGCTGCCAGGTCATGTGGGGGTCAGAGCATAGAGGAACAGCACCTATATGACTTTGGATTGGTTCCCAATCCATTTAATCAATTTCTATCCTATCATTTCTCATGATTGAGACCACAAGCTACTTGAACACTTCCAATTAAGGTAAAGACTTATTCCCTTGGTTTGTTGGTCAGATGTTAAGTTGTCAGCTAGAAGGACTCAACCTTTCACCAGTTGAGAACCTTGGCTTCAGACTCAGAGTCTCTGGGTGTGTTACGCAACATAGATAATTGTCCATTCGGAACGCAAGGCGCTAAATGTTAAAATGTAATTCAACAAAGCCTAAAGGAATTTTAAAAATCGACTGGTGAGCGGTGGAGTCCGATTCAGGCGAATCGGACCCCACCACTCACCTGTAGGGAACCTCGATTTCAGACTCAGGAGAGCTGACGCTCATCCTGCGTATGGACACTGATTGTGGAGAATGGATTATTACAACCTTGTTGCTTCATGGCTTTATGGAAGCGGAAA
Source organism: Poeciliopsis prolifica (assembly GCF_027474105.1). Taxonomy (NCBI): domain Eukaryota; kingdom Metazoa; phylum Chordata; class Actinopteri; order Cyprinodontiformes; family Poeciliidae; genus Poeciliopsis; species Poeciliopsis prolifica. The sequence goes on from NW_026562396.1 coordinate 9,225,253, forward strand.
AAAAGAGGAAAAAATTCCTCATTAAATTCTGAGTAGTGTTTTGTTCTGGAGAAGAACTGTGTTTTTAATACTCCCAAAAGCTAAAAGCAGCAGCGCCTGATGGGTCCCTTTAGGTGCTTTTACGGTTTGACACAGACGCCGTGTGATGCTGCCAGCATCGGATGCTGATTGCACACCTGCAGCTTTATGACTTAAAAGGTCGTGTGACAAGCTGCATCATCATCGCCATGCTGGACGTAGCCATTAGCAAATCGATGCACATTATCAGAAACTGCTCAGGTAGACTTTGGCCTTCCTGCTTCCTTTTCAGGAGCATAAATTTTGTAAAGGAAATCTGCATCGCCGCACCGGCTGCGGCAGCCAGGACTGATGTGTCAGGGCAGGTTGGTTTTATAACGTTGGCGCCCGATTCTAAGTTTACCATCTGCTGTGTGAGCAAAATGAGGAAAATTGTTTCCTAGTCTTCAGACTGCATTTTGTTTATTTGGCAACCACAGCTGAAGCTGAACATGTCCTTCTCTTAGTAGGTAGCAGTGATCAGTGTGGAGCTGCCTCAGAGTTGGATGTTTTTTGCCTCCAGTTGCAAAACGGGGTTACACGAGGTCTTCAAACACTGCTCATGTTGCGTTTCCTTTTCTGCTTTATTTTTATTCAAGCCTCTTCACTCTGATACCGCAGAAGGAAATCCTTTGTAACCAACTGCTTTCAGAAGTGAGCTAATTAGTAAATTATATATTTAGTGATTTTGATATTTTCACATATCGGTATCGGCCCAAGACATAAACTGGGCACATATTTACAACCAATATTTATTTTCATCTTGCTGCTGTTTGTTTGTGCAGGTGAAGAGGAGGAGGATGCTCATGTGATATGTCTTTGGTCATGCGAGAATGATACGGTACTATTGTGAAAACAATACATGAGGGACAATAAAAACGATTTGTTACATCCTTTTTTGGTAATTGTACAACTGTGACTGTGTGTCACCGTAAACATAACCCTCCAAACACAAATTATCCTCTTGGAAAAAAAAAAAATCTCTTTTGTAAAGCGCTTCTTTATGACTCCAGTCATATAAAGATGTGTGAATCTCTTCATGGCATATTTTGGTGTTTATTTATGCTTTCGTTGAACAAACTGTGGAGAAAATAGTAAAACTATCAATACTGACAATAAGGGCAGTTTGGGATCTTGATACATGATAATCGATACAATAAGTGCCCACCCCACACAATGCTTTTTAGAACTATTTTGATAAAAATCATTTGGCGCAATATGTTCTCATCCTTTCAGCTCATTTGCGTTGACCAGAAAGGTGGTCCCACGAGGCACAGAGTCTGGAACTCTAATGGCATAACCGTAAAAGCTATTGAAAACTGTTTTATGGTTTTCTTTTACTGCACAATTATGGGAGGTACTGTAAGTTGGAAAAAAAAGTGGAATTCTGCACAGGAAAAGTTAGGAAGAATATTGTGTCTTGTACTTTCCTTGCAGTCATACAGTTTAGGTTCCCAGGAGGAAAGCACTTTCTGCGAGCATCAGCAAACTTTCCCAGGCTGGCAGTAGAGCACTGACTTACAGTAACAACTAGGAGGCTGACATAATGTGCATAATAGGCTGTCTGTCAACGTTACCTAGGTAACAGCCGAGAGACAGTGCGGCGTGTCGTTCCCGTTCTTCATGCAGCTCAGCAGCCTGCCATTAGCCGATAGCCATCAGAGAAAGTGGAGAGAAGGAGAAAGAAAGAAAAAGAGGGGGTAAAAATCCAAAGTTGTTTCTCTATTCTTTAAATAAAACTGTACCGTCGACGCAAGAAGTTTCAGACAGAGTCCTTCTAGTAGCAATTCAGAGCTCACTAGATATGAAGATGCATAATAAAGAAAAATATTTAAGACTTCACGACTCAGCAGATGACCCTGAACATCGCATGCACCTGGTGGAGTTAATTTAGCGACACGTATTTAATTCCTGTTGGCATCCGATTTGCACCGTTAAATACGGACGTACAGTTAGCCCCCAAATTATTCATGCCACTCTCTGATGCCGATTTTGAACTATTTTCATTCGACTCAACAATTTGTTTTTGACTGACAACGAGACTAAAACAATGTAAAAATAGGGATTAAAAATGGCATTGCAAAAAATACTTTGACGCCTTCCTAAAATGACAGACTAAGTCGTATTTTTGCCCAAAATAAAAAAAAAATTATCTTTGAAAGACAATGTTTAATAAGTAGGGAAAAAAATCTTTATCAATATTATTGGACTCAAACCCTTCCCATAACTAATGAAGTCCAAGTCTCTGTTGGCATCACCCTAATGTTTAGCTTCTGCCGCCGATTATTTATCAGACTCAAGTCAGGATTGTGGCCAGTTCACATTCTAAAATATATTAAATAATTATTAATAATTAATAATAATTGTTTAGCTTTACATCATGTCATAGTGTTGTCTCCTCATCCAAAACATTCCAGCATTGTTGCCTTGACTCTTTCACCCATGTTTGAGAAATCCTCCTGTGACAACAAGAGGGATTTCAATGCAACTCCTTCTCTGAGCTGAAACTTTCAGACTTCCACCTCATAACACAACCCTGCCCTGTTACGCCCCCCTGATTAGCTCCTTCAGACTAGCCAACAGCAATTAGCAAACACTGGGTGGAACTGTGCATCTGCTGAGCTCATTTTATGAGCCACTTCTCAGTGCATCACTAGTTAAAACATTGTTAAAAGCTTGATAGAGGAGAGATGTTGCGATGACTTCGTGAAGGTGGAATTTCATAACCAGCAGGAGTTTTTAAAAAGACAAAGTCCCAATTCCAAGAGGTTAAATAATGAAATCAAATTTCTTTTGAAACTGAAGCTAACATAGTTGCTTGATTGTGGTGGGAAATTGGGAAATACAGGACACTGCCCCTTTAAAGAACTGAAAACAAGACTGAAAAGCACTTGATTGCCATTTTCTCATTTCTGTCCTGGCTGTGATCTCCCCAACCTCTCCCTTCAACTCATAAATATAACAAACATCAGTCCATTCTCACCACCGCCCGCACTCCGTTCCATGCTTTGTATGTTATCCGATCCACCAGGCACGTCGATCGCCAGGGCTGCGTCGTGAGGTGGTGCTGCTGTTGAGGTTCCAAAATTGCGCTGACGCCTAGAAAGTCGTATGAGCATGCTCTGTTTCATATGCCACCACCGTTCAAAGACGGCGCTGCTTGACGAGCTCCATGTGTGAAAGCGGAGTCGCCTTGAGTGAAAACCACATGACAGGAGCAGTTGGGTTCAGTTCAGCAAACACCTGTCCAGCTGATTAAATATCAAAGCAGCAGCTCTGGAGGAAGGAGCGGGATAGGATGATCGAAGACGAGGCCGCTCTTTAGAGATCGCATCTTCATCCTCATGGATCAATGCAGCTTGAATGAGACAAAGGGGACAAGAAACACTCCAGGGTAATCAGGTAAACACCCCTGGCCCTACGAGAAAACAGTAATCTCCTCCTAAACCTAATAGGTTGTGGTGGGAAGAGCTGACATCACACCCCTGTGATGAGAGCCAGAGAGCCTTTTACGTCACGGTGAAGGAGTTACGACATTACCACCCTGTTCTGTGTCATGTAACATCTTAGCCAGACTTTAGGTAACTAATGAGCCACTTCCAGACCGCCTTCTGCTTCTTTTGAGTCATTCAGAGGTGGAGTCGCTGCTGTGCTGTGAACCATTTTCTGGCTGCACAGTTTGAAGTGCTTGAGATCACAAACTGATGGCTGGCAGAGCAGATCTCCAGTAATCTCTGTCTGAAGCAGCATAACAACCCCACACTATCACTCCACCACCACCATGTTTGACAGTGACTGTGTTTCTATCAACGGTTATTTTATGCACATTTTGAAGTGTCGCGTTAGAAAAGGTGTATGGAAACAGCAAAATTCAAAGTTTTTGAAAGATGTGTTTATACTCGTTTGACATGGATTTTGGCTTTTCTGAAAAGAGGCAGCGCACCAAAGGGGAGATAGAAACACACATTTGCCGAATTAGTTTTGACGTAGTAAACTTTCCCACCCACGTAGGGAGAAACTGTCAGCCTGAAGTGGCCGGTGAAAGGCACTCCAGATTCGCCTGGAAACATAGCTAATGATGTTCTTTCCCTGAAATACTAACGCTAAGCACGTAGCATGTCATGAAATGTAACAGGATACACACCTTCCAGAAAATCCTAGCGCCTCTCGTTAGCTGCATATCCACTAACCTAAAAGGTCGTTGTTTTGGCTGCATTGAAATTAGAATATTTTGCAAAACTTGGAAACACTTTTTGATCACACAAGTCATGTGATCAGATGTCGCTACTGCCGGAAAAGATGGAGTCAGCAACAGGAAGTGGTTGGAGGATTACAGTGCGACATGCTTTTGAATGACTTGGTCTGAACAAATTTATTCACGTGTGATTTTAATTGCATTTCTTGCTTATTGGAAATACCACGATTGCAAAGTTGTGTTTCTTTCTACTCTAGCAGACTATCAACAAAGTTTTGTGCACATTGTTAATGGATCGCTATTGATCTGTACAGTATGTTCCCAATAAGTCTTGTTGATTGTAGGGTTAGCTTTCTTAAAAGACTTTAAATTGCCACCTGACAAACTTTCTTTGTAGAAAGTAGTATTATGATCTTAAAGCATCTGGAAGGAGCCAAATACTTACACAGAGCCCTGTAATTGGATTTATCTGTCAGAACAGATTTTAAAACCTTACCCTTGTCCTATGTGTGTTTTGCTGATTGCCTCTCTCTTTCCTAGCGTTTCGTTTTGTCATTCGGTGGCCGGTACATCAGATCATTGTGCCTGCTGGCAGATTAAAGTGAAGCAAAAATAGATTTAGAGCTTCAAAGTAAGCCACATTGTTCTGGGCAGAAAATGGCTGCTTGTAGAAAGGCTAACCCGCTCTTTAGCTGTGTAGACTCGAATGTCAGAGCCAAATTGTAATTGGATTATTGATTGCTGTCCCTCTCTTGACTGATAGGCTGAGGTAAGTAAGCTTCAACAGGCAACAAGCGTCCCGTCGGTTGTTCAGCACACTAAGGGTCCGAACAAAGAAGCGCCCGTTTAATGATGGGCTTTATGGCCTGTGTTTGTAACAGGCAGGCAGACCCCAAACAGCTCCAGCTTTACATGCAAGTAGAGTGCAGCGTGTGCGCCGCTCTCGTTAGCCAGACGGCAACACTGTGGGACACTCGCAGGCCTCCAGCTTTTAATGGGTCTCCAGGCGTCAGGTTGTTTGGGGTTAAAAAGAAGATTGACAACGACGCATGCAGGCGATACTCTTCTGTTTTTAGGTAACGACCTCCCTGATGTTTGCACTCGTGATTATGCTGCATAGCAAAAAACAGACTCTGGCCTAAGTCAGGTGCAATGAGCAGTGAATCAATTAATTGCAATGATTTTCACTTTAATGACAGAAGGGCACTTTTGTTTACAGAGGATTTATGATCCATTTGGTTCATGGTTTTGGTTCCTAGGAGTTTTTATTTCAGTATTGTTTGTCATTTATGTTTCAGAGATTTGGAATATCTTCCAGTTCTAGCGTGAGGTGATCCTTACAGAACCAAAGTTTATCAGAGTTGGAAAAAACAAACCGACATTGTAATTCCATTATCAATGTATCATTTGAAAAGGATCTCAAAACAACATTATTATTATTACTGTGAAAATCTATCATCTGGCAAAATGTGCTATTGTGACACACCTTATTCTGGACTTCTTTCTAGAGCAAATATTGAAACTCACTTGAACTAAGACCAAACTTGATTTGAGTAAATAATTTCTTAATATTGATTTTAAAAAGGTCCTGGTTCCACTTGCACATAATTTCACTTATAACATGAGAAAAATGACTTGTTATAAGTGAAATAATCTGCCAGTGGAACTAGAAATTTTTCATCAATATGAAGGAATTATTGATTTCTTCCAAGTGTACCAAGTTACTTGTGCTGGAAACTACACCAAACACATTTGGTAAGGTGTTTGCAGTGTTATTGATTCTCGTGATGCAGATTTAAATATGTGAATCCAACTACAACTGAAGCTCTGTGTCTGGAATAACAAAAAACCAGCGTGATGCCAGTCATCTGTTTGTGTGCGATTGTTCAGGACTGGAAACTGGCACGTTGCCACCTGCGGTTTAGATGCAGTGCAATGGAGGCCCTGGCCGTAGCCACTTGATATGCAGACTGTTGTGCCGTAGTGCTGTGCCAAAGAACACAAACACTCAACATTGTTGTTCTAAAATTGGACTCACATTCCCCCATGCGCCCAGTGAACTGTGCGTTTCACTGGGATTTCACGTGGCAGACCAACAGAAGGTAGTGTATTAGCATCAAAGTGTAAGATAACACCTGAGTTGAAAATATTTCAAAAATAATAATCTGGAAAGTGTGGCGTTTAGCCCCTCCGGTTAAGCCTGGTGAAGAACCACCTTTACAGCTGCAAGCTGTTTTGTCTTGAACACATTTTCACATCGAACTCTAAATGATTTGGTCATTCTTCTCAAAATAGCTCAAGTTCAATCAGATTGGATGGAGGACATCTGTGAACATAATATTTTATTTATCTCATTATTCTCGCCACCAATTCTCAACTGGATTTGGCTCAACGTAGCACTAAGGTGACTGATATCCAATAGATTAGTCACACTAACACCATCTTTCCTGAAATTACAATGTTGAATAAACCTTTAACCTGTTTTTTTGGGGGTGGTTTTGCAAAAAAGAAAAAAAATGGCGGAAACAGAGTGCAAATACGCAACGGTGCAGCCGATTGTGATACGGAACCGTAACTCCCTCGATACACTGAATCGCAGCCAGAACAGTCTGCAGAAAGTCCACTGATCTTCCTCTTCATCATACCTCAGCCTCTGTTTGTCTCTGTAATACGTCAAACGAAGCGCCGTGGGGCTGCGAGCTGAGAGTCCACTGCAGCAAAAATGTTTTTGCTCCGCCGGGGTTATTACTCTTCCACTGTAGGACAGCGGGGGAAGGAATGGACACTGACTCAGCACGCCCGGCCGGTTCGGTCTGAGCCTGGGTAGTTTTATGTAAGCACCTTTGCCAAGAAATGAAGGGCCAGCGATTGAACTGTGCTCTAATGTGAGTCTGAGTGTGAAATTATTCATGTGCAGGGAGCGTGACCAGGTAGAGCAGCCCTGTCCCACAGTGTGACCTCTCTGCTGCTCTATTTACGACTGCTGAGCACAGAGGACTTATTATGGCTCTGGAATTACTATCATCTCCAGGATGATTCCCGTCACTTGTGGATACGCCATATTTTATTTGGACATTTTGAAGAGGAAGCACCGGATTTATCACCTGGTATTCTGCAAATTACATTGATAAAAACACGCATGCACCCTTTGAATCTGTCGAACCACAATATGTTTCACTGGGTCGTATACAGTGGCTTACAAAAGTAATCATACCCCTCAAACCTTTCCATTATTTTGCCACTTTACAACCACCAACATAAATGTATTTTATTGGAATTTCATATGAAAGACCAAAACGAATTGCTATACAATTGTGAAGTAGAAAGGCAAATTATACATGATTCAAAACACCAGACAGGTCAGGGATAACGCCGCAGAGACGTTTAAGGCAGGCTGAGGCTGTAAAAAGATTTCCCAACCTCTGAACACCTCACTGAGCGCTGTTCAATCCATGGTCCGGAAATAGAAAGATTGTGGCACAACTGTAAACCTACGGAGACAAGGCCGTCCACCTAAAACGACTAGGTGAACACTGATCAGAGATACAGCCAAAATTCCCCTGGTATTTTGTACCTAATGTACAGCGTGTGCAGAATCGTCGCCTGGACTCTTTGGTTTACTGAAGTCACACTCCATCACTTCCTAAGTCTCTAGACACTTTAACTAAAGCCAAGTGAAACTACTCTGAAGCTGAAGATGTGAAGAACAGTCTGCAGCCTGGGGTTCACTGCATTTGAACTGCAGCAAGTTCTCAGTGCTGTACTTACTGCATCTAATGAGCAATGTCAGGGTCTAATAAAATAAAGTGTGCACATAGCATTTTAAGACTGCCTTGCAAACTGAAAAAAGAAAAAAAAAACAACTCTAGTACTGTAACTGCTGATGCTTCTGAATTAAAGGGGTGGTCTGTGTTCAGTGGTCAGTTCGTGTGTCAACATGTGAACAAAAAACGTTGCGTAAGTCGTAACCAGACAGTGCTAACCCAATATACTTGATTGACCATCGGAAAGTTTGGATGCATGTATGAAGGAGGCACACTGCATCTGATGATACATTCTTCATCCAAATTGTCAAAAGCATCTCTCATTGCCATAGAGCTCTGTGCAAAGTGTTGTGTGATTGGTCCGCAGTTTGTTGCCATGTTTTCAGAAGGCAATATTAATATTTTTCTTCAACTGGTCCACTTCCAGGTTTTGTATTTGCAGGACACATGGATACTTTTGAGGAACATGTATTTGACGTGGTGAGGAATTATGTATATTTGCACCATTCTTCACTAAATAGCTACTGTAGTAAGACTGGAAAGTGGTTAATATCTCCTGGAAGGAAATTGTGACGGAGGATGCTGTCTGTGGAAAAGTGGGGGACTAGTTCTGCGACTGTTTCATCATAGGGTAGTGCTGTGTGGAGCTCTGTCCCCCAGGTGGTCTGCGCTGATGTATGAAAGATGCATTTGAATACAAACGTGCCAAAACCACGTGACTGCGCATCGACTGTTCAGCTTCTGGAGACCAGAGCTGCTGTCCATCAATCTGGGAAGGGTTGTAAGATCACACCCTGTCAGTTTGAAGTATATCCCGTAACAGCCTGATAGGCTACCCAAAGTAGACACTTCTCAGTCTTCACAAGGATGGGAAGAATCTTTCTAAAAAGAATATGACAGGCCAACAAGAGGTGTGTACGAGATTGTATTAAACTTAGCTAAGTTGCTAAGTCCAGTCATAAGGCAACATTCTGGCTATAGGCAACTCAGAGTGCTTCTCAAAGTATGCAGATAATGCTTGTTGTAAACATTTAAATAAATAAATTTTTTTTTTTTTCAAAAATAAACAAACCGATTAGACATCAACATCTGAGCATGTCTACTACAATAACTGCAGGTTCAATGTTGTTATGGACCGGCGGACCAGTCCAGGATGGACACCGCCTCTTGTCCACTGACTGCTGTAGTTAGCCACCAGTGACTCGGCAAGGATAAGCAGGTTCAGACAATGAAAGTATGGATGCATATTTAATGGGATGTATCTGATGAGCTTTAAGGGTTTGGGTCAGAGTTGACGGAGTTATTCAATCTCTCCAGCAGTAGACAACCTAACATTTGATCACCAAAGTGGCGGCGGACATCGTCAAAGGCTCGGTGCCTCAACAGGCAATGACTGCAGTGATATCTAACCGCAGCAGCAACTCACAGCAGAGAACCATCCTTTCTGAACCCACTTTCTACTTTGTTTTTTTTTTCTCTATTTCATTGCTGTTGCATAACAATACTTCCCTGCATATCTGTGTCAATATTATTGCTGCTGCTATCATCAGCCGTTTCCCTCTGAAAGTTGCTCCAGGCGCTTGGCTTTGGATCGGTTTTTTATTGAGGCTGGTTTGGATCCATTAAAGATAAGAGCATTGGTGTTCTGTTGATCTGATCATCTGCTGGGTGTGTGTTTACCCGCCACAATGCATCACATACTGTACATCACTGACTAAAGGGGATTTTCATCATGTTTTGTGCTGTGAAATGCTAAGTCGAGGTATATTTTTGATTCGCTCATCAAAAATATACCTGCGGTGTTGCTTTGATTCTTTCGTGCGCGTGTGAGAAACCTTTTAATCTCCCATGGCAACCATTCAGCTGTGCAAAATGCCTGGTGAGACTGAGCAGCAGCCTTTGAGGACCCCTCCCCTCCCCACTCAGCTCCTTCAGACTAGCCAACAGCAATTAGCAAACACCTGGTGGGACTATGCTTCTCCTGAACTCATTGAGCTATTTCTCAGTGCAACTCTGGTGAAGACATTGTTAAAGGGTTAATAGAGGAGCCATGGTGTGATGACTTTCTGAAGGCGGAGCTTCAGAAATTGCAGGAGCTTCTTAAAGAGATAGAGACTCTCATTAAGAGAGGCCCAATTTAAAGGTGTTAAAGTACAAAGTCGATTCGTTTTTAAGTTATATTTGATATACACAGCATTTTTATAATGACGGAAGGTAAGATAGCTACTTGACTGTGCTATAAAACGGCACTATGTAATTGAAAAATATGTAATCCTGCTCCTTTAAGAACCATATGTTGCCCGTTTGGCCCCTGGTGGAGGGCAGATGAAGATATAGGAGAGTATCTATTGGTCAGCTGTTGAGTTGTCAGACATGCTGGCTGAGGTTGCTAATGGTCGGGGTCACGTTTGACTGCAGACTGAATCAACTGTAATGGAAATCAGTGACATTTAGACGGACCTCCTGGTTTCTCCTAGCGCTGGTTTCAATAGAAACGATTGAACCTTTTCAATCATTTCTATAAGCGTTACATCCAAAATCATGTACAAAAGCTTTTACAGGGCTTGTACCTCATTCAACAAATGTAATTGTTGGATAAAACGTGCAATAAGCAAAGCACAGCAGTTTATCGAAGGCATTAAGGCAGAAATAGCTGGAACAATCACCTAATCACAGAAACATATCATATTTATGAAGGTCTCAGTGGTCTTAGAGCTTAGCTGTGCGTTTCAGGTTAGGTTCAGTGCAATAACTCGTGTAATAGATACAGTCTGTATTAGAAGTTGAAATACACAGACTGTGGGGATGAAAGTTGTCTAATTTTGGGGTTTTTTTTAAATTGTTGTTTTCAGGTTACAGCGCAAAGCATGAAAAAAGTCAAATAAAATTCAACTGCATGAGCTTGAACTAATTGTAGATGTTTTCTTCTTCTTATGTTTTCTTCTTTCTTCTTGGACAAAAAAAAATAAATGGATGGTGTGATGATCTGAAATATTCAAGAAGGAATCTGACATGGACATCATATGTCAGATTGTGTTTTTTTTCTTCTTAGATTTGCAGTAGAATCAGAACTCTATAAAAAAAAATCAAATATTTCCTAATAACAAATATAAAAGTGATCATAAAATCATTACTGTGGGGTTTTAATGGTCAATTTGTTGTACCAGGAGTAAACAGCACTTCCTCAGCTTTGGGCTCATTATTAGCACTTCCTCTTGTTGCACTTACTGTTCCCATTCACTGTAACATACTAATTGCTCCAAACACAAACACAATTTTGCCTGCTCTGATAGCTCTTGGAAAGCTCTTAGCCCCGGCGCCAAAGTGAGGCAGCTGCTGCATGAGTGTACTCATACGCAAAGAAGCCATTTCCTGCTTGATCAGTCCTGATGCCACTGCATTATCTCGTCTTAGATCGATAAGTCTGTGCAACGTGTTGACTGTGCATTACTGTGCCCTTGGGAGGTGTACATTTTGGAACTGGGCAAAGAAGAAGTGGTCTGCCTCAGGTTCCATTTAAAAGCAGCTGGCCTTAATGCAATGCTGCCCTCTGCTGGCAGATGAGGTGAAATGAGCTGTTTTACCTCGTCTGTCATGGGGGTAGCAGTGAAATTCAGCTCTCGCTTTTGTCTCTTCCAACTTATCTGACATTTAATCTGATGTCTAATATTCATTTGTCCTTTTCTTTTTTGCAGGTATCTTATTTTCAACACTAGTTTTCGGCCCAGCTTGTGGCTTCATCCTAGGCTCCATCTGTACCAAAGTCTACGTTGATGCTGTTTTCATCGACACCAGTAAGTAGCCGCTTCGTTAATGTCGCAAAACTTCCAGAACAAAAAGGTGGAAACGTCTTACAACAAATAGCCATTTTTTTGTAAAAGCTCTGAGTGAGTCCTGCAGATTGCTTCGATTGTTTATTTCTTTCTTTCATTCAAATCCACACTTTATTTGTCTTCTTTCTAGTCATTTTCCCAGGAATAAACCAGTAGGAATGTGGGGGTTTGTCTGGCTTTGAGCTTAAAATAAAGGACCATTTAAAACATTGAGCCACTCTGGTTCCATTATGCAGTTCTTCAGCCGCAATTTTGAAAACCGAGCCATGTTTCAAAACACACTGTAAATAGCTCAACTGTCCACATACTTTGTCAAATAAAAAAACTTGCGTAAAAATCAACACTCTGGTTTAAAAAAGCACTTGCATTTTGTCGTCCCATCAAGCACACATAATTAATCATTTCTGACACCTTCAGTTTGACAGTAAAGTATGAAAATGTATGGTATGTTTCATGAAAGAGTCCTCAAAAGGCAGAAAAAATAGGAGGCCTAACAGTCCTGGGGAACACCACTGACAACTTGTTATCCAAAATGTCTGAGCTCTCCATACTGATCATGGACTGACATGTACGACTTAAATCAGGCAGGTGAAGAGCCAGCCATATCAGCTGTCATAAATGAAAAACCATGAGAAATTGAACTCAGATCAAACAAGATCATGACATGCCAGAATTTGACTATTCAAACCTTTGGCTAATAGAAAGGCTAACATACATCTGTGCAGCAGCAGTTTTTTAATCTTTATTTGTGTCCATGTAATTTTTAAGAAGCGATGACAGATTCTCAGTGGGGATAGGACAGATTGGAGTCACTTGTCACCAAAGCTTTTAATAAAGGCTGTTGCAAAATCTTTCCTTCTACTTTTTTTTGCCCAGGTAAGCTGGACATCACCCCGGATGACCCTCGCTGGATCGGGGCGTGGTGGGGCGGCTTCCTCCTCTGCAGTGCCTTACTCTTCCTGTCGGCCCTCTTCATGTTCGGCTTCCCCCAGACGCTGGACGAGCAGGACATGGACGCTCGAGGGGAGAGTGAGCAGGCCATGCTGCCCACCTCCTTGAGCCTGGACAGCCAGGACTCTAAAGCCAACGGGGACTTTCGTGGCTTCGAAATGAACAGCGGACTCTCGGTCTGGGAGCATCTGAGAGGTGAGAAGATGTAGTAGAAGGAGGTTGAATAAAGGCAACACTACTTTTATACTTGTATCTTCTTTTTTTTTTCCAGTGATCCCGCGGGTAACCAGGCATCTTCTGTCCAACCCGGTGTTCAGCTGCATCACGCTGGCTGCCTGCATGGAGATAGCTGTGGTTGCTGGTTTTGCTGCTTTCCTTGGGAAATACCTGGAGCAGCAGTTCAACCTCACCACTTCCTCAGCTAATCAGCTGCTAGGTACTGCAACCATTTTCCTCACTCAATGTTGGACTAGTGATTGTTTTACCTGTGAATTATCAGGGAGGATAATGCAAACAGAGACATATCCGGTCCAAATGGACTCTTGTAGACTATTGTTTGAATTTCTCTCACGCCACCACATGGCCAAGATGGAACATGCATACCACCAGAGACGCTTGATAGTAGTGAATAATAAAAAAATATTTCTTTGTTTATGTTGACTGTTATATAATATATTTTGATTCTTTTATGAATTTTTTTAAATACATTTTTCTGGTTTATTTCCTTAATCAATCAGCCTTTTCCATGTTAGGGTTAGGGTTTTGTTTTTTTAAAAAAACTGCATTCTGTTCCTTCATTTACTTCTAATTCTTTATCTTCCCAATTCACTCACATTTATTTTCCCTCGTCACCTTTATTAAAAATTGTAAACATTAACAGCAGTGGAAGGAAACGATTCAGTCGACATCTTCTGCTTCTCCAGGTATGACCGCCATCCCCTGTGCCTGTCTGGGTATCTTTCTTGGGGGGCTCCTGGTGAAGAAGCTGAACCTCTCGGCTCTCGGAGCGGTCCGCATGGCCATGCTGGTCAACCTGGTGTCCACGGCCTGCTACGTCTCTTTCCTCTTCTTGGGCTGTGACACGGGCCCTGTTGCTGGGGTTACGGTGGCCTACAACAATGAGTAAGACCATTAAGTTGCTAAGACGTGAGAGACTCACGTCTTATTCAACTAGTTATCTGCCGAAGTGACCCTTATGTAAGGCACTACAGACAGCCTTCTACAAAAACGTAATACTTGCGTTAGTATTTAGGAATCACCAAAAGGTTGTGGTATCAACCATCCAGACCATTCAGGTCTTCTTGTTTTAGTCCGTTCTACATCCCCCAGAACCAGAACCAATCTTATGCTCCTTAAAACTGGAACAAACTTCCAGAAAACTACAAAACTGGAGCACAGAATTTCTTTAAATCAAGTCTACCTCTCGGCTCTCGGAGGCGACCCTAAATGTTCTTGACGCGTACATTCAGGGTCGCCACTGATATGCTCTTCCTCTGCCTCTGTAGGACGCTGCAGTCGAAGAAGCAACCTGAGTCAGGCTGCAACAGCAACTGCAACTGCTACACTGCCTCAGTGAGTCCTGTCTGTGGCTCCAACGGAGTCACCTACATCTCAGCCTGCTTCGCTGGCTGCACCAAGCCAGTAAGTGGAGACAAAAAAGACTTTCCTGGACAGCGAGGAAGGAGAAACGCTTACCGTCTGGTTCGTGTCTTTTCGTCAGAACCTGAGCAGCTGTGGGTGTATACCCAGCATCGGCGGCGAGAACGAGGCCTCGCCGGGGAAGTGCTCCAGCCCCCGCTGTCAGCATGCGTTCCTTACCTTCTTGTGTGTCATCTGTGTGTGCAGCATGATCGGAGCCATGGCCCAGACGCCCTCCGTCATCATCCTTATCAGGTATGGTTCCAGTTAGCCCACAAGAGGGAGCCAGGAACATTGGGAGCTGGCAGAGGGGATGACGCGAGTTGGAGCATCCTGAAAGGAACTTTGTACGAGTGAATCATCAGAACAGATAGGAATATAGACACACATGGGAATGTTATGTCACACGTTCATGAGAATGATCAAAGTGCCAAAAATAACACACACCGCTTGTCTAAAGATTTCTATTTGGGGATTGTTTGGATCTGGGAATGTGGCGTCTATGACGGCTTGGCCTGCTTTTCTTGACTACAACAGTTTTAATCATTTCTAAGACATTTATTTTTTGCTGATTTGATTCTGATGAACAGTAGTCAGACCATTTAAAATGAGAATCATGTGTCACTTTACCAAAGGTAGCTGCAGATCATCTATACTCTAGCATATGTACAGAGAACAGGAAGACTACTGTAAATACGGACCAACCACCTGCTGAATTGAGCGGACGTTTTTACTTTGTCAATAGACTGCTGTGTTAACAACAGGTTGACATGGCATCGGGTTAACGGAAGAGTCCAGCCGCCAGCGACTGTTTTGTTTTGTGACCATGCTACAGCTAGCAGTTAACTTGATGCAACTTTGGATCAAGCAGTTCCTTCTGGAGATCACTTTTGCACATTAATCCCTTTTCTTGTTGTGTTGTTCTTGTTTTTCTTCTCAGAACTGTAAGTCCTGAGCTTAAATCATACGCACTTGGAGTCCTCTTCCTCCTCTTGAGGCTGATAGGTAAGATAAATCCATATTTATTCTCTTTAACTGTGCCGAAACACGTCCACTGTTGTTTGGCTGTAATTCCCGCTGTAAGTTCTCCCTGCTGTAGGCCGAGATGTCAGAGTGGTTTTTTCACCCACCTTAAGCATTTCATCAGTCTGTCAGCTCAGACCCAGCTGGAACGTGAGCTCAAACCTGTCCTCATACTGACCTTTTGACCTGCTGTCTGTTCAATCCCCCCCACCTCCCTCCTCACCTCCTCGTCTCCTGCTCCAGGCTTCATCCCTCCCCCTCTGATCTTTGGTATGGGTATCGACTCCACCTGTCTGTCCTGGAGCTCGGTCTGCGGCGAGAAGGGCGCCTGCATGCTGTACGACAACGTGGCCTACAGGCATCTGTACGTCAGCATCGCCATCGTGCTCAAGTCCTCGGCGTTCCTCCTGTACGCCACCACGTGGCAGTGCCTGAAAAGCAACTACCGGAGGTACATCAAGAACAACGAGGGCTACCTCACGCCCACCGAACTTTTCGCCTCCAATGTGACTCTGGACAATTTGGGTAAGGAGATTACCCAGAACCCAAGTAACAGGACAAAGTTTATATACAACCTGGAGGACCAGGAGACGAGTGACAACGTGGAGTCGGTTTTATAGTGGCGATTTGCACGAGGCCAGCAGGATCCGTTAGTGTGCATCTGATCTGGTGTACAGTCTCTCTCTCTTGGTGTTGTGCAACATGTACAGCTTTGTTCATCCAAAACATTAGATCTGTTAAAACCAGTAACAGGACTTCCAAAAGAAGGAAAGAAAAAAAAACATTCAAAATCACAAACTGACTTAGTAACACGCATTTAGTCATTTGTGGTATTTTTTTCACCTTTCAGTCTGAAAGCAGTGAAGGGTCAAATAAAATGCAGCAGTGTTGGAAACCAAAAGTGTGGTGCTGGTTCGAGGTTTGCATTCACTCCTCACTGTCATGAATGATAATGTTGGGTTTTTAGTGATGCGCAACACCAAAAACTACATTCTGTTTGTAGTCATAAAAAAGCTTTTGGCATGACTCTGCCAGCATATTTGTCCACTCTTCCTACAAGAATGGATAGATTAGCATAGCATTATGCTAATGCCATTAGCATACCAACTTTCTTTGATCTATTCCGGTGGGCAGCTGCAAATTTCAGCCGAGTTTGAAGGCGTCAGTGTTGGTGGGAAGTTTTAGATGAACTGAAACATATCCAAACTAGTTTTTGTTTGAATAATGACTTTAGTTTGCTGGATCGGCTCTGGCCTCAGCCATATTGAATATTTAAAAACTATTCCTGAAGCCTGCTCTGTGACAAGAAACTAACATATTTCAATGAGCTCCACTATCCTTGATGAGCAGAATGGTTGAATATCAAGCTTGTGTGTATTATTGTGCATACGGATCCAAATATTTAAAATAATGTAAGATAACACGTTATTTACCCCACATCGTAGTGTTACGATAATTCTACTGTTAAACAGGACACTTAAAAAGAAAAACAACTAGACGAATACAACTTTCTTGTCAGTGATGAATGTATGTAAATTTCTGACCAGCACTGTTGATTTACATTAGAGTCATGCCTGCTTTTTAGATCTGAGTACAAAAGCAGTTGAGTGTTTCACAGGTGAGATTAGAGTAGAAATGAAAAAAATTCCAGCTTTTAAGTGTGAAAACCAAACCAGAAGGATTTTAAAACTAACATTTGCTAATACGCTCCAAAACTCGTACTCAGTTCATTCCTTATGTTGGAACAAACAAACAAACAAACAAACCTTATTTTAGGTATCAAATCAAAAGAAAACATTTAAAAGAAATGAATGCTAAAACATGTATCTTCTCATTTTTTTGCACCAGCAGCCACCTCAAAGGATTTGTCAAATATTTTATATTCTCTAAAGATTTCTCAGATATCTAAGGGGGGAAAAGAGGAGAGCTACTTTCACAATTTTATTTATTGGATTTTCAGACATAGCTAAAAAAAAAACATGAATGTGAACGAGTTATAATCACATCCTACGACAGCGCCTTGGTACATGCTGGATCAGACCAATTTTTCTGAACAGTGAGCTCTTTCCTTCCACTTCAACAGAAAAGCATCCAGATTACAAAGATAAAAACGAAAAAACTGCAAACATGCACTTACAAATACGAATGTTACGTAACTTATCTTTGTAGCGTCAAAAAGAAATACCTGATTCAGATAAACCAACAACGTAATTCTATCAGACATGCAGATTATCTGAGTGGTCTAATCCCACTCGTGGGGACGCGGCCTGCAGCAGCAATGCATGGATTAAAAAAAAAAAAAAGAAAAGAAAAAAAAGCAAGCAACATAAATAACACAAGAGACTTTGTGAATACGTTCCTTTCACGTTATGGGAAGACGAGTTGAACACGAGAGAAATTGCAACGAGACCTTTTTGAGTCGCAGGAAAAACGGCTGTTAGCATTATGCCAGAGTTAGCTGCAGTTAAACGCATGCTGGTAACGCATGCACTTAAACATGAAGACAAACATTCAGCATAAAGTCACCAAGTTTTACAGTTTTTTGCCAGCAGGTCCTAGCTGAACATATGGTATATTAAACATAAGAGTCCTCCAAACTGTGTTTTGGACTATAAAAGAGCTTTATGATGCATAATGCTTTGCAATGTTGCCATTTTAAAAATATATATATTTTATCTATGCCGAGTCATAATCACTCAAGTGATCAAAGTGTTTTTTTTGTGTGTGTGTGTGTGTGTGTGCGTGATTTCAATGTACATTATATTTATTGAAACTCCCGGCAACTACGTGTGGAAACTTTAAAACAAAATCAGCCTTTTATTTTCTACAGTTGATGCACCACCACCAACTTCTCCCCAGGATTATTTCTGGGGACTGCGGTGGCCGCGGACGAAGGTTTTGTTTTTATGTTTCTGTGTTGATTTGGCTAAATGTTTTCACTTCTCTGCTGCTGGAAACCAAATCATCGACCCACGTTTCAGCTTTCAGGCAGAGTTTAATAGGCATTCATTCAAAATTTGCTGGGATTTCAAAGAGTTTATGACGCCCCGCCTTTTACCAAGCATTTGTTTAACCATTGGAAGAGAAACAGGCCCACTGGCTTTCACACACCTTTCTGAGAAGTCCCAATCAATTCTGTCCTGTGCACAGTGTAGTGCCACTTTCCGGCTATTTCAGCATTATGCTTGTTTTGCATCAAAAATTCTCTATTGCTCTCAATTCAGTTTCAATATGCATCTCATATGGGATATGGTAGGGAACTCGAGTGGAATACTGGAAACAGAAGCAGTTTAGCTAGCTTAAAAATTAGGAAACGACATGAGCGGCTAGCATGACGGGGTAGCTGGCTAGCTTACCAACTCTTTTCTAGCTATATGAACTGGATTTGTGGTCGAGTCAACAAGGGTTTAGTGGTTTGCCAACCGCCAATTAGATGAAGAAAATGAAGCGAGAAAGAAAGGCGGTATGCGTCAGGTCTGAGGTGACTTTTGTTGAGCCAGCATGGAGCTACGGTAGCTGCTTTTACGTCTACTTGTGCTCCAAATGTGTTTAGTTTTCTTATTGGAATAAAAGTTTTTTTTTTTTTTTTTTTTTAAAGGCATGTTAGGACAATCCCAAAGATTATCAAGTCATCTTTGAACTCGTAAAAGTCCACTTTTGCCAATTTATGGGGAATTATGCCACATACTGTGTTTCAAAAACTATTTTTGCTGGTTATTTTCGAAGCACACGACCCACTGAAGATCATTTGTACCTACTTTAATAAAGTATTTAGATAGCAGAGGATTTCAATACTATATCGATGCTTCTGTAGCGTCAGAAACAGATTATTATATAAATTCAAAGTGACATGGGATAGCTTTAATATATTGAATATAGCTCTATGTTGGAAATCAACCCTCAATGGACCTAAAATTGTGATTTTGCTTTGAATTGTGGGTATTTTTTTGTTTTGTTTTGTTTTATCAGATATTGCCTCAAATTCTCAAAATATTAGGTGGTAACACAGACGTCCAGTCGGAGTTTCAGGACAACTGGCTTTAATGTTAAGAATCAGACTACTTACTGAAAGGGAAGGTTTGTGGGTTTCTTACTGACAACAACCTCCGACGGTGGTGGTGGTGGCTTTGTCTTGGACATTGGTATCATCCAGTCTGTCATTGTACTAAGTCTATTGTCCAGACAAGTGCCAAAAGTGACACCATAGAAGTGTTGTGTGACGTTCTGATGAGAATATAGTCTTAAGGCGCTGCGGTGCGGAGCAGTTCCTTCAGCGTTTTGTAGCCTCTCTGTGATGACCTCGGTTTATTTGAACCATATCATGCATAAGTGTTCCCAAAAGATTATAAAGTTGTTGTATATTGACCTAGAGAACAGTAATATTTAAGATGTAGTCACTGTTCATATGTAGGACTTTTCTACTAGTAAAGGTCTTGTCTAATATAGATTAATGTCTTTCCATCTGTGGCAAAATTGACAAAATTTGTGTTGCTTTTGTCCGTATGAGAACAACACATTGCCTGTACTAAGAGTCTCTAATGTTGAGCCCCAGCTCGGCGTTGTACGACTAAAACTACGGAGAGCAGAAAAGCATCCAGACGTCACAGATTGCATCTTTCCAACTGCGCCCTCGTGTCGGGCTCCCTGCCGACGAGAGCCAGTTGCGGCCATATCAACCTGTGCGCTGTAACATTTGTGACAAAACAAACAAACAAAAAAAAAAGCAACAACAAAAGAAAAAACAAGAACATATTGTAGGTGTGTCCAACGAGTTGGCAAGTGAGGCAACACTTGCTTGACTGTGTTTTCACCCGTGGCAATAGGACTGTTTCTTTTCGCACCTAAATGTGCTTGAAATGTTTTTTGCCTTGTGATGAGAAACTAACTTGAGAGCCTAAATGTTTTTTTAAACTCTATTTTCTCATTATTCCTTCTTTGATGGCCTTGCGTTGTGATTGACTTTTATAGAGGAACTTCAATGAACGGATCATCAACATATGAAGAGTTTACTGTCCAAACGTGACACCTTGTGCAAAAGTGTTATACCTATAGTGTTTTGCAAGTTATTTTAGAACAAGAAGGAATATATGTTCTGTAAATATGGCCATAATATAAATTCGGATCAACTCTAGGAGTCAGAAAACTCTTCATATATTCATAGTATCCTTTGGTTTGAGCCTTAGCATGTTGCCTTTTAGTGAAACCTTGTGCTAACGGGTGTTAGTGATGGTTTAGAATGACATATAAATCTTATATTGCGGATGGTATTCAGTGTATGAATTTCAGGCTCTTTTGCAGGAGAGCAACATGAAGGAAAAGGACACTGATATGAAAGAATATAACCTCTATTTTCAAAGGCGCTCTGAAGAGTTTGAAATGTGCCCTTTTGCTTCTCAAGATATTTTTCTTTAAGTCTTATGGGTTTGTATTTAAAGGCTTTAAGTTTTGTGTATTTCTTGGAGATGAAACCATGATTGTATGTTTATTGTAAATATATTAAATATGCTATTTTTGTTTTCAATTTTGGGGAGTTTTGGCTTGATTATTATTTTTTTTTAACAAAGTAGTGATGAACTCATTTGAGTTTTTATATGCATGTATATATATGTTGTTATCAGTGACGTGTGGTGAGGTTCATAATCGATGAGGCACTGATTTAATCATAATCATATTTACAAATACAGACCTGCATGTTATTGTTTACATGAGCATACTGTTTACATGAGCAACTGACAACGCCACAAAAGAAAAAAAAAAAAAGCACTGAAATATTCCCACACAAAGTGCAGAACATTCAGTCTATTGCAATAGTATGGTTTTAGGCTTAATGTTTATTTTGTGATTATTAAAATAAACATTAAGTGATTACTGTGATAAGAGGAGATCAACTATAAATATATCGCTGCACTTCACTGTATGGCGAGCTCCATGGCGAGCTCCCGCTTGCTGTCTCTGACTCTGCAGTTGTAGAGTCACAATGTCTGGGATCGTGAGCGCCCCCTGCCATGAGGCAAGAGAACTGCCTGCCTCACCTCCAATCTGTTCTCTGCCGGTTCTGATCGCTCCTCAGCACACAAAACACGTTACACACAACAAAAAACACTGGACATTATATACATAAACTAAATTTGGGAAAATCAGTTCATACATTAAATGTTTTTCAGCCATTTTATTGGTGATCAGGAGGATTGAATGGCTGACTGGCTCCCATTGAATGGCAGCCAGTCAGAGAGGTTGATCAATCCCAGGTGAGGCTCAGCTCACTGCTGCCTCACCAGCTTCACTTTCGGGCATTTGAATGGGAAAATTCAGTGATTTTGAAGAAAAAAATAATCAGAACTGATTAAGCCAAATGAAAAATAGGTACTTTATAGTACAAACCACAGGGTGAAAATGGCAATATAAATTATTTTATCATATATTATTTTTCCATGATGACAGATGAGGTTCCCTCACCTGCCTCCGCTGACCGCATGTCACTGGTTGTTATGCTGATGATACTCAGCTTTGTTCACCTGTAAATCCTGAGGAATCCAATCAATTAGGTAGACCACTTTCATGTGTTTTGAACACATAAAAGCCTCGATGAATTATTTTTCTATTTTTACATTCAGTCAAGATGGAAGTTGTTTGGATCAGAGCCCCTAAAGACCAGCCTTACATTGTTCATGTAAAGAACAATGGACATATCATTCAAATCCCATAGTAAGCAGGTTTAGTAACAAGGTTTTCTTCTTTTACCTCCACAGAAGTGACAAAAATAATAATACAAAATTATATCCCCAAATGAGAAAAAAAGAAAGCTACAATCACAAGTGAAAGTCAGCAGAAGTAAGTTGTGTTGTGGCATTTAAACTTGCAAATATTAAATATATTAATACAACATGTGTGCATGTACTAAGATTGGAATCCAGTGCTACCACACATAGATATTGATCTGTAAACAGTGAAAGACTAAACTACAACATGTTCCAGTAATGTGACATCAGAGGATGTCCCCAAAGCCTAATTAAGGCCTTTCACATAGCAAAGTCTCTGAATTTAATTGGGCACCAAACCTGGCTTCCACTGTGGGAGGTCAAACGCCTAATTGGTACAATCCTGAGGAAGAAAGGAATTAGATGGTTGGGGAGAGTAAAGTACAGTATAGAAAAGGATATGTTTGCAGCCTGTACTTGTGAGGAGGAAAGAGAATAGGCAAGCCTTCTTACAAAACTATGATGCCCTAATGGAGGCACTAATGTTAGGCATGGCTGAAATAAAAGTCTGGAAGTTCTTAGGTATGGATGATAATGTCCTGTGTAAATGTATAAACCTCTTATGGTGCACAATCCATATACATGAGTGTGTGTTTCTTGAGTCACTTATTCACATGTGACACAACAGCTCTTGCCTTTTCTGGTTTATCAACACCTTGAAGGGACCCTTCCACCTTGAGGGAAACTTGTTAAATATTTTGTGCAAAGTCATCCAAAACAACAAGGTGATCAGGTTCATCAGGGTAAATCACCTTTTTTTGGCATTCTGGGGCTTCAGGTGTTCTTTGCAATACATCACAGCAGGTCCACCCACAGTTTAGCCTATTCACAGTCCAGTATTCACAGACTGACCTATTTGCACGTTTTTCTGTGGAATGTAACTAAATTATTCGCAAAACACCCACCTATTTGCAAGTCTCACATAAAACATATCTAAAAAATTGTAAACAAAATGCAGCCACGGAAGCTGGAATATTTGGGTGCAACACTCCTTGACATGGCATTGGCTGGTATGTGCAAAGTACACAATCCAGGAACACCATTTATTTTCCTTGATGTTGACTGTCTGTGCACCCAAGAGTGGAAATAAGAGAGTGAATCAGCTTCTGCAGTAGTGCATTATTTTTAATTGTGTACATCAATGCACAGCAAGGTATACTTGGTGTTTGAACTATTAAAATAGACAGCTGTAAGCCTTTTTGGAGGGAGTCTTAAGTATTTGTGGGTTTTCTTCCCTATTGCCCATAAGCCCTGCGAATACTGGTGCTCCATTTTACATCAGTTTGGGAGAAGTACTGAATGGACACAATATGGTGAGGTACAAGTTTTGGTTTTACCGACTGAGTACAAATCTTTCCTGGCTCTAGGGTTAGGGTTAGGGTTTTGCTCAGACCAACTGAACCTTTCAGATAGGTTCTGTAGCAACTATAGACAAAGATGTCATCAAGATATTTTACCAGTCCCTCCAGTGTAGACCCTTGAGTACCAACACAATGCCTCTTTGAAAGGTTGAGGGTACATTTGTTACCAATATGCTTGACCTTGAATTGGTATAATCTGTTATCAGTGTAAATGTGATACTTCAGGGCTTGGCAAAAAAAAAATTGTTTTCAAAAGAGGCCTCCATCTTTCTTTCTCACAAAAACAATAGAGGAAGACCATAGGCTGCAGCTCTCCTCAGTTATATCTGCTGCACCTTCCTGTCTATGTCTGCTCAGATGTTGAGTGAAGGTCTGTATGCTCTTTGCTTGATGGGTGGAGCCTCATCTGTCTGACCACATCTGTGCGTCCATTGTCTTAGTCGTGGACAGTGAACATGTCACTGCAAGTTAGTAATAGTGCTTCAAGTTGTCCGCATTGGTCATCGCCGAGTCCTGAGTGGTGAAGATCAACGTCAGGTAATCCTGGTGTAGGAGGAGGAATAGCTGTTGTTTCATCTGCTGCTACAGTATTCTTCACTACATAGTAGTAATCTATCACTAACTTACCCCAGGGGGATGAAAATCACCTAGTCTGGTGTCAGAATGCACTTGGGTGTCAGCTGTAGTTGGATTCATTACTCTGACATATGTCAACCCTGCCTGTACCAGTGCAAACATGTTTGCTGCTAACAGACCATGATAACTTGGTGGACAGGGCTCCAAAACAGGTGCGCAGTCAGTTTTAAGATCAAGTACTTCAATATCGAGCTCAACTTTAGATAACGCAATCATCTGTGAACTAGGACAGGTTATTGCATGCTGTCATTTGTCACATCAAGCGTTAAAGTGAAACTAAGCTGCTTATATGGTAGGTAGAGTTATGGTAAAGTGATTTTCTATTTTAAAAATCCCTTGTCTCAGATCCAAAAGCACTTAGTAGGAGAGCAGAAAGGATCGGACAACTACGGTAGGGTAGGATAACTGGGTATGTGACACTTCTGAATTCCTGAACTGGATGAGTGAATACTTTGTTATCCATTCTAACCACGCTAGCAAGTATCTCCAGGTTATTTAAACAGTCACTAGTAATAGTTCTGGGATAAAGTTTTCAGCCAACTTATAAAGTGCGGTTGAATTATGTGGGGGTCAAAAACTCGATTAGTGAGCAGAACTAGCAACAGACACTTGGCCTTCACTTATTGCTACCATTCTTGTCCCTGACCATGGAAGTCTTTATTAAAGAACGTTATAGCTGTTTGTGTTTGGGGTGTCTGTCCTTAGTAGCATAGTAAATGGTAAATGGCATGTACTTGTATAGCGCTCCATCAAGTTCAGTGGACCCCTATGCGCTTCACACTACATTCAGTTATTCACCCATTCACACACACACTCACTACTACAGAGTAGCCACATCTGCCCTTTGGCAGGCTGACAGAGGTGAGGCTGCAGTGCATCACAAGGCCCTCTGACCCCGACCAGCAGGCAAGGCAAGTGAAGGACACTTGCCCAAGGACACTTGCCCAAGGACACTTGGTCTGCAGCCTTTGCTAACATTCTCGTCCTTGACCATAGATGTCTTTATTAACCCGTTTAATCCCAATTCCCCCTCCCCCAAATTAAATGAATCCATTTCAATCATTGCACCTTTCTAACACATATTTATGATTACATTTTATTACATTTTATAAGTCTAAATAACACAAATCTGGCCTATTTATACATATTAAAAAAGAAGAAAAATGACATGCATGACCTATTATAACAAAGAATGGTTACAAGAGTGTTCAGAAATATTTTAGATCCATAAAGATTCAATGCTGCAGATGTCACTGTCTCAATTTCATGAAAGAAATGACCAAAAAACCAGGTAAAAATGTCAGTATGAACAAATCTGCTAATGGCAGGAAATTCTCCCTGTTCTACCAGACCAAGCAGTACACCTCGGCTCTGTCCTAAAGTAGTTTCAGACGTGGCATCACCTTGTAGAGGTCATTCAGTGCATAGGCCACAGTTTGTGGATAGGGTAATCTTTTGGGGGGGTGAAATAGAGGAGGGTTTCCACTGTGGGAATGACAGTGATCAATAGTAGACACTTCAAAGAACATATGTTCAAAATATTTTATTTCTATTTGTTAATTTAAATATTTTTCTGACTTCCCCTTGTGTGACAGACATTTACCTCCAGTGTTACAGGCAGGAAGTAAAGAGGTCTGGTCATGTGACCTTTCACATTAGATACATAAAATTGATATTGCTTAGAGTAGACACATTATTATTTTATTTTAAAACTTCTTCTATGTCACATTTGATTTATACAACATTTTTGTAGCAATTGAAGGTAACAAAGTCATTTGATTGTGCTATAAAATGACACTATCTGCCTGGTAGATTAAAAAAAATCTGTTGTACTTTATAAAAAAGAAGCGGTTTGTAATCATTTTTTGTTGACATTTAGTCACAGTTGCGGGTGGAAAGGTCACTGAAATTATACTTCATGTATAGAAACATATGTAATGACGGACTGTCAGCTCATTATATACCGACCACAGGTCAAATGACATTCAAGACTGATAGTTATTGTTATTAGTTCCTAGTTTCCAGGTGTTTCCTTGACAAATACATGAGTGTGTCTAGGATTGATAATAATTGCCAATTATTAGTTTTGTTCCTTTGGCACACAGCTCTAAAGCTGCTCTGCAAGAGGCTAATGCTCTACAACAGTGTATGAAAATGTCTGGTCTCAACTGTACATGAAGTTGTATTCTTGTCACAAAAAGCTTTTCATTTTGTTAGGTCATGGGTTAGACAGAAGAAAAGGCAGCATTTTTCCCCCCATCCCAACACACTGATGGACGATGACAACTCCTGACATCAGCCCAATCGAAATGTGCCTGCACTTTGCCATGATCTAATTTCCTCTCGTCCAAGCCCTCTGGTTGTCTGCGGCCTCCCCACTGTGCCACAACAGCCAGTAGAGATAATAGCTAAGGTTATGGATTGACCGGTGAGTCATCGTGTGCCCCTGCTTTGGGGTGGGGGTGAAGGTGGAGGGGGGGCGACGGCTACGTGTTCGAGGCCAAGTCGAGGCATTGCTTTATGCGAGCGCCTGGCATGAGAGCTCTCCTGTTTCTCAAGTGCAGACGGGGTCTCGCCGGGGCCACAGTGCAATGAAATGGAAAGCATGCCATTCCCTGTTCCGCTTGATGCCGAGTGACTGTTAGAGGTTGTGTCATGTTCCTTGGCTATTGACTCAATGACTTGGGACTTCACGACAAAAGCCTTAACCCGTGCGGGCTTTCTGCGCGCTGACAGAGAAATGTGTCTTCCACTTGTCTTCACATTGACCCGACGACTCTGCTGGACTGATGTGTTCACGTCCCCAAAAGTCTCACCTTTCGAACCCTGCAGTAACCTTTGGACAACCTTGCATGTCTCTCATGCTCTGTCAAACTTCAGTCTGGCTTCTATCAGAGCCACTTTCTCTACATCCATGTATGTGAGTGTAACTTAAATATCACCAAAGGTTGCCTGTCAAACTCTCCAGAAATTGTAATCTGGTTGACGCAGATCAGACTTCTTCCACACATACATCCAATGTCGAGGCAGAGGAATAAGTCCAGAAGTGGAGTACCTGCCTCTGCCTTTGACTCATTCTGGGATCAAACCATCACACAACGCATCGCAAAAGTATTCACACCCCTTCCACAGTTCACCACATTGCAACCATGAACTTAAGAAAATGATAGACGGTTTTTACATTATTTACCAAATAAAAATCTGAAAAAATGTTGCATTAAAAATGACAGCTGCTGGTCTTTGGGGGCATGTCTCTATCTAGTTTTGTTCCTAAACTCTTCTCCATTCCGCTTTTCAAAATATCCCAATCCCCCCCAAAAAACTGGACGAAGAGTAGGGTTGGGCGATGTGGAACAAAAGTTTCGTCACAATATTTTGCAGTACTATTGTGATAACGATAAAAGTGACGATAAAATCTACACACTACCTCCTTCTTAGGCAATACAGACAGTATTAGTGACGTGAAGCATCATCATTCTGAATCCTGACATGCGGAAGTGGAGCGGATTCGCTCCACCAAGCATGTTTGGTACGTGTGACGTCACTGTGTCCTCTGCTGCACATGAAGGACACTTTTAGGCTGTTTGCCGTTCACACAGGAGATCGCATAGAAGCCAGAAATATTTGGAAATGTGAACGACCACGCAACCCCCCCCCCAAAAAAAAAACTGAAAACAAATTTCATGATCACATCAGAGTTGAGCAGTGTAAACATAGCATTCGTTTTCCTCCTTAAGGATCGTCAATTTGAGTGATTTGCAGAGTGCACCACAAACTGTCGCGCAGCATCGCTCGGAAAAGCCCAGAGTACGTTTATTCATAGAGCACATTTAGAGCAACCTCGGCCAACCACAGTGATTCACAGTAATTACAACATCATTGATGTTAAATGATAAAATAAGAAATAAAATTAAGTTTGATTAAAAACAAGTACTATGTGAAAATAAATAAAAATTAGCACAAATAAAAACCGAGTCATACTTCATGTCAGTTGCAGCAATTTCCCCCAAAACTCGAATCAATTAAGCTATTTTTATTTTTTTTAACCTTACTGATAGTTTAAGTCAGTAAAGTCAGCTACTCATAGAAATCTACTGAAGCTCCAAAATGGTTTGATGGGTATGAACACTTTGCACCTCGTTTCTTGGTTTTATGTCTGTACCATGAAGATGTGTGCTTTCCATCTCTGCATATCCGAGTATGATTTTTTTTTTTCTTCCTGTGACGTGTTTCAGACAGCTGACCTGATTTACTGCGCGGCTCCACACTTTGTTAAAAACAAAGAAAGAAAAAAACCAACCAAGTGACACAAGGCCCAATTACGCCGTTGCTTTTCATGCAGAATAGGCCCGTATTCAGAAGAGGATGTGAATTGCAAATCCAGCTGCTGGTGTTGCCCTGCTCTTCTTTAATCTAATAATGTGATCCATCATTTCTGCAAGGACAGCCCAGCAGCTCAGGCATGGAAACGAATCCCACAGAGGATTACCATCAGGATTTTTGCATAACCATATATGTAGACCTAAAAGACTCCAAAGGATGAGGATGGGGCATTATTTAAAAAATAAAAAAACACATGTAGAATAATGTTGAACTTCTTTAACGCATTGCAACAGTAGCTATGAGTAACCTCCGAACACACACATGACATCCATAACCTCATAGATTCCTTCAGGACAGCTGGATTCTCTCTTTCTCAAGAGAGGCGAAAATTAAAATTAAAATCCCCCGCAGGAATGTTTTCTGCTCAGTCGTAGTGCTGTTGGTTAAGGAATGGTCCTGCTCCACAATCATCTATTACCCTGATGAGCTTGCAGCCCCAGAGCTCTGACAGCACAGCCACGCAATGAGCGAGACAGTCGACTGCCACTATTTGTTCTGCTGAGGCATTCATCACGCTAATTACCCATGGTGCCAAGCAGCTCCTCCCGCAGCCCGGTGAAGCTTCGGCTGCTCGTTTTCAAACAAGGAAGAGGTGGAAAAAAAATCTTCACATGAGCCAAAAGAGAGGGTGTCCCTTTCTTTCTTTCTTTTTTTTTTTTTTTTGGCTCCCCTGCACATAATTAACTCGGCACTCCGGAAACTTGACAAATTGGAATGATGAATCTGGCCTCTATGAATAGACACAAATACATAATCAATCACCAGACGGGAGCGGTTTTTGGGAATGAGGAACTGTGCCGCGCTGTGAGAGACAGAAGCGCTGTCGCTCTGAAGGAGAGGATTTTGAGTCTTTGTTGTGCTCGTCTTGTGAAAATGTCGAAGCGAGGACGTGTTAAGTGGGTGGTGCAGAGCGAGACGTTTCCAAATCCTCCACATTTCGTCTCTGACAGGGGCAGCATTATGCATTTCCCAGGCACACAGTCCCATGTTTTAGCACAGTCAACTAACTGTGCTACCTTCAGTTTCTTTAAAACTGCCATATAGACCAAATATGATTTAAAAGAAATTTGACTATGTTATTCAGAATCTTGAATTTGGGCCTCTGTGTCTTTAAAAACTCCTGCTCTTTCTGCAACAATGCCTTCAGGAAGTCACCACAACTTGGCTCCTTTATTGACCCTTTAACAACGTTTTTTACCACTAAGTTGTCACTTATATAATGAGCTCAGCATATGTGCAGTTCCCCAAGGTGTTTGCTAATTGCTGCTGGCTAGTCTGAAGGGGGTGGAGGGACAGATAATGCTTCTGCATGTTGGTGTTCCTGCTAAAGCCTTTTTTTTTTTGCCCCGATTTTCCCTTTACAACAATCTTATAACGTCGTGCAGTGAGTGCTGTGTTACCTGGTGGTGTGTTGAATATGCCAGATCGAAAATCAGACATATTCAACATTGTCTTGGCCCTTTTATCGCAGCTTGTGGGGTTTTCCCTGTTGGGGAGCAGAACGCTGCCTGTTGAATGTGACAGGGAGCCAATCAGAAAGCGCGGTGACGTAAGAACGGAGGGGAATCCCAAACAGTTGACATGGCAACTGAGAGTCCGGTGGACATCAGAGGTGATCTATTAAGGTAGATCTATCGATCTAGATTTATTGATAGATAGATCTATGTATCCATTTATCTATCTGTCGGTCTGTCTATCTATCTACAGATCTATAGATAGATTTACATTGATCTATCTATAGAGATTTGTCTAACTAGATCTATACATAGATCTGGGTAGATCTATAGATCAATCTATCTATATAGATAGATCTAGATATATCTAGATAGATATAGATCTAGATAGATATAGATATCTAGATATATCTAGATAGATATATATATCTAGATCTATCTATAT
The DNA here is from genome assembly GCF_027474105.1 of Poeciliopsis prolifica. Classification (NCBI taxonomy): domain Eukaryota; kingdom Metazoa; phylum Chordata; class Actinopteri; order Cyprinodontiformes; family Poeciliidae; genus Poeciliopsis; species Poeciliopsis prolifica. The sequence continues at coordinate 9,255,751 of NW_026562396.1, forward strand.
ATATCTAGATCTATATAGATATATCTAGATCTATCTATCTAGATATATAGATAGATCTAGATCTATCTATATAGATAGATATAGATGTATCTATCTATATAGATATATCTATATAGATGTCTATCTATAGATAGATAGAAATCTATTTATCTATCTGTCTGTCTATTGTTTTTGTAGGGAAACCGGGGTACCCGGAGAAAACCTTTATTTAAAGTACGATTACTTAATTTTACTAATAAAGAAAATTACAGACAATATCTATCTGTCTGCCTATCTATCTGTCTATCTATCTAGACAGATAGATACATATCTATAGATCCATAGACAGATATCTATTGATCTATCGATCTGTCTGTCTTGACTATCTATCCACCATTTTTGTAGGGAAACCAGAGTGCCCGGAGAAAACCTTTATTTAAAGTATGATTACTTAATTTTAGTAATAAAGAAAATTACAGACAATATCTATCTATCTTTCTGTCTGTCTATCAAAAGATTGATAGATATCTATAGAGCTAGATCGACGGATCTATCTAGATCTTTCTATCTATAGATCTATAGATAGATCCATCTATCTTTCTATCTGTCTATCCACCATTTTTGTAGGGAAACCGGAGTACCCGGAGAAAACCTTTGTTTAAAGTACGATTACTTAATTTTACTAATAAAGAAAATTACAGACAATATCTATCTGTCTGTCTTATCTATCTGTCTATCTATCTAGACAGATAGATACATATCTATTGATCTATCGATCTGTCTGTCTTGACTATCTATCCAACATTTTTGTAGGGAAACCGGAGTGCCCGGAGAAAACCTTTATTTAAAGTACGATTACTTAATTTTAGTAATAAAGAAAATTACAGACATTATCTATCTACCCATCTATGTACCTTTTGTGTTGTTTTTGTAGGGAAACTGGAGCACCCAGCGAAAACCTATTATACTTACTTACATTTGCTAATATATGTCTAACGTAGCTGACGAACAATCTCACAAAGATGTTAGTTCAAAGTTGAACCACTTGGGTCACACTCCTTGGCCAGTTGAGAAACATCATCCAGTTGATTCAGGGCAGAGATGGGAATTTTATCCTCTTGCTACTCTGTGGGGAATCGTCAGGAAGCGCACAGTCCTGGATTTCAGAGGGAAGTGGACAGGCTCGGTACCGCCAACTTTCTCATGACCGAGTGAAGGATTGCTGGTTTTTACGTCGTCATGTCTGTCAGTAGGATGCCTGTGATGTCTCTGAATAGAATACCCAAGAAAGCTGTAAGGATCATGCTCAAGAAAGCTGTGAGTAGAAAGCACGTTATGTCTGTGAGTAGAATGCCTGTGATGTTTGTGAGTAGAATGCCTGTGATGTTTGTGAGTGGAATGCCCGTCATGTTTGCCAAGAGAAAGCACATCAAGTTTGTCATTTGAACGCATCTCTTCTAGCTCAGGAGAATAGACGTCAGGTTTGCGATATGAATTTACGTGAGGTTTGTAACCAAAATGGACATCCGGTTTGTGGCTAGCATGCACATCCGGTTTGTCAGCAGAATGTGCCATTCTTCTTCCCACAAGGGACTTGGATCCACTTCTCTCTGGTGCTGCTGTTGGCAGAGTCTCCTGAACTTTGTGATGAACTGGCTTTTTATGAGCAACATTTTTACTGTCCTCTGGAGATGGGACCAGTTCAGGAAACCTGCTCTCACTCTTGTGTTGTACCAATTTGGATTGGAAACCTTCCTTTGGGCCATTTCCACTCTGAAATATTTCTCTCTGTCTTCTAATTTCCTCCCTAATGATTGGTTTAGTCTTCTCCTGGGTGCTGAATCTCTGCTGCTTCTCCTTCTTTTTCTCAATTTCTTCCAACCTCTGCAGCCGGTCCGATTCCATCAAGGAATGCAACTCCTGCTTTTTCATCTTCTCCATTTCTATCTTCTTCTGCCGTTTGTATTCAACTTGATCATCCCAAGCAGCAGTCAAAGATTTTTGCATTTCAGCTTTCTTTTTTCTCTCCTGTTCATCAAGGAACCTTTGGGGAATCCTCTGTGGAGCCATGTCCTTATAAAACTTTTGTCCCTCCAAAGCATCTTTGGCAGATCTGAAGTTGTGTTTTTTCACAACTTCAGATCTGGGCAAATCAAAAATTTCACGTTTGGTCTTTTTAGGCGGCTCTGATAGTTTTTCCTTCTGTCTTGTTTCTTCAATGATTTTCATCCTCTGTTCTTCTCTCCAAATGATCAATTCTTTTTCGTAAATAAATAGTTTTCCAGTTCTTTTCTTCTGTTCCTCTCCTTTTTTAACTAAGGCTTCCAGTTTCTTTTTATAATCAATTTTTTCTCCTGAGTTCTTGGTCCAGTTCAATCGCTGTTTTAATATATAAATCTGACTCTGAAATGGAGCTGGACGTGGAGCAGGAGCTTTTGCTCGAATCAGAGTCGGAGGTGGAGGAGGAGTCGGCTGTTTCAGGTTTTTTCTCTTTTGCTTCTTTTTTCTTCTGTCGTTCTTCTTTTTTCTTCCGTTGTTCTTCCTCTTTCTTCAGTTTTTCTTCCTCTTTCCTTTGTTGTTCTAAATATTTTGGAAGACTAGGCAACTTTTCCAACAAAGTATCCAAATAATTGTCCTTCCCTACAAATTGGGAATGTTGATTTAAGTTAGGTCTACCGTTTTTTGTTGTAATGAAAGGCAGCAGCCTTTTTGTTAACTCGTGTGTTTCTTTTTCTAACTTCTTAGCCATCATGATGAAACTCTATCAATCTCTGGGGTTCTGCACATATGACTCTAGAACACACGCATCACTATTTAAGAGGCTTCAGAGGTGATGTCATACAACCTTTGATACAAAGCATGGGATCCTAGTGACATCATCAGTTAGGTAGAAGAGTGACATTAGTTGCTATTGCTATGGTAACCAGGAAAAGCTCTGAAGTGATTCATGCTTTCTAGTGAAGGAGATGTTTCAAACCATCAAAACATTTCCAAATCAATTCATTCATATTGAGACATTTTTACAACCATTTAGACTAGCTTCAGCCAAAGTGGCTGTAATTGATAAAGGCTTAACAATGTGCAAAACACAATCACCCAGTTTCCCATTAAATCTGCTCAACAGTGTTTTCCTCATCAAAAGATGTTTTTGATGAGGAAAAGTGTTTGATGAACTCAGGTTAAACTGTGGCTGTTTCTCAGCCAGACATTCATTTATCCAACGGCTGTTCGTAACCTAGCAACCGAAATCCCCAGAAGGCCAGATAGTGGCAAAAGACAAAACTAGATCCTGTCAAGCATTTTTCAAAATAAAAGACTTCCTCTCTCCATTATAAATCATGCTTTGAATTTAATCATGTTTCACGTCACCTTTCTGTAATTACAATCAAGTTAAATGTGGTGAATAATAATAATCATGTGAATAATGCTTAACATATGACTGTCAATTGGTAACAAATCATGGAAATGATTCTAAACATATAAATGTTAAGAGATCATCTGTTGTTTAAAAACTAATACATCGACTCTTCAAATCTGGACTAGATTATTCTACGCCAATAACAGAATATGTCAAATCTGGTTTGTGATTCGTTAAATCTTTATTTGAATTGTGATGCTTCAGTAATGAGAGATTTCAAAACCTTTTTGCATGTGGAATGCATTAGAAATGAACTATCACATTTGAAAGATTATTTTACCTTCTATTTTCTTTCATTTTATGTCCGAGAGCGCCTGCCTTTCTGCTCGGCTGTTGTAGCTTCCAGGGATCCATCAGCTGAGATAATAATGCCAACAACTTGTCAGATTCAGATTCATTATCATGCAACATAACATCAGAGATGAACAATCTATTCGAAGTCGGAATATCCGCTAGCTTTTATAAATTAAAGATGCTTCCCATGTCCTCAATTGGTCGCATCATTATTGCAAAAATGACAATATTGTCAAAATTCTTCTGTTTTCCAATCAGTACCACTTTCCCCATCCCTGTCCTAAATTTGGGGTGAATCCCCCGAGCTCGTACCTGAGCTCAGGGTTTTACTGGAGTGATATCCTCCTGTCAGATAATGATGTCCTACAGATGCATGTTGGTGTTCCCGCTCAAGACTTTTTTCCCCGCTAATTTTCCCTTTACCACAATCGTTTTTCAAAATTTTCAAAATTTTCAAAATAAAAAATCCTCCAGACTCAAATAATACATAAAAAGGAAATATTTAATTATTTCTTGCATGGCCTGGTACCACTTGGTCCACGGACCTGTACCGGTCCGCGGCCCAGGAGTTGGGAACCACTGATGTAGAGCTTAAAAAAAATAAAAAATAAAATAAATAAACTTTACATAATACTGTCCCTTTAAAAGGGCCAAATAAAAACAGTGAGGTGAGTTTCAAATGCATAATGCTTCTTCAGAGAGCGCTGCACAGACAACCTGCTTCACATTACTTTTCCTTCAGTGCAGACTGAAGGGCAGTCTCTCTGCGTTAAAGTCATGTTTGCCACCTGACCCTGAGAAGCACCACATCAGATTCGGGTGTTTGTGAAGTTTCCATGTCATTCACAACAATTTGAACAAGCCTCAGACTGTCCCTCCCGGCACTGACACAACCGTCTGAACTAATGTAACACCCGGTGCGTCACCGTGTGCCTGCATCACCCTCCGGCGGCCAGAGATCAACAGATCAGTTACAAAGAAACCTCCCAGAGACACCAAATCCTCCAAACCGGCCCGCTGGTCATAGCCTCAGAGTGACGCCGCTGCTCTCCAACAAGGACAGAGAAACGTGCATGGATCCAAAAAAAAAAAAGACAACATTAAAAACACTTTGGGTGGGGAGGTTGCTGAGCCAGTGCTAAATCACAAAATCTAACGTGGTACTTTTGGTTTAGTTTCTTGTGCATTTGAAATAAGACAAAAATAACTTACAAGTATCTCAGCAAGACATAGGAGGTTGTTTTGACTCAGTAATTCCTTCATTTTTGTTCATAATTACTGGTTCATCTGGCAGATTATTTCACTTATAACATTGGAAAAATGTCTTTGTCATAAAAAAATACTCTGCAAGTGGAACAAACTCCTATATCTTATTCCAAAAAATAATAATAATCAAGTAAAACCTAAACGATTCCCTGCTCCCACACCCTTTACCAATACTCTGAACTACACATAGTAAACACCCATAAAGCCCCCAATAATAGTAACGGGGTTGAAAGCGTTATTTCAGTTTAAACAATTGCATATACATTCGTATAATCAAAAATATCTATGATATAAAAGAAAAAAAAAGGGAAAAAAAAGGGAAGACCAAAAATTCAATAAGATTGTGTGTTTTTGCAGCACATTGATGCAGTTTGTGCAAAAACACTTTGTTTTTTTTCCAGCTATTTGTATGAAACTGTGCTGATGTCCTGCAACATAACTGCAGATGGAGATGCGTGGGAAGAAAGCTAAAGACAGTGAAATAAAATATGTAAAATTAGTATTTCAGACATACATTTTAATTACTTTTACATTCTGGTAATTTCATTGGGAAGGTTGTGTCTCCGTGTAATGCTTAGTTTGTATTTAGATTATTTACTAAGCTATGTGGGTTAATCCTGTGCCAGATAATGAGTTCTAGCCTGAATGAGGCCAAAGGTTAAGTAGGACTTTGTACAAGTCCTAGAGAGGATCCTAACATTTCACCAGGATGAATGAGCTCATAACAGGGATTACCATTGGTCTTCCTGTTGTGTTATTATTGCACACTGACCTGTAGCGCGATGTCTCTCCCAAGCATGAAATTTGCCCCACGAAGTCTCTGACAGAGTCACAGGCTGGCTGTCCGGGGTGAGAGACGCTCCGACGGGCACAGGTGAAGATGCAGTGGATGAGCTAATCTAACTGACAAACTATTGTTGCTCCCTGACCAGGATCTGACCCTGCTTAACAGCCTAAAACGTTCCTGTTTGTTTATCTGGCTGCGTTAGCAGCAGGAAGCTGATCTGTGGGCTCTGAGTACGGCACGTTAAAGAATGAAAGCAGCCCGCTATGGCTTTCTGTCACAAATGTACGTAAAACCTTGTCAATATGCCGCAGTGGAATATCAGTCAGTCAGTCAGTCTGTCTGACTGTCTGTCTGTCTATAAAGTAATTTTGTAATTGTGGTGTTTCCATTAATTAAGACACACAATTAAAATCGCACGTCAATAAGTTCGTTCACACAAAAAGCCGTTAAAAAAAATATGCTTTGCCGTCATCCTGTAACTACTTCCTGTCGCATTCTTCTTCATGGTTTGCTCTAGTGTCGACATCCGGTTGTTGATTATGTGACTCCTGTGGTTCGAAAAAACTGTTTCCTTTGCAGTTTTGCGGAATAAACCAGTTTTAATTTGATAAGCCAAACAAACAAACACAAAAACCCCCATCTCATCCTACCGCCAAAAAATTTGGACCAAAAATAAGATTTTTTCAAAATGCCTTGTTTCCATAAAGCAAATTTATTTTCAAAATGTAAAAATTGGGCAATTAGACAGTCAATGGAGACAACTTTTGAGATGATGGTCTAATCAGTTCTATTCAGTATATTTTTGTGGGACCTATTCACAACTTAAGACACGTTACAAAAAAAGTCATTTCAGTTCAGTCATACATTTCAATTGGTCCTAGTTATTAAGTAGTGTAGTACACTTACTTAATTATTCAAAGTAGTTTAAAAAGTTTCGACATAAAGAAACTGGCAGATTGCATCAAGTCATTGATGAGCAACAATTCACTCCTCCTGGACAAGCATGTCGCGACATTTTGACTTTAAAGCAATCTCTCACTGCAAAATGACAGCAGAGATAAACAAAGTTCCCCTTAACAAGAAGAAACCTCCAACAGAAGCAGAACCTGGCTCACAGCCAACAGGGGGTTTGAGAAGAAAGAACAAAACACACAAAAACAAACGGGTGAATTGGCGTGAAATAAGTGGTATGAAGTGTGCAATACATTGTTCTTCAGCCCTGTACTCTAACACACCTAAGTTAAATCCTGCACACAATCATTGCCTCTGTTTTATTTATGAAGTGGAGGCAAAAAGAAGAACATTGTTGCTGTGTTCATTTACAATATAATTGCAGAATTTGACATTTAGAAAATAACGCCACTTTTAAAAAAATTGGCTGTTTTTCAACAAAGTAGTAGGATGACGATGGCGCAGCGTGTTCTTTATTCATGTCTGACTTTAATTGCGTTTCTTTGTTAATAGAAACGCTGTAAATGTGACATTAGCGGAACATCGACAAGGTTTTGCTCACATTTGTAATCAAAAAGTAGCCACTGAAGCCTGAATGAATTTTAAACATGTTTATCTTTACTTTATGTGCTGTCATAAATTAGAATATGTGTTGTCAGATTAAAAATACCTCTTAAAACCGACAACCTTTAAGCAGGTATCAAAGTCCACCTTTGTGTATTAAAAATGTCTGTTATTCTCTGATATAATATTCTAACTTTAAATGTCATGTTTTCATGACAGAGGCGAAAAGAAGAACATTGTTCCCGTCTCGATGAACGACCCGTTTCATCTTCGGATAAACAATGCAGTTCATATAATCACATAATGTGATTTTCTGGATATTTTCTTCTTCTGTCTCTCACACTTGAGATGCCTGCGATGAAATCTTGAAACATTGTCTGTGTCAAATACTCGTTTCCTCCACAGCATTTGCCTTTTGCACCAAAAGCCTCCATCGTGGGTCACCATGACACTGCTGATTCTCTGGACACTCTCTCAGAATCTTGTGGCTGGAGTGTACTTTCAGATCCCGCTCCTGACCTCATGACCATAATGAGCTTACATCACACCGCTGTTTAGTCCAAATCCCGAGAATACTCCTGGATTCCTACGTATTCCTTGAAGCTGGTGAGAAAATACACACACTTAAATACTTTTATTATGGGATGCAGTTGCTGTGATATTGTCATAAAGCGTTGATTGATTTTTTTTCTCTCCCTCTTTTCTTCAAGGAGATCTTGTGACGAAGCGTTTGGCCCTGGGTGAAGTCTTCTACTGCACATCCCAACAACTCGCTACATGGACTGGACTTTGTAGTGGTCAATCCATCTGTAAAAATTATATCTCATGCTCTCTGAACCACTGGCTCACAGTTTGAGCCAGATGGATTCTGACATTGTCTACTTGGGATATGTCCATATCGTCAGGGAGTAAAAACAATCTATTGACGGAAAAAAAAACCCTGATCCTTCAGTGTATTCAGCTGGCTAGCTAAGACAGTCTGCTGGATGCATAATGTTACCAGCATTACAGAGCCAAAAGTATTCATACGCTTTGAAATGTTTCACATTGGTCCGCTTTGATCTGACACACAGGTAACATGTATTTTGGAAGTGGAAAGGTACATAGTTTTCAAACTTTTATTACAAATTAAAGTCTCAAAAGTCTGGTGTGGAGATGCCCGATTTACTCTGACGTCCATATGTAAATGTATGTGTATGACATTCATCACATCTTTTACACAAAGAAAAATTAGTCATTTTAAGGTGTCTTGTCACTTTAAATCCAAATGAAATTGCTGCTGGCCACGCTCCCCCAACTCAACGTTTACACTCTTACATGAAAATGGCTACAATCAGATGCGCAATTATACGAAATTATACTTCTGCTTTGAAAAGTAGAAGTGGAGTCTCCTGCACAACCAGCAAGGATGTAAGCAAGTAGGATGATGTCGACAACAAAACATACTGTGCTTGACTGGGGTTGCTAGGTAATGTGCGGTGCTCTGGATTGTGACTTAACAATAATGAGGCTTTTGAAACAGCTAATTTTTCAGACACCAAAAAACATGAACATGTTACCAAAAAAGCTTGAGTGTTTTTTCTTTTTAATGCTTGGGCTGTTTTTAAAAGCTCTAGAGACCCAAATGGAAGTACAAAAATGTGCAAAATGTGAATTTTGAATAATATGTCCCCCTTAACAAGGATAGGAAGAGTATGGCTCAGCCCCCAAATTACCATTTATCTCCTATAGTTATGGTCAGAGGAGAAAAACGTTGAATGTTTCGGCCTTTGTGCAAACAGCCGTGTGCTGTTTAAGAACGAACACTCCCTGAATGCACCATGCTCCTAACACATGGTGGTGTCAGCATCATGCTGTGGGGTTATTTTTCTTCCCCAAGCAGAGGGAAGCTGGTATGGACATTTTCATAAGATCTATCACAATGGATCATTATAAAATAGATCCAATTCAGTAGTATTTCACTACTGAACTGCTTGGTCATGTTTAATCACAAATGGATGGAGTTTTAAAAAATTTTCCGGAAATGTTTTTTTTCCCCCAAAGATGACGTCTGGGCACGATCCCATCAGCTTGTTCTGTTTTTCTTCCAGAAATTAGTCATTTGAACCTTCTGGAGAGGACGGGAACTAAGGCTTTATTTTACTATTTGTAAAATAAACAAGAGACATAAAGCCAGTGTGAAAAATGCTCCCGCTCTGTGAGCAGTGAGCCAGCAGTGGCTGATTCCTGCCGTGCCATAAACAGCCACATTCTTTTTTGGCGGTGCTCACGCAGCAGGTCTGTCCCAGTCGAACTCTCCCTCGGTTTGTCTCCAATTAGCATGGCTTGCAGTTTTCCCCGCCAGCGAAGAGTCTCGAAAGAGCAAAAAACTTTGGGGGGTATTTACTGTTCAGCTGCTAAAACTGTGGCTAATAACACTCAAACAGATAAAGAGGGGATTTATTCCCGCAGTAAACAAAATAAAGGTTTCTCCTGTCTAGCCAGCGAGGTGAAAGCACTAAAGCTTGTTGTGTGGCTGCAGTGAAGAGCGTGGCAGCAGGGTCAGCCTTAGGAGTCAACGTGGGGATGATCATTAAAACAGCTTCAAGCTGCAGTGTGTAACCTTTACAAAAATATGTTTTTTTTGTGTTTACTAAAACCGTCAGCACATCATGACAGTGTGAGTCGCGTTGCTGTAAAGACATAAACAAAAGCCAACATTATAAAGGGCTGCAGCAGAGAAACGGGGGAGATAATAAATAATATTGTCAATATAATTTACATAAAATGCGAAGTATCGGACTTATTGTGTGTCCTATAATGTCTTGGTTCTCTGAGAAGCAGTTTTATTAGTCTGTCCTGCACTTCGTGTGACAGTCATTCCTGTCTCCAGGTGTCAAAAGGTGAGATATGGACCTATAAGCAAACAACCTGAGGCCAACTATGACAGATCAGCTGGCTTGATATGCAAATTTTGGACTGTGAAAAAGTCACATGGAGAATAGTTTGAGTCTAAACGCAAAAGGACTCACAACTCAACCAAAATCTAGTGACCAATCAGAGGCATTAAACTGAGCTTTTGCGTTCCTGTGCAGGTTTGTTGTTTTTCTGGAGATTTTTTTTAAAGTAAAGGAGAATGATAAGGCAACTCTTCCTAAAGGAGAAACAACGAGGATGCAATACGTGAACCCCCAAAATTCTTTTTATCCGACCAATTTGCTAACATCAAGTGTGTTTCTGACAAATGAGAAAGAATAACAGAGGTAAGAATGACAGAGGTGTGTGTTGTTTGTTGCCAGGGTTTCTCAGGGGTTTTTTTTGTCTCCACTTTCTGCAGGTGTAGAAGCAGACTTCTAGGGCGACGACTTGTATTCCCTCTATGCTTCTTCCTCTCCTTCTTTCCCTTTAAACATTTCCCCCACTGTTCTTCCTTTGTTTTCTCATTTCTTTTCCATCCTTCACATTTGAAATAAACCCAAAGCAATTTCTAATATAGTTTCACATATCAAGTGGAGTAAAAGCTGAAATGTCCCATTTGTGAAAGCGAATGTTTGCGACCTCATCTTGACAAGCAGACAACGAGACGGTGTGCCACACAGGACACAAAATGTGTCCTGTCCAGAAGAAAATAGGAAATGTCTTTGAATGATGGGATTTCTTCTCCGAGGCCTTTTCTTCCAGTACAACTACCTGATCCATACACAATAGGGAACACACTGAATGACCAGGACAGAAAATTATGTGACTCATGCATCTGGCTCAAGACCTTTCAGATGTGGTACTGATGTGGAAAGTATCTCAGATTGTAGAAAACGTCAGATTGATCCGCAAACAATTAGAAGACATATTGTTGACTACATACAAAGGTAAAACTGTTGGCACGTCTCATATAAATGTGTGAAAAGTCTTTAAATGATTAGATATTTTCTAGAAGTAGCATGAAACGGTGTCTATTATGGAGACGTGGTGACAGCTTTGTGAGCTGCAGCTCTTTTCTGCAGTGAATTCCGAAGTTTCTTTTGTCTTCTGCTCAGGTTGTGGAGTGATAAGATAAACATGCCTCCTCTTCCAGCCTACTGGGCAGAAATGGGATTTAGTGTCACATCATATTTGAGCCCTAGAAAACAAACGGTTGTGGATTTAGATGTTCCTAGAGTACCAGTAAGGTCTAAACAATGAAAGTAAATATTTCCGGTGACCTTCTTTCATTTTTGTTAACCTCAGCTAGTTGTGTGTGTGTGTGTGTGTGCGTGTGTGTGTTTGCTCTGGCTTCCTCCCACAGTTCAAAAACATGACTGTTACAGCTGAAACCAGAAGTTTACATACAGGAAATAAAATGATTCACACACGTTTCTCCCCTCCCTCAGCCCCCTGTGTTTGAAGTTAAATCAAACCAAACTTCACTGAAGTTATAAAGTTTGAAATGCAATTATTCCTGACACTGAGCACATGTAAGTGAGTTACAAACAAGAATCAGCAGAAAATGTTCTCGCCACATCTTCTAACATTTCGCAAATGGAAATAATTTCTAGTAAATATGAGCGCCCAGAAATAAGAGTCGTTTGGTCAGATTTGACTTTGGACAGTGAGGCCCCGGGCCCCAAGCGGTATTGTTAAAAACGCTAAAAATAAATGTTTCACTTCTGATTTTGTTTTTCACACTGATTAAAAACAGCCAATTAAAGTCCCAATTCTTTGAAATTACATAAGACTACTGCAGCAGAATCAGATTTTAGGCCCTTTTACCCCGAGGTGACCTTCTGCACGACTATGAGGATTAAAACTGGTGGCTACAACCAACGAGGACTGCATCCACGTTTCACTCGCCCTGCACGTTTCATTTCGATGAAAGCAGTTCATTCGGCTCTTTCCGTGAATTAATGTCTCTGTGCAATATTCTCACGACACTAGGTGGCATCAGACAGCTGCAGTTAAGGGCTACTGACTGCCCAGTCTCTCCACAGCCTGAAGTGTTTGCGTTCATTTAGGAAATAATAGGCTTTCCTTTAAAAAAACAAAAAAGACTACATCTGCTGCAGAGAAGGAGACGCGCTTTGACAGCAGGTGTTGCAGCTAAAGAGCCAGAACAAGTGCACACACAAACACACCCGCAACAGTGACAAAACGAAGAGACCGACGAAGGTATATGGGCGCCCCCGTATTATGCAAATCCCAAGCCCCCGCACAGCTGCTGCCAGGCCGGCCAGTCCTCGCGATGACTCCGCCCCTCCCCGAGTCCACGCAACCAAGCCGCGGTGACGTGCGGATGCCTCTCCTTCCTACACTCTGCGAAGCATCATCAAAATCACCATCCATCAAGAACCGCTTCACCCCCCTCCCCTCTCATCCTTTCTCTCTCCCCTCTCTCTCTCTCTCCTCCTCCGTTGTCTTTTTAATGTAACTTCTGGATGATCGGGAGAGCAGGGAGCGTCTGGAGAGCCTGGTCCGGTGACTCCATCTCTGCTGAAAGATCCGCTCGCGAGGCATTCTGCTCGTCATAGCTGGACACAAGGACTGACTGGAGGGGATCCGTCGGTGGAATAACGCCGCGCTTTCCTGTGGATTTCGGTTCTGTTAATTTTTTTTTTTAACTTCCCGGATGTTGGAGCGCATCAGACCGCTCTGAGTGAAGCGGTCACATTATTAGTTAGTGTCGCACGTCGGTGATCCAATGAAGGCTGTTTCAAAGCATCTAATGTGACTATCCTTTTCTCTTTTAATGTAAAAAAATGAGGATAATAATAGTAATGATGTCGGAATTTCTTTAAGAGATTAAAATCGCGTGCGTTAGAAATTTATTTTAAAACAAAAGAACATTTATTAATTCAATTAAAGGAAAGTTGCTTGTGCAAAGTTTTGGAGTCTGTCGGTATGGCTATGGTGGCGTGGAGAACCACGGAGGGCGTCGGGGACTCCCAGGGGACTCTCTCCTCCGCGGTGTCCCAGGTGGCTCCTCTGTCTCTTCCCAGTGAACTGATGAGCTCGGCGGCCTCTCTGGACATACCCCAGGCAGGAGCGGCTCCGGGAGCACCGCCGCCCAATCTGTCCGGCGCCTCCGCCGCGTCCGCCTCCACCACCGCCTCCTCCTCCTCCACGAACAACAACAACAACAGCACCTCCTCCTCGTCGTCGTCTTCGTCCTCCTCTTCCATGGACAAGCAGCAGAGCCAGCAGATCGAGTGCATCGTCTGCGGGGACAAATCCAGCGGGAAGCACTACGGACAGTTCACGTGCGAGGGATGTAAGAGCTTCTTCAAGCGCAGCGTCAGGAGGAACCTGACGTACACCTGCAGGGCCAACAGGAACTGTCCCGTGGACCAGCACCACCGCAACCAGTGCCAGTACTGCCGCCTCAAGAAATGCCTCAAAGTCGGCATGAGGCGGGAAGGTACGGCCTGCCGCCCTCCTTTTGTTTGAAGCTCGGCAGAAAACGGACGGAAACTCAGTTTCCCATTATCCACTCTGCTGTTATTCAGCCGTTGACTCGCCTCAACGCGCGCGTGTTATAAACGCGTAACGAGTTTATAAGAACATTTGTTAACATAAAAATATAAATAGTGGAGGAAAAACTACTTCTGCTCCTCACTGCCTTTCTAAAACAGCATTTATGTCAGGAGAATGTTTTTCTGGTTTTGTCACTGAAACAATTACTAAAACAAGCTAGTAGGCAGTTAGCTAATAGTGGCTATTAGCCTAAAGTTATTTTTCTTCTAAATATTTGATATTATTAAATATATCATTTACCTCAAAGTCAGTATATTTTTCCAAATATATTTATATATATGTGTATGTAGGCTTTATACTAATATTGGCTGCTGGTATTGTTTTCAAACTTGAATATTATTGACCCGACATTTGTGTAGCCTAGCATTTGTTAATAGGTGAATGAACCAGCCTGGGCTATGATATTATATGAATATATTCATCCCATTCTGTTTCTAAAATATAATTACAACCTTTAAGTCATGCATAATTATTTTACCTCTAAAATTACTAGCATTGGCAAATATATTTTGTTTCTTTTTACCTAAATTTTCTTACGCAGCCTTCAAAATGGTACCGTCTCATAAAAAATATTGCATGATAATTTGTCCTATTGCAGATCCTTTCTAAAATAGGCTACCTTATAAGCTTTTATGTCATAGCTAGCAAAAAATATTGCCATTAGCATATATTCTTTTCCAAAAGTAAATAGCCTTAAAGGAGCATTTGTTGTACCCTAACTTTGTCTCAAATGTATTTTAAAAATATATATTCAGTTTTTATTTCACCTATAGCGTTTAACATATTTTTGTCTTGCAAAAAAAATACATACATATATATATATATATATATATATATATATATATATATATATATATATATATATATATATATATATATTAGCACTTACTTATATTAATGGTTTAGGGTGCTACTGTCCAATATTTTTAAAAAGCTGAATTTCCTTAATTTGAATTTAGTTTTCTTTAGTAGCATTTGTGAGAAGCAAATAGCTCTGATAAAGTGGATAAATCCCATTTTATTCCCTTCCCTGTGTTCCTAGAATATTTTAGCCGTCTTTATCTCACAGCCAGTGGGCCACAGTGTATTTCAGTGTAAACACAAGGGCTGTGGAATAATGTCGCAGCTAGCATCCTGTAGCAGTAAGCTATCCCTGATGCCTTCACGGTGAGCTGGGTGAAACAACAAGTGGAGCTTTGACGTTGTAAGAAGTTCATTTCTGTGATATTTTTTTACATTTTATTTATTTATTATTTTTTTGTAATTTTAACGTTTTATTTATTTTTTTATTGGTTTTGTTGAGATTTCAGCTTTGAAGAGCGAGGCTTAAAACATGAAACAGCTGCATTTTGTGGGTTTATGTAAAATCCGTGGTAACATTTATAATGCACGCAGGTCATACAGGCTCAGATGTGGCCTCCTGTAGCATAGCGCTGCGAGTTATAGTTATAATCCAATTCTGATTATTTTTACATTATAAATACCTCTTTTTAAAAAAATTTGGATCATATTCCAAACAGATATACCCCCCTGACTCCCGCAAAAAAATAAAATTCTACTTTTAGACCAAAGACAGATATTTGTATCTGGATATCAGCCAGTTTATGACTCAGTTTTGATTATTACAGACAAACTGAAAGCCCCGCCACTGCGTGCAGGTCGCGGCCTACAAATAATCCGGATTGTTTTTCACGTCACAATGCTGAATGTGACATTTCTGACCAGGAGCTGTCTGAAGTTATTATTCGTTGCCTCCTCCTAATTTAGCTCCCCACTGCTGACTGTAGAAATAACCGGAGTGGACAGAAGAGACCGAGCGCGTCCCGTTGCTTTTCATTGGCATCTGTTGCTGTGAAAGATCCCCAAAGTGCGGCCTGTTCTTTAAATGTCAGCTGGGCCGCATCGGTGCTCTGTTTCAGTTTTGACGTGACGTCTCTGCTGCTTCTCGTTGCAGCCGTGCAAAGGGGCAGGATACCCACGCAGTCTTACCACGGCCAGTTCGCGCTGACGAACGGGGACCCTCTGCAGTGCCACTCCTACTTGTCCGGGTACATCTCCCTGCTGCTGCGGGCCGAGCCCTACCCGACCTCCCGGTTCGGCTCCCAGTGCCTGCAGAACAACAACATCATGGGGATCGAGAACATCTGCGAGCTGGCGGCGCGGATGCTCTTCAGCGCCGTGGAGTGGGCCCGGAACATCCCGTTCTTCCCGGACTTGCAGGTGCCGGACCAGGTGGCCCTGCTCCGCCTCACCTGGAGCGAGCTGTTCGTGCTGAACGCCGCCCAGTGCTCCATGCCCGTCCACGTGGCCCCGCTGCTGGCCGCCGCGGGGCTCCACGCGTCCCCGATGTCCGCCGACCGGGTGGTGGCCTTCATGGATCACATCCGGGTCTTCCAGGAGCAGGTGGAGAAGCTGAAGGTGCTGCAGGTGGACTCGGCGGAGTACAGCTGCATCAAGGCCGTCGTCCTCTTCACCACAGGTAAAAATACATTGGGAACATTTACTCCGGCGCACACTGGAAATGAGGATTTGTGGAAAACTGGACATTTGAACAACGAGAAAAATGAGTTATTAAGTTATTAATGAGTTATTATTTTATTCACTGTGAATAAAATAAACAACAATCAGCTATAGCTACGAGTGAAAAGCATAAATTTTTTTTTTTAAAAATTAGCAACTTGGATCTTTATGGGACATAAAACTTGGCAAATTTAGTAATTATTTGAAATTCCGTTAAGGTTTTTATTGTGACAGGAAGTCGCATTTTAAGAGTAGGGTTTAAGATTAGGGTGATGGTAAAGAGGCATTGCAACCTCAAAGACAAAGTCAAACATGCAAAAAGACAGTGAGCAGTTAAGAAGAGTTTTTTTTAGCTTAATTATTTAGAAGGGTACTAACGTTTTTTTTAACATGCAGTTTTTTTCTTATTTAATCAAATTAAATATATGTAAACTACTAAAAATCGATATTCCTTCAAATTAAATTAAACTTTATTGTCTGTCCTAGATGTGACACAAATGATTCTTCAACATAGGTTTATATTAAAACATACATTCAAGACAAACTAAAAGAGACACAATAAGTACTAATAAAACCCACATTCTTACAGAACAACCTGGCAGGAACTTAGTGTGAATGAGGATCATTTTAAGTCTAAATCTCATATGGTTGTAAATAGTTTTTTCTTGGCTTTACCGATGTTATTTACAGTGTTGTTTACTTCTACTCCTCTAGCATCTTATGCACTAAATACTTGTTTATCCAAGACTCGAAAGGAAATGAAAGAGTTCGGAAAAGCTGCTTTGAATTTCCGTAGCATCCAAATGAGATTTAAACTCATAGCGATCAACATATATGTTCATAAACCCCTAAAGGAGTTTGTGTCGTCCGATAGTCAACATCGTAATCCTGCATCCTCAAATCAAGCGGCGCTGAACTGTTTTTCAGGAAACGGCTCCAGTAATTACGTTTTACTTTGTGTGATCCTTAACCGTTACATTTTAAATATTGTTTTTAATTCCACAAATACTTTGACGTATTCGAGAAGAAGAAAAACAAGATAATCACAAACAGCATCCTCAGTTAAACTCCCAGCTCTGACGCAGCCCCCCTTTTAACGGCTGAGCCGCTGGATCGAAAGGAACGAGCAGCAGCAGAGTGAAAAATAAAAGAAGCTCCTCTATCTAGGTCTATTTCGGTCCCCATGAGCACATCTGAGCACGTGTCTTTAAACTGGGACACAGTAGCCTTTCTTTCACCCCTGCTGCCATGCTGCCATGCGGCCTGCAGCGCTGCGGTGGCGGCAGGCTGCAGAAGCAAAACATTTGATCCAGCGCAGCAGCACCGCTCTGCCAGACGTGGCTCTGCTGGATTCGTCTGCGACGATTTTGGAGATTTTAGCCGAGCGTCGTCGTCATCTTTGATCGCAGGAAGCGTTGGGCTGATGAGACAGATGAACTCCTTCTCACCACCCACAGCACGGATGATTGAACCTTTCACTGTTACATCTCAGGTTGTTACCTGACCATGACTGAGTTGCTGTTTCCGTCTCAGTGACTGTTATTTTATTTAGTTTTTTTTCAACCTGCTTTGATCCCCTGCGATGTAATGGGATGTCTTAGCAGAGCTAAAGATCTTTAGCATTCCTCGCCTCATTGTGTACCTGGGCATGCTAGTGAACGCTACATTCCTCTTCTCTAATGAACTTTGCAACACAAACGACAAATCCTGCTTATTCCTGCCCTTTTCTGAACTGCAGAATTTTGTCGAAAACGGAAAGACTCTCTCTTCACTTTTAGCTGTTGGTTAACAGGGACGCACCGATCCACTTTTTTCACTTCCAATACCGATGGGGATATCTGAAATTTAGTATTGGCCCATACCGACCTGATACAGGAAAACAGAGCTGAATTGACCGTAACATAAGCGTACTGAATTACAAATGTTATTAATATCTCTGCACCAGCACAGCTCATTGAAATACACCAATAGCGTCACAGATTGGGCAAACATGTAAAAACAACTTCAGTTTGTCCAGTCGGTGCAAGTAGGAGTAGAACAGCCGGTATGGCTCTGGTAGCGTGGAGAATAAATACGAAAGAAGAAACTGAAACTGACAAAATCAATAGGATGACTAGTTTGGTCAAACATGTAAAATATGAACTACAATAAATCCTCCTTTACATGGTTCTGAAAGTGTAATAAACATGTAAAATAAATAATAAAGCACGACATCACTCAGAGCACACATCATAGATTTAGACCGAATAGATTGTCACCGATACCCAATTTTTTCCAACATCAGGACCGAGACAGATGTCGGATCAGTGCATCTCTGTAAATGGTTCTGATGTTTGTCTGTTTTTTCTTCCTTGTGGTTCCTCTCGGGGCAGACGCCTGCGGCCTGTCGGACGTGGCCCACGTGGAGAGCCTCCAGGAGAAGTCCCAGTGCGCGCTGGAGGAGTACGTGAGGAGCCAGTACCCCAACCAGCCCAACCGGTTCGGGAAGCTGCTGCTCCGCCTGCCCTCGCTGCGCACTGTCTCCTCCTCGGTCATCGAGCAGCTGTTCTTCGTGCGCCTGGTGGGGAAGACGCCCATTGAGACGCTGATAAGGGACATGCTGCTGTCCGGCAGCAGCTTCAGCTGGCCGTACATGCCCATCCAGTAGGTGGAAGGCTACCAGGTTACATCTCCAATCGAGCGATTTGGTTTTTTTGTCTTTGTTTTTTTCCCATGTAACCCAAAATTCTCTGCCAGAGGAATGAGATTATTAAAGGTAAAAAAATCAATATCAGCAGTTTGCCTTATTTTACAAAAAGGGTCCTGAACGAAATGAAGAGCAGGAAATGATTTCAAATCACAGGCAGAATAAAAAATGTTTTTTTCTTTCTTTTCTTTTTTTGTAATTGTGATGGTGTATGGACGCTTTAACAAAACGATATTTATTGGACCTGTGTGTATATTTATCGTGCTTGTAAATTAAGTTTCCGATCCTTTTGCTTTCTAAATGTTACGTGTGTCGTTTTTTGCCCACGGTCAGTGAGGAAACTGCAGGGAGCCTCTTGTGTGTGTTGATCTGTTCATTTCTCTTTCTTTTTATTTGAGTTTTGTCTCTGTTCTTGTTGATTTCATACCCTCCAGAAAGAAAAAAAAAAAAAAAAAAAAAAAGCACTTTGGACTCTGTGAAAAATGGAAATATTTACAGCATTTGTTTTGAGCCTGACCCACTCGGTTCCACACTGAAGCTCTGAATTTGTGGTTAATTGTTTTTGTCATTTCCTGGTTATGAAATCGCTCTTTTTTTAAAAGAAAGAAATTACTCCTCTTTTTTTTTTTTTACAAAAACATTCTCTTGTAAAAAAAAAATGGAACTGTACATACTTCTTGGCCAAATTTCCTCATTCTTTTCACGACTGCAAATATGACTGTTTGCCTTCTGTGACGACGTTAAAAGCGGATCATTTTTGGGGGTTTTATGTTCAGATATGCTCAGATATGTTGCGGCTGAGAGAGGCCGACTGTCAGGAAGCTGCAGGGTATTTTTCTACTCAGAGGGGTTCACAGTCAGACCCCGCTCCCCGTCTCGTTTATTCCTCTCACAAACAAAATAGGAAAAAAAAAACACAAACAATGACACAAGGAGATTATTGATGATTACATTACCAAATAACGTGTTTCCACTTTTTTTATTTTATTTTTAATTTTGGTTGTCTTAGAGACTTTTTAAAGAGCAACATCTTCCTGGGCCGAGAGACAAATGGACTTGATGGGAATCGTGTGTTTACATGAACCCAGGCCACTCACTTGCACAACCTGCTCCGTTCAAAGGGTACGAATGTGTGTGTGTGTGTGTGTGTGTGTGTGTTCCCTCATGTTTTTATTTTTCTTTTTTTCTGACAACCACTCTGATGTACTGTGAAAGTTAACATATTGGTACCTTATTAAATTATAACTCAAGATTTATACATAAAGTGTACTTTGTTTATTCCACTTGATGTTTCATGAAAGCAACGTGTCCAAAACGACCGAAGATGTCAGAATATGATTTTTGTTGTTTTTCATTTTTTATTTAGATCATTATTATTATTATTATGATTGTTTTGCATCGAAGAACATTCTGTGGGGTTCTGGAGCCAGTTCGTGGCCCCTGGTTGGAGGGTTTTAGTCAAACAAATTAATCCCAGTGGCAGTGACAGCTGCATGTTGGTGCCATGATGTGCAGGTCCTCTGCAGGACAGAGAGAGAGGAATAACTATACAGTTTTGTTTTAGCCATTAATGCAGACCACATTCATTTTCATTCTAAAGGAATATTGCAACATTTTAATCCAGATTATAGCATACATTTTGTTTCCAGCAACTGTTCACACAAAAGACAAGGGAATTACATGTTTTAGCAACTGGATGTGTATTTCTGCCCAATTCTCCTCAATATTTCTGAACGTCCAAGTTGAAAACTGGAGGAGGAAGAATGAAACGAGGATCGTGTCTGCGGTGGCAGATTGAAGAAGACAGAGAGGATTAAGGCAGCTTCTTTCCTTCTTAGCGGACAGAGAGCTAATGAGGGGCCCCTGAGTGCTCTGTCACTACAGTTTACCCTGAGGAGGATGAAGCCGGGCAGTCCGCGGCCCCTGGGCGCTCCGGGCCAAAAGGCCAACATGAAACAATGGAGCATTTTTCCCACACACGTACAGGTCCGAAAACCCGACAGGAAAAAGAAGAAGAAGAAGAAGAAGAAGAAGAAGAAGAAAGAGAAGAAGAAAAAAGAAGAAGAGAAGAAGAAGAAGAAGAAAAAGAAGAAGAAGAAGAAGAAGAAGAAGAAGAAGAAGAAGAAGAAGAAGAAGAAGAGAAGAAGAAGAGAAGAAGAAGAAAAGAAGAAGAAGAAGAAGAAGAAGAAGAAGAAGAAGAAGAAGAAGAAGAAGAAGAAGAAGAAGATTTTTTTTGATTTTTACCAAAACATTTATTTACAATAATAATAAAACAATTTCCTTTTTTTGTTGTTTTACAATAATCCTATGTCATACATTACAAAAACAAATACATTATAATAAAACGTCTGTATAAATTAGTTCATTATTTTCTGAAATGATGCACAACACTTTGTCACATCCCCATAACTCTAAAAACCCCTGCACATTCCCAGTGGCTCTGTGGAAAGCAAACTCCAACTTCAGCCTCGCCTTGATGTTTACCTTCCACAGAGCCACAACATCAACTTGAGGTCCATCCTGCATCTTGTCTCTTCGAGTTATATATATAGCTAATTTTGCCTCGGCTAATAAATAATTTAAAAGCCTTGACTTAAAACTAGTCGCTTTACTATGACGTACTCCGTTAATAAATAGTGCATCGGTAAAAATCATTTTAAAAAGACTAAAAACAGTCGATAAAAAACTAAAAAAGACTATCAAACGTGTGCAATCTATAAAAACATGAAAAACACTCTCTGACAACCTACAAAATGGACACTCATTTATAAAACCAGGACTAATCACCGATAAAAATGCGTTGGTGGCTATAGCGCCATGGAGTATCCTCCACTGGAGGTCGCCAATCTTTTTTCTAATCGGCGGTTTGTACATTGTCCTCCAGTGGATTGGTTGTCCTTTCAGTCTTTCAACCCACACGCTGACGTCCCTCTTTCGAAGCGTTCTCTTGTTTAGAATTTTCACACAGTTTTTATATAAAGTCTTTGGTGCCACTTTGCACAAATCCATTTCTGAGTCCATGGTCTTTAGCAGAGGACCGCTGTCCTCTTCAAAGCTTGGACTCAGAAGAACCTTAGGAAAAGGATCTGTTTCTTTTGGCAGGCATTCTCCATCCTTGTATGCCTGCAATAAACTCTTCTCTTTTCCAGTCAATCTTTCTCTTATTCTCATCAGGACACGTTCCATCATTCTTGTAGACCTTACTTTCAGTGCGGCAGCGACCTTCTGGGCATCGCCAAAGTCTGCTCCTGATGCTCGGATCAGCCTCTTTAAGGTCACCATTCCGGCTCTAGACAGCGTCTCTGTTAGCCCCAGGAACGTGTCCTCTTCAACATCCAGTCTTGCTCCGTACACCAAGGGTTCTTCTAATAGCCAATGCAGAGAATCAGTCATTTCCGCTCTACGCAATCTAAAAAGAGCACATGATTTAAAACGCTCTGATAAAATTGCGGAGTTCCTTTAAACCTTAGAAGACTAAAATTTGTTAAAAACAGAGCAGCATCCAATCCCAAGGAATTCACGCGTCTTAGAATGCAACTGGCTACATCCTTCCACACAGGAGATCCTATCAGGTACTTTTGTAAAAACTGTATCCTAAACACAGTGACTCTACTGGCCAGGTGGACAAGGCCCTGGCCCCCCTCTTCTCTGGATAAAAACAGCACCGACTGTGGCACCCAGTGACGATTGTTCCAGAAAAAATTAACCATTTCCGTCTGTATTCTTGTCAGCAGCCCTGACGGTGGATCTAGTACAATGAGCTTGTGCCAGAGTTGTGATGCGACCAGATTATTAAGCACTAACACTCTTCCTCTGTACGACATTTTTTCATGCAACCATTTCCATTTCGCAAGTTTGTTTGATATTTTTTGTTCTAGGTTTTCCCAGTTTTTTTCAACAAAACTTTTCTCGCCTAAATACACGCCTAGATATTTTAGGCCATCTTTTCTCCAGGTCATGCCTTTGGGGAGAGCCGGGAGTCCGTCGGGCCACTCGCCAACAGCCAGGGCTTCACTTTTTCCCCAATTTACTTTGGCGGCAGACAGCATGGAGAACTTTCTTATGATTTCTGTTAAAACGCTGACGTCTCTTTGATCTTTAATAAAACCACGAGATCGTCAGCATAGGCAGATAAAACCAATTTGTCTTTAAAACCGGGTAAAACCAAGCCGTGAATGTCTGATCGCATCTTCTTTAAAAGGGGTTCCAGGGAGAGTGCATAGAGCATTCCCGAGAGCGCGCAGCCCTGTCGAACGCCTCTACACACTCTAAAAGGAGCACACAGGCTGCCATTGATCTTCAGCACACTCTCAATGTCACCGTACAACACCTGGATCTTGGCGATAAGACCCTCGCTGAACCCAAACCTCCTCATTACTTTCCAGAGGAAGTCGTGTTCAACGCGGTCAAAAGCCTTTTCTTGATCTAATGAAATCAAGCCTGTCTGTAGACCCAATGAACCGGAGACTTCCAAAATATCCCGAATTAGGTAGACATTGTCCACCATGGACCTGCCGGGGACGCAATAGGTCTGATCCCGGTGGATGACCTGCTCCATGGCTTTCCCTAGCCTAGTGGCCAGGGCCTTGGAGAGGATTTTATAATCTGTACAAAGGAGGGACACGGGGCGCCAGTTCTTAATCTCTTGCAAGTTTCCCTTCTTAGGCAGCAGGGTGATAACTGCCCTGCGGCAAGACAAGGGGAGCGAACCGGTAGACAGACTCTCGTTGAATACGTCGAGCACGTCTTGGGCCAGAACCTCCCAATAGGCCTTGTAGAACTCGACCGTGAGCCCGTCAACGCCTGGAGACTTCCGACCCTTCATGCCAAGGAGGGCTGTGTGTAGTTCCTGCAGGCTCAGAGGCCGTTCCAACTCCAGGTTGGTCTCCGCAGAGACCTGAGGTAGTTCCTCACAGAACTCCTCCAACAGTTCGTCGTCGTTCTCTCTGTGTTCGCTGCGGAACAGAGAACGGTAAAATTCCACAGCCCTCCTCCTTATCTGCCCCGGTTCGCTCAAATGCTGCCCCGTGTCCGACAGCAAGGAGTGGATCATTTTCCTCTGTCCGTGTTTCCTCTCCAGGCTGAAGAAAAAGCCAGAGGGAGCATCCATCTCTGTGATGTCCTGTATCCGGGATCTGACCAATGCGCCTTGGACTTTATTTTCCAGCAGGTTTGCTAAAGTTAGCTTTTAGATTTGAGAGCTTCAAAATACTCTCGATTTCCTGTGGAGTCACTAAGTCGTTCTAATTCCACTATACTCATCTCCAGATCTCTGATAGATCCGGCAATGTCACGAGTGACATTGACAGTGTGCTGTTGACTCAGCAGTTTTATTTGAACCTTTCCATAGTCCCACCACTGTCTAAGAGAGCTAAAATCAGCTTTCCTTTCCCTAAAACCAGTCCAAAAATAAGTTAAAACCTCCTTAAAGCTCTGATCATAAGTTAAAGCAGAATTAAAATGCCAGTACGCGCTTCTAGGTAAAATGTTTCTGATAAAAACACTACCTAAAAGCAACGAATGGTCTGTAAAAAGCCACTGGTAAAATCTGGCATGTTTTAAACACGTTAAAATGGTGTTTAAAACAATAAAAACGATCTAAACGAGCTAAAGAGATTTTACTATCAACAATGTGGGACCATGTGTACTGCCTGGCGCCTGCATGCATCCTCCTCCATACGTCCACCAGGCCATGAGACGAGACCAGTTGCTTCAAGACCCGTTGGGCCGCCGGATGTGGCTCTGCGTGATTGCGATCTAAAAACTCGTTCTCAGTACAATTAAAATCCCCACCTATAAAAACATAATTCTCGGTCCCGCAATCACCCAGCCTCTCCCCAATTTTCTCATAAAAACATTTCTTCTCTGCATTGGCTATCGGAGCATAGATATTAATAAAAAACATGTTTAAACAATCAAATTTTGTCTTTACTAAAAGACATCTCCCTTGCACCACATGTTCAATTTCTATAGAAAGTGGGGTGAAAGCTTTTGAAAAAAGAAAACCCACCCCTGCACTCTTGGAGGTGCCATGACTTAAAATCACCTCTCCCTCCCACTCCTTGCCCCAGTCTGTTTCTATTGTACAATCACTATGTGTCTCCTGTAGATAGACGATATCAATTTTCTTTTGTTTCATCATCTGATAAATCAATGCCCGTTTTTCAGCCTCCCTCCCCCCATTTAGATTCAAGGATGCTATTTTAAATGAATCCATCTTAGGTAAAAGGCTAAAACAAACACACCGAAACATTAAAATAGATATTAAAAAACTACTGTACATCATAAAATTGTTTTCTGGCTTTAGACATTATTTTCTTTAACCTAAAAATTTCTGTGTCTGTGAAACCTGAGTCCTCTTTATGTCTAATGTGATGCCTTGCGGAAAAATAGAAAAGTCTTAAATTTGGGAAATAGCTCTCAAGTTTTATCCCTCTGAGACCTTTTGTTTGTTTTAAAAAGGTTCTAAATGTTTCAACCGGGTATCTCGGTTCTCTACTCGTCTGAGATACGGAAGCTTCACTGGTATCTGAGAAATAACTCTCTTCATCACTGCTGTCCGATACCTCTCTCTTCTCCACAACCGACTTACTTTCCTTCTTACTGGCCTGCACAGCAGCCACCACATTTTTCCTCTTGCTGCGCCGTTTCACCGGGACACAAGCTTCCAGCTCCATTTCCTCCTCCACCCTCACCTGTTTCTCCCTCCACTCCAGCCACTATAAACGACTCCACACCGTCTTTTCTTTGTACCTGTTTCTCCCCCTGAACCTCTCCCCCCTCGCTCTGATCTCCACACACTCGATGCTCCTCATCACCCCTCACATCTCCTGTTCTTT